>NC_141313.1:992500-1635000 GCF_037954325.1 Fistularia commersonii | reverse complement strand
TATATAGTTTATTTGCTTATTTATATTCACTTATTAATTTGTTTATCTAATTATTGTCTATTTGTTAATGGGCTATTTATTTTGTTAATGCCCATGTATTTTATTTTATGTCCTTATTTGGGGGTTATTTGTATTTTACTTGCTTATTTGTTTTCATCAATGTACTGATTTATATTTCCTTTTATTTGTTTTTTTATCTGCCATTTATTTGTTGATCGTTTTTTTTTTTTTTCTTTTTCCAGTTTTATATTTATCCATTCATATTTTATTTATTTATTAGTTTCTTCATTTTTTTTCAGTCGGATATTTTCCTCTGATTCATCTGGGTCAGACTTCCACTTTTGGTCGATTTTTATTTTTTTATTTTTTATTTTTCTCTCTCAGAGCTCGTGCCAGCAGAGCGTCGCCGTGCAGGCCGAGTGTGTGTGTGTGTGTGTGTGTGTGTGTGTGTGTGTGGGATGGGGGGGGGCATCCATCAGCACACAACGGCCTCTAATCCCACACTGGGCCAGATTAATTTTAAAGCGGCTTTTGGTCCTTAAGCTCACTTTCATGGCTGTGACGGAGGCCACCACAGAAGAAGAAAAGTGGAGATTTGTTTATATTTTTATTTGATTTGGATTTATTTTTTTATTTTTTTATTTTGCAAAATACTCCCGAGGTTGACCTTTGACCCGCCGGCGGGGTCACGCCCGCCCGTGGCCGCGGTCCGACCTCAGCGGAGGAGGTCCTCCGGTGTCGGGAGGCTCGTTCAGAAGGTCAGGATCCTGATCTGAGCGATGATCTCCGTCAGGAGAGGTCCACCAGAAGACCTGAAGCTGAGGAGATGAGAATCGGCACCTCGGAGTCCCGGGTCGTGTTACCTTCAAATCCAGAGGAGGTGCTCCATGGAGGTCCCACTGGGAGGAGAAGACCATGGAAGCTTCTAGATGGAGGATGAATGGACGGATGGATGGATGATGGAGGAAGGATGATGGATGGATGGAAAGACAGATGGATAGTTGGATGATGGATGGCTAGATGATGGAGGATGTATAGATGGATGTATAGATGATGGAGGATGGATGGATGGATGGATGGATGGATGGATGGATGGCTACCTGGTTGGTTGGTTGGTTAGTTGGATGGATGGATGGATGGATAATGGAGGAGGGATAATAGGATGGATGGATGGATTGTTGATGTTAGCAGAGATGAAGATGGATGGATGACGGATGCCGGAAAGACAGATGGATAGTTGGATAATGGATGGAGACATAATGGAGGAGGGATGGATGGATGGATGGCGGATAGGTGATGGATGATGGAGGAGAGATGGATGGATGGATGCATCGATAGATGGATAGATAGATAGATAGATAGATAGATAGATAGATAGATAGATAGATAGATAGATAGATAGATAGATAGATAGATAGATAGATAGATAGATAGATAGAGGAGGGATGGAAGGATGGATAGTTGATGTTAGCAGAGATGAAGATGGATGGATGATGGATGGCTGGAAAGACAGATGGATAATTGGATGATGGATGGATAGATAATAGAGGAGGGATGGATGTATGGATGGATGGAGGGATGAGGATGGATGGAGGGATGGATGGATACAGACCTTCATCCCTTTGTCTATTAAACCTTCCAGTGCTGCATCCAAATATGGGAAAAACAAACCATCACCATTGAAGAGGCGTCACAGATAGCGGATGCTTCCAAGTCCTGTGGAGAGAAGGTGTGTGTGTGTGTGTGTGTGTGTGTGTGTGTGTGTGTACTTTTTGTTAACATCACCAGAAAATGCAGACCCACCTGGCCGATGCTGCCTCCTGGGGTCGCCGTCTTTCATGGAAGCCGAAGCCTTTGTTTTTTCTCCCGTGTTTCGCGGCTGCTTTGCAGCGTCAGCAGCAGCGACGTGTCGCTGCCGGATCCGCCAACGCCGTCTGGAACGCGGCCGTGATTTCGACAGAATCCCGGCAGTTGCATCGGGAGCCGTGAAAATACGGCGAGGTTGGATTCCAAAAGTTCAGGGTCGAGACAAGGAATTTTATTTTATTTATTTATTTTGAATTTCTAAATTTATTTTCTGGTCATTTTGTTTATTGTTTAAATTAAATTGTGTTTTGAGGTGATTTATTTTCAGTTATTTTTAATTTTATTTTATTGTTCTAATTCTTTTTTATTATTTTTTAGTTATTTTATTTATTATTTAAATTAAATACATTTTTATTTTCAGATATTTTAATTTTTTTTTTATATTTTTTTGTTAAATTTTATTTATTTATTGTTTGAATTTAATTTATTTTAATTTTTATTTACTTTATTTTTAGATTTTCAGTCATTTTAGATTTTATTTGATTTACTGTTTAAATTTAATTTTGTTTTTTAGTTTTTTTTTATTTTATTTGTTTTATCTATTGTTTAAATTAAATTAAATCTTTAGTTATTTTATGTCTAGATTATCAGTTATTTTAAGTTTTTTATTTATTGTTTAAATTTAATTAAATTTTTAGATATTTTTTTATTTAATTTGATTTATTTATTGTTTAAATTTAATGTAATTTTAGTTATTTTATGTTATATTAAACTTTTTTTAAATTAGTTTATTAATTCATTTTACTGTACTGTATTTTATTTTACAAGTCCTCATCGCTGAATCAGCCACCTTCACTTATTTATTTACACACACACACACACACACACACACACACACACACACACACACACACACACATATACACACACACTCACGAATGCTTTTGCCACATAAGGTGCAAACAGGCTGGACCTCCAGCTTCTCCCGAAGGTCCGTTCAGCGGTCTACCCAGTGTGTGTGTGTGTGTGTGTGTGTGTGTGTGTGTGTATGTGTGTGTGTGTCCTGGGAGTCACGAGGTGGTGAAAGTGGAGATCGATGGTTGAGCAGGAAGATCTGGTGTGAACATGAGCAGGCCGTCCCTCATCTGACCTCTGTGACCTCTGTGACCTCTGACCTCTCATCTTCCTCACCACCTTGTGTGTGAACATCGATCCCTGCGGTTCTTCTCCATCATGTGACATCGTGATGGGATTATTCTGAAGAAGAGCGTCCAGCGGCCGATCTGTCCGACCCTGGACTCGTTGTCGAGAACATTGTGGCCTCCTCTCTTTCTTCTGCTTCCTCGCGTCTCCACCTTCTCCCTTGTCTTGCTATCGTTAGCGTTAGCTTAGCAGCTGGGTTTATCACCAAAACCTGAGCGTTAGATGTTTCATTGCATGCATAAAACGCGCAAATGAATGGATGCAGCTCATGCACGTTTACTTTTAGCAAAATGAAGTGACACACCATTTATTTAATTACCTTTTCATTTATTGTCTGTTATTAATTTATTGTCTGTCTATTTTGGGGTTTATTTATATTTTATTTGCTTATTTATGTGCATTTATTCATTTGTTTTTTTAATTATTGTTTATTTATTAATGGGCTTTTTATTTGTTAATGCCCATGGATTTTATTGTATTTATTTATTTGGGGGTTATTTGTATTTTACTTGCTTATTTGTATTCATCAATGTACTGATTTATATGTTCTTTATTTTTTTTTATCTGCCATTTATTTGTTGATTTTTTTTTTTTTTTTTACCAGTTTTATATTCATCCATTCATATTTTATTTATTTATTAGTTTCTTTATTTTTTTTTCAGTTGGATATTTTCCTCTGATTCATCTTGGTCAGACTTCCACTTTTGGTCGATTTTTTTTTTTTTTTATTTTATTTTTTTTTACACACCTTTTATCTTTATGTTTTTGTCTATTTTTAATTTATTGTCTTTATTAATTTTGGGTTTTACTTATATTTTATTTGCTTAATTATATCCATTAATTCATTTGTTTCCTGCTGGAATTGAACTAGTGAACCAGGAACCTTTTGTCTTGGATGTAGAGGAGGGATGCTAATCGTTTATTGTTCAAAAAGTGTGTGTGTGTGTGTTTGTGTGTGTGTGTGTGTGTGTGTGTGTGTGTAGGGCAAACAAACTGCAAAAGAGAAATTGTATTGTGTACTGGATGTCAGTCACATGCAGTCAGGGGAGGCAGGTGAGGCTCTGCCTCACCAGTCATTATGAAAAAACAAAACAAAATGTGATAACGTAAGATAAATACTAACATTTACCACTGATCTGATTTAAAAATGTCTTTTATGTTTAATTCCAATCATGTTTTCAATGTTCTCAAGTACAAATCGCTGAATTCATTCACCTCTGCACAAGCTGTCCCTCACAAACTGGGCTGCTCATTTCTGTTTCTCAGTACGTCGGCTAAAGAATGTTTGTAGAAAGAATGATTATGTTATTATATACTCCACCACCGTGTAATGTCTTTAGCATAAGTGTATGATATAATTATTCTCGCTGATTGGAAAATAAACCGTAGAGCGAAGAGATGAGGCGAGGCAGGCAATCCCGTGCCTCACCTGAAGGGGGCGTATGTGAGTTGGCAGGTGCTCGTGATTGCTGTCCCTCTAAAAGCAATCTAGGATAAAATAAATTAGATCAGTTAAAGGAAACAAGGAGGGGCACCAGAGCGTGGACTTCATCCAGAAATAAAGAAAAGACCACATATCGTTTTCGATTTTACAAAAAAGTGAACAAGAAACTCTTTTGAGTTCTTACAATTTTAAATATTCCAAAAGGAGTCAGTGCGTCGCCGGCCACAAACCTCACCGCACACCACTGTTGGACGTTTGCATCCAAACATCAGGAATGACGACATCTCACACACACACACACACACACACAACACATGTATTACCAGACCCTTATTTCTCCATAATAAAGGCTTATATTTGTGAAATAACATGCAGATCCACATGAGCAGCCCCGCCGTGCAACAGCTTCAATGTCGCCGATTGGCTCATGGGTTTGCGGGATAGCCATGCGATGTGCTCGCCGTGAAAGGAAATGTTTACTTCTGATATTGTTTCCGCGGCGATGGCGTGTTTAATAACACGCATCGGCCGCTGTGGAAGGGAAGGGGTCACCGGGTTACCAGGACACAACAGGGACAACGGATTACATAGAAAAAAACGCCGTTTATTGTCATTAAACTGAGCTTCTCCTGTCAGCGCTAACAGTAGCTATGCTAGCATACGAGTATATACACCATAAAACCCTACAAGACAGCAGCGCATGTAAAACCTAAGTATTAGCACATGTTATTAGCATGATCGCAGTGCAGCGGTTGAGACGGTGAATGGCACGTTACGCGCCCGGGCAGATGATATAAGGTAGATTACATCACGCCTGTCGCCATGGCGCCGGGGAGCGGCGAGTCCGGTTGCGCAATGGGATTTCGTTTCCCGCCGAGTGACGCT
The DNA here is from genome assembly GCF_037954325.1 of Fistularia commersonii. NCBI lineage: Eukaryota > Metazoa > Chordata > Actinopteri > Syngnathiformes > Fistulariidae > Fistularia > Fistularia commersonii. The sequence continues at coordinate 1,629,662 of NC_141313.1, read as the reverse complement.
AAACTGCAAGGTTTCTGGTGTTAATCTGTTAAACTCCGCCCCCTTTTGGGTTTACATAAGCGCCGGGCTCAGGCTAAAGGCTGCGCGCACCAGAAGATGTTTCCTTTAGCGGATGTTAAACGCCACGTGCATGCGAACGAGCGAAACTGAGCGCTCTCCTCCTCCCCGCCAGCTGTCGCCATGACAACAGACGAGGCAGAGAGTCACCAGAAGAAGCCGAGGCAGCAGGAGGAGGTCGGTCAGGACGCCGGGCCGCCGTCGCCGGAAGAGGAGAACCTCCGGCCACGTAACCGCAACTCGGCCGGCCGCGGGCTCTCGCGACTTTTCTCCTCGTTCCTCAAGAGGCGCTCGCAGTGCGAGAGCGAAGCCGGGGAGAAGGACGAGAAGGACGAAGAGGAGGAGGCCAAGGCGCCCATCGCCGACCCCGAGCCCGAGCTGAGGACGGAAGGGGAGGCGGCGCTGGACCAGCACTCCGTCAGCAGCGCCGAGGCTCAGGTAGGGGGGGGGACGGGTATCCCGGATGCGCTTCTTCCCCAGAAGGTCCGTCCGATCCGTAACGGGAGTCTTCTCTCAGGCCGTCCAGGTGGAGAAGAAAGAGCCGGAAGGAGAGGTGAAGGAGGAAAAGGACCTGGAGGGCGACAAGGAGAACGCCGAGGAGGCGGCGGAGAAGGAGGAGGAGACCAAGAAAGAGAAGACGGAGGAGGAGAAGGAGAAGGAGGGCGCCTCCGAGGACGGTAGCAAAGGGGAGAAGGAGGAGAAGGTGAGCGAGGAGGAGGCTAAAGCCCCTCGGGCTCCTCGGCGACCGAAGACCATGCAGATCCAGGTGGCCCTGCTGGACGACGCTCTGTACGAGTGCGAGCTGGACGTAAGAACCTCCTCGGCTTCTTCTTCTCTTCCTCCTCCTCCTCGCTCCGCCTCAGGTCGTCGCTTTAACCTCCTTCCTCTTCCTCGCCCGGCAGAAACACGTCAAAGGCCAGGAGCTGTTCGTGAAAGTGTGCGACCACCTCAACCTCCTGGAGAGGGACTACTACGGCTTGATCATCTGGGAGACGCCCACCACCAAGGTGAGATGGATTCCCTTCCAGGTTGCTCCTTCGTCCTCAAAAAGTGTGACCTTGTGAAAACTTGTTCTCCCCGCCCAGACCTGGATGGACCTCACCAAGGAGATCCGCAGGCAGGTTCCAGGTCAGCCAGGCTCTTTACGTCGCGCCTCCGGCTACCTCTCGTGTCCCGCGACTCGAAACTGTAATTTCTCAACGTTCTCCCCTCTTGTCGCCAAAGGTACCGACTACAATTTCACGTTCAACGTGAAGTTCTACCCTCCGGACCCAGCCCAGCTGTCCGAGGACATCACCAGGTGACAAGCAGGCGTCGAGATGATGGCAAATTGTCGTTTGGTTTTTCCAATGAAGCCCGGCTCATGACATGGACGCTAACGGGGCCCATTGATCACCTTCAGTCAGATGGACGTCCACTAGATGAGGCTCCTGCATAGGAGAGGAATGAAGATTAGTGGTCAGAAAGGAATCTCCATGGACCATGACGCAGGGTTAGATGGACAAGATCGATTTCCTGTGGCGACCCCTAGAGGGAAAAGGCCACAGGGAAAGAAGAAGGAAGGAATGGATAGTAGTCAGTACAGAAAGCTAAAGAGAGGACAGAGGCGAGCATTGGTGAGCAGCACATGGTTTCATGCCGAGAAAAAGTACTGCAGATGCAGTATTTGCTTTAAGAAGGTCGGTAGAGAAGAACAGAGATGGTCAGAAGGAGCTGCCCTGTGTCCTTGTGGATCTAGAAAAAGCATACAAGGTGGTGCCACAAGTGGAGCAGGGAGCAGGTGGAGGGTCATCTGGAGAGGAGGAGGTATGAAAGTAAAGGGGGAGGAGACGGAGGTGAGAGCAGCCATGGTGTCTGGTTTGGAGACACTGAGGAGAAGACAGGAGGTAGAGCTGGAGGTTGCAGAGATGAAGATGAGGAGGTTGCTCTTCGGGAGTGATCAGGAAGGAGTCCATTGGAGGGACAGCACATGTTAGATGTTTTGGAGAGAAGGTCAGATTGGTTTGGACATGGACAGAGGAGGGAAGGAGAAGATCTGGATAGAAGGATAATGAGCTTGGAAGGAGGTCTAGATGACGACCAGAGTGGCGCTTTATGGCTGGAGGAGAAGAGACCATGAAGCTGCAGAGAAGAGGGTTAGACGGTGGCAGATGATGGAGACCTCTGGGGAGGAAGGAGATCATTTTGTTCCTATCTTCAGCATCCTTCATATGTTGCTGGTGTTGCTACAGGTACTACCTGTGTCTGCAGCTGAGGAAAGACATCCTGCAGGGCCGCCTCCCGTGTTCCTTCGTCACTTTGGCCCTGCTGGGCTCCTACGCCCTGCAGTCCGAGCTCGGGGAATACGACCCCGAGGTGCACGGCGCTGAATACGCCAAGGACATGAAGATGGTGAACGGTCAGACCAAGGAGCTGGAGGACAAGATGATGGAGCTCCATCGAACATACAGGTCAGGACGACTGAGGGGGCGAATGCTTGCGTGACTCTACATTTGACCCTGTGATCCAAATGAACGAATGAGTGAATCTGGGTGAAGTTCTCAGTCATCCAGGTCATGGTCAATTCTTCCCGAAATCTTCTACTCGTGGCAGCTGGACTTGAATTTCTTCACTTGAAGACGTTTCAGCCCTGAGCTGAGCGCACCCAAGGACCCCCAGGCTTCTGGGATGAGGGCTGATGTATCTTCAAGTGAAGAAATACAAGTCCAGTCGCCTCAAGAAGAAGGTACCTGAGTTCCCTCGTCTGTGAGAGCCTGTTTAACGTCCCGGCAGGTCGATGAGTCCGGCGCAGGCCGACATGATGTTCCTGGAAAATGCCAAGAAGCTCTCCATGTACGGGGTGGACCTCCACCAGGCCAAGGTGAGCGCCGGTCATGGCCCGCTCGTGCCGCATCCAGATAAACAAGCGGCTCAAACAGAGGCGGCATGAGGCAGCGCCTCACGTGGCCCGTTGGTTTCCGCCGTCCGTCCAGGCGGGGCAGGCGGGGAGGCGCCGGGCTTATTTTTCTCATGAATCCAGGTCATTCCGTTTGCATCATCTTAGGGGATTTAAATCGAATCCGCTGGGTTTTTTAATTAAAATAAAATAGGAGTGTGCTGTCCTCGTGTGGCTGGGAGTGGGAACTACAAGACCGTCTCAATCTTTGGTTTGACCTTCACGCAAACGTGTTTGTGTCAGGATCTGGACGGAGTGGACATCATGCTGGGCGTCTGCTCCAGTGGCCTGATGGTCTACAAGGACAAACTCAGGATCAACCGCTTCCCCTGGCCCAAAGTCCTCAAGGTCTCCTACAAGCGCAGCAGCTTCTTCATCAAGATCCGCCCGTCTGAGGTGAGGAACGCCCCGGACGCCTTCGCCGGCGCCAATCTTCTTTACCGTTGATCCAGCGTTGGCGCTTCCGTGTCCCGGCAGGTGGAGCAGTACGAGAGCGCCATCGGCTTCAAGCTGCCCAATTACAAGGCAAGCAAGAAGCTGTGGAAAGTGTGTGTGGAGCATCACACCTTCTTCAGGTAACTCAGAATGGGTTGGTATCTTCAGGGGCTTCTATCTGACCCTCTTCCATCTGGACCTCTGCATCCTTCTACCCAGATCTTCACCATCCCTCCTCTGTCCACGTCCAAACCATCTCGGTCTGACTTGTATCTCCGGCACGTCGGCTATGTTTCGTTCCTGCGCTGGACTCCTTCCCGATCTTCTCCTCACTCTCATGAAGAAGCCCCGACATCTAAGCTGAATCATCTCCCCCACTTGCAGGTTGACCTCCACCGAAATGGTCACCACCCCCAGGAAGTTCTTGGCTCTGGGCTCCAAGTTCCGCTACAGCGGCCGCACTCAGGCTCAGACCCGGCAGGCGTCCTCCCTGATCGACCGGCCGGCGCCGCTCTTCCAGCGCTCCTCCAGCAAGAGGAACTCCCGCAGCATGGATGGGGGTGAGTATGAAGCCTTTGAGGACCTTCAGACATCACGTAGTTCCTCAAGTCCAGGCTGAAGGTAGTGCTCCTCTGCAAACGTTGGGGGAGTCGCGCTCTTCTACCATCCGGCGCAGAAATGCACTTGGAAGACGGTCGAAAACCAGAAGGTAACGGCGTCTCCTCTGCGCCTCCTTGCAGCGATGGCGTCCACTCCGGACAACAGGTCGACCCGTCCGGTCAGCGCCCCCATCATGTCGCCGGTGTCGCCGGGGGAAGCCACGCCCTCGCCGCTGCTGCACTCGCTCCATCGCTCCTACCGCCGCGACAGCTCCACCCCGAGGTGCCGCCGCTCGGCGGACAGGAAGGCGGAGCTGAAGCTGGAGGCTCGTCCGGCCGAGGCCTCCAAGAGCCACGGCCCCAAACCCGAGGCCACTCCGGAGATCAAGGTAGAGGATTCACCCGCGCTAAACTCCCCGTGATGCTAACATATAAAATCACGTGAATTGTTGGTCCGGGCGCTTCGACTTCCCAGCGCTAGCAGTGGGCGAACGAGCGTTCGACGCCGACATGGCTACTGCTATCTGTGAACTGGTGTTAAAAGACAGTGGGACGCGCCGCCGCTTGCTAGCTAGCTAGCCCAGAGACAATCACGGAGAGACACCAGCGAGGTGTTTACGAGATGGAGAAGTTGTTGTCGGTGAGATACGGGGATTTGCCAATGGACGAGGCGTCGGAAGAGTCGTTCGAAGCCGGTCGGGGCCGGTTTGATGGTTTTAGAAAGAGGAGTGGCTTCACGCCGTCCGTAAGTGGAGTTTAGACATAAAGTGTAGCAAAGTAACATTTAGCAACACATTGTAGCATTAGGTGTGCAGCAAGTAAGCTAAGCTAATGATAGAGAAAACCCCCTCCAACCATCTTCCAATCTTCAACGTAAACGCGCTTCACTTTATTTTTTTAGACATAATTTGTTACGTATAAAGTACTTTTTTCTTATTCATTTAAAAACACTTACAGAACGGATACACAGCGTTTCCGATTGAGTTCCGAATTCGGTCACGTGATTAAACGGCGCTGCAGGAGCACACGGGAAGCGGCGGAGGAACTAAAAGTTGACGCAAACGGCAAATGGAGGATCTGCCGAAGCCGTTCCACGCAGCAGACAGAGTTAGCGGAGTTACAAAACGGTAGCACGCAGGCGGGAAATCCGGAAGGACGCTAGCCGAGCCGTTGCTAGCCGAGACTGGTGCGCGGCGCTGATCCTGACCTGTGAGATGTCTGTGCTGCCAGACTCTGTCGAGGCGAGAGAGACGACGCTCCCCTTCCGTGAACGCCGCCAACGGGGAACGAGAGAAAAAGAGCCAGGTTTGTTTTACCCTCCTCCTCCCTCCGCCTGAAAGCATGATCCCACGGAAAAGCCAAAGCCCAGAGACGGAGCTTTAAGCTTCGCGCATGGTCTCGGCGCGCTAGTCCTCAGCGGGTAAACAAGCGTTAGCCGCGCCGCAGTGCGTTACAATCAGACTGAACGCCGCATTTCTAGATGCTCCTTGCGTGAGGCCGGGATGTGATGGATAACTGTTTGCTTTCTGTGGCGGCGGCAGCGCTCTCCTCAGGACAAAGCCAAGGCGGAGGTGGTGCGAGTACGAAAGGTCTGCTAGCTCCCCCCGCTCTTCTCCGACTCCCCTTTCCATCCCAACCCCTTCCCCGCGCTCTGGCCGTTTGCCTGCGTCCGCCTTGCAAGTCAATCACTGGGCAAAATCCACCCGCTGCTTCATTTGTGCTGTTTGAAAGTCCACTCTTTGTCCAGATGTTTGCATAAATACATGAACGCGCGGAGAAGAAATCCCATCTTGCTGCTCTTTATAATCTAAAGAAGGAGCAGCTGGTGTTCCAGAAACTATGGGGGTCGTTTCTTCTTGAACGTGGCGCCGAACTCGCAGACTTCTCCGCCCAGTTTTCCACGTTTCATGGAATTTGATAATAACCAACGATTAAAAAAAATACACCAGAGAAGGAGATAAGTGACCACAGGTAGCAGAGGGTATCCTGATCTGGGGATCTTGATAGGGCAGCGAGGGGCGGAGAACTCTTTGGTTCACACATTCACGACCTCTTTTTTTGCATTTCCATGAAGCACGTTTTTAAATGAATCAAGCGTTTTTATTCAGCTGTTGTTCAAACGTAGGTCTTAGTTCTTGGAAACAAAACTCCCAATGTGTAACTTCCTGCGTCTCGTGCATAAAGCTTACTAAAAAAATGTGATCGAAGCTTTGAGCGCTGCAGGACCAGAGAGGAGATACCTTGGAGGCCATCTTGGACGCTGCGCCATTAATGCGCCTGTTGATGCCATACACTGATCCACTGCATGGCATTTAAGTGTCCAGGCCTATGGTGGCAACTGGACTTGTATGCCTTCTTGAAGACTTTCCTTGTCTTTGTTCCAGAGGCTCTTCGCTTCTACAACTGTGGGGAGGTTCAGGTGGATACCTGCTGGAGTCGGGGTGATGGTCTCAGCTCAGATGTTTGGTTTTGTTCATGCGTCAAAGACCCCTCTCCTCTGTTCAGTGAAGGCCTTACCAGTTTAACCGAGTTGTCCTCTTTGACTCCTCTTTCAAACCACCTGTCTTCTCTGGCTAGACTGTGGACAAATCTCCAGAGCACTGGCCCTGGTCCTCCAGGTGTGGGTGGACCTTGAGGAGGTGGCTCTCCAATGTCGGGCCAGCCCTTTTTGTGCAGAGGTTGTTTCATCTCACCAATATCGAGATCATCTCGGGGCTCATTGCACCCACCAGCAGACACCACGTTCTCCACCTGGTGTTCTTCAAGACAACCAAGCAGCTACAAGAACACCTGACAGCGATATTCCTTTACCTGGACGACTAAGAACCTTCACAGACACAAAGTGTGACGTTCAGCATGTGTCCACCACAGCTGTAGACGTTGACGCTCCAAGTAGTGTTCGATACCTTCTAAATGTCCACCTCAGGTTTTTAAGGCTGAAGACCTCACAGAACAAGGGAATGTCTTGCAAAATCCCTAAACAGCTGTGGCTCCCCCTTACACACCGCTGCATGGCATGCATGGCTACTCCAAAGCAAAGCCCATAGTGTGTATGGGCATGTATGTACCTCCCTGCTAATCACAGCTTTGTGATCCATTGCGCTGGAACTCCCCCACCTCTCACGCTCATTTGAACTCACTTACAGGGGTTTCAATGAATTCTGCATTTCTTCCGACCCCCCCCCCCCCCCTTCCCTTCCCCACTGCAGAAACGAGCAAAGAAACTCGAGGGTGAAACTATTTATATCAGACATAGCAATTTGATGCTGGAGGTTGGTATCTTCGCGCCGGCGTCCGACCGATCGCCGTCTGGTTTCTCTGCCTGCTCACTCTTGTTTGTTTATTTTCTGTTTCTCTTCATTCGCTGCCTGTGTTTGTTCTTTTTTTTTTTTTTTTTTTTGGTTTTGTTTTCCAGCTTAATCCTAAAGGCTTGGCATGCACCATTTTCCTCTCTGACTCCCATGCAAGTAGTTTTACTTCTCTACGAACGGCGTCTCCTGTCACTTCCTGTTTCCATTTCAGATAAATCTATGATTGGGCGGCTTCCAAAAAGCAACATTGTGAGCTTGAGCATCTCCAAAGTTGTTCATATTCTTCTGCCTTCTGCCTCCACCACAAATGGTCTTTCACTGCTAATATCAATAGCGCCGACAGCTACTTGCTAATTGCTAAATGATGCAATAATAGCTTTCATAATCCTTGAATACTAAAAACAATGGTGGATGTGTGGCGAGATGCTGCAGCGGATCAATGCAGCTGTTGGTCCGATCTTCTTCTGGAGTTGGTTTGCAACCGGACCGAGCTCTTCATCGAGGTTCTTGTATTCTTCCCACCAAGACAAATATGAATGGCGGTTTTATTGAACATTGGAAATATCGGATGTTTTCAGCTCCCCAGTCATGAATTTATCCAGTGTTCTGGTCTTCCTGCCTCCACACTCACTCATTCTTTTCATTTCATTTCTGACACCTTCTCCGCTACCAAGTTCAGGAGCCCAACTTGGTGTCCTCGTTTCAAGTCAGGAGGGTTTGATGATCTGGGACGGCCGAATGTTCTTTTCTCCAAATGTTGTGATCAGCGACATAAATGGTCGTAATAAATTCAATTATTTATTATCTGCACCACTATCTTGCAGTCAAGGTTGTGGGGGGGCTGACGGCTATCCCAGCTGCCACTGGGCGACAGGCGGGGTTCACCCTGGACAGGTCAATAGGGATGTATATAGAGACCAGCAAACATTCAAACCTCATCGAGCAGCATACAAGTGCCCACCCTCTTATTCAAACCTCATTGAGAAGCATACGAGTCGTCACCCTCTCCTTCACACGTCATCTAGAAGCATACAAGTGTTCCCCCTCTCATTCACTCGTCATTTAGAAGCATACAAGTGTTGCCCCTCTCATTCACTCGTCATTTAGAAGCATACAAGTGTTCCCCCTCTCATTCACGTGTCATCTTGAAGAATACATGTGTTCACCCTCTCATTCAAACCACATCAAAAAGCATACTAGTTGTAACCCTCTCGTTCACACATCATCTAGAAGCATACATGTGTTCTCCCTCTCCTTCAAACCTCGTCGAAATCATACTAGTGTTCACCCTCTCCTTCACACGTCATTTAGAAGCATACAAGTGTTACCCCTCTCATTCAAACCACATCAAGAAGCATACTAGTTGTCACCCTCTCGTTCACAAGTCATCTAGAAGCATACATGTGTTCACCCTCTTGTTCAAACGACATCCAGAAGCATACAAGACATCACCCTCTCGTTCACACGTCATCTAGAAGCATACAAGAGTTTCCCCTCTCATTCACGCGTCATCTTGAAACATACATGTGTTCACCTTCTCATTCAAACGACATCCAGAAGCATACATGTGTTCTCCCTCTCCTTCAAACCTCGTCGAAATCATACTAGTGTTCACCCTCTCCTTCACACGTCATTTAGAAGCATAAAGTGTTCCCCCTCTCATTCACTCGTCATTTAGAAGCATACAAGTGTTGCCCCTCTCATTCACTCGTCATTTAGAAGCATACAAGTGTTCCCCCTCTCATTCACGTGTCATCTTGAAGAATACATGTGTTCACCCTCTCGTTCACCAGTCATCTAAAAGCATACATGTGTTCACCCTCTCGTTCAAACGACATCCAGAAGCATACATGTGTTCTCCCTCTCCTTCAAACCTCGTCGAAATCATACTAGTGTTCACCCTCTCCTTCACACGTCATTTAGAAGCATTCAAGTGTTACCCCTCTCATTCAAACCTCATTGAGAAGCATACTAGTTGTCACCCTCTCGTTCACAAGTCATCTAGAAGCATACATGTGTTCACCCTCTCGTTCAAACGACATCCAGAAGCATACAAGTCGTCACCCTGTCCTTCACACGTCATCTCCAGGCATACAAACTTTCACTCGCACATTTACACGTCTGGACAATGTAGGGTCTCCATGGACTCCCTGCATGTTTCGGACAGTGGGAGGAACCCAGAACACCTGGAACAACCCCACGCCGAGTCTGGGGTTCATCACGGAGCCTCCATGGGAACAGAACCAGGGACCTTTTGGCCGTGTGGCAGAATGTCAAGTCTTGAGGAAAGGCTTCATTATCACCGCAAACACGTGTCAGATTTACAAAAAGATGACCTCTGGCGGCTCCTGCACCTCGTATTGACAGCTTGTCTGTGGCTCTAAACCCCCTTGGCTTACTGATCCTGTTTCTTCTTAGTCCTGAACCTCATTGCGTCATCTGGAATATCCTCACTCAATCATTCAGCCATTCCATGCTTTTGGTCTCACACAAAGCCATTGCCGCGTAATTTCCCGCAGAAACCTTCCCTTGTTTCCCTTTGCAATCACAAGCTCCATATACATTTTAATCTTCTACTTATGCCTGTATATTTCTTGCCTTTTTCATTCCCCTTGGTTGAAACCGCTTGCTCTCCTTGAAGGACGTGGACAAGACCCAGACGGAGATCATGCGCCATCACACCAGCATCAGCGAGCTGAAGAGGAGCTTCATGGAGTCGGTCCCGGAGCCTCGGCCCAGCGAATGGGACAAACGCCTCTCCACCAACTCGCCGTTCCGCACGGCGAGCATCAACGGCCAGGTGCAGCCCTCGGTAAGTGCGTTCGGGGGGGGAAAACCCTCGCCCTCGGTTTTGAATCCACGCGCAAAGATCACGTCTGGGGCCACAGTGTCAGATCATCTGTCCTTGCGAGGCTGCAGACGCTGGAAGACGTGGCCTCCAGCGGCTGTTTGCTTTATATCCTCCTGAGACTGGCTTCATTTCTTTGTCTTTGAAAGGTAGAACAGCTGCGTCAGGAGAATCCCTTGCTTTTCTCCTCCTCCAATAAAAATAATATCTTTCCTAAAGTCTTAGGAGACCCGCGGTTGCTATGAGACGCAGACGACGTAGCTCGTCGTTGTGATTTAATCACCTTTTCTTATCGCTAACGCGTATATTTTCCCCGTATCCCTGCATTTTATTCTACGCTCTTTATCTTGTAGCCGCAGGACATAAACAACATCCCCGGATTTATTCGTGTTTTTTCTCATCCAGACTAGGTGAATATATCTGAATCTCTGAATTGTGCACGACATAATTATCTTCCCATGGCCGCTGCAAATTTCCATAATAATCCACCGGTAAATGTAGCGTTTTCTACTGGCGTTTTCCACGGCGCTGTCGGGTATAAACCACTATAAAGTGGCTAATTGTGGGTATCGCTGATTTACAGCATCTACCTTGATCACAGTGGATCAATAATTGTAAGTTTCTTTTTTTTTTTGACAAGGACATTTTTAACATTTTCTAAGGTTCCCCTGTCGGAAACACTGTCAGTCTGGTGATATCATGATTGTTTTAATACTTCTTCTCAGCCTTGAACCAAATTGGGACCTTTTTATGTTCGCGGAATCAGCTTGGAGGACATCCAGCTGTGCCCAAATTCAAGCACAGGTCAGGAGTATTAACATCTGGGAGGTGCTAAAACCCAGCTATGGCAGGTTTATAGCATGTAGGGGTTTAAAGAGTTGTTAAAAGCACATCAGAAAAAGACTAAATAATGAAAGTCCAGCCTCGGGACACTTAGTGCGATGACCAATCCGGCTTCAATCATTTAACGTGAGACATTCAGCCCCGCCGAACTGGCCGTTAGTCATTTCCAGGGCCGTTACCTCGGGGGCCAGACTTGTATGGTCAAAGAAGAACTCCATTTTTAATGTGCTTGAAAACTTGTACAGTGATCTTCCACTTGGTGGCGCTGTTGGCTTTTGTCATTTCACTGCTTTAGCATGACTTTTAGCTGCAGTCACACAAGGGACTGGAGATGTGAAGGGTTTCATTTCACTCGCGGGAGCGGGAGGAGTGCATGTGCGCGCGAGCGAGCGGATGACGACGCACAGCTGCGTCCGCTTCCCGCGCGTTCGCCGCCGTCTCGAGTCGGAGGCGCGCCGCCCGCTGCTTCGGTCAACACTCCTCAGCTTTTCTTTATCTGCATTACAAAGAACGGCGCCCGCGGGAGTCGCTCTCTGGCTTTGCCGGATTCACCGCGTCAAGACTTCAGTATGCTTCAAACCAACAATGTCGAATGAAGGTGCGATGTGTTCGGCTCCCGCTGGCTGACTGAAGAGCAGGACATCCCTTGCGCATGATGCTCTTTTGGATCGTTACTGGGGCTGGTCAATGAGATGGTCATTTTAGACGTTTACCGTCATCGCGACTAACGATTTTATCCCAAAGCTAGAGTATGCTTAGACCCTTCACCGCCAAGGCCTTCCAGCACTTGGTGTGTTGCCGTAGTAGAAAGTCCACCGTCATTTTTGGCCATTTTTCGGAGAACCTGTCACAGTGTCTGCTGTAATATCGTCTGATTGATAACGAAACATGTCTAGCTAAGCTTACCTGGGAGGTTCCTGTGGAGGCTCTCAGACCTCCAAGTCCTGGTCAGTCGTTTGTCAAATCTTATTGTGACAAATGGACTGGAAGACGTTCCTACCCTCGCCCCGGAGACTTCTTGGGTTCTCACAGACCGTTCGGGAGCTTCTGGTACATAAGTGCTGGGGGTCGGGCGCTGGTCCAAGTTGAGAGGGTTCGATGCAGGTTGATGTTTGTGTTGTTTGGAGAATAATGGTTTCGAACCTGAGCTGGAATCTGGACAGGTAACTCTAAGGCTAATGTGTAGTACCGAAGAAGTCCGTTAGCTCACCTGTGCTGAGGCCCTTTCGGGGAGTCACCAAGGCCTGGTTTGGGTTGTTGGGTGCAGACCCGTCTTGGGAGGGATCTCATCACGCCGTTGTACGTGGGCCAAAGGTTGGTCCCCTCCTTCGTTCAGTGGCCTTTCTCCAATTTGACAAAGATGGCTTCGGCTGCAGAACAACTAGTCCATTAACGTAACCAACCCTCTCAACGCGCACCAACGCCCGACCCCGACCCTAGCATCAGCGTACCTGAACCGCCCCAGTGTTTGTTCCGACCGAAGAAGCCTCAGGGAGGAAGAGGAGCGACATCTCGGAGCAGAGAAACCAAGTTCGGTTGCCACGGCAAGATCGGACAAAGATATCTGAGCGGATATCTGAGTCGTGATCGAAGCAGTACGTTGTAAGTCGGCGCTTGTATCGCATTTATCAACAGGCTAGCTATCAGTAAATGCTAGCTAACGTTTCAATAGCACGAAGGGGGAAACATCTTGAACTACACGCTTGTCAATTGCCCAGCCCTGTTCGTAACTCTCAGAAACACCATCTGAAAGAAAAGCGCCCCGACGTAAAAGTGACGTTCGTCGGCCGGTCAGTTTGAAGCATATTGACGCGTCGCTCCGCTCGCCCCTCGCCTCGGCGTTAGCTTCGCTCTGGCTGCAGCAGGCATCGGTCGGCTCGCTTCGTCCACCAATGGGAGGCATGACCGGGTCCGCCCCGATGATTCCCTTGCATGGGTCTTGCGCCTGGCTTGATCGGGGACAGGCGGAAGGTTAAAAGTACACTGAAAAGCAAGCAACAGATAAAATGAACCATAGCCAGAAGACTGATCCCCGCCCCCCCTCCTCTTCATCTGTCTCAATCTATAATCATCCCTGTACCCGTCCCTCACTTTATGTGCTTTTCTGTGTCTCCTGTCTTGTATCTGTGCTTTCGCTGTCCGCACCTCCCTTCCCTCCCCTCCCAGCCCAGACCCGGCTCCTTTGTCAAATCCCCTCCATCCCCTTCTGCGCAACGTCCACTGTCCTTCCCTTTGTATTCAGACAATTATTCTGAAGGTCAGGGAGGATCCGATTCCTCCGGCCTGCCAATAATTCAGCGGTCTGCGACCCACATCTTGAAGGCACAGTTTCTCGGCCAGACATGAGGTTCTGCGCGCGTAATCACATGTTATTTTCTTTAATCAAGTTTGACAAATTCTCACCTTGACATATTATGGTCCCGACAGTCCAAGACTGTCGATTTTCATACCCGCGGAGGATTCTTGCAGAGGACAGAGAATGCCTCCCCTAAGCCCATCAAGCGGAGACTTTCCCTTCCTCAATTCCTGTCCTGTTTACTACCCTCAGTCCAGAACCGCCATTTTCCCTGCAGTGTCACTCACTCTTTGTCATGGTGACTCAGCAACAGGTGTCAGACAGATTGGGGATTCGCTCTAAACGAGACACAAACCTGTGACTCGCGCTAGCCGCCGCGCCACAGTGTCACCAGATAAACCCAAATAAATGAAACCCCTTCCCGGGTGGCTATCTCAGGCATACTGCGCATGCAGAATTGCCACCGTCCTCCGGCAAATCGGTCCAAATGAGACCTACACTAGACTCCCCCCCCCCCCCCCCCCCGAGCGGTATGACCTCGCTGTGTTCAAAGGCTGCCGAAAATTCCCGTAGGAGTCTCACGATGTGCTGTTTTGTATGCTCTTCTATGATAACACCCTCTTCCCCCCCCTCACGGACACAAAGGATACTTGATTTAAAAGCTGCAGAACGCTTCTTGCACACTCATGCTGCTTTGCCTCCCGCTCCCCACCCATCCATTCCCCCCAGCCTTCAACCCTTCTATGTCCTTCTCTCCCGTCAGTTGACCATAGTCCACTTGTCTGCTCATTGTTATCTGTCTCTCTTGGTCTGTCACTGCCGAGCACAGCGAGGGAGGCATTCTCTGTCCGGACCCAAGGTAAGAGCATGTAGCGCGTCCCCGGCGCCAGGAAGAACACCCGTGCACGTACAGGCGCACCTGCTGAAAGAAGATGAGGAGGACAGTGATATAGATTGGGTTGATGAAGGAGAGGATGTGGAAGAAGAGGAGGAAGAGCACGCCGGAGGTCATACCGTAAAGGTCGCTATCAGTATGCCGGTTGAGGGAAGAAGCTTGGACAACCCTTGCGTGTTAAACCCAGCCAGGCTGCAGCATACCCGGATGTCCTTCTTTCTGTCGGGCCTGCTGCTGATGGCCCTGACCATGCTGTGGCTGGCTTTTATTTAAAAGACCAGACTTGTGAAGATCCAGTTCCACAGGCTAAACCCCTGTGACCCGTGGACCGCTGAATCCAAGTGCTTTTTGTCATCCCGCTACCTTAAAGGCACCGTTTCGGTTCGTACCTTCGCACCTCTTCGTTTGTGTCACCTTCAACAAACAGCGACCGCCGGTGACCCGTTTTCACGAGCTCTGGAAAATGTTTTATTTTTGTTTGTTTTGTTTTGCATCGGAAATTCTAACCTGTACTGCCAGCTTGTATTAGGTTTAGCTAACTTTCAAAGTAACTCCCGGCGAAGCAGCCGCATTCACTAAACCACAAAGACACCGGGCCTGATTCATGTTTTGCAGAAGCGCAGAAAGTCGAACTTTTCCCCCAGGAGATATCCGGTCTGTTCACTCGTCTGTTTCAGTATTTCTTCACAGCTGTGAACATTTCGCGGTTCTCCCTCAGATACTGCGGGCCATTGTGTTTCAAATATCACCAAAGATAACACTTTCCCAACATAACACATCAGGGGACAGTTGGAAGGGAAAGTCTGAACTGATTGCTTTGTGCTGTTTGCTACAGTGTCCGCAAAATCACTCCAGGGGAAAAAAAAGTTTCAGGGAATGAATAGATTGCAAAGTAGTCAGTGCAGAAAGCTAAATTGAGGACAGAGGTGAGCATTGGCGAGTAGCTCATGGTTTCATGCCAAGAAAGAGTACTACAGATGCAGTATTTGCTTTAAGAAGATCGGTAGAGAAGTACGGAGATGGTCAGAAGGAGCTGCCCCGTGCTTTTGTAGATCTAGAAAAAGCATACAAGGTGGTGCCACAAGGGAAGCTGTGGTTGTACCAGGAAGTCTGGGGCGGCAGAAAAGTACCGTCATTTCCAGATTATAAGCCGCTATTTTTTCCACGCTCTTTGAACACTGCGGCTTAAGCAACGATGCAGCTAATTTATGGGTGGGGGCTAACAAGCTTCACGCCGCCAAAACATTTAGCCTCGTCACATCGGACCAATGAAATGACCGTGAAATTCTGAACCGAACACCGAACAAGACGACTTTAATGGTTTTAGTGCGCAAGAGGACGGCAAAGTTTGCGATCAGCTAACAGCTAAAATATGTTCTTGTGTAAATATTTCATGTTACAACTCGGACACCTGCGGACCATATATGAACCAGTGACGTGCAGTCAGGGGAGGCAGGAGAGGCCGTGCCTCACATGCCAATCTTTGAAAGAAAAAACGTCAAATGAAAAAAAAGAATAAAATGGTTGTATCTATCAGTGACTTTCAGTATCAAGGTCTTTTTCATTTAACTTCTCCAGTTTTAGATTGATATTTATTCATAATTGCTGGATTTTCACATTTACTGAGAACGGACATGTGGTGAGGCTGTGGACTGTTAAGCCTCATCATAGATTGCGCCATGACAGCTGACTTCTGGCGTGCGCTGCACCGAGACCTTATTGCTGACTCTGTATGTTGCTATTAAAATGTTTAAACAAATGTTTAAACAAATGTTTAAAAATGCTATCTAAGCTACATTTCCAATATACAGTATTTTTTGGCGACAACTGTATGCAAGTTACTAGTTTCTTTTGCTGAGTGATTGTAAAACGCCTGTAGAGTCGCTAAGTGAGGCACGCAGTTCTCGTGCCTCACCGGCCTTGAACCTGACCGCAGGTCACTGATCCGAACACATTTATTTATTCAGTTATTTTTAGCCGGTGCGGTTCAATTCAGGTGCGCTCAACAGTCTGGAGATCACGGTATTTTAGAAAGGTGCAGGACATGTATGGACCAGTGGTGAGGTGTGCCGTAAATGTGACAGAGGAGCTCCAGATGGCGGTGGCAGTGCATCGTTGATCTTCTCGTAGCCTCTTCTTCAGTGATAGCAGGCTGACGGATGATGTCACACACAGGAATTGTGATGTTTGGAGATAATCTGTCGTGAGAGCAGGGCGGGGAAACATCTGGACAGGAGAAGAATGAAGGCGACAGCAAGACAATGAACTGTGTGAGAATGAGAAGGACCCGAAAAGGAACGACGGGGCTACAGGGCGTGGAGATAAAGAAGGCGGAGGCTTCTAAGAACGGCAGGTCAACAGTTCAGACGGTTGGGAGAAGAGGTGAAGAAAGTTGGAATGGGTGGAGAAAAGTGTCAGGGGTGATGAAAGAGTATCAGCCAGAGTGAAGGGAAAGGTGAGAACTAGTGGACCCTTGACTGGAATGCAGGAAAGTCGTGAAAAAATAGTGGCAATCAGTGTTTCACACCACAGCTGTGGAAAAAGACCGTTAGGAGCTCCAAAGTTCCTCAGCGACCGAAACTTCACCGTCCTTGTGCGACGTAACCGATGTGTGAAAGTAGGAACTCACATCCATACGTTCCGTCGGAGGTTCCCTTCGCGGGCTCAGAGTGTTTCTACCCTCAGCAGCTCACATAGTTCTGTAAAAACACAAGCTCCTTTATGAACTCTGCAGGAGAGACGCTCAGATGCAGAGGGATCATTTAGCGGCACTCCATCTCCAGAAGGTCGTTAAGCACTCGGTGATTTCCACGAGATTTCTTTCCTTTTTCCAACCATATTTTAACATACTCACCTGAAAGTGGCCTCTCAGAACTCCTCTTACCTTCTCCGGCGTACCACTTTAAGACCTACAGTTCCACCGTAGCCAGGTATGACGCTCTGGTTCTTCACCTTTCCCGTCCCTGTTTCGTTGACAAGTCGTTGGAAAGTCAGAAAAAGAGAAAACAAATAAAGATTTCTATTCAGGTTTGAATAAACCAGTTTTAGGGAACAGCGGTGCGCTCGCCCAAAATGCAAAATTGCATATTTCGACCATTTCCAGCCTTATTAACGGCACTCAGAGAAACTAATTGTATTGAGAAACAACTGCAGCCACTTAACACGGCAAACCAAGCCATACAATGGCAGAAACAACTGCGATTGGTTTTTAACGATTTGCAAATCATCATTGATGCGAAATTAAGTCGGGTTTTTTTTTAACCAAAAGTGGCATTGTCTCGCTTTGGTGGCTTTTCTATTTACTGTATTTATAGGTCTCTCTCTCTATATATATATATATATACATATATATAACACCACAGTCTACAACACAACATAGCACTTGGCTAGCATGATAGCATTTTGTGCTAGCTAAGAATCCGTGTGCTGTTGTGTTAGCGTGGGTTAACCGACGCTAACATCGGACCAAGTATCAGCAGACAATCAGGTTGAGTTGCGTTCACAGTCACGACGAAGCACTCAGGAAAACGCCGCGCCCCTTTTTTTTTTGGCAGTTAAGGCGACAAAAATCCCAACTTTGCGTCGGAACCGCGACTCGGTGTACTGAGCGTTGATCCGAGTCTGATGGAACGCAAACTTCGTGGACTTCCAGATGTTAAAAACAGAAGCTTCAAGAGGGGACATGTAAGGCGGTAGCAGGGGATGAGTCCGTTTCGGGGTTCCGCAACCGGAATGATAAAAATGAAACTATTCTCCGTTCGCCGAGCTACAATATGTTCTCTTTGGCGCCGCCCGAGCTTTCGGGGACATCTTATCAAGCCATGTGTCACCGTCGCAAGTTTAACATGACTCAGACTGAAATCACATCAGCGCCGAGCCAATTCAACACGGCGATTCTTTGCATGCATGAGTATCTGCATGGGAAGCACTTCCAAAGAAACTGTTCATGTATTTATTTCCGGGAAGGGAACAAAGCATCAGGCTAAAATCCGATTTCACCAAATCCTAGCTAGAGCGCTAGCTAGCGACGTAGCATGTTCCATGTATGGGCGTGCCTTCAGAGGAACATGCAGAAGGCAAGACTCCTGATTAGGGAGGAGCCAAAAGAAGAAGAAGAAGAAGGAATTAAATCTGGGAAATGTTTCAACTATGCACCTAGACTTAAAAAGAAAAGCAATGTATTCATGTATAATAAATCATTCAACTTGTATGTAGGCTAACGTGTTGGTTAGCATCAGAAATTCAAAGCAGCATCCAAGAGTTGTTTACGGGACTCCAGAAGGATCCGGACAGTTACCATTTGCTGCTCCTCCTCTTCACGACGCCAACTTCTTTTCTTATTATTTTGACGGCGCCGATCTTTTGCACACCCGGCTCCGAACCCGATGCGCGTCGTTCGCTTTCCACGGACCGAAGTCGGACGCTTCCCTCCCGCAGGCCGCCGTAGGACCACGCTTTCTTCTTGCCGTTTCGTGGAGAAATGTTTACATGTACGTGGATTTGACAGAAAAAAAAAAGAACATTCGAGCTTTAAAACCCACACTGTATATTTACGATATTTACGATACTTTCTCAACCCGCCGCTTTGGTGACACTGGAAAATTTTAATGTTTACCCTTTCACACTGTTGGTAGAACTGGCTTTCAACATGTGTTTGCTACGTTTACAATACTGACATTTGACAAGGTACTAATAAAAAGTCTGCCTTTCCAGCAACGTGATGGTGGCTGTTTGCACTTTCCGACGAATCCTCTGAACTCCGAGTCACTGCGAACCTGTACTTCACGTTTAGCCCAACTGATCCCTTGTCTGGCTTGAAATGTATTCAAACTGTTGGTGTTATGTGCTATGCAGCTATTTAGAGATAATAAATGCATCAAATATTGCATGTTTTCGCTTGAATATTTAGATTTATATACTATTGCCCGCTTTGCCTTAACAGAGTACACATCTCCTTCAACCCTCTCCGGTGGGAATTTCAGCACCAGTTGACGGCGAGGTTCGCAGACTCACTAGTTCCCCGAAGGATCAATACTTGGCATGCGTTTAGGCCAAAAAGCAGCGCTTAGTGTAAGTGGGGAGTAGAAACGTAAGGATGCTTAACATTGTAGGGGTGTCCCGAGGCAAAGTGGTCCTTGGTGAGAAATCACTAAGTACAATTTAGACACATTTCGACCGTACCATAATCAGGGAGACCGGAAGGCCGAGTCTTCAACCACAAGCCGTCGCCCTGTAGGTTCACCAACCCCAAGTTCATCAGCAACAAGTGCAACGTAACTCTGGGCAATGGACGGAGATGGAGACCTGAGCTTTCCAGGTCCTTGTGTCGGTTCCAGGTTCTTGGAATGCCTCTCTGCCAGAGCTTGTGAAGGAGCTGGAGGAGCACCTGCTGGAAGTAGTTTGCTTCTTCGCGGACACACCACAGCCCTTCTTGTAGACTTCACTTGTCATCATAGAGTAACCTGGAGTCGGTCTGTTGCTGTTGGAGTTCTGTGCAATAATGGGTCGGTGATAACACCGTGTTCGAGCTAAGATTGTTCAAAAGTGTACACTTTAGGTGGAAGATCAATGGAGGACTTTTCTGTAGCACCATCAGCCATCTGTCTTGGGCTCCCCGGTGAAGCGAGGAGCAGAGCTCTCAAGTCGCCCCTGGTGATCAATTGGATCAGGCATGTTCATAGTTGGGAGGTCTACCGGACAGACCCCACAAACCCCGAATGGTAGCTTCGGGCGGAGGACCGTGTCCGCAAGGTCTTCGAGTCAACCTGCGAGGTCTCCATTGCCGAAGAGGCCGCGCTCCGACCCTGGAAACCGATGGACTGCTTCTTCTGGGTTGAAAGGGAGGAACTCAAGTGAATGAGTTCAATTATCATTGGTTCCTTTCACGACCGAGGGGCAGTCGAAGGGAACTGGACGGGCAGATCAGCGTGCCGTCGGCAGTGAGGTGGGATTTGCAGCCACTGCTTTGATGAAGAAGGAGCTGAGCCAGAAAGCAGAGTTTTCAATTTTCTAGTCTATTTAGCTTTTCCAAAGCTAACCTGTGATCAAAAACATTAAGGTATGACTCAAAGAACAAGCAAACAAGTTTCCTTCGCCGGGGGCGACTGGCTTTATCCCTCAGGTGATGGACACAGTCAGGAGGTCAGATTAGTGCCACTGCTCCTCAAAAGGAGTCCGTTATGGTGGTTCGGGCATCTGGCAAAGATGCCTTTGTGCTACTTTCAGTCAAAGGTGACTCCACTTACCACAAACTCACTGTGGTTGACCCAGAGCTCACGAGTTAGCCAGGAACTCACTGGTTGACCAGGAGCTCACTGGTTGGTCAGGAACTCACTGGTTGACCAAGAGCTCACCGGTTGACCAAGAGTTCACTGATTGGCCAGGAGCTCACTGTGGTTGACCAAGAGCTCACTAGTTGACCAGGAGCTTACTAGTTGGTCAGGAACTCACTGGTTGGCCAGGAACTCACTGGTTCTCCAGGAACCCAGTGGTTGACCAGGAACTCACTGTGGTTGACCAAGAGCTCACTAGTTGACCGGGAGCTCACTAGTTGGCCAGGAACTCATTGTGGTTGACCCAGAGCTCACTAGTTAGCCAGGAACTCACTGGTTGACCAAGAGCTCACTGGTTGACCAAGAGCACACTGGTTGACCAGGAACTCACTGGTTGACCAGGAACTCACTGGTTCTCCAGGAACTCAGTGGTTGACCAGGAACTCACTGTGGTTGACCAAGAGCTCACTAGTTGAGCGGGAACTCATTGTGGTGACACAGTGCTCACTAGTTAGCCAGGAACTCACTGGTTGACCAAGAGCTCACTGGTTGACCAGGAACTCACAGGTTCTCCAGGAACTCAGTGGTTGGCCAGGAACTCACTGTGGTTGACCAAGAGCTCACTAGTTGACCGGGAGCTCACTGTGGTTGACCCGGATTTCACTTGTTTACCAAGAATATACTACTGGGATTATTCGTTCCTATTACCGTAATTTCCGGACGATAAGCCGCAACTTTTTTCACTTCAACAACGAAGCGGCTAATATATGTATTTTTGGGAGGGGGGGCTAACGAGCTTCACGTTGCTAAACCATTTATCTACGTCACATCGGACAGATGAAATAACCGGCACTTTCCGAGTCCGTTCAACTCCGACATCGAAGAAGACGACTTTGACGGCAGGAGGAAGCCCAAGATAGCAATCGGCTATCCGGTGCGGCTTATATTGGGATGCGCTCTATAGTCCGAAAATTACGGCAACCTTGGAAAAGCTGTTGTCTGGGACAGGGTACATCTGGGTGAACACACACTTGCATGCAGAACTCTGTGCAGAGATGCTGGCATTGGCCAATGCCTCAATGCTCAAATATCTGAATATGCATCCCGGTATCATGATATATGATGAAATTTTCCATTTCGTGTGATGTGAGATTGACTTACGGTCTGGGGAAGGCAGAAGAAGGAGGCATCACCGTAAACAGGATGATCCTCATCGTCAGTCGCGAGGAGAAAGACGGGCCTAAACCGACACTTTTGCGTCAACGCTGAAACGTAGAAGCACAGCGGCGTCGTAACCTCGGACCAGTATCGTATGACTTGTGGACGCCTCAATGTTCTGCTGCTTCTGATCCCCACCAGGACGAGTCCCCTGCAGCAGTCATGGATACACTGGGGTATTACATCGCCTTCTGGCTTGGGACTCCCTTATTATCCTGTATTATATAATTCCGAGCTCTGCAAGGGGCGAACCGTCGAGCGCGCTTGGATTCTTTCCCTTACGTTGGCCATCATATTTTGTCATATTTATGTATTAGCACAAATTCATCCGCATTTAGCATCATTATGCACGTATGCTAGCATCACATTAGGCGTCTGAAAGGCTCCAGAAGCACTTATTAGTGCTATATTTTGCCTTATTATGCTGACAATTAGCACTGGGATCCTTCAGTTCGGTTCCAGCTTCTTGAAGCTGGTGTAGAGCAGCTTCTTTTAACATCCTCAGAATGTCAGAAGCTTCTTTAAACATGCAAAGCCCACTGCGTTTCTTTTGCATGATAACTTAATGACCTTTTTTTTTTTTTCTTCCCCCCTTCTTTTTACATTTCCCCCTCGATATGCCTTTTTTTTTTTCCCGGATTAATAATATTCTAGAGCTGAACCGCGTCCATCCATATTCCAGCGAACCACCAAGAATCGGGTTAAAACGATGACAGTCCTTCTGGTAAAGGTTTCAGCCCAAAGCTAATTTTCAGTGCTAATTCTTTGGACCAAAACAATATCACCATTTTTTTATTTTGTATGTATTTTAAAACAATGCCACTTTATGCACTAGCTGATAAAACTCAATGCTTGTCGTAGGTTAATTTGTTTATAATAATTTGCATGTATATATATATATACATATATGTGTACATCGCTATATTTGCAAGGGATCTTTCGTTTCTTCAGAATCTCCCTTTTTACGCAAACAAAGATGCAACCTGCCCTCCTGCAGTAAGAGCTGCCTGCAGTCGTGATAAGTATTTCTCTGGTGCCGAGACCCCCGACAGCCGCAGTGGACTGAATCACCGACGCTCACGCCGGCACGAGCTGCTACGGGGCCGAGAGGCTTCAGAAAAAGCGAAAAAAAAAAATAAAATAAATTCTGTACTTTTAAAGCTCTTCTGAAGAGGTTTTTTTTTTTTTTTTTTTTTTTTCTTTCGGAGCCTCGGTTTCAAACGAAGACCAGCCCCTCTGTGATCCTTCTGAGATGCGAGTGTGTGTGTGTGTGTGTGTGTTTGTGTGTGTCTTATCTTGGCCTTGCGTTTACATCGCCTCTTCTAAAAGTTTTTGCAAACACAACAATATCGTCGCTGTATCTTCTTGATTTCTAGTCTCGTGTTACCGAATGAACCGAAAAATCGAATCTGATCCCGAACACCAGCTCTTCGGTCGCGGATCCCGATTTATCCGAGCAGCTTTTAAAGTCCACCGAAAGGATGATCTCGTATCTTGGACGATACAGATATTTAGCTCTGTCCGCTAACGATGGTCCTGAGAGCTCGTTCTTGCGTTCGACGGAAGCCGATAGATCCGGCGTTCTGTGTCCGACGATGTGCTTTCTCGCCCTCGCAGTCTCCTCTGCTGAAAACCCAGATGATCACCATCTCGGATATCACCAACTCCGTGAGAGGAACCGTGGCCTACAAGGACATCCCCGTGGTTCACACCGAGACCAAGACCATCACGTACGAGTCGGCGCAGGTGAGAAGCCGGCAGGGGGGCTTCCCCCGGAGCAACTATGGGTCCAGGCTTTTCAGCAGATCTGACGAAAGTCCAGCACCTTCTACATGGAGGCGCACAATTTGCTGTGACTAGATGGGAGGGCTTAGCTTCTAAGCTGTCATTGGGCGAGAAGAGGGGTTCCCCCTGGATCCATCTTGGGGCCACATAACTCACACCTTCCCACTGCCGGGCTACTCGGAGTCTCAGATGAACCTCCAAGTACGGTATCTTTCGGACCGCGGGAGGAAATCGGAGAACCCGAGGGAACCCGGGACCTTCTTGCTGTGAAGCATCAACCCCTGCGCCTCAGTGGCGCCCCTAGATGCTCCAGCTCTTGCTAGGTTACCCCTCTGCGATCTTAACATTGTGTTTACTCCCCTTGTCCTACGGGTCAATAATGACCCATAAGACAATCTTTGTACCCTAGTGGTGTACAGCCCACATGGAAACATAAACAAAAATGAAGTATCACTTTTTCTACTTATGGGGTCTCTTTAGGAGAAGTAATAAAATTTCAAGTTGGAAAAAAACGGCCCTCAGGATAATTTGAAAGTGAAAAAAATGCATAAAAGACAAGGATTCAATTTTTTTAATCAATTGCAATTCAAGAATTTTCCGCTAGGGGGCGCATTATTTTGGTCAGAGTAGAGGACAATCCGCATCACTGAGACGGACCAATCAGCAGAGGTTATCAATGCACCACCTGCTGCTTGTTAGGACCTTGTTTCTACCCTGTTCTCCACCTCCTGCTACGCCCTCATTAGCCAAAATGTTGTTATCAAAACAGAGTAAAGTAGTTAAAGAGTAGAATTTTCAAAGAAAAATTGACTACGTCCTATTTATTTACGAAGACGCACGGGAAACCTTCGTGCTTGACGTGTTTGCAACAAGTTTCGGTATTTAAGGAACATAATATACGGCGCCGCTACGAGACTCATCAAAAATATGACAGCTTGCAAGGAAACTGAGAAGAGATAAGATCGACCAATCACTGGCCGGTCTGAGGAAACAGCGTCCACTTTCACCCAGAGCTGAGAAATCAGTGCAGCAGCGGTAAAAACCAGCTAGCTAATTGCTAGCGAAAATGTGCAATTTAATGTTAGTCAGCAGCTTCACTACTAACTAGTATGATGGAATTCTACTGTTCATGCAACTCCATACATTTTCAGTATGTATTGTATGTGTTTGCATGTTTCATGGATGCAGTTTACACATTTACAGGTGAAAACTTTCTTCTTTTCACATTTAATAGCACTCGTTTAGTTTGTAAGGTGTAGGCAGGGATTCAATTTAGATTTTATATGTGTAAATGGTTTAAAAATCCCTTTCTTTATAAGTCTCATTAAATCTTAAAGTGCATTACTATATTTTTCAATACCAATTATGTGTTAAAGTTTTGTGCCTTTGTACGATCAGTGGGATCCGTTGCAATGCAAACATGTGAATAACAGAAGTAAATTACACTTTTATCTAAGGAAATATGAGGCGTTTCATGAAATGTTTTGTAAAATTCCAAGATTTTCCTTCATGTCCTTGTACTTCTTTACACCAAAACAGAGGAAAGACATGATATTTTAGTTATTTATTGCTGAGTTTGCTATTATTTTAATGGTCCGGCTTGACATCTACCTCGGCCGCCATGAGAAATGAGTTTGACGCCCCTAAGGTGTTTTTTCTAACGCTAAACATGATAGCGGGTCACTTTTGACCCGCAAGACAACACAAGGGTTAAAAGAACACGTTTGTAATATATCGTCGTCGATACTAAACTAAAGATAGTGCGCGCTGTTCTTTCTCTACATTCTCTAACAACAGCTTGAAAACGTTGTTTTGTCCCGCAGCCGGTGGACAACCTGGCAGAGCGGGACTCCGGAGTGCTGCTGAGCGCCCAGACCATCACCTCGGAGACCATCAGCACCACCACCACCACCCAGATCACCAAGGTCTGCTCAACTCACAACCTCACAATCAATACAGATCAATACAGCCATTAGAAACATGCTGTGATGGATCTGCGCCGTTAGTCACTGATGCCGGCTTTATTGACCCCCCTCCCCCGACCCGCCGCTGAGTGATTGAGCAGGACGGCGTCGCTAGCCTGACACCTTTCATCCTCAATGTGGACGAGAAAAGGCATTAGCTTTAGCTAACAATCTTCTCGCCTTCTCGCGCCGCCGTGTATGTCGCCCCCTTCAGATCCTCATTAAAGCAGAAACATTCACTTTTATCACGCGCGCTAGCGCTAGCTCCCGCTAACGCCGTCATGAACATGAAATACCGGTATTGCCGGTGTCAACAATATAAATGGGTATTTTATCCCAACTCCGGCGGCGGAGTGGTTTTTATGCCTCCAGTGTTTCATCTGGGATTTTGATGTCGGATTAGATGGTTTGTAACGGCGAGCCGCTCCCTGCTGGGTTCGGCTCTGGAACGGCAGATGTTTGCAGTTGATGCCGCAGAGCGTTAGCTAGCTGACATACGGCCTTAAATCTCAAGCGGTGAAAACGCCGCTTGAAATCAGATTCCCCCGTTAGTTTCACCGAAATTTGTAAAAGGAGCAATGGACAATGGTGATACTGAATAAATAAAACCTACTGATGTGATGTCATACCGGTGTAAGGTGCTATATTTGTTGTGATATTTTCTTTTCTTTGCCTGTATGTGACTGCAAATTGATGTGTAACCGACTGCCTCTCTGGGACAATAAAGAGAATTTCAAACCTTGAAGGAAATATGCTCTTCTGTGACAAAGGGAGCATGCTGCCGCATCTTGGAGGGATGCTCATGTTTCATGAGGGAAGTGCATAAAAAATGAACCGTCTTCTCTGTGGGAAGCCTTTCCCTTTCTTGATGAATGGGGCCAGTCGTCCTGCCAAGAGTGCCAGTAGACATCAGGCGCAGAAGTGGGTGGATAGGCGAGGTACGCCCTTGCCTGGCAGCCTCTTGAATCAGCGACTGTTGTCTTTCCAACAGACCAGTGGGTCGCCTCTAATTCTGTCTCTGACTGCCTCTTCGGAGAGTTTGAAGGATCCCGTCTAGAACCTATTTTTGGTTGGTCGAAGTGAGCACGGTGTCAGGAGCTCTGTGGGTCTTGTCCTTGTTACCACTGTTGCGTTGCCCTTGAAGACTGCCGTCCCTCTTAGCTGGTTTCCGAAGGCAAGAGGCCACTCCTTGTACAAATATGTGCACCATTTCTTTTCCACCTAAGATACGCCAAGTATCTTCTTCCAAAGTCTGGACCCGTCTGGTCCTTTTATTTTAGCAGACAACGCAGCACTGCTACAAGGGTTTTTGCTCTTCCTTCACACCTCACTCGTGAGACGTCCACGCTCGCTTGGCTTTGCCGTCGTCGCTCTCTTTTGTTGGGTACGTGCAGTTTAGTACACCGACGGACCGACTGAGTGACCTTGCTCTCTTTGCCAAGAGATGTAGTAGGCATGGGTAGCCTGTCTGTTTTCATGGCCAGGCTTAAACTGGGTTGATTTTCAAAGGGGAGAAGTTATGAGATCATTGTTTATGAACTTGAAACCAATGCCTTTCGTAAACGAGTGACCAAGTCTGTGCTCAGTACGACAAATCCAACACAACTGGAGCAGCAAAAGGCATCAGCTTGACTCTCACCTAGAGGCTACTTCATGCTAGCTGGCTTCCCCTTCACTACAAATAGAAGCAGAAGATGAGCAGAGGATGGATGGTTTTGCGGAATCATGGACGGAAAGACCGGCTAACGTCTGAGAGGTGGACAAAATTGGGAACTGACATTGGAACTTCAGCAGAAGCTACGTTGGACATTTGATTGGACACGGCGGACTGGAAAAGACAGCCATCACGGGCCAGATAAATGGCAAGCAGAAGAAGAAGGAGGCCATCGGGGCAGCGGAAGACCGGAAGAACCGAATGGCAAAGGACTGTGGAAGCCACATCACGGCAGAAGACGAAGAAGAAGACGCTTGACAAAACTGTTACGTATGTCCTTTGACATCACCGCCCCTTGACAAGCTGGTATCTGAGTGCCAACCAACCCAAATTTGTCTGCACTGCTGGTTCAAATCAACCTGTTCAATACAATCTTTTGGGTTGAAGGGTCACTTTGAGTCACCAGGTAGCGGCACCTTCTACCATCTTCTGCCAGGTGGAACCACATGTATGGCATGTCACTGCTAAACAGCTGAGGTACTAGCTAGATTTATGCTTCATTAAGATCCATTGATTCGGTGAGAAAATGAGCTAAAACAGTGGGAAAAGTTGACTTTTCTGAAAAGTTTCTTCTCTGACTGAAATAAAAGCCAATTAGCCAATTAGCCGTCGTCAATGTGTGTTGCAGACGGTGAAAGGAGGGATCTCCGAGACTCGTATCGAAAAGAGGATCGTCATTACCGGAGATACCGAAATCGATCACGACAAGGTAAGTGAAGACGACACGTGTTTTTTTTTTTTTTGTTGCGGCCTTTTTTGTTTTTTTTTTTCACCGCGGGGATCTCTTGTGAGATATTGCTCTCGTACATCACGCAGATCCGCTCGTCAGACGGGTCATTTTAATGAAGCTCATTAATCGTGCGTCCGTGTTCCCCCTCCCAAGGCTCTGGCTCAGGCCATTAAGGAGGCTAAAGAGCAGCATCCAGACATGTCTGTCACCAAAGTGGTGGTGCATCAGGAGACCGAGATCTCCCCGGAGTAGGAGGCCCTTCTTCTGGAAGGTGAGTTGCCTTTCTTCGACCGTTTTCCCGGAGATCCATGATCTCGCAGTTTTTCTCTTATTAATGCATTCAATTTTTATTTTATTTATGTCCTTATAAGGATGTGATTATTATTATTATTATTATTATTAATCATTATTATTATTATTATCATCACCATTCTTCTTCTTCTTCTTATTATTATTATTATTATCATTGTTGTTGTTGTTATTTGTTTCATTGTGTTTGTTGTTGCTTTTAAGAATAATAATAATTATTATTATTATTATTGTTGTTGTTATTATTAATAATGATGATGTTTTTCATAATAATGTTATCATTATGATAACACGCTTAAAGAATAATTGTAGCAATCTTTACAATAATCATTGCAGTACTACTAATATCAATAATGCTAATAATGATAACAATGCTAATAATTTGGACGATTATTGTTGTGTTATTTTTAATATTATTTTTGTCATTGTAATTATTATTTCTTAGCTATTATTAGCGTTTCATCACTGTATTGTTATTAAATAACAATAATCAGAAAAATATTAACAATAATAATCATAACCAAATTCACAATAGTAATCATAACAATATGACAATTACTGCAAACAATAATGATAATCAAAACAACAACAGCAATAATAATAATGATAATAATAATACTACTGATTATAATGAGGCTAAAGTCTTGATAATTACTGTAATAATAATAAATTAATATTATAATTCTTGGACATTATTATTATTATCGTGGGCCGTCCCTTAGCAGGGTTAGCATATCCACACCCTGATGTTTGGTCGACCGGCGTTCCTCTTCGGTCGGGTCCGGATCCGCCTCGTCCCCGTGCGATGCTGAGCGCCGGCGTCCAGACTCAGAGCCGCCGGTCACCGGAGCAGCAACCGCGGCTTGTCTTTTTCAGACAATTTAGTGCTCAGCAGAGATATTTACTGCTTGAGCTGCTCATAAATCAGCCGGCGCCTCCCCCACAACCCTTTCAAAATCCTGGCCCGCCCTTTGGTTTCCAATCAAATCCGGCGTTTATCTGAGGCTGCACATTTTGCTTCGGGCCGCGAACGCGCCGGAACGACGACAGCTTGTGTCGCTAACGACGCTGTTGACACTCCCTTCTCCACGAACGCGTAATGAGTCGGGCGAAGCGGTGATGGAATTGTAATTACGCGAGAATCCCTCCAGTGTTAAACGCGGCGCGGCTAATCCCAAGCCATACCTGCTACCTCGTCACGACGCTAATTTAAAAAAGGTTCGCTAACGCCGGGGTCGGGGGCGGTCGGCGCCGCGACCGGCGAGCGCTAACGCTAGCTGACCATGTGGCTTTCATTGTAGGCCTGTTTATGTTGAAGTCCAGGAGGAGAGTCTGCTGCTGTTTAGCTAACAGGCTGGTATGTAAACACAGCACCAGACCTCCTCCAAGCTCCGTCAAATCCCCCAAACCCACACGAACCAACCGCCGTGGGGATGTTGAAGACACAAACCATAAACATGCTGAGGATTAAGTTACTGGAAATCTTATTCTGTGTTGTTTTTTGCCAATAACTCTGTTTATATTATTCATTTTGTTCTAGTGTCTGTATGTTTATGAATGAACACGCGAAAGAATGAATGAATGGACAGGCGAATGAACAAGGGGATGAATGGATGAATGAATGAATGAATGGATGGATGAATGAATGAATGGATGAATGAATGGATGGATGGATGAACAAGCAAACGAATGGACGAAAGGGAAAATGAACAAATGAAAGGACGAACGTACAAAGGAATGAACAAATGAACGGATGAGCTAAGGAACGAGTGAACAAACAGCTGAATGGATGAATGAACGGACAAATGGATAAACAAACAAAGAAATAAATGGACAAACACAAGAACGAGCAAACAAATGAACGGACAAATGGACGGAGGAATGAACGAGCGAACGAAAGGACGAACGGACAAACGGATGGACGAATGAACGCTCAAACAAATGGACAAACCAACAAACGGACGTCCGGATGAAGGAGGGAACGGATGGTGGACAAACAGCTGAATGGGAAGAAGGGGAGGAATTAACAAATGAATGAAAGGACGAACGTACAAACAGACAAAATGAACAAACATCCGTTTGGAATAAATGAATGAGTGAACGGGCCAATGAACGAACGGCTGAACGACGGAATGGTGAATGAGCTTTCGAACAAATGAACGAATCAGTGAGCGAACGAACAAACGAATCATCCAACGAAACCTAAGTCGTACTTCTGACCAAAAAAGAAGAGAGTGACG
Organism: Fistularia commersonii; assembly: GCF_037954325.1. Classification (NCBI taxonomy): domain Eukaryota; kingdom Metazoa; phylum Chordata; class Actinopteri; order Syngnathiformes; family Fistulariidae; genus Fistularia; species Fistularia commersonii. The sequence continues at coordinate 1,599,211 of NC_141313.1, read as the reverse complement.
TCTGAACCAGAAAAGAAGATGGTTTCAAGGTGACAACTGGGCGGGTTAGAGGTCGCAGAAGAAATGGAGTCATTCATTTGATGCAGACGGATGAATTTAACAAAAACCGGGCAGGAATACAAATGACGGGAACCTTGTTCGTCCCCATTAAACAACGGCAGAATTGCGATTCCAACAAGGACAAACACTGACACAACACGCATCACGGTACATCAGCGATTTAATTAGCAAACAGTTTTGTGTTGTTTTGCGCTTCTCAATTATTTTCCGTTTTGTTGAAAAGAAAACATTTCACCCCACCACCACCATCCTCCGCTGTAACTATTAATAGTATAATTTGTTTATAAAATGGTTCCATGCGCACCTCTTCCTACACCTTGTATCCTTATCAACATAGCTTTATTAGCATTTATTAGCATAACAGTGCTTCTTGTTTACTGACGTAGCTTGTTGCTACGGCTTATCAGCGTAATAGAGGTTTAATGTCATTATTTGGCTTCCTGCTGTCCGCTAACAACATTTTTAGTCACGGTAAACACGCTAAGCGCTACGTACGCTTCGTCATATTTCCTCGTCTTAGCTTTCGGGTGACTTTTGTTTGTCTCATTATCTCCTTTCTTATCCTCCCCGTAAAATATTTTTGGCATCTCTCGAGGGTTTGTTCACCGCACTTCGTATCTCCTGCGCTGTGCTGCGTGTTCGGCATGCTCGTCGGAAAAAAAAAGGTACTCCGTAAAGCTAATGCTAGCCCGTAAGCATGTTCCCCGAGGGTCACTCCTGGCATCGCCCCACTATTTGAGAAGCAATGCTGTAGAAAGATCTGACGGCGGGGTTGAAGGACCAGCTCGGCTGCAGCCTCTGACAGGGCGCTGAGGCTACGAGGCGCCCGGGTGTCTTCTCGTGCTTAACTGGCGCATCCAATTAGCATCACTTTGTTTACATGAGCGTGTCTTCTGAGAGTCACCCCTGACCACTGCAGCTTCAGACTGTAATTAAGTGCTCAAGTAGAAACAATACATCCCTGAGATGAAGTGATCCGCCTCTGCGACGACTCCTCTTTTCTTTCCCAGAAATAGTACCCTAACTTGTATGGTTTGGAGACAGTGGCGTTGAGGGAAACGACGGGTAGCAGAGTCGGAGGTGGCAGGGATGACGATGTCCAGGTTCTTTTTAGGAGCGATGGGGATGGAGATCCGGAGATAAGGTCAGTTTGAGGCGGTTCGGACGTGCACTGGGATGGATGGTGGATATATCGGTGTGAGCAAGCTGGGGTTGGAGCTGCCGGGCCAGAGGACAAGAGGAAGACCAGAGAGAAGATTTATGGATGGATTGAAAGAGGACATGAAGTTAGTTGGTGCGAGAGAAGAGGATACAGAGGTTCGGGTTGGACGGAGGAGGCTGATTGGCTGTGGAGACCCCAGGAGGGAGCAGCCTGAAGGGAAAGAAAGTCAAAGTCAAAGTCAAAGTCAGCTGTATTATCAGTTTCTCCACATGTACCAGACATCCAGGGGAATGGAGAAGACGTTCCTCACTCTCCTACGGTGACATAAAACTAACCGCATCATAACAATACAGTGCCCATTAAACAGCAAAGTGCTAAATTAACATGAAATGCTAAACATTAGCATGCAAAGTTCATGCAGATACAATCCACTGGTACAGAGGTTGAGAAGATGACAAGAGATTTAAAGGCATAAAGAACTGAATTTATTTTGAATGTAGAGAAGCAGCAGAGGTTTCTGTGCAGTTCGGTGCAAAGCCAGCCGGTATATCAAAACATACCGTAGCAGCGTGATGCTAGCAGGTGGGAAAATGAAGTGGGTTTAAAGAAATAAAGAAAGAAAAAACAGAATTCATAAATATACAAGTATATTTATTGTGACTCAGGGAGCACAGTGGCAGAGGCTTGAGTGCAAAGCAGTCAGTATATAATCCAATAGCAGCGTGATGGATTTTCTGTAACCGTGCAAAAATAGCACGAGTGCATAAAAATGGTAATATTACAATATATTGTGAAAGTCCAGTGTTTTGGCGTGCTGACAGCCTGCTGTACGAAGCTGCTGGTGAGTCCGCTGGAGGCTCCGGTACCTTCTCCCAGAGGAAACAACAGTGACTCGTGGTAACAAGGTCGTTGCTGCTGCCGATTTCCCTGATTTCAGTCAGAAGAGCATCAGGTCCACAGCGCTAGAGAACCCAAGGAGTCAACCCTGGACAGATACTAGCTGTTCCAAGGTGGTTTATGGTCCTGCAGCCGGATACCGTGGGCATACCGAGGCGCTACGAGCATCTGAAATCAGAAGGCAGAGACGGCACAGGGGGAATGAAGGTGCAGGTCGCCTCAAAATCACTGCTCACCGGTCCTAAAAGCGTTTATCCAGGGTTATACTCCGTGTTTCCAGTTCTGGATGAAGTCCTCGCGAGTGCAAATGGAGTCATGTGTCATCATTTGGAACGAAAACGCTGCAAAGATAATGTTGCTGATACGCCTTTCCAGAGGCGATCTTGCAGACGGAAAGTGTGCGGTTGCTAACCCAGGCGGATTCATCATCCTTCCCTTCCTTTTCCGGCCAGGTTTAGTGGGTGTTTGTTGTCGACCCAAAACGGATTCTGCTTCAAAACAAGATTTCTAGCTGCAACATTATGAATGCAAATGAACATGGACGAACGAAACTTCAAACGAATCAATAAACGAATCAACAAACGAATCAACAAATGAACGGCTGAATGAAGGAACGAGCAAACAAACGGACAAGTGAACAAACAACTGAATGGGAGAAAGAGAACGAATTATGAACAATTATTATTATGAACAAATGAATGGATGAGCAGGTGAATGAACAAACAAATGAATGTGTGAATGAACTAAAGGGTGAACAAATGAACAAACAAACGGATCAGCGGATCAATTAACGAACAAAATACAAATGATTTGCTGAACAAATGGAAAAATGGACGGCGAATGAATGAATGAATAGAAGAAAGAATCAAACAACAAACAACGATGAAAGTTAACTGGATCTCTACTTTCCCCAATGGTGATCTTATCTTAGCTTAGCTTAGCTTAGCTTATTAACACAAAAAGTTATTTGGATGGTTTTCTGTTGAAGTTAACTGAAATTTATTGAAATTAACTGAACAACTTTAACAAAACAAACGCACAATTCAAAGGTCCAGATGCTGGTTTTCTGTTGAATGTAACTAAAACTACCTGGATTTAACTAAAGAAATGCACAAATCTAATGTTCTTTTGCTGGTTTTCTGTTGAATTTAAATGGAATTAACTGAAATTTAATAATAACACTAATTTAACAGAACAAATGCATGCCTCTAATATTGTTTCGATGGTTTGCTGTTAAATTTAACTAAAATTACCTGAAATATAATAATGATAATATTAATAGTAGTATAATATAACTGAATTGATGCAGGATTCATCTGTCCCTCTGATGGTTTTTGTTAAATTTCACTAAAATGAATTGAAATTTAACAATAATAATAATTCAAAAGAACAAATGCATGATCCTAATGTTGTTTTGTTGGTTTTCTGTTAAATTTAACTAAAATTAATTGAAATTTAATTATAATAATAATTCAAAAGAACAAATGCATGATCCTAATGTTGTTTTGATGATTTTCTGTTAAATTTAACTAAAATTAACTGAAATTTAATTATAATAACAATTTAAAAGAACAAATGCATGATCCTAATGTTGTTTTGTTGGTTTTCTGTTAAATTTAACTAAAATTAATTGAAATTTAATGATAATGATATTTCAAAAGAACAAATGCATGATCCTAATGTTGTTTGATGATTTTCTGTTAAATTTAATTAGAATTACCTGAATTTAACCGAATGAAGGCAAGATTCAAGCGTCCCTTTGCTGGTTTTCTGTAGAATTTAAGTGGAATGAATTGAAATTTAATAATAATAATAATTCAAAAGAACAAATGCATGACTAATGTTGTTTTGATGGTTTTCTGTTAAATTTAACTGAAATTAACTGAAATTTAATAATAATAATAATTTAAAAGAACAAATGCATGATCCTAATGTTGTTTCGATGGTTTTCTGTTAAATTTAACTAGAATTACCTGCATTTAACCGAATGAAGGCAAGATTCAAGTGTCCCTTTGCTGGCTTTCTGTTGAATTTAAGTGGAATTAATTATAATTGATTGAATTAAATGCAGCAAATGCATGACTGTAATGTCATTTTGATGGATTTCTTTTAAATTTAACTAAAATCGACTGAAATTTAACAATGATAATAATTCAAAAGAACAAATGCATGATCCTAATGTCGTTTTGATGATTTTCTGTTAAACTTAACTGAAATTACTTGAAATATAATAATAATAATATTAACAGTAGTATAATATAACTGAATTGATGCAGGATTCAACTGTCTTTCTGATGGTTTTTGTTAAATTTAACTAAAATTAATTGAAATTTAATAATAATGATATTTCAAAAGAACAAATGCATGATCCTAATGTTGTTTTGATGATTTTCTGTTAAATTTAACTCGAATTACCTGAATTTAACCGAACGAAGGCAAGATTCAAGCGTCCCTTTGCTGGTTTTCTGTAGAATTTAAGTGGAATTAATTGAAATTTAATAATAATAATAATTCAAAAGAACAAATGCATGACTCTAATGTTGTTTTGATGGTTTTCTGTTAAATTTAACTGAAATTAACTGAAATTTAATGATAATAATAATTTAAAAGAACAAATGCATGATCCTAATGTTGTTTCGATGGTTTTCTGTGAAATTTAACTAGAATTACCTGCATTTAACCGAATGAAGGCAAGATTCAAGTGTCCCTTTGCTGGTTTTCTGTAGAATTTAAGTGGAATTAATTATAATTGATTGAATTAAATGCAGCAAATGCATGACTGTAATGTCATTTTGATGGATTTCTTTTAAATTTAACTAAAATCGACTGAAATTTAACAATAATAGTAATTCAAAAGAACAAATGCATGATCCTAATGTCGTTTTGATGGTTTTCTGTTAAACTTAACCTAAATTACCTGAAATATAATAATAATAATATTAACAGTAGTATAATATAACTGAATTGATGCAGGATTCAACTGTCTTTCTGATGGTTTTTGTTAAATTTAACTAAAATTAATTGAAATTTAATAATAATGATATTTCAAAAGAACAAATGCATGATCCTAATGTTGTTTTGATGATTTTCTGTTAAATTTAACTCGAATTACCTGAATTTAACCGAACGAAGGCAAGATTCAAGCGTCCCTTTGCTGGTTTTCTGTAGAATTTAAGTGGAATGAATTGAAATTTAACAAAAATAATAATAATTTTAAAGAACAAATGCATGACTCTAATGTCGTTTTGATGTTTTTCTGTTATAACTAGAATTACCTGAATTTAACCGAGCGAAAGCAAGTTTCAAACCTCCCTGTGCTTGTTTTCCGTTGAATTTCAACGTAATAAAGTGAATTAAATGAATTAAAGCCACCGACTGCACGATTCGACCGTCCTTTGGATGGATTTCTGTGAATCTAACCCCCATCCTTTATCTTCTGGCCTTCTCTCCTCCCCTCCCAGCCGTCCCCCGTCCTCCCCCACCTTGTGTCTGCATGACAGCGCCTCATCCAGGGTTCGCCGCCGCCTCGGACGTGACCCGCCAGGCCACGTCGGACGGACGAGCTTTTTCCACGTCCGCCGGCGGAGTTTGACCTCCGTGAGTGTAGAGTTCGGTTCCGGAGGAGGAATCGCCGGGAAATTTTCCCCGGAGTTTTCCCACAATCCCCTTCTCGACACCCCCCCCCCCCCCCCGCCTCGTCATTTCCATCCGATGCCAAAACGATCGACCGCTGGACTGAGGAGAGAAAAAAAAAAACAAAAAAAAAAAAAAATCATTTTTTTTGATAAAGTAAAGCATTTGTGAATTTATTCCTCTCCGATTTGTCTGGAGATTTTAAAGAGAAAAAAAAAAAAAAAGAAAATGTTTTTCAAAAGGACATTTGGTCTTTTAATCTTGAGATAACTGGTACTTTATTTTTCTACAGCTTTTCTTACCATCAAAATTGGTTGTCGACAACTTGGGAGGCCGAGGGTTTTATAACAGTGTGATCCAAACAGCGTCAGCAAAGGGATTGTGGCTGATTTTTTTAAAATTCATTTATTCATTCGTCCTCAGGGTGAAAAGCGCCGGGGCTCAAAGATCTTCCTACCCATCCCGCCTCAATTTGGTTTCCCTGTCATTTCATGTAAATACTTTTATCCTGCGCGAGAAAATCAATTTACTCAATGTCGTGTAAAGGACGTAAAGGACTCTAAAAAAACAACATCATTTTGATATCATCATATTTAGCAATTTAAAGGATTTTTTTTATACATATGGTATATATATATATATATATCAACTTAAAAAATATTTCCTTAGTTGATATATATGAAAAATATTTTTTTGTTTTTTTTAAAGTTGATTTAAATATATATGCATATATATATATTATATGTATGAACTTTTTATGAAATCCGAGCATTTTTTTCAAAATTCTTATATGCATCTATAAACTTAAAAAAAAAAAATCCAATCATTTTTTCAAAGTTAATATCTACATATGTAACCTTTTTAAAAAAATGTATGTGTTTTCTTTAAAGTTGATATATGTACATATATATATATATATATATATATAAATTGAAAGAAATATTTTTAATTATTTTAAAAAAAGGGGATACACTTATAAAAAGATCAAGTTTATATATATATATTTATATATATACATACATATATTGAAATATATGTATATTTTTAAATCCAACAACAAAATTTCTTTAAAGTTGACGTATATATATATACATATATATGTATAAACCCTCTGTCAATATTATTAAAAAAAAACTTATATAATGGGAATGGGAATGGGAAATTGGATTTTGTAAAAACTATTTTTTTTGTAAATGTTTGTACATCTCAACTTACATATATATATATGTATACATATATATCTATATATATATATGTATACACATATACAATTTAAAACCCATATATATCAAAATAATTACATTTTTTTTAAACTTGATATGGAAATTTCACTTTTAATCAGTTTTCAATTTTTTTAAAGGCGATGTATACACATATGAAAATATTGATATCTGGGATATATATATATCAACTTTGAAGTGTTTTTAAATGTTTTTCAAAAATATATATATTTCTAATATTTCACCACATTTTCACAACAAAAAAAATTCTTAATTTTTTTTAAATGAAATAAAATGTGATACACATATATATACACATATGTATATATATGTATGTATATATATATGTATATTTTTAAATCCAAGAACAAAATTTCTTTTAAGTTTATATATATATGTGTATATGTATATGTCAACTTTAAAAACATGTGATTCATATATATCAATTTAAAAAAAAAACTCCCCCAAAATTTTGGATGTATATAAACAAAAAAGTAAATGATTTTGCTGTATAGATCTATATACACATATAAATAGATATATATAGCAACTTTGATAAATGTTTTGGATTTCAGTTTTAAAAACGTTTATTCATACACATACACATATTTGATATATGTAAAAAAATCTTAAGTTGATACATATATCTGAATATAAATGTATCAAGTTTAAAAAAAATAAAAATCCATGATGCTTTTTTTTTACAAATAAATATATATTGTTTAAGTTGATATATATATATATATATATATATCACAAACACACATACACGTGTGTTTGTGTGTGTTTGTCAAGTTGATTAAAAATTTCATATATATATATCAACTTTGATAAATATTTGGATTTTTTTACATGTAAAAATATGTACCAAATTATCAATTAGGTATGATTAAAAAACATATTTCTTATATCTTTCATATATATGAAAGATTCACATTTTATATCTTTTATATATATGTAACTTAAAATATATATATGTATATTTCATAAAAGTTGCCATAATTTAATTTATTTTTTAAATCACTTATTTATATAATTTCAATTTTCAAATTTAATTAATTGTTTGGGGATTTAAATATATGTATATATGATATATACATAGATATGTTAATCAACCATTTTTTTATTTATATAAATCGATATTTCTGATAAAAATCTTGCTTTTTTTTTATAAATATATATCTATGTATCTCCTTTCTAAAAATTTTTTTGATGTTTTACAAGGTTATACATGTTTATATATCAACTTTTTATATTTTTTTTAATACTTGATTATCAAAAAATGCTTATATATATATAAATATATATGCATATATATACACACATATCACATTAAAAAAATCAACATTTTTTTTTAAAGTTGATATGTACACTTATATATGAATGATTATGTATCAACTAAAATTTGATTTGATATACATTTAAACTAAAAAAAAAAATCTTTAAAGTTGATATATATATATACATATACACGTCAAATTATACATATTTTTTAAAGTCCTTTAAGTCAACATGGATAATATAGTAAGTTTACATTGTACAATGTTATTCTAACACATGCAGTCGGTTCATTTGAGACTCTAAAACGCCCAGACGTGTGATTGACAGGTTGAATTGTTACAACTCTATATGAAGCTCTGTGATTGGTCCAGGGAGAACCCGCCTCTCATCAATGACAGCAGGGATTGGCTCACTCCCCCCCTCCCACCCCGGCTCCCCGTGACCCGGATTAGCGTCATCACTCATGAATGAATAAATGAATATACATATATATATATATATATATATATATATATATATATATTTTTTTTTTTTTTTTTTTTTTTCAGATACGTCTCCATGTTGCCACTGATCCTGTTCTTAATCTCTTTGACGTTATTTAAAAATTCAAGCGTTCGTTTGTCACGTGAACCGCGCATCTTCCTCCTCCGATTTGTTTCTGTGCTCTTTGTTATCGTGGCGCTCGTCCCGCCCGAAGGGGACGAAGGAGACGCTAATGTACCGACGTTTGGTTTATTTATTTCCCGGCATCTCGGTGTTCTCTCTCTATATCTGTGTGTTTTTGCATCTTAGAGCCTTTTAGCACAAGAATGTTTGAGTTCACGATTATAACACGATCGCAGTCATGGCCCTCGCCGACAAAACCAGATTCGACGCTATTCAAGCGGCTACTTATCAATGTTATTCCAATAATAATCAGTAAAAAAAACACGGTAAATCCATAAATACCCGTCATACAGTATCAACGGATATTTGAAAAAGTGTTACAAAGGGTACCATTTCAAGGAAATGTGTTGTTTTTCAATTATTCCTGTGGTTAAAGTCATCCGTTCACAGTTAAATTCGTCGCAATCGCCCTTGAAAATGCACCGTATGTTAAAGTACTTTTCACACGCGTGTACGTGCAAAGTAACGGTATTCCATGACGTCTGGGACGGAGCCTCGCCCTCCTCGTCCACGCCGTCCGACAAACCCCGTACTTGTGGTTCACGTAGTTTGCTTTCCGAGTCGTCGTGTCGTTCTCCAGCAACGTGGTGTTTGTTCTTCTTCACCCGCTCCCCGACTCTGGTCCCAGAACAAGACCACCGACAACGTGCGCGTCGTCGGTGTGAAGCCGTTTGCTTTGCCGTCCCAGGAAGGCGGCGAGTGCTGAAAAAGCACCGTGCACTGAATAAATCTGTATTTTATCCTGTTTCCTGTCTCTGAACTCCTTTTACAAACAAGAAGATGTGGAATGAATGAATGAATGAATGAATGAATGAATGAATAAGTCAAGATAGAACAAACCAACGAACAAACAAATGAAAAAAACATGTATGTTGTGATGAATGGTTGTGGTAGTCATGTAGAAAATGAATGAATAAATATGTATAAATATGTATAGTATCTGGATTTCAGGCCAACTATATATATTTTTAGATTACATATATATTTAATATAGATTCACACATTTTAATGGGATTTATATACACATACAGACATATATATATATATATATATGGAGATATATGCAGAAAAGATGAGATATGTATTTATGTATTATATCATCCATTAAAAAGAGTGTTTTTTTAAGTTTATGTATATAAGTATGTCAACCTTAAAAAAAATCACATTAATATATATCAACTTTAATTGGTTTTTTTAACTACTTTTAATTATTATATATATTGTATTAGAGCAAAAAAAAAATTCAAAAATTTTTTATAGTGCAAAAATGTTTTCTTGATTTTTTTAAAACTTAAAATCTTTTTTAAAGCAACTTTGAAAAGAAAGACAAACAATGTTTTTCAAACTTTTTAAAATGTGTTCTAGTCATGCGTAGTCATGTGTATATCAACTTTTGAAAAAATATTTTAGGTTGATATACATGTCTACATAAAGGAAGGCATTTTTGTTCATCTAACCATTTTTTTTAAATTGTCATAACTAAAATGCTTTTATATATCATTTTTTAAAAAGAAATGTTTAAATTTTTCTGTGATATATATATATATATATATACACATATGAATATATTAAATTTAAATAAATATTTTTGAAACATACTCAGAACATTTATACGTATATTTAAGTAATCTATTTCCTTTTCAAGAAATATGGCTCATTTTTTGATTGATAAATTCATTTCTCTATATAAATGTATGTAATTTTTTAAATAAAATTGAAATTTCAAAAAATGACAATTTCAAAAAAGGCTATTGATGTATATATATATATATATATCAATTTTTCGCCCCAAGAAATTATGAGTATTAAAGGTTCAAAAGTTACAAAAAGAAAAAATGATATATTTAACTTTCAATATTTATGTATATGAATATACATGTGTGTATTCTTAATATATATTTACTTATAAAAAATGTGAATTTTGTTTATTGTTCATGTGTATATATACATATATGAACTTTTTTTTTTTGATCTGACATATCATAAGATACTTTCTATATTTATCTAATGAAATCACATTTTCAAAAAAAGAAGAAGTGGATATTCATATAGTTCATTATTCATGTAGTAAAAATCTTTTTTTTACAGTTTTTATACACAAACACATATATATAAATATCTATATAATATATAATATATAAATACCTAAAATCTTGTATAAAAATATTTATTTTCTAGCACAGGTTGACAATATATGAAGTATAAATATATATATATATATATATATATATATATATATATGTAGAGAGAGAGAGAGAGAGAGAGAGAGATATAGATAGGTAGTTATATAGATATGTACAATTGTTAGTACAATTTGTTTAATTGACAAATATATGTATACAATTTTTTAAAACAATTTATTAAAAAAACACAAATATATTTTTACATTATTGTCAACTTTAGAGAAAATTTTTGACCATTTTAAAAAAGTATATGTATAGATGGATATCAAATGAAAAAAATCTAATCCGAAGTTCATAAATATCAAAACAGTTTTTCTAAAAATGTATCATTTTTTTTCCAAAAATATGAAGATATTCAACTTATTATTTACTTTTCATTTTTCAATAACATAGATATATTTGTAATATATCTATATATATGTATATATGTAGTATATATGTGTGTATTGTATGTATATATATGTATGTATGTATATATATAAATATATACATATGTGTGTGTGTATTACAAATATATATATTTGAAATATATATAATTTTGATTTTTTTACACATCCATCCCAAAATAAATATGCATATGGAAATATGCACATTTTTTAACTTAAATATGTCAACGTCAACTTCAATATTTTTTATTTTTTTGTATTTTTTTCTTTAAACGAACCTTTTTTAAGTATATTTTTCAATTTCAAAAAACCTATACATACCAACATTTTTTACATTAAAACTTTATATATTCATATATATATATTTATACTTATATTTTCTAAAAACATATTTTACAATAACTAATATAAATGTTAAATATCCATTCATAATATTTTTTGAAAAAATATTTTTTCTTAATAGGTGTTTAATTTGTACAGATATATACTGCATATTTAACCTTTCAACATTTTTTAAAAATGTTTACAATAAAATTTTAAAAAAATATTTTTTATATAATGTGTTTATAAATATCAAAATTTAGTCACATTAAAACATTTTACATATATATGTATATATATATATACATCTATATATACAGTAAATGAAATGTGAAATTTTCAAAACATTTTTGTAATTTTTATAAGCACATGTAAATATATATATACAAAAAAAATTGGATTTTGTAAAAAATTGTATATGTAATTTTTTTATAAGACATCTTTCAAAATGTCCTGCGTATATATATTCTATTACATTATATTAAAAAACGATTTGTTTAGAGGTTGGAATACATCATAAATTATTTAGAGACTTTTTTGGAATATATATTTTTAAATACAAATCTTTCATCTGTTAAAAAAAAAAATTAAAAGTTAAAAACTAACATGTTTTCCTGTTTTAAAGTATATATCAACTTTGAATAAAAATTTCAATTTCTAACTTCATTATCTTTTTCAATATCAGAATCTATACATTATTAGCAACTACTTACTTTACTTTATTACATGTTTAAATATGAATGTGTATATATATATATACATTTCAACACTTTGACATATATATGATAATTTCAACTAAATATTTTTTATATTTTCAATGTATATACAAATATATATATATATATATATAAAGACAAATATATATATATATGCATATATATATATATATATATACACGTATGTGTGTGTGTGTATGTTTAAAAAATATGTTGGAATATACGGACCATGATTTTTACATTTTTTTCTATTTTGGGATTGTTTTAAATTCATATGTATAAATATATAAATTAAACAAAATATTTTTTTATGTTGATACACATAGACTTAAAAAAATAAGGTGGATTTGAAGTAGATTTGAAAAGAATTTAATTGAAAATTTGATTAATCTTTAAAGAAGTTATGTATTTATATAAACATGAAAAATTGTTGATTATATATGTTTCACCTTTTCAAAAAATATGTGTCAAATTAAAAGTATTTTTTCATTTTTTTCATTAAAAGGTACATATGATTTATATATTGTAAAATATATAATACATATATTGCCTTCATAAATCTTTTGTATTCAAAAATATTCTGAAATGTTTACACCTATCTCATAATAAAAGAAAATAGATATTTTTTGTGTAAGTAGATATATAAATACAAATATGTGTGTATATATATATATATATATATATATATATATATACACATATTTACAAACGTATTTGGATTTTTTTTATATGGATCATTATTCTTAGATTTGTTTCTATTTATGGATTGTGTTAAGTTCATAAGTATAAATATAAATAAATATATTAATTAAACAAAACGTTTTTTTATGTTGATACACAAAAACTTTTAAAAAAAAAAGTGGATTTGAAGTTGATTTGAAATGAATGAAATATAAAATTTGAGTAATCTTACAAAAAGTTATATATTTATATCAACATAAAAATTGTTAACATTTTCATAACAACAAAAATGTTGATACGTGTATCACCTTTCCAAAAATGTATGTCAACTTAAAGGTGTTTTTTCAATTTTTTCATTAAAAGGTACATATACTGTATATATCATAAAACAGATAATACACATATCGACTTTAATAAATCTTTTGTTTTCAAAAAAAAATTCTGAAATGTTTACATCAATGACATAATAAAAGAAAAATAGATTTTTTTGTGTAAGTAGATAAATACATACAAATATGTATTTTTTTTTAATAAACATTATTATATATATGTATATATGTATATATAATAAACATTATTATATATATATGTGTGTGTATATATATAACGCATACCTTTTTTCTTAGTATATATATATATATATATTTATCAAAAAATATAGATTCTTCAAATTGGTTGTTCTGAGGCGTGTTCAGCCGTCCTTGAAGGAACTTCCATCCAAAGGTTCACCTCAGGATGGACGTCTTTCCTGTGGGAGAAAAAGCCGCTGGAACTGAATTCGTCTGCAGATGAAATCATTCCCGACGTCCGCCGAGGTTCCAAATCAGCTTTTAATCTCCTCAGGCTTCAGCTGCTGGAGGAGGAAACCATTGTCAGCAAATAAACACAGGCCTATTATAAGACAAATTACAGTTAGGAAAGTGAAAATAAACCAGCTAGCCAAGAAAAATACCGTTTTGGTAAGTGTTGCAGCCGAGCGTCTCGAAGAGTTCAATCTACGATCCGCGATTCTTTGGAAACGGCTCAATATTTTATTTTCTGTGAGTCTATTTCTAAGCTCATTTCCCAGCCTCGCTCTTCGCCTTCTCCGGTTTGGGGATGAATTAAAGAGTCATTCGCTGGTCACTTACACCATATCAATATGTCTCATATAGATTTTGAAGAAATATATCATAGAAACACAACATTCGGTTGTTTTGAATAGAAAAATACCAAATAATATCCATTTAAAAAAAGAAAAAGGTTTGTTTGTTCGTTCGTTCGTTCGTTTATTTGTTCGTTCATTCGTTTGTTCGTCCATCTATTCATACCAACATCATATGGCTTATATAAGAAGAATATACATATATACTGTGTATTTGTGTATAAATTCAAACATTTATTTAATAATTATAAGACTGCTACTCCTACGCTTTCATTCACATGTCAATTGGAAAGACAGGTGGTTTAATGGTTGGTTCGCTGATTCGTTAGTTCTTGTGTTTGGTGATTCGGTGATTCATTCATTGAATTCAAAAGATTTGATAAAATGTGTGTGGAAAAGATGCTAAGAGACATTTTTATTTGTTCGTTTGCTCGGCTGTTTATTCGTTCGTTTATTCATTTGTTGATTCATTTGCGCGCTCATTTGTTCGTTCGCTCATTAGTTCGTTAGTTTGTTAATACATCCATTTGTTCGCTCGTTCGCTCATTCGCTCACTCCTTAGTTGGTTCGTTCATTTGTTCGTCCGCTTGTTCGCTCACTCGTTCATTTGTTTGTTCGTTCGTTCTTTGTTCATCGCTCATTTGTTTTTTCGTCCGTTCAATTTAGTTTGTTGCTCACTCCTTTGTCCGTTTGTTCATTTCTTGGTCCGCTCGTTTGCTCGTTGGCTGGTTTGTTCGTTCGTCCACTCGTTCATTCATTCATTTGTTGGTCCTTTCGTTCGTTCGTTTGCTCACACATTTGTTTTTTTGTCTGTTCAATTTAGTTCATTCGCTCGCTTGTTTGTCTGTTTGTTCATTCGTTGGTCCGCTCATTAGCTCGTTTGTTCGTTCATTCGTTTGTTGGTCCGTTCGTTTGTTTGTTCGTCCATTCATTTAGTTCGTTTGCTCACTCCTTTCGTCCATTCGTTCATTTCTTGGTCCGCTCATTTGTTCGTTCATTCATTCATTTGTTGATTCGTTTGTTTGTTCATTCTTTGTTCATTAACTCACTAGTTCGCTCGCACATTTGTTTGTTCATCCACTCAATTTAGTTCGTTTGCTCGCTCCTTTTGTCCGTTCGTTCATTTCTTGGACCGCTCATTTGCTCGTTCGTTCATTCATTTGTTGATTCGTTCGTTTGTTCGTTCGTTCGCTTGCTCATGTGTTTGTTCGTCCGTTCAATTTAGTTCGTTTGCTCGCTCCTTTGTCCGTTCGTTCATGTCTCGGCCCGCTCAGCTGCTCGTTCGTTCGCTCGTTGTCCACTGATTCGTTCGTTCGTTTGCTCGCCCACTCATTCACTCACAAGTCACCGACACAACGATCCCCTCCCTCATTCCCCTGCTTCTCCAGCATCCCGAATTTTAAAATTCGAATGAACACATCGCAGCTAATCCGGGCGGCCGGCGTGGCAGAGACGCCTCCGTCTTTTATGCAACGAGTAAATCTTTCAAGGAGTCAATTTCAAGGCTGAGAGGGAACCTGGCGCCGAAGAGTGGATCCGCCACGTGGAGAGTTAAATCACTCTCACAAATCGGGGCCGTTTACCGCCCCCGTTTAATTGGATGGCGATGATTACCGCCTAATAAAGCTTATTTTCTATCCTCCGATGCACATGATTGATTTCCCCGGGTCTGAGCCGCCGCCTGGACCGTTCTCATTACAACTCACCGGGGAGTAATTAGGAGCGCGGCTTTCGCTAACTTTGATTACAGCGGTTGAAAAAAAACCCGTCGGATCTCAAGTTCGGCTGCGTTGATTCGTCCCGATAAAAACGCGATGATCATATTTTCTTAATAAAGAGCCGCCGTGAGACTCGGTCCACGAAAAAATAGCAAAACGGTCAACGATGTATGACTTTTTTGTGAAACGCATCGCGGGCGATTAGCATTCTGGGGTGAAGAACCACAGGACGTGCTAATTGCATGAAGCGGCGTGTGATCATGTGATCAGATCATGTGATTCATCCGCTTAAAAGCTTCGCCGGAGGAAAAGCGACGGCCCCTGGGAAACTTCGTTGTCGTCTCCCCTGCGCGTCGAGCTAAAAAATTAAAAAACGCCGAAGCTAGCGGAGCTTGCTAACGCTCCTGCGAAGGCCGCGCTCAGTGACGTCGGACTGAGATTGCGGCGATGAAATTAACGATGAAATATTGATGGCGCCGGCTAATTTATCCTCGCGGCACTTTCTGCAAATTGCACGGCTTTGGCTTCATCCTGCGAGTCCAACTGTCACCCTTGCACTTTAGTCCCCGTTCTATAATTCAAAGGCGACTGTTTTATTGAAGCTTTTTTTCTCGTCCTGCTTCTTTTTTTTTCTGCGGCCGAGCAGACGAATCGATCGCAGGCCGTCCTACACGTGAGAATCGGCCTGCTTTGAAAGACGCTTCTGCTGTCGCAAACCAAATGAGCCATCGTCCAAGACTGTTGATGCTTGCAGGATTATTAAAGCCATCAGTGCGTCATTGCAGATATTAGCATGCAAGGTTTACGTGCTAATATTACAATGTAAACGTTAGCGCTACTGGTATGAGTGCTAATAGATCATATATATATATATATATATATGTACAAATACATATACACACACACACACACACACATATATATATCTATATATATATATTTTTTTAAAACATATATACATATATGTATACATAGGTATATGTGTATGTATATACATGGAATATATACTGTATAAATGTGTGTGTGTGTGTGTATATATATATATATATTTATGCACACACATACATACAAACATACATGTCGACATATATATGCATATATGTATAACCACACATATTTGTATATGTGTGGTTATACAAATATGTGTATATGTATATCTTTGTATATATCTTTGTATATTTTGACATATATATGTATATTTACATGAGATGAGAGAGATGAGAACAACTTTATTTATCTCGAAGGAAATTGTTGTGCCAGAGTTTCAAGTAAAAAACATAACAGTAAAAGATAATAGTTGAAAGGAGGAAGTATAAGAAATACAATGAAATATGAATTGTCTTAACTGTTAACTGTAACTACAAAGATTGAAGATTCCCTGCGGCTGAGGGAAGAAATCCGGTACATATGTACATATTTATACATATGTGTGTGTATATGTATATAGACAGATACATACATACATGCACATGTATGCATGAATATCTATATTGCCATATACATATATGTATATATATGTATTCACATAAATGTGTATCTTTTTATATTAAGACATATATGTGGCCACACATAGATACATACATACATATATGTATGTATGTGTATATACATACATACATATATATTCGTATATTTATATTTGCATATACATATGTATACACACTGTATATTTATACATACATATGCTTACATATATATGTACATTTTTGTACATATGTATCTATATATGTATGTATATGTATAAACAGATGTTTATATATCATATACATATATACTTATATCTTTGTGTATTTATACATATTTATGTTCAAATATATATATATATATAGACACACATTCACATACACATACATACATCTACATGCGTATACATATATTTATCTTTGCATATACATATAGATACACATATACATATGTTTGTGTCTATATGTATACATACGTATGTCTACACACACACACACACATATATAAAACATATAACACATATATGTATATATATATTAATGGTGGAACCTTGACTAACAAGTGAATAGAGCTGGTATCTAGTGAGGAGTATCTTTGCAGCGGAAAACACCTGGAAGCCCCGCATGTATAATATACATAATATACATAATATACATACATTACAGCATTATAACACTTCATCCCAGTGATGGAGTACTACCTTCAAACCCAGGAAACTCCATTTACATGGAATAATACAACAAACGTGTGTTAACAGAGTTCTGTCCTGCGCCGAAGTGACAGGAGACAGATGACATCTATTGCCGCTCAGGTGTGTGTGTGTGTGTGTGTGTGTGTGTGTGTGTGTCTTTAAGACGCCGCAGGCCACTTTGCATTCATCACCATGTCATTCCAGCACAACCTCACACACACACACAAACACACACACACACACATACGGGATTCAGGTTTAATTCTCACCGTTAAATTTCCAGAAGGCCCCGGGGCGTTTCGGCCGGCGATACAGGAAAACGCCGGCGTCGGACGCCGGAGACGCCGCTGGAGACGGCGCTGGAGATAACATCACCGCCGTAATGAGACGGCTGGGAAACCTGCAGAGGTTGGAGACGCGTGTCGGGGTTGTAGCGCCGGCGGCGGTCGGGTCGGACGGTTACCTTCTCGGCTCCGCGCTGGTTTGGTGCATCTGCAAAAAAGCTCGGTGCATCCAGGAGGTCAAAGGTCGCGCCTTCCAAACACACTCTGGAATAAATTATCAAATACCCTTTAAATGCCTTTAAATGTTTGTACGGCTTTGCTTGACCTATCGTCGCATTTTTAAAAGAAATGATAAAAATAAAAAAATATTTAATTGCTCATTTTTTTGTGTCTTCTAAAGACGCAGGGGAATTTTTTTAATTTATATTCACACCTGAATATAAGCTTGAAATAACAAAATGAATATATGTGTGCGTCTATAGGCCACATTTGTCTATAAGCTGCAGGTGTCCACGTTGTAACAAGATATAACCTTATCATTTTTATAACATATATTAAAATAATAATATTATATAACATTATTATTAAATAATAATAATAATATAATACAATTATAGTATAATGCTATATGATATATATACGATGTATAATATATGTAATATCATCATATACTAATAATATTTTAAAATATATTTATAATGTTTTTTTTCTTGCTGTCTTCTGCCTTTCTATTAATATTTATATTCATATTTATTTCCTTTTTTTGTTTGTTTTTTGACATAACTGTTACGCTGCTGTGACAAAGGAAATTCCCTGATGGGGATCAATAAAGGTTATCGTATCTTTATGTTATACAAAATAATGTTGGTACATATATATATATGATCATTAATGGTTTTAAAGTTGAAATAAAAAGGCCAAAAAATGTGAATATTTAAATTGCAATTTTCATTTTGTTCATTTTGCATAAAGATTAAATAAGAAATGTGGCCCACCGGCCAAAGTATCAACTCACTTCATGTCCTCTCTCGTGACGTCCATCCATCTTCTCTTTGCTCTTCTTCTAGACCTCCTGCCTGGCAGCTCCACTTTCAGCAACCTTCTACCCAGATCTTCACCGTGGTTTGGACATGACCAGAAGAGTGTTCATGTCCAATCCATCACTTTGGTCTCGGTCATACATGTCCTGCACCCCTGTGACAAAGTCTTCTTGTCCTTTGGGCTTTTCCCTTCGGGGGTCTCCACGGCAAAGCCACCTTCTCCATCTCACCCTATTCTCTGGATCCTCCTCTCTCACACCTCTCTCGCACCTGACCCTAACCCTCTCCATCCTGGTCGCTCCCAAAGAGAACTTCAACATCTTCATCTCTGTGACCTCCAGCTCTGCCTCCTGCCTTTTTGGTCATTGTCACTGTTTGTAGACCATGCAGCATTGCTGGTCCACCACTGTCTTGTACAACTTTCCTTTCATTCTGGAATTAAATACATAGCGGTAACATCCACAAATACGTGCTGGAAATGCTGTTTTTCTGAACACTGGCTGTTGAGGAAGATGATTTATAAATAACACAAGGAAAAGTCCATCCATTTTCTATCCCTGCTTTGTCCTCCAGCTGATCACTATCTTGGTCTAAAACTGTTAAACGCCTTCTTCGATGTCAGAATTGTACGGACTCAGAATTTCAGGCTCATTTGATGCGGTTGATGTGACCAGGCTAAATGTTTTAGCGGCGTGAAGCTTGTTGGCCCAAAAAAAAAAAATCCATAAATTAGCCGTATCGTTGATTCAACCGCAGTTTCCAAAGCGTGGGAAGAAAGTAACGGCTTATAGTGCAGAAATTACAGTAAATACGTTCATATATAATTGATTCTTAATCTCTGAAAAAGGAATAATCTCACATTTGCACTTCAAATAATGCATTATTATTAAAAGTTGGATGATGTTCTCCATGTGTAGGTCAGATGAGGCTTCTGGTCTCCAGCTTGTGAACTGACCGGGAGAATTTCTGCACATTTTTGTGTGTAATACATGCACATATGGTCGTGTGTGTGTGTGTGTGTGTGTGTGTGTGTGTGTGTGTGTGTGTGTGTGTGCGCGCCCTGGAGCACACACACACACACACACACACACACACACACAGTGTGTTCCCGCGTACATGCTGCACTCAGCTGGTTGCAGCATGACACTCCTTACCCAACCGACCATCTGCTTCTCCTCCTCCACGTCCCATTTCCAGCTGGTCTCCACCTTCTCACGTATCTTCTCCTCTCCTGGGTGGACGCCTTCCGGTTCGCGGGTAACGCCAACACCAACGGGTAACGTAACGCCACCGCCCAAAGGTCACGGAGCTCCACTCGAGTATTGAAAACCATGTTTTGTTTTCTAATATATGTTAGCATTGCCTTTAGCCTCCTCCAGCTGGTGTCCACCTTCTTGCGTATCTTCTCTCCTGGGTGGAGGCCTTACCGTTAGCGGGTAACGCCAACGCCCAAAGGTCACGGAGCTCCACTCGAGTATTGAAAACCATGTTTTGTTTTCTAAAGATGGAGAAAGTTGACTTGCTGTGGCGACCCCTGACGGGAAAAGCCGAAAGAAGAAGAAGAAGAAGTTTTCTAAAATATGTTAGCATTGCCTTTAGCCTCCTCCGGCTGGTCTCCACCTTCTCGCGTGTCTCCTGCGTATCTTCACCACTCCTGGGTGGACGCCTTCCGGTTACCAGGTAACGCCACCATCCGGAGGTCACGGAGCTCCACTCGAGTATTGAAAACCATTTTTTGTTTTCCAAAATATGTTAGCGTTGCCATTAGCCTCCTCCAGGTGGTCTCCACCTTCTCGCGTATCTTCTCTCCTGTGTGGACGCCTTCCGGTTAGCAGGTAACGCCACCACCCGGAGGTCATGGAGCTCCACTCGAGTATTGAAAACCATTTTTTGTTTTCCAAAATATGTTAGCGTTGCCATTAGCCTCCTCCAGGTGGTCTCCACCTTCTCGCGTATCTTCTCTCCTGTGTGGACGCCTTCCGGTTAGCAGGTAACGCCACCACCCGGAGGTCATGGAGCTCCACTCGAGTATTGAAAACCATTTTTTGTTTTCTAAAATATGTTAGAATGTGGCCCGTCACCTTTAGCCTCCTCCAGCTGGTCTCCACCTTCTCGTGTATCTTCTCCTTTTCTGGTTGGACGCCTTCCGGTTAGCGGGTAACGCCACCGCCCGGAGGTCACGGAGCTCGACTCGAGTATAGAAAACCATGTTTTGTTTTCTAAAATATGTTAGCGTCGCCTTTAACCTCCTCCTCTGGCGGGTCAACCTTCTCCACGGTTCCTCCCGGCCCACATCTAGGAAGTTCAGGAAACAGGAAATGACCAAACAGAAGCCGGTTCCAGGGACTCCTGGACGTCCTGGACGTCCTCGCCCGTCACTCTCCACCTCCGCCGCTCTGCCTCTCCTTCCCGAAGGCCACGTCCGTCCCGGGCTCGCTGATGAAGACTGACACGTTCCTCCGAGCGGCGCTCTTCGTCCTGAGGTCACCCCTTCTCCGGCGGAATCTCCAAAATGCGAATTCTCCCTAATTCATAGTGACTGGATCATCGATACGCCGCCGGAAGCGTCATTCCGAGGGGAAACATTTGCGCGGCGGACCGTCCGGTGAAGGTTCACGGTCCAGATGTTCTCCGGTATTTTGTTCTCTTGAAATGACAGCAAGTAAAACGACGTGGCGGCGTGAGTCACGTCCGCGGCGGAGTGATGTCAAGCTGAGAAACTGCCGCAAAGCTGACGTCCAGCGGAGCGGCAGGACCTGGCAGAGCTTCAACCTGCAGCTTCTCGCCCATAGCCAGTCCAAACGCAGGTCCAAACGCAGCTTCTTCCAGCTCCTGGAGCTTCTGAATGAACTCACCATGAGTAGAAACGGCTGATTTTTTGGTGTGTTTACACTCTTTTATAGATTTCTTCTCCATTCCAGGAGCTTCACCAGAAGCTCACAGCAGAAGTCCGGCCCGTTTAATAGCCGATTTTATCGCATTTTATGGCGTAGCTTCCCGCGGCTCCCCCAGGAAGCAGCATCTCCTTCCATTACACAAAAGGACAACCAGGAGTGAGATGTTCCTGCAGGTTCCTCAAGAATCTGCTGTCAGCTTACAGCCGTGTCAGACCAGGGTAGTCTGAGGAATGTAATCTCCTCCACGGAAAACCCATTCCTGTGAAATCCCCGTCACGGTGAGTGTTGCTGCTAAGCCCATCACTGCAAGCGCACGAATATATATTAAACATACATATATATGTGTGATAATGTGCACGTTGAATCTGCACGCTACTCGCTCTTTAGTTTCCTCTCAAGCCTCTTACACAGAAAACGCCGCCGCCAGCAGAAGTTTGACCGGCGGATGTCGGCAGACGTGGCGGCCGCTCAGAGCGGTGGCTCTCCAGGAACGCTAACACAGCGCACATCTTCGTCAAAATAGCTAAAGTCCTTAGATGCCTCCTCAAGGATTCAAGGAACTTTTATTGTCCTACCAGCACATCTTATGGTATGTGCTATGGAATTAGCACCCAGGTCTGGTTCTTTTTCTTCTTCTTTATCTTCTTTTCCTTTGGGCTCTTCCTTTCAGGGGTCTCCACATGTGTCCATAAATCTTCTCTTTGGTCTTCAGCATCCGTCTACCATCTCAGTCTACGTCCAGAACATCTAACATGTGCCGTCCCTCTGATGGACTCATTTCTGATCCTCTCCATCCTGGTCGCTCCCAAAGAGAACCTCGAAATCTTCATCTTTGTGACCTCCAGCTCTGCCTCCTGTCTTTGGGTCTAGACCTCTAGACCTCCTGTCTGGCAGCTCCACCTTCAGCAACCATCTACCCGGATCTTCACCATGGTTTGGACATGAAATTAAGAGTGTTCATGTCCAAACCACTTCAGTCATCACTTTGTCTGGGTCATACATGTCCTGCACCCCTGTGACAAATTCTTCTTTTTCTTTGGGCTTTTCCCTTCAGGTTCTCCACAGTGAATCCAGCTTCTCCATCTAACCCTATTCTCTGGATCCTCCTCTCTCACACCAACTACCTTCATATTCTCTCTCTACGCCCATAAATCTGCTCTTTGGTCTTCCTCTAGACCTTCTTCCAAGCTCAGCATCCTTCTATCCAGATCTTCTCCATCCCTCCTCTGTCCATGACCCAACCATCTCAGTCTGGCTTCTCTGACCTTCTCTCCAGAACATCTAACATGTGCCGTCCCTCAGATGGACTCATTCCTGATCCTCTCCATCCTGGTCACTCCCAAAGAGAACCTCAACATCTTCATCTCTGCAACCTCCAGTTCTGCCCCCTGTCTTTTGGTCAATACCGTCCATTTCAAGCCATCAAAAAATAAATAAAATAAAAAGAAGAGCAAAAAAAAAAGAAAAACAAGATGTGAAAATGTAAACAATTCAGAGAGTTAGCTGTTAGCACTGAATGTACCTAAGAAGCAAGAAGGTAGTGTTGTATCATTATTGCACCTAAGAGAGTGAAATATTGCGCCTTGTTTGTCTGTAATGCACAGAGTGTGTGTGTGTGTGTGTGTGTGTGTGTGTGTGTGTGTGTGTGTATGAGAGAGAGAGAGAGCAGCTGCATTTTCCCCTAGCAACGAAAAGCAGAAAAGCAGCGTATTTGTGAGAGAAGTTGCAGCTGATAGGAGATCCCCGACAGCCGTGACCCAACTTTGCCCTCTGCAAGGACCGCAGAGGATTAGCCGCGCAATCATCAAGTGGCTAGTTTTACATAATTATTGCATGCCTTTTGAGCCTGTGTGGGTGGAATGGCTAAAACGTGTGTGTGTGTGTGTGTGTGTGTGTTTGCATGCTGCCGCCCGGTGTTATTATTTCCTTCCTGCCCATTGGCGGTGCAGTGGAACAGATTGCCAGCTTTGCAGCCGCGCTTTGATAACGCAGCATTTGTGGTATGTATTTTTATCAGCGGCCGAACAGAAACGCAGATCCCGTGATGTAAGCGGGACCCGGCGGAGTCGGCCGGGGAAGTTCACGGCTCAGAAACGAGCTCAGAAAAACCCGGAACGACTGACTTCTAACGCATTTAACTCCGACGCAGAATATGAAGGAAACCTTAACCACGTTAGGTTTTTTCCGATTGTCAGCAACAAAAACAAACAAGGTGTGGATGGGGGGACGGGTTTGAAATGTTCTCCTCAATTCAATTCCATATCTGCTGCTGCCTATGTTTTCCCAGAATGCACTTTTTTGGTTCCCCAAGACTGAAAGCAGCTCAGTCAAATCAAAACAGAGAGCGTTGCTTTGTGAGAAAGCTAGCGCTAGGCTAGCCCTTAGCTATGCTGCTAAAGGCTCGTTCCTATGCTGCATGCTGGGACTCGTGTCCCATCGGAACTGCTCGGTAGGAACCGGGTTGGTCGAGGCAGAAGGCCGTCCACGTTAAACATCAGGTGACTTCAAGATGAGGGACAAAGATTGTCCAAAACGTTGTCGGGGAAACAATTGAAGAAGGCTATTTTGAAACCACAAGCTCACTAGCGCGGTTCAGATACAACCATGACCTTGTGATCGTCCCATCTCGAGACCTTCACGCTCGTTTCCGGGACCTCAAAAGAAGGCGGCCATTGTCCGGGTCATACAAGTATACATCAGATCAGGAAGCGGGTCGGATCCACCAGCCGGAGCAGGTAGTTTGGTTTGGTTTCCATGGCGCCGAAAGCAAACTGGGTCCGATGTGCCTGCAACTGTCTCTCGTTTGCCTTCGGTTGTGACGGCATTTGTTTTCCACTTCAGCTTGCTTTCACCGTATTCTGCAGCCGAGAAGACGCAAGAAGAGTCCTTGGAATCCAGAGCGCCCCCTACCATGAGGCAGGAGTACTGCGTGCCTCACTTGGTTGATCTTGGCAGCCATTATATGATCACTCATTCCAAGAAACTAGTTACACATGTACAGTTGTTGACAAACTGGAAATATAGTTCATCTAGCAAAAGTTTTTAAACGTTTTAATAGTGATATACAGAGAGATAGCAATACGGTTTTAGCTCAGAGCATGCCAGCATGTGTAATCTACATCGAGGCTCAATCAACAGACGTCGGCCTCACCGCAGTAAATGTGAAAATCTAGTCATTTTGAATAAAAAACTGGTGAAGTTAAATGAGAAATACCTCTATAGTGCAAATCACCAATATAACCATTTCATTCATTTTTGCAATAGACATTTTTTTTCTTTCCAAAATTGGTAAGTGAGGCACGGCCTTTCCTGCCTCCCTTGACTGCACATCGCTGCATGAATCCCCACAACACCTCCCACACGGTAACAGTAGCACCTCTACCAGATCATCACCGCAATATGGACTACATCTTCATCAAAATGCACACTTTTCAATCATCTTATGCACACATGTCAAACTCAAGGCCCGCGGGCCAAATGTAGCCCGCCACATCAATTTAAGTGGCCCATAAGAACATTTTAAAAGGTCTGATTTTCTTAAAATAATCAAGTCAAACGCGTGCATTGACCATAAACTACATTTCCCACAATTCACAATTAGATCGCAGTGTATCCAAGTGGAATTTCATTTTTTTTTCTTTCCAAGATTGGCAAGTGAGGCACAGCTTCTCCTGCCTCCCCTGATTCTCACCGGTCTCCAGTGACCCTCCTGTATGCTTTTAGACAGCAGGAGGAACCCGGAGAACCCAGAGGAACCTCAACTGGAGTGTCTGAATCCGATCGTGTACCCTCTTGCCTCAAGGCGCAAGCGCTAGCAACCTAATTTCCTCAATCTCTTACTTGCAATTTCTTACTGACCGTGTCAGAGGCCACGACCATGAGCGTCACCGCCGGTCTCGGTCCACTTGCCGTGGCGTCACGTTCCGTCGACCCGAGCCGGGGGTATCACCCCGGTAAATTGCTTCAAGCCAGGGGGGTCGGTATGCTTCACATGACGGCCTTTCATTGACGAAAAAAAAACCCAAAAACGTTGTGTTTGCGCTCTTTATGGCCCTCCGTCATGACATTAGCAAATGAGGAGCGTCAGCTTTCACAGCCCGCCGGGAAATCGAATGAAGCAGTCACCCGGCAGCATCGAGGCAACGGCTGGAGAGCCTATTAGCATAGCATAAGAAGCTGAACCCCTCTTGAAACGACTACGCTAAGTCTGTATCGTGATTGAACCCTTAAAATCCACGGCTTCGATATCGGGCGATAAATCAGATTTTCTGCGCGTGTGTTAGCATTTCGTCGGCTGGCTGTCTCTTCGTGATGCCGCCTCTTCGGTGTGTGTTCTCCGCATTCCCCTGAGTGTCATAGGTTTCCTTCTACCTGAGAGCGCGTGTTAGCAGCGGGTACTGTTTTTAAAATTTAATCAAAAGCATACCTGGCACCGAACTTCGTCAGCACCTGACAGATGGGCTGAGTTTTTGTCTCAGAAGCAGACATATGTGTGCCTGACGGAAGTGTCTTATTAGCTCAAAACGCACTTTTATTTCAAAGACTGCTATTTTTAGTTGTCAGGATGAGACATAGCAGCAATACCCGCGTGCCTGGTTTGCAAACTGTGAATCCAAGCCCACAAAAACCAATAATAATCAGAGGTATCAGCTTTAGTGACCAAGGAGTTTGGCTCCGGTTGACGGTTCCGCCTCATACCGACGAGGAGGTAAACCAAAAACGTCATACGGGATGGAAAGTGCAACATTTAAGCTGGTGATCCACATGAGTCAGGTGGTCAGTGACGTGGAGCAAAGATGAAGATACCAGATAAATGAAGAACCTGTTCAAGAGTCGCGCACTTTTTCAGAAGAGGGATGGTGACGATCCGGGCAGAAGTATGTTAGCTAAGAGGAAAGGGTCGGACAGAGGCGATTGGCTGTGGCGACCCCTGGATGGAGCAACCAAGGGAAGAAGAAGAAGAAGAAGAAGAGCAGAGCGAAGGCTTGTTGGAGAAAGCAGGTCCTAAATCTGGCAGTGCTGGAAGCTCCTGCCAGAGGAAAGAAGGGAGAACAGGTGTTGTCAGTGCGCAAGTCCTCTGTTGGCCCTTTTTGATCAAGTTAAAGGCGTTTCTTTCGTTCGCAAAAGGACCACATAGAGCTGAGAAGGGCCTCCGAATTTAAATCCTTCCGCATCGATCTGGATTTTGTATCGCAACTTGTGCAAGATACGACCATGTCCTTCGCTGTCGTCAAAAACCCGTGAGCCATTTACAGACAACAAACACGGAGGTTGTTTAAAAATTCGAGGCACGTACATCTCAGTCGCGAATTGCCAAATCCTCTTTTCTGCAGTCATACTGTTCTTCAGTAGATGCGTCGATTCGAAAGAGAAACCGATGCTAACGGTGTTCACATTGCTCCAAAGAGCCGACCTCCCGCTGAGCGAGGAAGGGTATGTAGAGGGTATGTCTTCGCAGCCGAAGATGAGTCGTGTCACAGAGTGTTTACCCACCGTCTTCAGCCGCGGCAACGGCAAAGAATCTTTAATTCATTTCCTTTGTTGATGGAAGATTATGTGGCTTCAAGTCTCGAGCTGATATGAATAAATACGCACTTATATGAACTGGCAGACTCTTTATTCAGACTCTTTATTCAGTTCAAACCAGAGGTTGACCAATTAGCAGGATTTTATTCTCAAAAGTCCTCTCCTAAAGGTCAGCTGTCTTTGTTGTCGGACCCAAGCTGCAAGTAAGAATCTGTACCGATTGCTGCTGAAAAAGGGGCCAAATGTGACATCCGTAGTCCTTCCAGCATGTCCTGGTCCCGGGTCCTCCTAGTCCTGACCAGATGCCTTCTCTCCACGTGGAGGAGCAGCAGCTCTACTCTGAGCCCCTCCCGGATGGCTGAGCTCATTTCAGATGCTCAGATCCACGACCTGGTTCTTTCGGTCACGACCCCCAGCTGGCGACCAAAGGTGAGGGCAGGAACGTGGCTCCATCGGTAAATTGTGAGCTTCGCCTTTTGGCTCAGCTCCTTCTTCACCAGTCCACAACCAATCTCCTGTTCCATCCTTCCATCAAGCATGAACACAACTCTGAGATACCTGAACTCACTTAGTGAGCAGGGCCTCCTCCCCAAGGTATCATACTGTATGATACCTGAAATCTTGTTCAATGGGCAGGAGGGTAGTTCCAGCAAAAGTGCTATGAAGCTAAAGCTAGGTGCTATGAGACACGTGGGGACCCTGATGACTCATCCACAGTATCTCAGACTCCCTTCACCTTGACGATCCCTGCCACCGGGTTAAGATAAGCAAGAATGAGAGAGCGAAGCATACAACTTTGGCAACTCCGACACATCCTAATCAAATTCATGCGCAAGACATCATCCCTCTGCCAGTCCCAGTGAGAAGGTGCAAGTGACGATGCAGCAGGTGAGGATGCACTGGAAGCTCTACCCCATTGGTGTCCGAACAGCACTGCGTATCTCCACGACCTGGGGAAGGGGCTAGAAAAGTTACCGGCTGCAGCCGGCAGGGATCCCACTCACGCAGTTGCAACCCAAAAAGGGAAACATCGGTCGCTCTCAGGTGGCAAAATCCAGATGGTAGCCCCCAGGGAGACTAGGCTCACAGATGAGGACGACTGGCAGAAGCAGAAGCTGGCTGTACCCTTTCTGGAATGGCTGCAACAGAGACTCCTGAAGAAACCAGAGGTAAAGAAGGCAATCAAGCTTGTCTTCAATGGCAAAGCATTGGACTCCGAGTTGATCCCAGAACAAAATCTACAAGGCAAGTTCTGATCCAGAAGCTTACAGAGCGCTTGAAAACCATGTGGCAACAAGAAATCATCCCTCGGCAGTTCAAGGATGCCCTGCATGGCCCATCTGTCAACCAAAAAGAGGCAGGCTTTCCTGTGACGGCCACAGAGAAATCCCTCTCTGTGGGGATTGCTGCGGCGGACGCGTTTTTTAAACAATTCATCAATACATGTCATGTAGATCATGGAATTGGTCGACGTGAGGAATAGCCCTTTCAAGGAAGGGTCTCTCCTGGGAGGCTGCAGTCCGGTAACGACAACAATCCCACCGAACACCTGGCTTCATGTTTCCCAAGTTGGTGTTTAAACCGCACAATTTACGACACCGTCACGCAACAACGAGGGTAAAGTTACACCCCCTGATGAAGGACTGGGAGTTTTGTACCTGTGGGGAAAAAGCACATGAACCAGAAGTCGCCGAGATGTGCTTCCGGAAATCGCAGACGTTTCTTGAGTCCCCTGGCAATACAAGGAGAAAGATTTAAAAGCTCTGTCTACTTTCAAATCGATGCTACGCTGAGCACATTCAGAGAGTAATCCCTCAGCACCATCAGCGCTAAAATAAGGCTTCATTCATGTGAAATAACCAGGATGCGATTTGATCATCGGCTCACGAGTGGCTTGCCGTTCGGTGAATCCGTCTCTTTGGCAGATGTTTCCTGAAGTCATGGCTTTGACCCTCTGTTGTAGTGCTGGAAGTCCACAGGTCTTCATACATAGCAGCTAAGTGAACACCATGAACTCTTTCCTTCCGCCAAAGAGCATACCGAAGGGAAGGATTGTGCCCGAAAAGATGGGATCTGTTTCACATTAGCGCCGATCAGCTGTGGGCTAAACAACTGCCTGTATAGAAATATGACATACAATTACAACAAATATACGACGATACAATAAATAGCCGGTGATGTTAGCGATAGCAGCCACCAGAGCAAACCAAAGATGCTATGGAAACTACTGGGTGCAGGGACGACTCGGTTCGAGTTGGTCACATTTGTCAATCCGGTCAATCCGTTTCTTCAAGTGCCAAATGTGGCCCGCTATGTCTTAAAAGGTCTGATTGACTTACAATAAAAATCAAAAGCTTGCATTGACCATGCCGATCATGTTACCTGCAGATCGCAGTGTACATCAATGCCATTTTCAACAAGTGAGAAATACAAATGATCCCTAAATGTCCAGGAAGAGAAACATTGATGCAGATGGAAGGCTTTTTCAAGAAAGATGGGAAGGTGAATACATGTTTGTGCTTCAAGGACAAAAAGCGGTATGTCTTTTGTGTTACAAGGCAGCGCCGGTTGTCAAAGGGTAAAATCTACGTCTGCACGTTGACACCAAACATGTATGCCTATGTTAGCCTTCCAGAAAAACAGCAAATTGTCCAAAAATTAAAAGCCAAACTACAATGTCAGCAGAACGTGTTCACAAAAGACGTATCAAAAAAGCAGTAAAAGCTAGCTTTGTAACCGAGCAACTAGTGAGCATCATTTTTTTTTACATCTATGCAAATTCAAATGCAACATTTTGGATTGGAATGAGTAATAAATTCAGAGTTATTCAACATTAAGGAGTAATTACATTTATTTTACATGACATTTAGTGACATTTATATCGTTACTGTTCCATGTAGCCCTTTGGGGGCAACCATTATGCTGATGTGGCCCTTAATGAAAATGAGTTTGACCCCCCCCTGCAATATTTTCCGTCAAAGGAAATAACTCTTGCCGAAATCTTCTTGTCATGGCAACTGGACTTGTATTGCTTCACTTGAACAAGAACTGACCGTGACCTGGATGACTGAGAACCTCCACAGTAAAGGAAATAATTAGAAACTCTGACCTTGACTTGACAAGAAGCTCTCTTCTGACACCTTAACCGATCCAGATGCCGCCAGCGTCTCCAGAGAAGACTTTTTTCCCGGTTCTTTGCCGATACGACCAATCCCACCTGGAAAGAATCAAGATGTCCGATTCAGTTTCTACTTCCTTGTGTTTTTGTCGTGCCTGATCTCACCTTGGAGACCCCTCGGATTTGTCTTGGACCGTTGGGTGGTCTTCACTCTTGAGGCTCCTTGCCATCCGGCCTTGTAATTATCTACAAATTTGCATGCCTGAAGTAATTGCAAACTAATGAGCTTTTTTTTTTTCTTTTTTTGAACTAATTTATTACTCCATTCCCACAGCCTGAAAATACGCGATCATGTTGGCTTTATATCGCTCTGTGTGCACATTTAGCAGCAAACGGTTGAGAGGGTCTGGGGTTGCGGGGGCTGTATATCATACCCATTTCTGCCGGGTATTCTCCAGGGAGCACTGCGGTCCAAGCAATTCATTTCTGCTGTAATGAATCAAAGGTATATTCCAACGCTCTCCGCGATTCGCTGTACGGCCTCGTAGCAGTGGGTAACCGTGAGCATACGAGTCCCAGCGATGTGCCCGTCAGCCTGAGTTATATAAGGTTTTCTGGTGCAAAAACGCTGATTCATGCGACTCCTGAAACCCCCTCGCCGCCAATTAACCGGCTCTGCGAAGCATCTTATCAACCCCCGCGGCCGAGGCGTGTGTAAAATTCACCTTCTTTGATGGTGTCGCCGTGTTTTATCCCGTGAATTTCAACGACCGACGCCGCTTCCTGCGAGCCTCGGACGCTCGGGTGAACATCTGCATCGCCTCCCGACGTCGGGTCAAGTGAAACGCGGCCCTACTCTTTAAAAAAAGACTAATCACCCGTCTGTCTTATTATGTTGCAGGATATCAGGTCACTCCCGTCCTCCATCTGCTCCCCGGAGAAGCGAGACAGACAGTCTTAAAAACAGCCTTTGAAGCTCTGGATGCATAAATGAGTCCCCTATTCAGGCTCCGCAGAGAGCTTTAGAGAAGGCGCGGTAATTTGTTTCCTCGCGTGTTGACACATGAAACTGTTGGAGTCCTTAATGATGGATTTAAACTCCCATTATTGCTCTCGGATTTTCTCCTTCAAAACACTCGCGGGGTTTTGGAATCCAGGTCAAAGCGGAGTGATTGTCAATGATTTGGATCTGCAGCGCCTTCTCCGCCTTCCTCACACAGTCCCAAAACATGTCTTGTCGACGGAATTGTGGCCCTTTACAGCTAATTCCGTGGTTGCACGTCTTGATACGCGGTACTGTGACGCACTCGCAAAGGGTACTACTTCTACCATGCTTCTTTGGTGCTTCTTGAGAACCGTCATCTCTCAGAACTGTGAGTAATCCTGGTTTGAATTACCATCACCAGACACTTATTTAACTAAATCAGCAACCGCGGCCAATCTAAGTACACATAGATTTATTTTGTTATTTCCAGCCGGTGCGCCTTATATTCAGGCGCGCTCAATAGTCTGGAAATTGCGGTAGCGTGTGTGGGATTAGCTTGCGCTGCCTGTGTCTGCAGAGGTTCTCCCGTTTCCTCCTACGATCCAAAAAACAGGCATGAGGTTAATCGATCAAGCGACAAGTCAGGGGGCGACTTTGGTGACTAGAATATAAATATCCAAAGCAATGAATTGCTGTGGCAGGTTTCACGACTACAAGGGGCACATAAAAGTCTTAGATTTTCTTCAAAATTTGCGGCGCGCGCTATAGTGCAGTGCGCCCTGTGTGCGTAGTAGAGAACACCATGAGAAAACATCGCCGACAAACACATCCAGCCCAGCCACATCGCTAACATGGACGAGGTGCCGCTCACTTTCGGCATCCCGGTGAGTCTCACTGTGGAGAAGAAGGGGACCAGCATGGTAGCAAGACGCACAACGGGGTACTAAAAGTCTCCTTGGAGACCACAGTTTCACTGAGAGTGGAAGGCAGCGAATGGATTGTAGATGCTCGGGCTAACGTGTCCGCTGGCACTGTTGTTCCAGCTTTGGCAAAAGCCGGCATCATTTCCGAGGAGCCGCGCTACACGGAAAGTGACTCTGACAGTGAAGAAAGTGAACCTGGCATGTTTGACGGATATTTAGCGCAGCTGTTCAAATCAGAAACAGAGGACGAGGACTTCGACGGGTTCGATTGATGACGATTACCGGTAAAAAAATGTAAATACCAAACTCAGTTTAGCTCCTGCTCTATTTTTAAATACGCACACTTGTATGCTTGTGTGTGTGTTGTTGTTGTTGTAAGGCGGACGTAGTAGAGGACACCATGAGAACGTTAAAGGGGGAAGTGTGGGCGTGGATTGTATATAAAACCTGCGCCTTATAATCAGGCGCGCCTTATATGTGTGTTTAAATACAGTAATGGCACACATAACGGAGACTGCGCCTTTTAGTGAGGTGCGCCTTATGGTCGTGAAAATACGGTACTCTCCCAAGGACGCTTCGCCAGGGATCCAATTGGACGGACACCCGTTCTACCAGCTGAGCCACAGCCGACCAATGACTGGCACTTGCCCTCATCGCCTTGGTGGAATTAGCCCAAATGGATCTTGGATCTGGAACGGCGCCACATCTGGCAACAGCAACGGGACGGGAAAGACCAAACAGACTTCGATGTGACGAGGGCTGAACGTTGTTTTAGAACTGAAGGGGCCTCCGGGACGGCCGGCGAAACATCTGAATGATAAAGCGCACATCGTATTCTTGTACGTGTCTCATCGGCTCATCGCTACTCAAGAAGCAATAGGGATGCCCCCCAAATGAATGATATATGCAGGAGGTCTGCGGCACAAGTGTTTTCAGCACGGCAGGGAAAACAGCTTGTCTGAGAGAGTACTCTGGGAGGAGATTTAACGCTATGATTCCTTCTTAAATGTTTAATCACTTCTTGCTCCCTGCAGGCTTGGCATTGCTCCATCTCTAGAACAGACAAATACAATCCTAAGCAACCCAAGGACACGTCCCTGGATCCCGACTTCCTTCGATCCCTTTAAAGAATCCCCTGGACTTAAATGAATTCCTAGGAATGGACGTTTCCCCTACATGCAACTCCAATTACTCTGCAGCTTCCCAATTCTAAAATAAAACTCGGGGGAAAAAGGAAACCTGTTTGCCGGATCGGGACATCCTGCGGTCTGGTTTGGTTCCGCCAGCAAAGGACCGCAGATCCATTAGATCTTTCCGGAAGGAGGTGCAGATCACTGTAAGGTAAGGCTACCAGACACGGGAACAAGTCATCCCTTGACTCGCTAACTCTAGCTTGCTGTCGCTGAGTTCTGCAGCCGAGAAGACGCGAGAAGAATCCCTGGAATCAGAAAGTGCCCCCTACCATGAGGCAGGAGAACTGCGTGCCTCACTTGTGGCTCCTGGTAGCTGTTTTATGAAACTAGTAACAGGCATACAGTTGTTGCCAACTTGGAATGTAATTAATATGGCAAAGATGTTTAAACATTTTATTAGCGACATGCAAGAGACAGCGATACGGTCTTAGTGCAGAGCATGCTAACAGTTGGCCGTCATTGCGCGATCTACATTGAGGCTCAAGAGTCGGTGACCTCACCGCACCTCTCTTTCTCAGTAGTTGAACAGAAAATGTGAAAATCCAGCCATTTTGAATAAAAAAAATCTAAAAGTGGTGAAAAATACCTTTATCGTGCAAATCAATGATAATTAACCATTTCCTTCTTTTTTTGAGTTTGAAGATTTTGCAAGTGAGGCACGGGGCTCTCCTGCCTCCCCTGACTGCACGTCGTTGAATGAATCCCAACAACACCTCACAAAGCTAACAACACCTGTTGACCCAGATTTCACGGATCTCTTTACTCACTTTGGATGCATCTTGACTACGTTTGCCATATAACGTCCCGTTGTCCGGTTGTTGCCGTCCTCCAAAAAATGGCCACCGACATTTCTTGTATGCTCATTTGCATTTTTAATAACGGGAGAAGACCAGGTTTGTTTTCACAACAACGCTCTTAGAAATCCGAATAGCTTCACAATCATCTAGCCAGACTGTTTTTTGGATTTATTTCCAAATGCTCACAAACAGGCCTGAGAAAAGCTTCCCCCCCCTCCCTGCAGCGGTTGTATTAATAGTAGCATTGCACAAATTCAACAATTTTAATTATATTCCCGCCCATTCTCCCTCGGGGGAAACACTGAGGGAGCAGCCAACTCTCCGACCGAGCAGCCGTTTCTCAAGTTAATATTGTGGATACCAGACTGAGCGCGTAAACCATCATCGAGTAAATACAGGAGTCTGTCTGGAGGTTCGGATCGCTATGAATAAGGACATCATGCGGGTCCAAAAAAAAAAAAAAAGGGGAAATGGGGAGGCTGGGGATGCAACCTGATGATAAATGAAATAAAATACTAGACAAAACGGGGGTGAAAAAAAAAAATTAAAATGATAAATGAATAATGAAATAAATAAAATGAAAATAATGAAAAAAATAAAGTGAATAAAAATGGAAATATTTGAATAATGAATAAATAAATAAACAAACAAACAAAAAAACAAATAGATAGATAGATAGATAGATAGATAGATAGATAGATAGATAGATAGATAGATAGATAGGCAATAAATAAACAGGCAATAAATAAATAAACAATAAAATGAAATAGAATAAAATAAAATAAAATAAATAAAATACAATAAAATAAAATAAATTAAAATAAAATAGAATAGAATAGAGTAGAATAAAATAAAATAAAATAAAATAAAATAAAATAAATAAAATACAATGATATAAAATAAAATAAAATAAAATAAAATAAAATTAAATTAAATTAAATTAAATAAAATAAAATAAATAAAATACAATACAATAAAATAAAATAAAATAAAATAAAATAAAATACAATAAAATAGAATAGAATAGAATAAAATAAAATAAAATAAAATAAAATAAATAAAATAAAATAAAATAAAATAAAATAAAATACAATAAAATAAAATAAAATAAAATAAAATAAAATACAATAAAATAGAATAGAATAGAATAAAATAAAATAAAATAAAATAAAATAAAATAAAATAAATAAAATAAAATAAAATAAAATAAAATAAAATAAAATAAATAAAATAAAATAAAATAAAATAAAATAAAATAAAATAAAATAAAATACAATAAAATAAAATAAAATAAAATAAAATAAAATAAAATAGAATAGAATAGAATAGAATAAAATAAAATAAAATAAAATAAAATAAAATAAAATAAAATAAGATACAAATGAATATTTGGCCTTTGTCTGCAGAAAAAAGGTCGATGCCTCTAAATGGAACGCCGGACTGATGAGACAACGCTTCTCTCCTCCTGGTTGGAAACTGCAGAATTTACTGTTTTTTATCTCAAAACAGATTTCATTCGTCAACGGCTTTTTGCGAAGCGAAGACAGCCGAATAATTCCTGCCCGTTTCAAAACCAAACTTGCGCCCGCCGGATGAACGAGCGGCGCTTTCTTTTTGAAATCTCACACGCAGACAATACAACTCATACATTATCTTGACGCATTCGGAGTTTCTGCTCTTTCACAAAGTCTAATGATTTGGGATCAAACAACCCGGATCCGTCCAAAGCCGTCGCGCTTCGCCTCCGTCGCCGTGAATCAGCACCGGAGGCGGATCTTTGACGAGTCCCTTGGATTCGGTGACGAGTGCGATGGGCTTCGGGTTTGGAGATGGAGTGGGAGGACCGGGACGCCGAGCAGACGTCTTTTATCAGAATTATTGTCAAAACACTTCAAACGCTTCCTTCATTGCCTGCCAGCTCGCTTTGTATCCCAGCTCCGCGGTACCTTCTCGCAGCCAGGATTCCTTCCGCTTTCACGGACCTCGTCGTTTCTCTGGTCTTTGCTCATTTTCTCTGAGCGTTTATTTATTTTGGCTTCCTTCTACTGCGCTCGCCATCGGATTCATGGCCGTCCATCTGACATACTCCTTTGAGTCCACCTCAGCTGATGGTCTGCACGTCCCGCTGTCCTTCAGAGGCCTCTGGGAAACCAGGAGGAACATCTTCAAGGAGAGAAACTAAGTCCGGAAGAAGACTTAGTGGCGCAAGAAGATCCGTCGACATAAAATATCAACCTGTGGTGAAATGTATCGTACAAAGGGAGCAACTCCGGTGGTTGAAGACAATACAGTGATCCCTCGCTATAACGCGGTTTACTTTTCACGGTTTCGCTACTTGACGGATTTGCATGGTGCATTGTGTTCTGCATTCTGATTGGCTAAAAAGTCACTCCGCTTCTTCTCTACCTGTGCGTCAATAACGTTGCAGTTTAATATGTACACGTACGTAAAACAGCTTGGCAAGTTTACATGACGTACGTGCAAATTCTCTTGCAATTTGGAGTTTCTCTAAAACCCATAATGTTGACAAAACGCTCTGGAGCGACAAAAGGGCCCAAAAGGCAGCGGAAGATGCTATCTATCCCAGATGCTATCTAGATGCTATCTCTAAGATGCTATCTATCTAAGATGCTATCTTATGCTATCTATCTAAGATGCTATCTATCGCAGATGCTATCTAGATGCTATCTATCTAAGATGCTATCTTATGCTATCTCTAAGATGCTATCTATATAAGATGCTATCTTATGCTATCTCTAAGATGCTATCTATATAAGATGCTATCTTATGCTATCTCTAAGATGCTATCTATATAAGGTGCTATCTTATGCTATCTATCTAAGATGCTATCTTATGCTATCTCTAAGATGCTATCTATATAAGATGCTATCTTATGGTATCTATCTAAGATGCTATCTTATGCTATCTATATAAGATGCTATCTTATGCTATCTATATAAGATGCTATCTTATGCTATCTATCTAAGATGCTATCTTATGCTATCTCTAAGATGCTATCTATCTAAGATGCTATCTTATGCTATCTCTAAGATGCTATCTATCTAAGATGCTATCTTATGCTATCTCTAAGATGCTATCTATATAGATGCTATCTTATGCTATCTATCTAAGATGCTATCTTATGCTATCTATATAAGATGCTATCTTATGCTATCTATATAAGATGCTATCTTATGCTATCTCTAAGATGCTATCTATCTAAGATGCTATCTTATGCTATCTCTAAGATGCTATCTATATAAGATGCTATCTTATGCTATCTATATAAGATGCTATCTTATGCTATCTATCTAAGATGCTATCTTATGCTATCTATCTAAGATGCTATCTATCTAAGATGCTATCTTATGCTATCTATCTAAGATGCTATCTATTGCAGGTAAAGTTAAACTTCTGGACATGCTAAGGGAAGCTAAAAGCTATGCGGCTGTAGGTCGGCATTACGGAATGAATGAATCTTCCGTTCGTTCCATAAAGAAGGAAGAAAAAAACATAAGGACGACAGCGGCGATAAGTTTTAATAAGGATGCAAAAAGGGTTGCAACTGTCCGCAACTTTTTTCATATTCATTTTTAATTTTCTCGGGTCTCGGTGGGCGGAGCTAATCTCCGCGATTTGAAGCCTTCTGTTCATATTGATGATTAAAATTATTATTTGACAGTACAGTACAGAAGTTATCTGTTGAAAAAAACGTTTCTAAAGTACAGTACTTTTATTTGTGAAACAAATGATTGATCCTGTAAAATGGTTTGTTCTTTTTTCAATGTATAATAGAATATTTAATTGTACAATAATTGAAAAAAAAATTAAAGGTTTCTACTTGACGGATTTTACCTATCATGGGTTCCTTTTGGAAACGTAAACCCCCGCAAAAAACAAGGGTTTACTGTACATTAATTTTTTTTTGGAAGTCCTATTTTCCGGTCCCTGAGACGGAGGTCCTGTTTTTTCGGGGTTGTAAATCATTTTGTTTGCAAGGAAAGACAGATGGCGGGAAGAGACAGCGGGCTTCGCCGGTTTACCATAAACATCGGGAGAACAATGGAAATAGATTAGCCTGTCTGTTTCAATATCCAGAGGTATGTTTTTTGGAGGTTTGCCCCGCGTTTCGCCGCGACGTCTTCATTTCTTTCAAAACGAATGTGTCGGCCTCTATGTCAGATTTCACAAACTCCCTAAACTTTCTTTTGCACGGATGTCATTAATCAACAAAGGTCCATTGTCACAGATTATATTGGAAATATTGGGGTGTGATGCGTCGTTCTTTCCCTCTTGCTTACCGGAAAATAACATTTTTCATCGGTATGTTCACGTACGTCGGACCTTGTCTGCGAATACTTGTCAAAATCTTCTTGTTCTGGCAGCTGGAGCTGAATTTCTTGACTTGGAGACATTTCACCCCTCATCCCAGAGGCTTCTTCAGTTCTGAAGAAGAACTTCAGAATCAGAACTGAAGGAATTCAAGTTCAGTTACCAGGACAAGTCGATTTTGGCAAGAATTCACCATGATCTGGAGGACGGAGAACATCCGCAGGTACGACCTGGTCTGCGCTGGTCCACAGTTGCACATCTGATCTGCTTGGGAGCTCCATTCATGGTCTGCTCATGGTCCTCCAGGTTAGCCAAAACAGGCGAGGACCACTGGAAAGGCTTTCTTTGGGTATGATACCTCTTCCTGTCCAGTTATGGGCCTCGCCGTAGTGGCACCTCCATCCCAACATTCCTGATGGTGGCCCTTGTTGTTTTTTTTGGCAACTGAAGAGGTGGAAGGTCCATTCAAGGGGTGTCTGATGTTGCTCTCTTGCCTCATCGTATGTCCGGTGTGAAGGGGAGCGAGGTAGACTACGGCCTAGAGACGTGGGACAGGTGTTGCCTTTGTGCACTCACACAATAATGCAACGGGTATCATCATGCAACCGATGATTAGATGGCAGCAGAAAGGGATTTGTTA
The DNA here is from genome assembly GCF_037954325.1 of Fistularia commersonii. Lineage (NCBI taxonomy): Eukaryota > Metazoa > Chordata > Actinopteri > Syngnathiformes > Fistulariidae > Fistularia > Fistularia commersonii. Next base: position 1,559,253 of record NC_141313.1, on the reverse strand, counting down.
TTGAGGAAACAAAGAAGAACAGCTGTAAGCGAGGACTGAACGGTTACGGCTCGTCAAACTGAATAAATTGAGGGAGCAATGGCTGCTGCCAACAGCAGCACGTTGTTTCAAGAGACAAATCAATTCAGACATATCCTGTTTCCAAATATGAAAAGATGCTACCCACTGCTTCTGACGCTTTTTGATCGCCACCTCCCGCAAGCCATCCGACGAAACACGAAAGGAACCCAACGTCAAACACAACCTCGTACTCTTTAAGGCGAAGCAGGGTGATTCAAGAGTGCGTCCGGCATAAGAATAATGAAAGGTCCTCCAAGCAGCTAAGAGCTGGCAGGGGTTTTCCATGAAGCATACGTTCACTACTCGGGCCTGACAGCACTACGAAGAGGACTCTCAAACATCCGTAAGTCAGTGGAAAACGAACGGTTTCTTTGGTGCAACGATTCTTTACACAGGAAGTGCCGCTATGTAGACATTTATAGGAACCTCATATAACGACAAAACAAGTTAAGAAACACGTCGAGTGGCCGATCCCATCGTAGCCGCCATCTCCTGGACTTCTGATGTACTCATTTTATGGCCGGTGGAGTTAGCGGACAGGGCTATCGTTCGATCAAACATGAGCGACCCCTACGCAGCAAAGAAAAGCACCACTGAATTATTATGGTTACGTTAATATCAATTTGGGGAGAACGGTCGCAACAACTATCTGAGAACTCCCAACGCATGTGGAATAGTGGTCCACCTGGTTTGCAGGCCATGCTTCCTGGTCCCTGATAGCACCACCACCGCCCTTGCTATGGAAATATTTGATGCAACTCTGCAACCTTACAGTTCTGTGAGAAACAATGCTCATTATCGAAGCCGTTTATCTTCTCTTATCTTTCATGTCCTTCAAGATGGCGCCTCCTCTCAGCCCTGCCGAATGTTCCTTGTACTCTCCCGCAGATTACTCTGTGCTCTGCAGGACTTGTACCTTTGGAGGCCTCAAAATAAACATCCAAAAGGCCATTCTGACCATTCTTTGTTAGTCACCAACTTTCTGAAAGAAGCCTCCAAAAAAATTCCACGACACCCTGGAATGCTGTTCCTACTGGCTGCAGCCAAGATACAGAAGGGTGATGTAGGTGATGTGAAAGGAAAGGTGTCGAAGACTGGAGGCAGAGCTGGAAGCAGCAGAGATGAAGATGTGGAGGTTCCTCTTTGGGAGTGAGGAAGATCAGGAATGAGTCCATCAGAGGGACAGCGCATGGTAGATGTTCTGGAGATAGAGTCACGCTGAGATGGTTTGGACAGAAGTGGTTTGGTGAGGATCTGAGGTCGGAGCTGCCAAGCCGGAGGTCTGGAGAAGACCAGAGAGGAGATTTATGAATGGAGGACATGAAGTTAGTTGATGTGGGAGAAGATGCAGAGGAGAGGCAGATGATTGGCTGTGATGACCCCTGAGGAAAAGGAGAGTTCCTAGCTGCACCCTTTGAGGGGTCGGGTCAGATCAGGAGTGTTGCCCCTGACTTTGGGTCCAGGTAGTCCTTTTAATCACGGAGATGAGTTTCCTCTACCTCCTCCCTGGGTTTGACCTTCAGTTTGTCCCTTTTGGACTTTTGTCCAACTGTAATTCAGCCGGGTGCTTTTGCAACCCGTCTGCCAAGATTTTTCTTTGTTTGCTTCTCCTGGGTTTGCATCGAAATGTCATCCATCCCACATCTGTCCTGTTCGATTTGCACCTCCCTTCCTCGCATGGTGAAATATCTTGTAAGTTTGTAATACGTTTGAGTCGGGGACTAGAACAATTACTCGCATATTACTGATTCAGTAATATCAGTAATTCAGTACGCTCAGAGGCACAATCTCAAAAATTGCAACCAGACGTATCACTAATCAGTTCTGCCGCTGATGCATCGGCATGTACGATTTCCTCAGAGGTTTTCAAGAACCAGCCGTGCCACCAGGTGATTTGATACGTCTGATTCTTGGCTTACAGGCGCACCCGGATCTCATATCGACATTCTTTTGTAAATCAGTAAAAGAAGGCGATACGCTTCTTTTACTTGAAGGTGCATTTGTTGCTCGTATGCCAAAACGGGTGTGTCCGTATACCTAATTTGCTGATTTGACTTTTTTTTAGCCTCTCAAATGAGCCAAGAAATTACTAGAAGAGAAGTCATTAATGCAGAAAAAGGACCGTTTTTCATTAGCTCTTTTTCTGAGGAGGCCTCTCCAGGGTTGGACTGAGATCGCAAAGCGGCCACAAAAATCAGATAACTGATGGGTACATTGAAGGAACTTTCGGGCCGAGTGAAATGAAGAAATATACGCAGATATTTCCGACCCGACAGAAGAGTTATGGACGGTATTCTTGAAGTCATATTTTACATACCTGACTTCTTTGACAACGGTGGTTGTACGATGAAGTGGCAGAGAGGTGCAAGACATGTATGCAAGTTTTGAGACCTTGGTGAGTTGTGCCAGAGAAGTTCCTGGTGAAGGCGGGAGTGCATCTGGGGTCAGCTCTGAGTCCTTTCTGGTATGCTATGGTTAGATAGGAATCATCCCGGAGCACAACGTTTGCAGGTGAAGGAACATCTGGAGAGGGACGGAGACGAGATCAGCCGTGTCGTCTCAATTTAAGGACACTGAGGGGAAGGTAAGATGGAGGCAGGTGATTGGCGGTGACACCTGATGGGAGCAGCTCAAAGGAAAAGCAGATACCTTGCTTTTTTCATTGGATGGTTAAATTTCAGCCATTTTTACTTGTTTAAGTCTTTCTCGGTGTCTGCCTTTGTGTATGTCTTATGTCATGCTGCTTCCTTGACATTTACGTATCCTCACCTCAAATTGAAGGATGCTGCACGTCAGGTAATACCGCGGCCAGAAACTCCATGACCTAGTTTAGCCAGAAATGAGGTTAAGTGCTCCCTCAGGACCAGAGCAATAGTAGCCGGCTCAGACGATCAGTATTTGCAGCCAGCGCCGGATGAAACTATTTACAAACATTATCCTTGGGTGGTGAAGGCGCGCCGCTTCGGGAGGCAGGGCCGGCGCGAATATCGCGCTTTGGGTCGACGGCGGATCCAACTCATGAGCTGAAGTGCGGTTCGTTCACACCACGTAAACTTCGGAGTCCTCGCGAATACAGATATCGAAGAACGACTTGGCAGAGCAAAGGAACCGCACCGGAGGCCTAACCTTCACCGTGACAGCTGGTAATTGCTACCGGATGGGGTGTCCTAGCCATAAGCTGACTCCGTACCAAAACTTCTGGAAAGAGAAGGTCACACTCAGGCTGCATTTATGTTAGCGGCTGCACTCACGCTCTGTGACGGATTTCCGAGCTATGGCCAATTTTTCCCGGGGGTTTGCCAACTCACATTAGCTTTAGGAGAAACCCCACAACCCACATTTGGACTCTACACCGTCCTTTACACTTACGCCGATTGCAAGGTATGAATAAACTGCTAAATCCTTGCCTTTCCAGTGACGCGGCGCCGGCTTTGACAGGAAATACATCCCTCCGCTTCGATGCTTCAAGCTGGTGGACGTCCAAATGACATCAGAAGTGAAGCGGCTCCTAAGACATCTGGAGAAGGAAGCTACCTCGCAGATCGGTCACTTGTCCGGCGTCTCGCAAAGGTTGCCAAAGTAGCCTCGGCCATCTGTCAGCTGTTTTACGACCAAAGAAAAAGTAAAAATTAAAGATGAAGCGGAATTAATCGGATATAAATGAGCAATGTGCCCTTCTCGGTTTGGAAATCCATTCATTTTTGAATGCCCCCCTGGATGCCCTGCGGAACTCTCCAGAAAATACCTTGTATGTTCACGCAGCCCTTTGGACGGTGTCCAGCTGCGAACCTTGAGATGTGACTGAAGCTGCGCCGGTGAGTCAGACGGCTCACAAAAGGCACGGCTGTCACAAACGGCGAGCAGGTAGACGTATCGCCTCCGAACAGAAGATCTCACCCACATTAGCGCCATATCTGGCACCGCGGCGGCGCTCTGCGTCCGTAGGTGGACGCGCTGTTACTTAAAAACCCGCGGAATGCATGATTCACGGCGATGGCCGAAACATCATGTTTCACGTCAACGTTTACGCCGATTCAAAGTCGTGATCGAATCCTACGTGTCTACATTTTTCTTCAAGAAGTCACCACGGCTATGTAAGAGTGGCCCCGATCGAAGAAATGCTGAGAATGTGGACTCTGGTGTTTTTAACAAGTACGATAATAAATATTCTGCAGTGACTGGAATATTTTGTCCATCTGGGGATCCGCGGCGGAGTTTTTCCTCATATCATCCATTCTGCTGTCACTCGACCTTCAGCTTCTCCCTTGCAGGCCCTGCATTGTGAAACACACACACACACATTTGTGAAAATCAGCTGTACGCCAGAGAGAGCAGACCGTCCATTCACAGGGACAACAAGAAGTCCACCTCTCTTCTCGGTCAAATGCAGACGTGAATCTAAATCTAAATCTATCCCCCGTCAGTCGATTCCGGACCTCCTGCACCACAATCGAGCATACAAGTCACTTCTCCGCGACGGTGACCACCCAGTGCGGTTTTCGGCGGAGACCAGGCTTAATATCGACACCCCTCATGGACTTTAGGATTGTTCCACAGACCTGCTCCCCATTACTCCACTTTCCGTCTCATTAATGGACCTGCCACGTTCGGAGAATTGATTGATGACATCCTTGAGGACATGTTAGATGAATCGGTGTTTGTGTTCCCGCCTCGCCCTCCGAGGAGGCCCCAGAATATGTCAAGCATGCCGGTTTAGCGAGGAACTCGTTGAGATTCAGCTCCACATCAGGGCGAGGGTTCATTAAATGCAGCGAATGCAAGCCTCCGCCAAAGGAGCCGGACGAAACACGATGATGCCAGGATGGAGGCCGGAGTTGACCGGCCTGCTCCACAGGAACGGCTAATTTCTGCGGTTTGTTCATATTCAACATCGGTAAGGTCGTCATTGCCGCCACTTTGAGATCTCTTTGAGATCTGGTGGTTCAGGTTTTGCAGCCAACCCTTCTCAGTGTTCTGCAAACACAAGGAGCGACTCTTCGTGCCTTCTGTCGAGGTCGCCCGATCGCGTTTCCCCAGAATCCTCTTCCTTGTGTTGTAATCGTATAATCGTACTGTCGGCTCGGCTGAATTTGTCTCCGCCTGCTCCATCTGTGACCGTGGTGAGGCTTCTCCTTCCCATCTGCCAGAATGTCCGTGACCTTTCCCCGTCGCCCTTGGTCCCAGTCCAGGAAAACTAATGTGTGGTGGACCCAGGTCCGCCCAACACCCTCCTCGTCAACTCGGTGACTTTTCCATCGGTCGCTAAAGTTTCTCCGCCGCTTCTGTCCTTGACAAGGAGTTCCAAGTCACTGGATCCTGGACACTGCAGCCTCGAGGTCCCGCAGGTTCCCAACAATCGGTTTGGCGGATCCTCGATTATTAACCGGGACAAGTGGTATTCTTTACCCCCAACCCTCCAAAAGACTCCCTCAAGAGGGAACGCCGTTAACCTCCACGCTGGTCAACCTGAGTTCACCCACCCCCTGAAGGTGCACCCTACATGTACCCTACGTCTCCTAGCTCAAGCCGGTTGACACTAATCCTTCGGGCAAAAACCCCCTCCCTTCCCACAGCTCATCAAAAGCCGTCCTGTCCAAACACTACGCTGATTATGGGATGTCTTCAGGCGAGGTGAAGGTCCTGTGAATCTCTGAATAATCCCTCCTGCTTACTCTTGTTTGATCTTTCCTTCCCGACTGCATAGGAGGGAGGAGTTGCAGTGTTTCCCCGCAAAGGTCGATGAAGTCGGATTCGATCGAAATAGCGTCAGATCGCAACGAAGTGACACTTTCCGGGTCTGGGCGGCCTTCTGCCTCGAGCTGTCGGCCTGGACAAGAGTGTGAGGGACGGCACAAATGCTAACGGGACTATCTTTACTACCAACAGTAGCAGCTACGTGGATATTAGCGGACATGCTACAACCGTAATCTGTTGCCAAAACAACAATACAACTCGAGGTCTCCGGATCTTCTCCCGCCCTGTTGAGCCGCATTTTTGTAATAACGGTGCATTTTGTAATAAACGTCCAAAATGTGATCACTTTTTCATTTCATTTTGTAATAAACTGCCGCATTTTGTAATAAACTGCCCCGACGCATTTTGTAGTAAATTTTCCCGCATTATGTAATAAGTTATTACATTTTTAAAGATTAGGTAAAAAATGTACTTGCAACTTTTATATTCTCTCGGAAATGTAATAACAATTCTAAAGCATAGTTTATTTGTTTGTTAATTATATTTTATTTTACTTAAAAGTATTTGTAAAAGCTAGGCGTATTATTAGCATCACTGTATTGGCCTAGTAGCAGTACTTAGCAATTACTATCAGTACACTATTCAAAGGTTGCATTAACAGAGAATAGTCTATAAATTCCATGTTATTATTATGTAATAACAATTCTAAAACATAGTTTATTTGTTTGTTAATTGTATTTTATTTTACTTTAAAGTATTTGTAAAAGCTAGGCCTATTATAAGTATCACTGTATTAGCCGCATTTGGTAATATTCTATAAATTCCATGTTATTACATTTCCTAGAGAATAAAAAAGTCGCGAGTGCATTTTGTAATAATCTTCTCAAAATGTAATAACTTATTACATAATGCGGCAAAATTTATTACAAAATGCGTTGGAGCAGTTTATTACAAAATGCAACTCTATTACAAAATGAAAAAAAGTTATTACATTTTGGACGTTTATTACAAAATGCACCGTTATTACAAAATACGTCTCAACAAGCCCTGGCGCCTGATTGGTCGATCTCTACCAGGACACGTCGTCTTCTCCGACAAGTACATCTTTGCTAAATCCTTTTGTGAACTACCTCTAACAGTCAAAACTCAGACGTTTCAAGATTTCCACTAAAAGTTAACTTTCGGGAGCGTCTAAAACCACCAGTAGTTTCTCTTTAATCCAACTCTCGTCGGTTCCTTTGTGTTCTCCAAACCTGTGAGGCGTGAGTTGTTGGGAGGTCCGTGATTAGTTTTCTAATCCCTGGCTGTGCCATAGTGAATACTGAGTCACATCCCCTGCTTCCCCCCCTCCCGTGTGTGTGTGTGTGTGTGTGTGTGTGTGTGTGTGTGTGTGTGTGTGTGTTATGATGTCTCTGCTTGATTGCAAAAGTGTGCGAGTGCCAGACTCCTGCTGCTTTTGTTGACAACAGCTTTAAAACAAGTGCCCTTACTTTCACATAGAAATCAGATCATGTTTTCTGCATTGTCCATCTGTAGCTGTTTTTATAGATTATGTTATAAAAAAAAAAAAAACCCTTGTTTTAATTTTAGATTTGCACTTGTTTAATTAGAATCAGCTTTATTAGTCCTGTTTGCTTGCTGATACAAGGAACAATGAACCTTCTCATGTGGACCCACACAGGTTTAGTTTGAAAACTGAATATGGAACAAGCGAAGCTTAAAACCATACAATATATAATTTAATATTGCACACATGCAAAATCAAAATTCAAATGAAAAAGAACACATCAATGGCATTCATTTCTTAGATAAAAATGAAATAAAAATGGAATGCCTCTTTTTTTTTTCTTTTGCAGCCTTCTGAATTAAATTTCAACAGTAACATTTTTCCACAGGCTAATAATGAATGTAAAAATAAAACGACAGGCCAATTCACTAATATTATCTTTCCATGAAGGTGAAACCATTCAAGGAAAAAGTGCATCAAGAAAGTTTTAATTATCGCTCAGTTTGCAACGCACTTATCTGATCTCCTGTGTTTGTTTTTTCATTTTTCATAGGATTAGCACGGCGCTACTATTAGCATCAGGTTGCTATGACTACCGTCAACAGAAGAGCACGCTGGGATTTGTAGCATTAGCATTACATGCGCTGTAAGCTAGAACTTTATTTGGCCCGCGGGTCAGAGTTTGACACCAACTCAGACGGGTAACGTTGTAAAATGATCACCCAGGAAACCGCGACCCTTTTCTTAATTTCGATTTATTTGTCCGAAGTTAAATTCCTGAAGAAAAACACGACAGATGAGGTCTAATTTTCCTTTCGCGATCAGCGAGTCACATCCTTCGTGTTGCATCAAACTGTTCCTTCTAGGTCAAATGAATCTTCGGAAAGGCGATTCATCCTTCCGGGAAGATCTCTGAGCTCACACACACACACACACACACACACACACACACACACACGATGTAGGTGTGTGTGTGCAAAGGGAGGGGATAAATGCTGCGAGGCCGACCGGCTGTGAATCAAAAAATCAATTCCGGCTGCAGAAATCAAAACGGGCGGAGGAAAAATCCTTCGCCGCACCTTTCCGAGGCATCTCGGACGGTCGGCGAAAGACCCGGCGCATCTTCTTTCCGTGGAGGTCGAGGCTCCGCGAGACCCGCGGGGGTCCGACACACACCCGACTGTAGGATGTGAAAAGCAGGTACATGACTAGCATGACTAAAATATGAGCCTCAGCCTCAGTCTTGCGGTTGTTAGTGAATAATTCTGCCCGTCAACCTGTCAGTGTCAGTATGAATCATGTACACATGCGCGCACACACACACACACACACACACACACACACACACTGCTGCTGATTCAGCTCGTTCAGTACAAACAATGCTAAAGACGAGCGTACTTTAAGGAATTTAATCATCTCTGGCAGGAGTAAGTGAGCGCTGCATTGATATGCAGCTCCGGCCGGCTTCTGCGGCGCGTCTTAGCACGTCTGCGCCGCTGATCGGACGATGTGGATGCGTGGAAAACGTTAAAAGCGGTAGGACGCGCTCCCAAAGCTTAACCAGGGAGGTGGAAACGCTGTTTTTACGGCAGCTGCCCGCACAGTTTGGGTGGATTCATGATCTTATTGGTTGTTAAGACAGCTGTACATCAAGGGAACCCGCCTGGGAGGAATAATTAGCATAAATATGCTTTACTGTGTGTCTCATATTAGAATGTGTCGTTAAAAAAACATGAAAAATCATAATTTCTTTAAAAATTGAAATTATAAACACAAAACCCGCATAGCTTTTTTACTCGCGCAATGCACGCTGAGTTAATGATGTATTAATCTTGGCTTTTCGCTAGCGTTAGCTTTCACTCAATACGGCACACATGCTAATAATGCCGCATTGTGCGGCAAGAGAAGTGAAAGGAATGCTAAGCTACACAGCAACAAGGGAAGACATGAGTGGGAAATTGCTTGTGGACGGACGCATTTGACGCATTTAGCCGAGTTAAGGTAAACTGCTAAAAGAGCTCACGGCTCCTGCTAGCTTGAAACGTCACGCCTGCAGTTTGCTTTCACAAAAGGTTCTCACGAAACGACGCCGGACGTTCTCCTGCGACAACATTAGCAACCCGCTCCTGCAGAATTAGCGGTTCATCAGCACCAACATCCGATAACAAAAAATGGAACACCTGCCAACGCTTTCTCTCTGTTAGCATAGCAACACGCTCTGCGCGCACACCACCAATTTTTCCGACTTCCGCCTCTGGACGTCTTCTTCCTTTTTGTTTTAGCAGTTATTAGAACCCAAGAAGTCTCTTGAAGAAACGTCCTCAAGTGAAGAAATCCAAGTCCAGTTGCCACGACAAGAAGATTTCAAAGTATTCTCCACGACCCGCACGACCGGTCAAATTGTTTTGTTGCGGTCGTGCACGAATGAAAACACTAATGAATCGCACTACTAGGAAAATGTGATTAAATGTTCTTTTTATTACTTTCAGCGGGGCTACAGATGGAAATTAGCTTTCTGGCAAGAACGTAGTGAAACCATCTTTGCTCTATTTGAAGCTGTTGTTTTTGCGCAGCCTCGTCTGATTAATAAATAAATGAATGGAAGCGGCTGTGGAAGCTGTAAATCTATTTCTAAGCGCCGTCTCATTTTGTTACAACCGGCGACGACCGTGCCAATAATCTCCGCTCAAAACTAAACCCGTTCCCAGCGGGTCCTCGGATTTCGGGCAGCATTTTGTTATTTCATTTTGTTTTCTGATGGTCGTCCCGGCAGCACAGAAGCTTTTTGCCCCACATCCAAGACCATGGAAATGCTCTTCAGCTTTTTGCAGAGGTTTTTGAAAACCGTCTAGGAAATGTAATAACATGATGCATTATGGAGTAACAATTCGAAAGCATACTTTATTTGTTTGTTAATTGTGTTTTATTTTACTTTAAAGTATTTGTAAAAGCTGGGCCCATTATTAGTATCGCTGTATTAGCCTAGTAGCAGTACTTAGCAATTACGCCATTTTGTAATAATCTTCTAAACTTGCAACTTTTTAATTCTCTAGGAAATGTAATAACATGGAATTTATAGAATATTCTCTGTTAATGCAACCTTTGAATAGTGTACTAATTGCTAAGTACCGCTACGAGGCTAATACAGTGATACTTATAATAGGCCTAGCTTTTACAAATACTTTAAAGTAAAATAAAATACAATTAACAAATAAAGTATGCTTTAGAATTGTTATTACATAATGCACCATGTTATTACATTTCCGAGAGAATAAAAAAGTTGCAAGTGCATTTTGTAATAATCTTCTCAAAATGTAATAACTTATTACATAATGCGGAAACATTTATTACAAAATGCATTGGGGCAGTTAATTACAAAATGAAATGAAAAAGTTATTACATTTTTGGACGTTTATTACAAAATGCGGCTCAACACGCGGCTTAAACTACGACGCGGCTAGAATTTTTTATTATTTGTCTTTTTCATCTGCCGTGTCAAGAAAACTGGTATGTATTTCTAGCGGCTTATATTCAGGCGCGCCCAATAGTCTGGAAAATCGCTTGCTCTCGTCGCGTCTCCAGAGATTCTCCGGTGTCCGATTGGTTCATCTATCAAGCGACGAGTCACGGACCGACTAGAATAAACCGTCATTTCCGGACGATAAGCCGCGACTTTTTTCACGTAAACAACGATGCGGCTAATATATGGACTTTTTTGGGTGGGGGACGCTAACGAGCTTCTCGCCGCTAAAACGTCTATCCTCGTCACATCGGACCGATGAAATGACCGGGAAATTCGGAGTCCGTTCAACTCCGACACCGAAGAAGACGACTTTGACGGTTTCAGTGTGCAGGAGGAAGCCCGAGATAGCGATCGGCTAAACCAGGGGTCGGCAACCTTTAACACCCAAAGAGCCATTTGGACCCGGTTTCCTCGGAAAAGAAAACGCTGGGAGCCGCAATTACTTTTTGACGTCTAAAATAAAGGTACCGCTGTATATATTGCTTTTTATTACCTTTACACTTTGTATAAACAAGTGTGTAGCGTGTTGCTTCTGAAATTCACAAAGTATTACAGAGAAAATTAAATCTTATTTATGTAATGAACTCATTTTGAGCTTTGGGCTTTCAGAGCGTGTAGCGGAGCCTTGACCTGAATTTTAAAAATAAATCAGGAAAAAAAAAATCACTGTGTCAGTAAACAATTAAAAATAAATATTTGCAAAATATCTTCACAAATATTTATTTTACCTGGTTTATTGGACTTCTGCTCCTTGCACAGCATCTGCAAATCGGGACTTTACCGGCTGGCGGGTATACCGGCTTCCGCGAGTGTGACGTTATTTTGAGCGGCGAAAAATAATAAATATCATTTTATTCAATATTTCAAGATCACAATAATCTTCCAACTTAGAACTAAAGGTCAAAAAAAGGAATTAAACAAATGAAATACGCTTCAATTAAATATTTATAATTTATTTTCCCAAGCCACTCGGAGCCGTGAGTTGCCGACCCCTGGACTCGCCGGTGCGTCTTATATTCAGGTGCGCTCAATAGTCCAGAAATTACAGTAAATATCCCTTCGCCGGGGATCCAACTGGACGGACTCTCGTTCCACCAGCTGAGCGTGAATCAGTGCTGCTTCCTAAGTGGACACTTGGATTTCACACAAGTGTGTTGGACTTGGAGTTACATCGGTCTGCAGTCTGCAAGATACGATACAACGGCATCTTTTGCTCAGGGAGCCACTCGCTCCACTGGGGGTTCAAAAGAAAAAAAAACACTCCTCAGACTGGAGAATATTTGCATCCCAACATTCATAACAGAAGCGACCGGGGTTTTGCCGTGAGCGGGAATTCCTGGTAACGAGACCATTGGAGATTTGGATCTGAAGATCGGGGTTCATCCGGGAGGAAAAACAAGTTCCCTCAAGACAGCGATAAACAAAAACTAGTGACAAAATGAGTAAACATGGGCCGGTGGAAGGTCCACAATGGTCGGCGCTTGAATCGAATGCAGACCCTCGTGGGTTTGAAGCGAAGAACAAATGTTTCTCATTTATAGAGTTAAACATATTTCTCAAAAAAATACCAAAATTTCAACTCTTCTTCCTTTCCTTGAAGAGGTGTTTCTCCAGTCCCGCTTCCTCGAAATCATCAACTCCGGGGATTTATTCCAAGCAGATAATGCAGTCTAATTAAAGACACATTTAGCAAACGAACTAAAAGCTCAAACAACCGCACGCAGATTCAAATAATGAACGCGATCCGCTACATGTGGCGGTGAGAGTTCTTTTCAAAAACAAACCAAGCGGAGCTGGAAATGGTGCAGCGGGACGTCTGCAGGAGCATCGCCCGCCAAAACGGAGAGTTAATATTTCATGTTCCGGTTGCAGCCGTTGGCGTGCCTTCTGGTGCCCCGAGCACCTGCCCGTGCACCTCGCCGGACGGACTCGACAAGCTGAAGTAGCGGGGAAGAAGCTGTGAACTAACAGCTCCCTTTGTTGGCCATCATTAGAATAATAATACGAGTGAAAATATACAATTAAATGATGGCAGACAAGCGTTTGGAAGTGTTTCTAACTTCATGTCTTCTTTCACTCCATCCAACAAGTGGAACTGAGAAATACAAATGATCCCTAAATGTCCAGGAAGAGGAAAGCAGCAGGGTGTACATTTCAAAAACAACTTATTGAAAGACTTGAGCGAAAGCGACGTCTTTGGAAAACGCATGAAGACGAGCGATCGGAGGCGGCGGTTTGACAGACGGACCTTCAGCCTGGAGAACACCCCAAAATAATTAGTTACGAAGGCGTGGACATAACACGAGCGGTCACTGCAAGGATTATATCTTCTTCTCTTGGCTGTGGTCACCAGAGAATCCACCTTCTCCATCTAGCCCTATTCTCTGGATCCTCCTCCCTCACAACAACTCACTTCATATCCTCTCTCACATCTATAAATCTTCTTTATTCTCCTCTAGTCTACATGTGGCAACTCCAAGGCCCGCGGGCCAAATAAGGTCCGCCACATCATTTTACGTGGCCCATGAGAACATAGAATAAACTACATTTCCTCTAATTCATGCCGAGTGACGGCGTCCCGCCATTAGATCGCAGTGAATCCACATCAATGTCATTTTCAACAAGTGGAACTGAGTTAGCATTCCAGAAAGATAACAAATTGTACAAGGCGCTGAGCATACCATCGGGAGCAACTCTGGGTTTAGCATTTAGCCGGAGGACAGTTCAACAGGCGGGCATGAGGAGCCGGGAATCGAACCGCCGACCCTCCCACCGGTCGGCTCCGACCACTACCGAGTCGCACACAGATTTAATATCGATAAAGGGATCCACTGACTTGTATTGCGGGCAGAAAGGGCTCAAATCATTTCATCGCCACTGCTTATTCGTTTTAAATATTGTTGATATATCAGAGCCTTGGTTTCCTGTTAAAACAAAAGCCACATTGAACCTCTTTGACTTCATTATTTTGGAACATCAGAACTCCCCCGCAGTTGCATTAAACCGTTACACCAATATTTAGAAAAGGTCTCCTTTGAAGCGCGGTATAGTTACACCATCACTGGGATGCAGGGTTTTGATATATTAGGTCATGAATTAGCTTAATGAGACATCGGACATCACCCCTGCCTGGTTGTGTTTAGAAATCCCCGCGTCTCGAGACGTATTTCTTTTTAAAAGGGTATATTTTGAAGGGACCGAGTTTCTAAAAAAAAAAAAAAACTGTGTTTACAGGATTGCCTTCATTTGTCTTGGCGTGTCAGCGAGGAGGCCGAGCGTGTCCTTCATCATCCCCGCAGCCCCGACGCTTTAGACGTGCGTCTTCTCCTGCCTCCGGGCCGCCTCGCCGGTGCATTCGTGCAGCCTCGCCGAAGAGATGCATCGCCTGCTTCCAGGGTCTCTCTGCGGTCGGGACAACTGTGAGCATACAAGGGAGGGAGAAGGGAGGATTGCTGTGAGACGTCATGTATTACACAACCCCTCCAAGGGTGAATCAAACTCCAAATACAGTGCTTGTTGTCGTGTTGAGATGTGAAACTAATGTTTGAGAAGCAAAAAATGCTTGAGACTGAACTCAAGTCCCCTTGGCAGGAGTCTTTAGGCAAGGAAAGGGTCTGCAACATTTGGTGTGCGATACAATAACGTGAGTTAACATGTGTTTCTGCCCGGTGGTTTGTTTGATTGCTTGTTTTCATGCTAGTATTTATTCTGAATTTGGAATTGAACTGGGTTCGGCATCGTCACGAGTCACGTCCCTGCAGAGGCTCTCTGGGAGCGACTTGTATGCCCTATGTATGTTCATGCCAAGCTGAGGCGTTTCAGGAGCTGCTGTTTGACGGGGACGGTTTAAGTCGGGCTTGGTTAGCTTGTGAAGTGTCACAGCGCGGGCGGAGCATCTGCACCGATCTGCAGTCACTCCAGAGAAGATCTTCTTATCTATAAGACCCATTATAACCCACTTTTACTTTTGCAGTTCCTGTAACCCTTTCAGGAACTAGGCCTTTTTTTCCCAAGCATTTGTAAAAACTAGGACTTCACCTCCAAGAACCATCTTTGCGCCTCCGCAGGGTCTTTAAGGATCCATAGGATGTCATGACGTAGATGATCGGCGATATAGACCGCAGTGTCATTCAAAAAAAAACAAAAAACAATGGTGGTCACTGTTCAAATGTTTTCTTGTAGCAGCAGCAAGGAAAGAAGCAAAGAAGAGGTACAAGGTCTTGTGGCCTGCTTCACCACTGAGGGGCTTCCAGGGTTTGCAGGGGAACGTCAACATTTTGGCCAGAGTTAGCGAAATTAGCTAATGGGGTTGTTCACGCGTTGAAGTCCATGGTTATAATTCCCGTCATGCAGAACATAAAACGCAGTGACAGCTTCCACCTCCATATTGTCTGTTTTGTCTTTCTCCTCTGTTTTGGTTTTTGAGTGTAGAGCTCAAGGCGCAGGTCACACCAGCCCCTACTGAGGTTCCTCTGGAGGAAGCTACTTCCTTTCCCCAGCACGATACTCTGGACAGGAGCAACAGCAACACAACAAATCCTAGGTGGAGAAACTAACGTTGGCCATTTGGTGACCATGGAGGCCTTTCTGTTCTTGAGTCTGAATGGGTTTCCTCCGGGATCCTTCGTAGTCAAAGCACATGCAGGAGGTCATTTGGAGACCCTAAATTGCCCAGACAGAAGGGGGCAATAGTTGTATGTCTCTACAATTGGCCCTGCGACCGGTCCAGGGTGAACCCCGCTTCTCACCCTATGGTAGCTGGGGTTGACCCCGGCACGCCGGCGACCCTTTGGAGACCCTACATTGCCAAGACAGAGGGGGGCAATAGTTGTATGTCTCTACAATTGGCCCTGCGACCGGTCCAGGGTGAACCCCGCCTCTCACCCTATGGTAGCTGGGGTTGACCCCGGCACGCCGGCGACCCTGACTACAAGAAACAAAGAGCTGAGAAAGAATAAAACTCAGAAGGGAACATCTGCCACTGACACAGGGACCGTATGTATCCATGCAGTTCGCAGTGCAGTCACAGCGCAGCTCGGAGGAAAGTCAGAACCGAGAAAACGAAGCCACATCAAACACATCTGAGGCGATGGCGGCGCCTCTCCGAGGCCGGCTTTCAGCGGCCGATCGTGCAGTCGGGTGGTGACGCCGATAAGAAAATAAGCCGTGGGTCGGACGCCTCCTCCGAGTTCCTCGGAGCCCGACCGGCGCTCACCTCCTCATAAAGATACGCTCGCCAATCGGCTCAAAGTCGCTTCGACGCCCAGATAACGGGGTTACGACGGCAGTAATATCAACATGTGTCTTGAAAGTAAGCGTACAAGCACTGCAGTCGGAATATACTGCGGCGGGTTTACTGTCAGAGCCAGCCGGGAGCTACTGCTGTATTATGTATTAAAAAAAAAAAAAAGGAAGTTTGTGCAGACGTGGAATGAATTTGCCTCCAAATCTCAGGCGCCGTTCTACGGCTCGCATACTTTGTGCATTTAGAGGAGAAATGACAGCATCCTAAACCCAGAGAACGCCGCAGTCATAAAGCAGCAACATGGGAGGAGGTGGAGGAGGCGGCATAGCGACGTTTTCCCTGATCCCCCCCAAACCACCCCCAACCCCCCCGAGGGGAAGCTGCTCCGCACGCAGCATTGCAAAGTCATTCAATTATTTTCATCAGGTTCTCCAGCCTGGAGCGCCAAACCGCTAGCGGCGGCGCTGCGTTAGCGGTCACGTGACCGACGCGGGTTTCCATCCATTACATTATAAGGAAGAACGGCAGATGTGATGTTATTGCCTTCCGAAACTTCCAGGAGGTCCTCAGGTGGAAAATTTATCTGGGTTTTCTTTGTTTTCTGGATGATTAAAACAAAAAATCCTGCAGGATGGTGCTGGGGAACGCGTTCTCATGACAACATCCTTGTATTTGTGTGGTTTGAAACCTTCGCGTCTTCGTCAAACGGATGAATTGCATGTTTACTTCGTGTTTTACCGACAACTTTGCAAACAACGTAGCTATATTTCAAGGAGTGAGTTTTGCAAAAGGAATTGATTTGTTGGAAAATATCAAATAGCGGGTAATCCACACCGGTTGGGGACATTAGACGAGGCTAGGCACCTGTTAGCATGTGAAGGAACCAACCATGTTCGAGTATTTGAGCGCGATCAGGTGGTTTTGTTGGCTACCGACGCGACCGCGAGCCCCCGTCACCATCGACCAATCAGAGAAGGGGAGTCGGGACACAGGAAATCGCACCGGAAGACAAAAGCTATTGGAATTAGCTTTAAAAACGTCGTCGGCAAACGGAGGAAAGAGCAGCTCGCTGCGCTGACAACCACCACCCGTTGGGCGGCCATGTTTGTTTACAGTTTAAAGTCTTGAAGAAAAACGCAGCTAACGTGAACTCCAAGCGTGTCCGACATCGTCTGCAACAATGACGGAAGCTCTCGACGCGTCACCCGGCTTCCAGCGTCTGCAGGAGCGAGGATTTGAAGAAGACAAGCGAGGAAGTCTTGGCCCCCTCCTTCGTCACATATTGAGTCGGCGCTCTCAAACTTGCTAATCCCGCCGTATCCGGTCGCGCCGAGTGATCAAAGAGCATATTAACCGCCGAGAACCGTCAAACTGCTCGTCCTCTTTAAGCAGCAGAAGAAGCAGCAGACGTTTGACTTCCACTTCCTTTATGCATCGCAAACTCAATGCTTTTTTTTCGCCCCTCGCCAGATATAGGATTAGCTTCCCTCTGTCCATGAAATTGAGCAAGCAGGGTGACGGGGAGTCCTGCTGTACATCTGGCAGCGCTCGACGGGGGAAGAGGAAGATAATACGTGTCACGGACCAGAAGGAACTCTGCTAAATAGCGTCATGGCAAGACGCATCTACGCGTCAGAGTCTGGTTTCGCCGCTAGTGTCCGAGCAAGATTAGCATCCCGCGAACCTTGCACGAGCTTTAAGCGAAACGCAAGGGGAGTCTCCGTGGTCCAGAAACCAGCAGAGGTTTCTTCCGGTTCCTTCCACAGTTCAAAAACATGCGTTGGAGGCACGACTTCATCCAGACGCGTGAATGGGAGGATGTCTCTCGCAGGCAGGGGAGGCAGGAGAGGCCGTGCCTCACTTGGCAATCTCGGAAAGAGAAAAAATGTAAAATGAAAAAAAGAATGAGGTATTTTTTGCGTTTCACTTCACCAGCTTTTTATTCAGAACGGCTGGATTTTCACATTTACCGATCAAATACTGAGAAGAGACGTGCGGTGAGGCTGCCAACTACTGAGCCTCAATGACGGCTAACTGCTAGCATGCCTTGCACTAAGACAGGATTGCTGTCTCTCTGTATGTCCCCCCCAAAAAAATGTTTTACCACTGTTGCTCTATGAAAATCATTTCCAAGTTGTCAACATCTGCATGTGTGTTACAAGTTTCTTGTGCTGATCGATCATAAAACGTCTGCAAAGAGCCACTAAGTGAGGCAGGCCGTTCTCCTGCCTCATGGCTTGTGATTCAGCGCCTCACCAGCTACGAACCTCATCGCACGTCACTGCGCTACATGGACGGTCCGGGGCGAACCTCGCCTCGCGCCCAGCGGCTGTATCGAAAATGAAGGTATGAATCCTTGCTAGCAGCGAGCGTTGACTCCAAGCGGCGCTTCGATTTGTTTCCCGAGTGCTTTTCTGCACTTCACTTGCGATGAAAGGTGGCAGCTCAAATAAAACACAGAAGGTATTTTATATTTACGATGTTTATCTTGATTTTTAAATGCTACCTAGAGACTTCTCCGGTACACATTGCAATGTACCCTTAGGTTGTATCTGCAAACCCAGCGGGGTGAGAAAGGCACAACAACATCCATCAATTGCCGTTTTTGTCATTTTGAATCATTTTAAAAAAAATTGCATCATCATTTGAAAAGACTGCCGCTTTAAAAATCGATCCCATCGCAGCGGGTTTTCATTCATGCTGTCAGATTGCAATAAGAATACATGTTTGGCCCCCCTCCCCTCCCTTCAGCGGGTCGGGTGGTTTAACCCAACATGCAAAAGAAGCGCGCTTTCATTTCCACTTTTCTTCCAGGGACGAAAACGTATTTGGGGAGATTGAGAATGCTGATGAAGTCTCGGGGGAGGAAGCCCCGCGCCTTTGTTTTGGTGGAAGCGCGACGCGCAGGGTTTCTTTCCCGGCAGATATGAAATCGAGAAACAGGAAATGTGTAATAATTATGCCTTCCAAGCTGACGCCTTTTAATCCCGAACTGAAGAGGGAACATATGGGGATTACTATTGCCTCGCAGTCGCCGTGGCAACTTGAGAAGGAAGATAAAAATGAAAGACGGCGGGCTCGCCGGCTTGGAATTTTTTGTTTCTGCGATCGCTGGTGTCGGTCGCTCGCAAACGCCGAAGGGAAAGCGAGAAACGAAGCCTCGGCGGGGGAAAAAAAAAAACGTGATTTGTCGCGTTCTTGACAGGCGTCGCTCTCAAGGCCCGCCGGGGCCGAGAGGCGGCGCCGCAACCGAAACGCTCGTACAAGTGACCAGAGATGGCGGCGAAACCACAGCGGAAGGAAACGTAAAACACATTAACACACTTTTGATCCAAACGGGTGAAACTCCTGGCGGCTCTGCAACGTCAGCAAAGCTCAGTAGCTGCTTTCCGGTCCGCTTCACGCAAATAATGACTTTACAATCCCAGATCGAGGCAGTTCGCGAGGCTTCGTTACCCCCGCTTTGTTTTCACTATTCTAACAACAGCCGACGGAATCGAGGACTCCTCTGGGGTCGGAAACAACCGCGGAGGTTCTCGTTCTTCTTGTCGGGATCTTCTCATGGTGAAGACGCCTCCGGTTGTCACGACAAGAAGATCGACAAGAGCACCGGGAGCTACTGGAGGAGGACTTCAGGGTCCAGGGATGGACCCGCCAACCTCCCGCCCGGAGGGACGCCGACTCCACCGACTGTACCAAAGCCGCCCCCCATTAACGTCAAAGCTACTCGGCGAGAAGCGAAGAAGGTCTTCCGGAAAGAGGCGTCACGTGTAGCCTGACTACGACTGCTGCATTTTGGCGTGATCTTCCACCCCAGTCAGCTGAACGAGTCCTCACGTCACATGATGGAAGCTGGGCGGAAGGAAGTGTGAAAATTAGAGATGAATATCTTTGTGTTCTTAAGAAGGTCAAGGGAGGATTCGGGGAAATCCTCCGACGAGATGAGCTTGTGGATCCCATGGTTTGTTTGGTGACTTCTTCCATTCCCATGAGGATGAAGCTCTTCTGGAATTAAAGGTCGGGGAGAATCGGGGCAACGGAAAGTTGGCGGATCATGACCTTCGTATAACGCCAACACATTTCTAAATATATTTTAATTCTTCATCTCTGCCATTGAACCTGTAGCCTACCTGGACCCACATCTGGAGACTTACAAGCAGGAGGAACCCTGAGGAAACCCATCAGGATCCAACCAGGGACCTTCTTGCTGAGAAGAAGAAGCGCTAAACCGCTTCACCAGCACATTATTGAAGCTTCTAAAATACAGTCCGAGAACCGAGAACAAGTTCTTTCCGGTGGTGACATTTCATATTTTTGCAAAAAATTTGCCCAAGAAGGTACCGCCATCTTTTGGGACTCTCTTTTGCATCATTCGGGCTCCTCCTTCCAAGAGCTACCCGCCATCTGCAGGTCTTTATACGCCTCACCAGGAGTTCCACAGTGGGAACGGGAACACTTTTGCACTTCCACGTTGACCGCACCTTCCAGATTTCTAACGACTCGAAGGAAATAAAGCCGTGGAGAACTCCTGGCTGCTAGCACACTGATGCAACAATCGGCTCAAGAGACAAGAAAAGTCTTGTTTTGGTTTGAAAGGCCCCTTTATTGGGTCATAAAAAGGTTTTATTTCCATCAGGGTGGTCCTTCGAATGAACCGCCTACTTCACGCCGCCACTCATGAAAGAACATCCAACATGTTCTCTCTTTGCAAAATTTCTGGACGTTAAAGACAGGCTTTGGGCAGAAACCTCTTAACGCTTCCTCCGGCGGAGACGATAAACCGACAGCGAGTTTCAAAAATAAATTCCCCGTTGACCGCCGAGGCCAGGTGAAGATCATCCGGAGAGGCCGACATCTGAGGAACTGTCAGAATCTCACCGCTTGATCCCGACGCTTTCGCGGAACATGGGGAGAAGGGGAGGGCGGCGGCAGCAGGGGAAGTATTTTGTAATAAAAAGGGTCTTGCAGCTCTTTAAAATTCAAACCGGAGGCTCCTCTCTGGCTCTCCCAGTCCGACTCCTGCGGTTTTACAGATTGTTGTGCCGAGGTTGAGGAAGCAGCGCAGACGGAGCTCCTCGGTCACTGCAGAAAACTACTTGTGATGCTTTGCTCTTGGACGGGAACGGAATCCTGTCTCGGCAAACTTTTGAAAATTAAGAACCTGAAAGATCTGCGCCTAAGAAGAAAAAAAAGATGGTTTCACCTCGCGGCTCTTCGGAGGATTTACGCATCACTGATAGAGGATTCCTTCCTGCCAGATACAGACAAACCCTTTGCGCAAGTAACCAAGTGACTTGAAGAACTCCGACATGGCAACTCCTCCCTCCCCAAGGACACGTCTGTCGCTGAGGGAGCAGAGTATCTGCTGCAAGGAAGAAGGTCCCTCTGGAACTTCTCCAAGTGATCAGAAAAGTTTTGAAACCCCATGTCGGCAGAGCGGCAGTGGAGATGCAAAGCATACAAGTACTCCCAAAATTTTGCCGGAGGACGGTTAAAAAGGAAATTGACTTCTCCTCCAAAAACAATTTATCTCTGGGATTCCCCAAGGAGAAATCAAATGAAGTCCAGGAATTGTGCTTTGGGTTTGGTTAATTATGAAAAAGTGTCTGCTGCCAGAAAAGAAGCAGTCATTCATCCATCATCTAAACCACTCACCCTGCGCTCAGTGCACGGGTAGCCTATCCGCAAGGTCGTTGGGCGAGAGGTGGGGTTCACCCTGGAGGCATGCGACATACATGACAGAAAGCCTCTGCCACAAAAAAAGGTGATTATGGAGAAGCTCATGCTGAGAAACAAAAAAAAAAAACAACTTCTGGCCCATGGGTTTGGTTGGTGTTCAGAACCACCAGGAACCTTTGTTTAAACACGATGACAGTTTGACAGCTCACAGAATTAAAAGGACCCCCAGGGAAGGTCTTCACTCAGTCAGAGGACGTTCAGCTCCCATTCAACCCGGTCTTCTTGTATCAAAGGTATGCAAGTGTGAACTCGGGCCGTAAACACAAGGATTATGTCATGCAGCAAACGGGCGAGCGGGGATCATTTGTGATCCGTGCCCGCGGTCCACAAAAGGAAACTTATCCGTAACAAAAACATCTCTGCTGCTTTCAGCGGCATCTGCTATGTTACCATTTTAAAAGTCTTAACTATTTTAAGTGCTGCACTTGAGCTCAAATGGTCTGTGGAAACATCTCACATCCTGCATACCATCTGTACCCCCCCCCCCCCAAACCATTAGCTGGCCAGATAAGCAGGCAGGAGTTTATCTTGTAATTGTTGCAGCATGAAGTTCTAGATTTCACCAAGACGCCGGGGGACCTCTCGCCGGTCTGGCCCGCCGCCATCAGTGTACAAGTCTCGCCCCCCCCCCCCCCACCCCCCTCCAGATAAGCGAAGACGGTGATATCCTTAATGCATGGCTTGACTGAGTGAGCCTCATCCCGTATGGAAGGGGCCGGACAGAGTTTGCCAGAAGAGGTCAATCCACTGACATCTTTGGGGAACAGGAATTCAATAAAACGGTGTCAGAACGACATTTTTACAGCGTTAATAAGCGGCAGGACCAGAATGTGCCCGATGTACTCGACCCCTGAGCGGTAGGGAGTTCCTGCTGTTTTCTTTTTGGTACTCGCAGCAGTACAAGTCAAAGGCAGTGATTTTAGCCGGGACCCGCTGATCAGATGCAAATGGGTTTTTAGAAGAAATGCCTTTATCGTCACGTTCAGTTACACATAAAGCACAGCATCAGCAAAACCTCACCACTGCTTTTAACCCATCATGGATGAACCATGAGCAGAAGGCGACTGTAGGAGCAGCACCAGGGGAGCGGTTAGGAGTTCAGCTTCTTGCTCAGCAACACCTCGACGGGCCGGGAGCAACCGGGAACGTTCGTTTCCGAGGACGACCGCTCGAACCCCCTGCGCCACTCGTACTCTTGATATTCTTTTGCACATTTCCCCCTCCGAAATCGTCCAATAACAACACCGGCAGCAGACGGACGGGTCCAGGGCGCCTGGAGGTCTGACTATCTTTGCTCATTAGCTTCCCGGTCGCCGGCCTCCCGCGGGAGTCGGTGCCTCGTAGCCAACTCACAGTTCTCCGCGCCGGCGCTCCAGTAACCCTTGGAATATTAAAACCAAATGAAAATAAAATGCAATTTGCCTTTTTCTTAATGGTATATCTTGTTCAGAAGACAGCGCACCAGTAGTACCACAGTAATTCAGTTAAGAGTCTCTGTCTGGAAGTAAAACTGGTTTCTGGGCCGACAGCAGATCTGGAAACCAACGTGGCCTCTGAATTTGAAATAAAGCACAAGAAAGGTTGTCGTCTCCTCTTACTCGGTGTTATTTTAGTACGTGGCAGGTGTCGACGCAATTTTGGCCTTTTTTGTTGTAACAAAAATAATCCCTTCCATTAAATGGTCATAAAGCTGCAGACTCATTAAATAAAGTGTTATTAAAGAAAATGTCTTGGGGGGGGGGGGGGGCGGGGAAGATTAGTTATATTTTTAGTTAGAACACCATCACTGATCAACAGCAGCTCAAATAATTCAAAACACTGGAAAGATGAAAGCAGCAGCACACTGGCTGCACAAAAATAGTTGGAAAAAAAAAAGTCTTTTCATTACAGTAAAATTTTAGATGTCAAGTACATCCTTAAAAATGCACAACTTATTAAAAGCAAAAGCAATTAGAATTAGAAAGTGAGCCTTCATCCTCCCGGACAACAGAAGGCTGAAGGACAACATCTAATATGAAAGTTACAAACACGGAGAGAACATACCGTATTTTCCCAACCATAAGGCGAACTGTACTAAAAGGCGAAGTCTCAGTTATGTGTGCCATTACTGTATTTAACACACATATAAGGCGCACCTGATTATAAGGCGCACCTGATTATAAGGCGCGGGTTTTATATACAATCCACGCCAACACTTCCCTCTTAAATGTTCTCATGACGTCCTCTACTACGGCTTTTCATTGTAATCCGCTGGAAGTTTCTGCGCTACTGTAGTCCTGGAAATGTTCGATTTTCATTTCTTCCGCTAGCGTTACCGCTTTTAGTGGAACGCCGACCGTCCAAACGCTCCTCCCACTCGTTTTTTTGCACGAGTCTTTCGTCCAACTCAGGCCGCCTCGCCTTGCGTCCGTGGAAACTCAGCTGCTTCTTCTCGACCTGTCGTAGCTCGTTTTCCGGCTTCTTCCACTTGCAAACCGTCGATTCATTAACCTTAAATTCTCTCGCGGCTGCTCGATGTCCATGTTCCTTCGCGTAGCCGATGGCCTTCCGTTTAAACTGAGCTTCATAAGCGTGTCTCTTTGCCATTTTCAGGGTTGTTAAAACACCAATGTTCTGTATAACTCACATACCGGTTCTTTTATATACAATCAACGCCCACACTTCCCCCTTTAACGTTCTCATGGTGTTCTTAACTACGTCTGCCTTACAACAACAGACACAAGGCGCACTGCACTATAAGGCGCGCCGCACATTTTGAAGAAAACCTAAGACTTTTATGCGCGCCTTATAGTCGTGAAAATACAGTAAGCGTGTCACTGCAAGCATTATTTCTTCTTCTTTGGGCTTTTCCCTTTGGAGGTCAAAACAGAGAATCCACCTTCTCCATCCAACCCTATTCTCTGGATCCTCCTCTCTCACACCAACTACCTTCACATCCTCTCTCACGACGTCCGTAAATCCTCTTTGGCCTCCTTGAGACTACATGTGTCAAACTCAAGGCCTGCGGGCCAAATGTGGCCCGCAAGAACATCTGAAAGTAAGTAAGTCAAACACATGCATTGACCATAAACGACATTTACCACAATTCACACCGATCATGTTACCGTGAAGTGACGGCATCGCAGTGAATCCACATCAATGCCTTTTTAAGCAAGTAGAATTGAGAAATCTAAGTGATCCCTACATGTCCAGGAAGAGAAACGATGCTGCAGATGGAAGGCTGTTTCAAGAATGATGGGAAGGCCAGTACATGTTTGCACCTCAAGGAGAAACAGCGGTATGTCTCTTGTGTTACAAGGCAGCGTCGGTTGTCAAAGAGTATAATCTACTTCGGCATTTTGACACCAGACATGTATGCCAAAGTAAGCCTTCCAGAAGAACAACAAATTTTTAAAGATTTAAGAGCTAAACTCCGACTGCAGCGGAACGTGTTCACGAAAGCCGCGTCTAAAAACACCACAGCAGTGAAAGCTAGATTTATTGTGGCTGAAGAGTGGCTGTTACATGTGACCCTTTGAGGGCAACCATGATGCTGATGTGGCCCTCGGTCAAAATGAGTTTGACACCCCTGATCTAGACCTCTAATTCCACCATCCGTCTACCGATATATTCACTGTCCTCTATTCCTTACGCAACCATCTACCATGTTCCGTCCCTCTGATGGCCTCATTCCTGATCCTCTCCATCCTGGTCGCTCCCAAAGAGAACCTCGACATCTTCATCTCCACGACCTCCAGCTCTGCCTCCTGTGGTTTGGTCTTTGTCACTGTTTCCAGATCACACATCATGGCTGCTCTCACCACTGTCTCCTCCACCTTTCCTTTCCCTCTGGCTGATAGTCTTCTACCTCATAGAACCCCTGACACTTTTCTTCACCCATTCCAGCCTGCACTGCAAGCTCTATATACCAAAAGAAATGTTAAATGACAGAGTGGACCAAAGGGCTACACAGCCAACTGAATGGGTAACCAAGACTTTGCATTTGCACAAAGACGAATGTGGATGTTCATATTTTTTAAGCAGGAACCAACCCCAAAGTCTACACTTTCTACTTGCAGGGCTCAGCAAGTAGAAAGTGTAGCCTGACAACGGATCGCGGTTTCTCGGCACAGAAACAAACGCCTGCCCTCCAGATTCCTCCCTGGATCCCCGCTGGACGACCGGGCGACCGAAGCTCTCCTGCTTCGGAGTGTTTCACAGTTTCAAATGAGAAGGACTCCGTATGACCAGGACTCCCTTCCAGGCTACATTTGGACACATGCTGCAGTGGGAGCGTGCATGTGTTTGACTCTGCTGCCAAGACATTTAAAAACACCTCGGACAGAAAAAGCATTCCTCAGAGGGACCCCATACACCCGCTTTCCATTTCTTCAATGCTTCCATTGTGCATTTAAAAAACAAACAAGCATAGCAATGAGCTCAGGAGGGAAAAGAAAAGGGTTAATCCGCCGGTAGTGGGAACCACCGAGAGCGGAAACAACAACGGAGTGTTTGTACGGACCAACGAGGAGGTGGAGTTAGTGCTCGGAGACCCCGAACCACAAGGAAGGTCGGTTCCGACCCAGCCTGGGAGTCGGCCGATGTTGTTACGGTCGGCAAAGCTAATTTGGGCGCGCTAATTTGGTTTTGCTATCATGGCGTCATTTCGGTGCTTTCCAGGCCAGCGGTCGACAACCTGTGGCTCCCGCAAATTATTGAAATAAAATGTATTTTATTTCACTTGGTTCAGTTTTAAATTTTGAAGATTATGGCGATCTTGTAACATTTAAAAAAAAAAAAAAAAAAAAAAAAAGTGCCGCTCTTTCTGCAAACGCTGACATTTTTGGTTTGCTGCCGGTGGAAAATCCAAGTTCATAAATAAAAGAACTCAAATAGAGTATTTTGTTTAAAAGTAGCCTCCAACCCAACATCTTTTTATTTTTCCCCAGAGTTCAAAATGTTTTGTTGCATGTCATTTTGTTTTCTCAGGATTTGTTCATTGATTTAAAAAAAAAAAAAAACACACACATTTTGTTTCTACATAGCATAAAGGTAAAAAATAAAAATAAAAAAAAATTTTAAAAAATGCTGTTAATTCATTTTAAATTCCCGAAGGGTTGTGTGGCTCCCAACCTCTGCTCCGGAGGAACGCATTTAATTTTCAAACGTGATCGCAAACAGAAGTGAAAACAGAAAAGGAGTTCATTACCGGGTGCCGGTCAGAAGCTCGGGCGGGAGAACCGGCCGGATCGTCTCACGTCCCGGTGATGACCTCTGACCTCCCTGGTGTCTTCATACCGGCCCTGCAGGCGGTCGGGCTCAGCTGAGGAGGAGGAGCCGTGGAGAACTCTGGAGCTTCGGTATCTTCTTGTTCCTTCACCTTATCTTTGTCTAGTAAACAACCTGTGAAATCATCTGATCTTATGGAAACATGCATTCATCCACAAATCCGGCCAACTCAGGGTTTCAGGTGAACCTCCTTCTTGTGGACTTGAGATGGAAGCGCTAACGGCTACGCTAACCCCTCGTGTTGTCGCCGCATCCCCGCTCCGAGGTCGTGAAGAGGTCGTCCGCCGAGGCGCCGCTCGGGGACGGGAGCGGAAGTCATCTTTAAAAAACCCAATTTATTCATTTGACGGGATTATTTCAATCCCGTGCGCGCTCACGGCGAGTTCAGCCGTGGAGCGGGAGGGCGCTAGGAGGGCGCTAGTTGTTCTGCTCTGACCTCGGCCTGCAGAAGCCTGTTCAACCCGTCCTCTCCTGCCGGGTTCTACATCCGCTAATGGACGGCTATTAATTAGCGGCGTCCGATCGATAGAGCCGTTCGGCAGAAGAACCTCCACTTCGCTCCCCTGTAGAGACGTGAAATCTCCCGTCATCCGAGACGGACGATTAAATAAAAGATCGCGCGTACGCGGGGGAATTAGCAGCTAGCTCTGCGGCAAAAGGGGTTCCCTCGCCCGTTACACTGAAGTAAAGGAGGGGGAAAGAAAATTCAATTTCCGTCTCCGTTATTCATCATGGAGCAAACTGGGCTCCTGCGATCCCTGATGGATGAATGTAAAATCCACTTCGGGCGCCGAGGGTGACGTCGATTACGCGCGAGGAATAAATGAGACAACAGGAAGAAGGTGGTTTGGTTTTTGTTTTGTTTTTTTTTTTTGCCTTATATTTGCAACACAGGCAATGGCGTTTAATGCAACGGTCGTCACCGCCGTTGAGTCGGAGCGCTCGTATTGCTTGGTATACAGGAAGAACACGCGGCGTCACACATGACGAACGCAAACAGGCGGCAAAGACGGACAGAACCGGAGGGAGGCTGACGGACGGGGGTTTTCGGAGGGGAGTCGGGAGATGCATGATTTATTCCCTCCGTGACGCACCGACTGCATGCAGTGACACTGTGATCCTCGGAAACCATCGACAGAAAAGAGGAAAATCCTCCCTGCTTTTTCATGACGACGCTGTTTCGACGAGCACGGAAATACTCAACACCTTAAACCAAAAAAAAAAAAAAAAAGGAAGATCCTGCTTTGTTACAGCTTTGCTTAAACCATTTTTTTGCATATTTTAGCTGAAAATATGGAGTTTAAACGCTGAGATCCGGGAGCACGGACCGCTGGGGAAAAGGAGGCCGTTTGCAATATGACGGGAAGTAAATCCATTCCCGTTCAAACTGTCATGGAGGCCACAGGCAACGACACACACACACACACACACACACACACTTCCTGATTAAACCAGCGGGTGATACCTGCCTGAGAAGAGGGAGAGTCCTGTTCTCATTAATCTGAGCTTCGTCGGTGAACGCGTGTTGACCTTTACTGTGGTTACGTCGTTTCCGGTCTGTAACACGCTACTTATTTCACACGCTTTGAACACTGCGGCTAATTTATGGATTTTTTTTTATTTATGGATTTAGCGGCTTCACGCCGCTAAAACATTTAGCCCGGTCACATCGGACCGATGAAATTAGCGTGAAATTTCGAGGCGGTTCAAAATTCCGACACGGAGGAAGACGACGAACAATTTTAGTGCGCGGGAGGAAGACCAAGATAGCGATCGGCTAACAGCTAAAACATGTTTCTGTGTAAATATTTCATGTTACAACAGATTTATTTTGTTATTTTTTGCCGCCGCGGCTTATAATTCAGGTGCTCTCAACAGGCTGGAATTACAGTATGTTTCGCACTTTGGTGACTTTCAAGTTCTTCTCTGGCATATGATCTCAATACAACATAAGCTACGTAGCGCTAACAGGTGGTAAGAGCAGAATCGGGGCAGCGGTGGAACTTGGGGGGCTTCTGATGGGGCCGGGCTCGCCTCCAGCGACGCCGCCATAAGCTGAGTCTCTATTCAGAATATTTTTGAGTATTAAAGCTATCGTTGTAGAACTTCAGCTGTTAGCATGTAGCTGTTAGCGCTCCCGGACCTCAAAGCGGTCAAGGCAGAAGGCCTCCCGCGTCAAGCTAGGGGTGACCTGCTCTACAAGGCAATGAGATCTATCTTGACTCACAGAGAACTTGTTGAGCTTTTTAGAAATGTTTCCAAATGCATTTTGGATGGGATTAGCGCCTCTTGGGACAACAATAGCGTGAAACCTTAGAACGACGGCTTTTGTTTTCGGCGCGGCGGCTCTTTCCTCGCCCCGCTTTGAACGGTACGGAGACGCAAGAGAAAGCAGATCATTAGCATTTCACAACAATTCACTCGGCCCATTGACAAGGTGGTCAATCTGAAGGCAGATCCGGATTCCGACGTCACACGCCGCTGATTTTCTCGCTAAATCGTTATTTTAATTCCTTCGCGTGAGATGTAATTGCACTCGGCGACGCCGCCGTGCTCCCAGATGTCAGCAAACCCCGGGACACTTTAACCGTTCCGACGGCCCGATGTCTGTAAATAAGACGGAAGCTGCAATAGAGCAGAATGATCTTCTAACCGGCATCATGTCTTATACACATAAAACCAACATAGACATTATCTGCATAAGTATTTAGATGTCACATACTGTACATCACTGCCATGCATTGCATTTAGAGAATTCAGACCTCCGCGAACTGAAAAAAAAAAAAAAAAGAAAAAAAAAATAGAGAAAACTCCCATTTTTGTACACTAGTTGCATTTTGTCAAGAGCCTCCAGCGCGTCACGGCCCCGACAGACCAGGTAGTTTGGCTCTAAATTGACAGCACAGTGAGAACGAGCACCCTTATATCCTTCCTCCGCCGGCTTTCGCAGGATTATCTGGAAACGGCCGAAGCCTTTCCGACGTTGAGCTTCGAGTCGATTCCCCGCTGCCGCTGCCGACCCCGACCGTAAAAACGGTTTAGCTCCTCTTTAGGTCCGCGGATCGTCGTACTGGTTTGATTGTATAAATCGGCAAACAACCAAAGAGCAGGCCTCCGGGTCGGTATTCCGGGTCGTGGAGGATCTGCGGAGAAACGCGGTAGCTTCGTTTCCAACCAGAGCTCCGTTCCTTTGAGAAGATTTGAAACCAAAACAAAAACACTTCAGTTTTTAAAATCCCAGGGAACCGGTTACTCCCGGAGCGTCCCGAAGCCGAAGTCGTCACTGGAAGGGGCCGGAGCCGAAGCTCCTGTCCCACTGAGAACTCTGCTGCCCTAATCGGTCCAGGAGTTTGTCCACCGAGTCCTCCTTGTTCTCCAGCTTCAAGTACCGCCTCCCGCCGCCGAGGTCCAGCCGAGGCCAGCTGCCGCGAGTCTGCTCCTCGACGGGATCCGCAACCTGGCCGGGGATGTCGACGTGGACCCTTGAGGGAGGGTGTCTCCCGGCGACGTCCTGCTGAGGCGTACGCCCGTCCTCTGCGGAGATGTGGACGCTCTCCTCCGGACGCCGGACGGTCCGGGCTACGTAAGGGTTAGTCCTGTAGCTCATACTGTGGCAGCGCCTGGGCTGAGCGGCGGAGATGTCCACCTCGTCCACCTCCAGGGTGGACATGGAGCAAGCGGACACCAGGCAGTCGCTTAGCGTCACAAGGGGGACGGGCCGGGAGTCCGGGTCGGGTTCCCGTTCCGCGGCGAGCTCGGCGTCGACGTCCGTCCGGCTGGAGTTGCACGACCCGGAGTGTACGGAAGGAGGCGTCTGCGACTCTTGATGGTGGAGGGCTTCCGTGCGGAGGACGGTTTGCCGGTAGATGCGCTCGGCGCCGCTCTTCCGGTCGCCGGCCCGTCCGGTCTGGAGCAGCGGCTCGGAGCTGGCCAGCTGCGGCACACATAAGATGTTGAGGTGCGCCGCCGGTAAACTGCCCACCCACTGATAGTGTCTCGCCATGGAGTTGGCCACCGCCATGTCTTTGAGGTCGGCCGAGGGCACGGCGGCCGACACCGAGCAGATGACGCTGCGCATCTGCGCGAGCAGCATCTGAGTCTCGCGGTCCCTGTTCTCGTAAAGGACCGTGTTGGCGCAGATCAGGATGAAGAGCCCCACGCCCATGATCACCGGACCCAGCAGCTTCATCCGATCGCTGTGAATGAGAGCGGAGGTGGACAGGAGGCCCTTGGCGCGAAGACTCCACCCCGTCTGGGACTCGGCGATACGTTTCCCCTCGCCGCCGCCCAAGATGGAGGACCCCGTCATCCGGTAGGGCCAGTATCCCGCCACGGCCAGAGCGGTGCCCACCACCACCACCAGGACTCCCAGCACCAGGAAGGCTCCGGGCACCGAGCGGATGCGGAGCTTGCCTCGTATCACCCGGTCCTTCTTCTTCCGGCCCCGTAAGGTGAACCGGCTCTTCCGCTGCCGGGAGGGCGAGGACGGCGCTACGCCTCGGGACTTTTGAGATCTCATAGCGCAGGTCGGCGCGGCGATTCTGATCCTGGTCACGGTCGGTGCTGCGGGAGGAGAAGCATTTCAGAGTAAGTACGAATAACGCGTACATATCATACCCGGATCTGAACGAGGGTCAACGCAGTTGGACACATCAGGAGATCCAATCACGGGGAACTCTTGCTTGTGTAACAAAATCTGGGGAACGCGGTTTACATTTCTGTGGCAACGGGGAAGCAGAAGAAAACAAGGTAGGAGGTGCAGAGGATGGACGCCCTGCTCAGCACTTTACCCACGGTGGTCAAACCCCAGCCGGCAGAAGGACAGAACTTTCAACGTCAGTGCCGCTCGAAATGGGATCGGATTCAAGTGTGAACTATCAGTTCAAAGAGGGGTATTTGTTGAACTGTCGAAATCTAGGAGTTTGTCTTTGCTCAAGCTAATCGTCGACAAAGCGATCCGTTTTGCCATCGTCTCAGTAAAAATGTCCCGAGGCGTCACTAACATGACTGAACGCTCCGCCGATCCAAGAAACTTTTGTTGGCCGGAACGTTCACTCATCATTCATGTGTTCATTCTGGAAGCTGCTTGTCCTGCGGCCGCGGTCTGGTCGGGGTTGGAACCTATCCCGGGTCGAAGACGTTTCATTTCACACCAGATGCCTCGGTGAGCGTGACGTCGCTGCGAATCTGGCATTTACAAATGTCCCTGAGATTTATTGTGAACCGAGGCTCGGATGCCGCCAAGTCATCCACGGCGGCCGGATACAGAAGCGGGCATCTGGCTTTGAGCGGGAGTCGGTCGTAGATACGGTCGAATAGTTTCCTCTTGACGTGCGACGGCTCATTTATTCTCCCGTTCGACCGCAACAAACGTTGTCAAATGTCGCCGCCCGCAGGTACTTCAACGTTAGCATGCTAGCTTAGCGATACTAGCGGACGGCGCAGAGTTCGCTTACCGGTTCCATTTCAAGCAAACACGGTGACATTAGCGGCACGTGGACCGAGGCCATGTCGCCTTCCTGTTCTGTTCCTCGGTAGCGCTAAAGCATACCTAAAGCATACCTAAAGCATACCCGCTGCGTTTGGGTACGCTCCTACGCAAGGAAATTTGCCGGGCCGCTAAGTTGCATGTTATTAGCATACTACACCCACCTCAGGTGTACTCGTGTCGCCCATTTGTCAGCGGCTGTTTATAGGGACGAGTCAACGCTAATCGCCGGGGAGAGTCATAACTCCTCTAAATACCCCCTTCCTCGGCTAATAAATCCAACCCGGTCCAAACAAAGCGGGGGAAACATTTGCACTTGTGCCGTTCTTCTCCCTTCCTGCCGGCTCATGAACACAGCAAAGCGAAACAAAAAAAAAAACATCACGAGTGTTTGGTTCTGAGAGGAACGGCGGCTGTAAGAAGTTTACCTCACCGCTCAAATGTTCCTCCCTCTGCTTTGTGTAAATATTCATCCGTGGAGAGCCGAGGGCGCAGGCACATCGTATTTGTGTTCTTTGGAACAGACGACAAACAGCTCTCGGTTGTCTTAACCTTATTTGGAAGGCGACAAACCGGCGGACGATCCGCGCTCACCTGGGAAATCATTCATTGATTCACTGTGGACACGGCTAGCTCGCCGTCAGGGGTCACAGGGGTGAGCAGGAGCTGGACACGTATTGAAGACATACAACTGTTCATTTACCCTGCGGAGGTTCTGAGTCATCAGGCATTCTTGTCCAAATCTTCATGTCGAGGCAACCGGACTTGAATTTCTTCACTTGAGGAGGTCTCCACCTTCATCCCAGAAATTCAAATCCGGTTGCCTCGACAAGAAGATCCGGACAAGAACGTGCATTCGTTCATTCATTCACACCTCAGGTACGGAAGGGGTCCTCGGACCTGCACCGGTACGCAAAGAAAATCTTTCTTGGTACAAATGATAGTTTTTACTGTCGCGCCATTTCACACGTCGGCCACCACAAGCTGGCCCTCGGAAAAAAAACGAGCCGGAAACAAGAATCAAAAAGAAAGCGGCGTCTAAAGGACGATATCAAGATTCCTACCTAACTTACGGCTTCACCGCAACAGGTGATGGACACCAAAACGAGACGACAGAGTCGGAGGGTCGCTGAGTCCCGTCGCCCCCAGATGGGACCGTCTGGCAGCGGGGAAACGATATAAAGTCTCATCGTTGTGTTCAGATTCAACACTGACAAAAGTTTTTGTTCTTTGAGCCTCCGTGCCTCTTAACTGGTCCGCGGAAACGTTTTCAAGCATCAAACCGGTCCCTTCCCGTTGGGATGTTTTCGCCGCTGCACCGGCGTTGGGCTCCGTTTACTGGTTCAATGCTCTGGATTGAAGGAGTCCTGGCAGGACTTTATCACAAACTACACAGGAGCAGGTCAGTGAGGCTACCTGCTAGCTATGACAACCCATTTTGTATTTTATGATCGCAGGGAAGCCAAAATCCATAACCACTAAATCTTGAGTTTTATACGAATCATTACTAAAACTTCTACCATCGACCAAACATTTATGCTCTTCCGGTTTCTGCATAGGTGAAATACAAAGCGGAGAAAACATCCGATGGGGAGATTTGATTTGTCGGACCATTCCGACAGCACAGAGGATCCAGACTTGTATGTTCAAGTATCTGTCGTAGCACAAGTGCAAAATATCCTGTATGTTCGATGACGAGCCACGGTTCTGTTCACAGATCTGAGCCGGCCTCGGTCATTTCAGTCTGTTTTCTTTTCTACGTAACATCCGCGGCCGCACCTTGACAACTCACGGGATTGTGTCAAGAGGTAAGCGCTATTTTTCTTTACCCTTTCCTGCCACAAAGAACTTCCGGACCCAAAATGGTAAATGGTCTCCGCTCATTGAGCACTTTCACACCCTGCGGTTTCAAAGCGCTAGCTAGATAGCATTCACCCGGTCCGACACACAGCAAGGAGCTCGGCGGTCCATCAGGAGCAACTTGGGGTTTTCTTGCCCGAGGACACTTTGAATTTTCAACCGCCGACTTTCTGATTGGAGAAGAGAGAAAAAATGGCCACAGAAACTCCCGTTCCAACAAGTGAGGCTCAGATTATGCGGACAAGATCTCCGAGGGACTCGTATGCTTTCTCCTTTTGGTTTTGTTACATGAAGAAAAACAGTCCAGTTTCTTCTACGGAACTGAAACAAGAACATGAAATGCAGAGGTTCAATCCAAATAATCTGAACTATGGGATTAGACCTTTTTGGAGGCCGGAGTTCGGACCGTCGTCCGGGAGATTCAAAAATGTAAACTTTGGTAATTGAGGGAAAATATCCGATCAGGACGGCGACAGATTTCATAAAATGAAGCTCGATTCGATTGATTTTTACGGAACGATGTTCGCAGACGACACCGCGATGTGCAGCGAGAGCAGGGAGCAGAAGGAGGAGAACCTAGAGAGGTGGAGGTATGACCTGGGAGTGGAGATGAAGAAGGTGGACTTTAGGGTATCAAGGGTCAACAGACCAGAGCAATGATGGAGATGTATGAAAAGGGTTAGAAGGAAAGGGGTAGAAGACGGAGGTGAAGAGCAGCCATGGTGTCTGGTTTGGAGACACTGAGGGGAAGACAGGAGGTAGAGATGGAGATGTGGAGGTTCCTCTTTGGGACTGAGGAGGATGGAGAGGATCAGGAAGGAGTCCATCAGCGGGACAGTACATGTCAGATGCTCTGGAGAGAAAGTCACACTGAGATGGTTTGGAAACAGAGAAAGGAGGGAGAAGATCTGGGTAGAAGGATGCTGAGGGCTGAGGAGGTCTAGAAGAAGACCAGAAAGGAGGTTGATGGATGGAGGGGAGGAGGACATGAAGGGTTGGATGGGGGCAGATGATTGGCTGCAGCCCCTGCAGGGAGCAGGGTAGATGTGTCCTGACAGGAGAACATTCAAAACCGAGGTTCAGACCAGAACCCTCCGGTGACGAGTCAGCCATCAAAACTACCGGGTCCCTCGAGATCTTTCCAGAAGACTCCTGATCCTGAGCCACGACAAAAAGCCGTAGATGTCCTGACCGGACAGAGGAGAACCAGCGCCGCTGCTTCCACGGAGAGCAGTATCTCCTGGAGTTCCGACCATCACCTCTGCTCCTTCCAAAGACTGTGAAAGTGTCGAGCTCCGGTGTGACGTTCAAACAGTGGAGAAGAACTTCCACCCACATGGACGCGGAGGATTCCTTCAGGTCCTCCTGCACAGAACTTCACGTAGGACCGATGGAAGCCTGCAGATCTTCTCTGCTGCAGGAGGATCCTCTGCACCTCGGGAGGGAGAAGACTGGAAAGGAGATGTTGGAGCCACAAGTGCAAGCATCTCCTCCGCGGGGACGAGGGAGGGGGAGAAGATCCACGGGGCGTGGATCTGCGCGGATCGTGGGTAGGAAGGGCGGATTTAGAAAGAAAATAAAAAATATATATATATGAATTACCCGAGTGGAGGTCAGCGGTGGAATCTCGCCGCGTGGAGCTCCGAGTCAGACGAGGTTCCGCGTCCACGCTGCGCGTCCATGGAGCCGCGGCGGTGAGGAGGCTGCAGCCCGGACGGACGCGCTCAACTTCCCCGGGCGGAGATCCGGCGCCCCGGCGGAGGGCGGCGGAGGGCGGCCGCCGCCGGAAACTGTTGCAGCTGCTCGGAGCCGCTCGGGAGACGCATGAGAGCCGAGGCGTGGCGTGGCGTGGAGTGCGTGGGTGCAGGAAAGGTCCCCGCTTCCAACTTCAGCTCCTCCTTCTCCTTGTCCTCCAGCCGAGAGTCTGCAGCCTCGGTCCGCCCGACGCGCCAGCAGAGCCCGGCTTTTCAAAATAAGAGCCGGCAGGAACACCTGTGCAGGACCAGAGCTGGAAACCCATCGGTGGGAGCAGATGAATCCGGGTTCCAGATGTCCAAGAGCATTGGATGTTCTCCGGTAGGGATCTTCTACCTCCAACCCTGCAGACGAGATGTTCCGAAGTTCTCCATCAGGCTGTGAGGGCTTGCAGGTGGTTCATCCTCAGTAGGTCTTATGAGGAGATGGAGGTGAAGAAAGAGGAGGAGCATCTCTTCAGGTCAGGACTCCATGGTCCACCATGAAGACCTGAGTGTCCACATTCTGGACGGAGCGACCTTCACACACACACACACACACACACACAGGTTGAAAATGAATATAATAGTCAAGTTTGTGTTCCTCAGCAGCAGAGGAGCAGATGTGTCCCTCAGTGTTCCTCAGGATGGTGGAGGACATGGAGATGAGCTGGTGTTCTGTTTTTCTCTGTTCTGGAAGAATCCCTCGCCCACTCAAGTAAGGAGTGGATGCCTGAGGTGTTTTACGAATCCATGTTTTTATAACCTATAAAAGAAAAACACCGGAGTAAAATATGATTATTGTATATTTTCATTGTTGTTTGTCTCCATGTGGCCTTGTGATTGACAGGTGAGGCTCCCAGGTGAGCCCCGCCTCCCGTCCAATCACAGCTGGGATAGACTCCGCCTCCCCTGCAGGAGAAGCAGAATAAAAACATTATATTTTCAATTTTTTTTTTTGGTTTGTTTGTATCACTATAACACATTTCTACAAAAAAAAAAAAAAAAAAAAAAAAAATTGTGATAAATTTTCATAGCAAAATTGCATTTTATATCACTCAGCAGTTCAGATTAAACTCTCCCATATGAAATCCTTGAATAAGTCCATCACGATGAAGTGCAAAGCAGTATATTTGAATAAAAACATTTTTAATTAATAAGAAAATCCATGAGTGATAGCTACGTCAACATCAAGCACCGCTCTGCTCCTGCCTGGTGAACCATCTCGTCACCACCTGGAGGGTCAACATGTTTAAAACTGGAAGGACATTTTCATACAGCCTGAAACTGTTAACAATATAACAGAAAAAAACTGTTATCGGTTGCATTTCAGCTGCACACACACACACACACACACATTTGTTTTTCTTGCTTTATTTATATCAACATGAACATTTGAAAGCGTTATCAAAATCGAATTCACCTCTAATTGTACAAGCCGATCCACAGACAGTGAATCATTTAAAGAAAAACCACACAACTACCTTCCAAACATCCACTGCAGCTCCGCTCAGGAGCTCCTGGTCTGAGGAAGCCTGCGAGAAGCCTCCAGAGCCAAGAAGCAGGAGCCGCTCTTTGTCTCCACCTAGTGGACAACCGTGCAGCTGCAGCTGGAGGGATGACTGGCTGAAACCGACTGCTAATTTGAGTAAAACTACAATAAAAATAACATTAATAAGGCTACAAATTACATCTTGAGACCAAATAAGCAAAGCGGTGTATTAAATCTGCAAGAGTAGTCAATTTTTAAAAAGAAAAATGCATCAGTAGAAGGTGTAGATGTGTGCTTACAAGCTCCGGGTATTCGTGCCGCAGAAACAACAGCTGAATAAGGCGGTCATGATGTCACACGGGGTTTTTTAACGAAAACTATTTTATATTTGACATTCTCGTCCTGCGGACGAGATCCGGAGGGGAACAGAATGAACGACCCGGAGCCTTTAGGTCCTGTGAACACAGCGCCGATATATATATATATATATATATAATAATCACTAATGCGCAGTTTGAGTATTGTCATTTTCTTGTCATATTTACAATAAAAAAAAACTGAATTTGGATCATTTTGGATCACTTTGATTCTGTTATAATCGCATCAAGGTATAGTTTTCTTTTTATTGCCTTCGATAAAATAAGCGTCTGTTTTAAGATCGAGGAGAAAACCCACACGGTCGTAATGCGGTTTACATCAAGGATGTTGATGATAGAACGGTGTAGAATCTTACTAAATATAAAATACCCAGGGGTGTCACTATATCCTAATGGATTGTGTTAAAAATTTTATTGTTCATTATGACCCCGAATAACTGAAAAGTTCAACTATCTGAAATAAAAAGAAAGGACGCATCCAGTTCCGCGGCGCGCGGCCGCGCTCGTTCCCAACGCTAAATAATGACGACGTTTTCCTTTGTGTCCTTAAAAAGCAAAAACAGAAGTCAGTGGGTCCTGCCGGCTCTCAGCAGCAGATGGGGTCGGGCAGGCTGGACAGCCTCAGGTCCTGCTCTGCGCTAAAGTCCTCCGACTGCCAGTGAGAGTCCATGAAAGCGTCGTACAGTTCCTCGCTCAGCTCCATGTATTTCTTGTTGGTCTCGTAGATGTCCAGTTCTGGGCTGGGATCTGTAACACACACACACGAGTTACCGGCATGTAACGACCCCGGTCATGCCATCGCCGTTTGTCGACTGCCTGATAGCGTGAAATCCTTGGTTCGGGGATTAGTTTCACAAGGAGGCGCACAAAGCACACTGCATCTTGTCACCAGGAACAAATCAGGAACACAATACAGCGGAATACAATATTCCTTCAGCCGTCCCCACACTGGGGGAATTTCAAAAACCCCTTAAACAGTGATTTTGTGACTCTGTCACATGTGATCCACCTTTATGTCGCTCTCATCTGGGTAAGAATGTTCACTATATTTCAACCGGACAAGAAATAATATCAATTTCCCCTGCCAGCGGTGAGAATACTGCGGTCGGCCACGGCACGGCGCTCCACGGCAAGCGCGACGTTAATTAGACATCTGCCATTTCACACAGAATGAGGAAAAGAAAGCGAGCGACGAACCTTCCAGGCCGTCGTCCTCCAGGTCGTCGATTTCCTGAAAGAGAGGAGGCCACGTGTGAGCGGTCCGTGACTTACGAACTGATATTTGGAGGGCCGTCTGCGAGCGGGCTCAGAAGTCACCTGCTGCTGCGGGGGGGCGTATTGGGAGTAATCATACTGCCCGTAGTTGTAGCCGTAGTTGGCCGCCGTTTGGTCGTAGCCCCAGGAAGAGTAGTAGCCCTGGTAGGCCTGTTGGTACTGGTTGTACTGGTCGTAGGTGGGAGCGTACGTGGTGGCGGCGGTGCTGGACGGCCAGGACTTGGCTTCTGTCTGCTGGGGCCGGTTCCTCAAACTGCGCGGGCAAGCAAAAGACGCGTTAAGAATGACGACGTGCTCGCGCGGCCTGGTATTTTCCGGGCTCTGGGCGCAAACTCACTTGTTGGCGGCCAGGCTCAGCCTCAGGGGTTTGCTGCCCAGGCCCACGGCCCCCTGACACTCGTCCAGAGCCCGCTTCTGCAGCCGCTCGTCCGGGAACTGGACGAATCCGCAGCCCCTGAAAGCAAAAAAAAATTGCACCTGATGCACGAGGTTAACCCGAAGCTGTGACCGGCGGCCTCGGTGTTTCAGTAAAGAAAGGTTTCATTTCTGCCTTAGACCCCGAACGGCATCAGCAGAGGCAGTGAAGACGGGGAAAATGCCGTGACAACTCACTTGGAGTTGCCCATGCTGTCCAGCACCACCTTGCCCCCTCTACATGTAGGGTAGCGATTGTAGAAGAACTCGTAAAGCATCCCGTCGTCCACCTCCGGTGTGAGGTCTCCCACGAACAGAGAGTACATCTGACTGCAGACACACGGGACGAGGCGAGAAACCCCCTGTGGATTCGGTCTGATTCTGGGAGCGGTTTAACATTTCCAGGTGACAAACTACTTACCCGGTTTCCTGTTTTCCAAACGTAGCTCGGTTCAACTTGAATCTCGTGGGCTGGGAAAGACATTTCATGCCGTCAGTATCATGAGTTAACATCCATTACAATCACCTTTTTTTTCTAATACAAGAACGTTTTGAAGAAAACTATCAGTACACTGTAAACTCCGGACTATAGAGCGCACATTTCTATCAACCGCACCAGAAAGGCCTTAATTTCTCAAAAAACGACAGTGCGCCTCATACATGGATCAATATTGAGCCGCAAGAGGTCTCGCAACTACAGGAAGCAGCCGCCGACTCCATTTTCTCCCATAGAAGAAGTAGCGCACGGCGGATGCTGGGATATATGACTGCACAAAGCGTGCATTTTTATTTTCATTTGTGTGTGCATGTGTGTGTGTGTGTGTGACGCGCGCATCGCCGAAGTCGCAGCGGTAAAAACGATAAAGGGGAATTCCAGTCCTACCACTTGTGTGTATAAAGACCCCTAAATGGCACCTTTCAAGGCCCACGCTTACATTGCAGAGTTTAAACTGAAGGCGATCAGTCACGCAGTAGAACACGAATAGAGCAGCAGCGACAGAATCCAACATTAACAAATCAATGGTGCGGAAGTGGAGGAAGCAATAAGATGACCTGCGCCAAGTAAAGAAGACTAAACAGTTTCTGAGGAAACAAAGCGGGACGGCTGCAGTTAGAGGACAAACTTGAACAGAGAGCAGCAAGTAGAAGCGTCACCACGGTCACTATTCAAATGAAGGCAACAGCGCAGCATGCAAACTTAACACCAATGAATTTAGAGGCGCTCCTTCTCGGTGCTTTCATTTTATGAAACGCTTTGAAATGTGACAAATGGAGTTGGAAATACACTGTTTTCAACGAAGGCAGTGCAAATACCAGTAAGAGCGACCGGTACGTACGGTACCGTATTGTGAATGCACTAACTTCTTTTGGGAGTGAATGGAGTTGTCAGAACTTTGGTTTGTATTCTATTAATAAAGTCTGACTGACTTATCGGAGTGTTTTGTTGACATTCCCTTCAGGCCAGCTTCATGTAGTGGATGCATAACGCAACCCCAGCCACTACTGTAGCTTCTATTATATGCCCCTTATAATGTGGTGCACCTTATATGATTTTTTTTTTTTTAAATAGCCAATTCATTGAAGGTGTGCCTTATAATCCGGAGCGTCTTCTGGTGTGGAAAATAAGGCAATTTTTAAAAGAAAAAATAAAATTATACATAAATAAGCCGCATTTGTCTATAGGTTTCGGAAGTCCCGGTTGAAACATGGGCTTTTAACACAACAAGATGTTACAGGTATATATTTTTGGGAAAACTCTGAATGAAATGAATGATGGTATCATCTTCAACTACCCATACACAATGTAAATGCTTTTTTTCAGAACATCAAATATATTTCTGCACATCTTTTTCATGATTTGGGTGTGTGCAAAAAGCACAAAATGGCTGATCTGAAGAATTATTGTAAACTGGTTCGCTGAAAGGAAGCTACCGTAATTACACTATAAAAATCCATTAATTGGCTGCATGGTTGTAAAAGCTGCATTTCTTACAGCGTGTGAAACAGTGGCGGTTTAGATGCTGGAATTACAGTATATTAAACAGACGTTTTCCTCATCTTGACATTAACCTCCTCTCAGTAACCCGGCGTTAGTGTGACTGTTCTCCTACCGGGTTGGCTCCTGGTAAGGCTTTGCCGTTGATCTTTCGAAGACACCTCTCAGCTGTGGCCTCATCTGTCATCTCCACAAAGCAGTACCCCAGAGCGCCCCTAGTTGATGAAACACGGTTCAACTCAGCACAACACACCTCAAATTAGGTATCAACGGGAAGAGGCTGTTCTCACCCAGTCATCTTGTTGCGGATGATGCGCACACTAACAACCTGCTCGCCCATGGTGGAGAACGCTCTGGTAATGAACTTCTCGTCCATGTAGGCATCGAGCTGCGGCAGAAACACAGTAAATACAAGGCTGACCTTCCGCTTGGTAAACATCCAGGCTTCTCAGAAGCTTTATACTGTCTGGAGAATGTCATAAAGTGTATGCAGCATTCTGCATCCAGTCTGGTTCGGAAAGACATCCAAAAAGGCTCCCAAAAACGTAAAGGAAAAGGAAAGGCTCCCAAGTGGCTGTCGGGAAATGAAATGCTTAAAATTAAACAGATTCAAAGAATATATAACATTTGAAAAATCCAATATAGTATATCTGTTCTAATCACATTTTATATCAGCTATTCTTTACCTTCTAAATGTTAGGAAACTAGCGGAGCAATGTATCGGCATACATTTCCATCAAGAAGCAAACATTTGAACAGTTTATATTTGGTTTGGGAGAAAAAGGTCGTGTACAGCTCATCACATACACCAATATTCAGCGTTTACTTACTTTTCAGTGATCACCCGGGGGGGCTTGTAAACCACTATCAACCGTTTTTTACAAACATTTTCCCACTTAATATAGACAAACTGTGAGGTTGTTGAGGAAATAACCTCAGGATTGTAGGACTTTAAAATATTGTCAGTTCAACCAACAGTTGTTTGAGGCCTTCTGCTCTCGCTGACAGGAAGTGGGGTAAAATGAATAATCAACTGCTTTTCTACCCGATTTCGGATGTCTATAGGTCAAAATGCTCAGTTTAATGCTACTAGAGGCCTTTTAAAGTTATTAAAATTAAAGATCGGTTGCACATATATGGTATCAATGAATGAATAAATGTGTTATTATGTGCGAGTGTTCAACGGCAGGTAAGTGACTTTATAAGGTCGAAAGACCATCACCTTCTGTGGGATGTTTACGTATTTGAAATATAATAAATGTAGATTTTGAACAAATAAAAAGCAAAATGATTATAAAATGGCTGGATTACATTAGGCAGATGGACTAATACTTCAATGAAACGTCACAAATACACGTAACGGCCGATGAGTTCATGAGTAACTTTGAAAATAAACACTCATTGCCATTTCTAAAGACTACCTGGGGACACTTTTGTACACGTTAACCTCGAAAACTGTCGTCAAATTAATATAAAATGTGAATATATCGAGTTCTTCATGTTCCTCGGCAGTTTGTCCCGCTATTGAAAAGAGCAGGCTAGCTAGCCTTCTTTCAGATTAGCATCGATACCACGAGCGAAGGCTAGCTAACTACAACGCACAGATCCGACTAAAAACCACAAGAAATATATTAAATAACTCACATTTCCCATCCATAGTGTGCTCATTGTAACACCCGGCGTGCGAATGTTCAACAATAAACTTCGAAGATGGGCTAAAACGCGACTTCACCATGTGAGCCGCATGCTAACAACGCGAGGCCCACAGGCGGGAGTGCGCGTGTGTGTGTGTGTGTGTGGTGGGGACGTCCTTGCGTAATGACCTCATGTGATCAACGTCGGTACGTAAGTGCGTCACACGGTGGCGCTTTCCATGGTTCTTTCGAGAAAATTGACATGTTGTATTGCTCAAAATCATTATTTTGAAACATTATACGCACTACACGAATTAAAAACAGTGACTTCTATGCGCTGTTTATGTGATTCATCTTACTCTGAGCTGTCTGGCTTCCTCCGATTGTCCAAAAACATGCAGAAGATTAGTTGGCGGCCTTTAATTGTGCAGATGTGTGAATAACAGGGTGAATGGTTGTTTCTCTCCAGAAGATGTGTGAATGTGGGAGTGATTAGTTGTATGCCTCTATATGATGCATGAATGACAGGGTGAACGGCTCTTAACGCCACCTGTCGGCCAATGACAGCTTGGATAGATTGGCTGCAGCCCTCCTGCAGCCCTGCATGCAGAATAAACATTTTAGATGGTGAGTGAATGAACAAATGAATGTCAACAATACCAATATGGTGAACATGCCTCTGGAAATTGGCA
Organism: Fistularia commersonii; assembly: GCF_037954325.1. Lineage (NCBI taxonomy): Eukaryota > Metazoa > Chordata > Actinopteri > Syngnathiformes > Fistulariidae > Fistularia > Fistularia commersonii. The sequence continues at coordinate 1,515,256 of NC_141313.1, read as the reverse complement.
TCCAAATTCGACAGGGACTCAACAGTTTTGTTCACTTGTTTCAGATAATATTATCATACATCAACAAGATACCAGAGACATTGATTTTCCTATTAACCGGAATTACCTTTCATATGATTTTCTACAAACGGAGTAGCGCTGCAATAGGAGCTAATAAAAGTAATTCCACTCTTTGCTAATTTCATGTGAAGTGCTCAGAACTCCAGTCCATCTGGTTTCAGGCATGCAAATTATTTCTAGGATAAAACCTCAGCCTAGATTGACTCCAAACACTCCACGGAGGGCAAATGAGACAGCCAAGTCTTAAAATATCATAAAATATCATCCGGAAGACGCCAGGGCTCCACACCAGTATCATATATTGTACTGTAATGGCACAAGAGGGTACTGCAAATGCAATAAACATGCATAAATCATGATGTTGTAATGTATTGCGGGAGGGGAGAGGCTAAATATGACGATACAGTCATTTGGGACAGAGACAGAAGGCTCTCAGGAAATACAGAATCTCCTGTTTACGTTGTTTCTTTTAATGCTTTCCAGTGAACAACAAACCGCATCCCCGTGGAGGGGGGAGTCAATTTAGCTCAGTTTAATAGCGTCCGGAAATTCAGAATTTCAAATGGATACAAGCAGGAGGGGGCAGATACAACGTTGTTATTTTGTATATAGCCCATTCAAGCTTTGGTAGGCCACGTGTTTTTCTACCGTGATGAGCGCCAGAACAGACTGCCGAGAAGAGAATGGAGCATGAAGTGGAAAAAAAAAACAAAAAACAAAACAGAAACTCAAGCCGGCAGATCTTTCCTGCTTCGATGAGAAGATTAGATGGGAGGAAACCACCTTCAGCCCTTTATGAAACATATTCTCAATGCAATAAAGAGGAAGACAGTACTCGCTCCAACAGATTAGCTAGTATTTATACTTCATATACAGGATCGTAAGGCTTGGTACATTCAGGACTCAGCATTTTACAGACCAGAGAAATCCATCGTTCGAGGTGGTACTTCACATGTTTCCATCTCCTTGGACCGTTAGAAGAGCCGCTCTTATGTTGGGATGCTGAGCAGTCTGTTACGGGTACAGTGTATAAAGAGTATCTTTAAAGCTGCACTAATCAATGTGTGAAAAACAATCAATAATGATATGCTAATGTCGTTTGTACCGACCCACCGAGAGCACGGTCGAGCTTCTCAGCTCGTGATGTTTTGGATGTTTTAGACACGGTCTGTCCATAATGACACACACACACACACACACACACAACTCCAAAATAACAGTAACTCCTCCATACATGTTTAACAATGTCAGATAAGGGTCTCCAGCCACCAATCGCTGTGATTCAAATCAAGAATATGTCCAGATCACGCACAAATAAAACAATTCAAGTGAAAATAACGAAAAGGCGGGATGAGAGACAAGATTTGTGCAGGTTGATGACACAGACAACTGTGTTCAGAGACAGAGCCACCATTCATTTTCCTAAAAAGCTGCTCAGCATCTCGTTTTTTTCAGTAAGTGGACAGGTGGGATTCAATCTTGCAGCTCTCCCTGCCTTTCAAAATGCTCTCAGACAAAACATGCAGGTTAATTCCACAGGTTGGACACCGGGAATGTCTCATGTCTCTTCTCCTGTTCGACCCTTCTGATTGATCTAGTCAACGCATAGGATACGTTCTTTCCACATCACTGAAAATACCAACTAAAATCCTACATTCCCAGATGTGCTAATGTAAGCGAGATGGTTGTTTTATTCACCAATCATGAGAACACAACGTACGGCTGGATTCTTGGAGAGCCTGCGCGAGGGACAGGTGCCGAACTAACTGCTTGGGTAACCTGGCGATCAGGGTCGAAAAAGGCAACATCACAAGTCATATATAAAGTGTGCAGAGAACCATTTTAGAGATTGATTAACTTCCCTTCAAACCGTAGGAGCTACACCTTCACTGCCTCTGAATGAGAGGCGTTGAATTCCGAGGACGCGGACAAACGACGCAGAAAAACACCGGGATGCCGTCATATGAAGGAATAGTTAAAAGCAAGTCCGCTGCCTAGATGTGCAATGAAAAAGTAAATGCTTTGTCGAAGAGCAGCTGCAGAAATGACCCCACCCCACCCAGACTTGCGGTAACCCTGACAACCAAACTCCCGATACAAACGGCAAAACCAACCCGGACGTAGAAGACAAAGTGAGATAAAGGTTGTACAGTGTGAAGGAGTGTGTAACATGTTGTGCAGTTGGACATCTGGAGGACAGCATGGACACAGCAGACAGTTTAGAAGTCTAGATCCTAGACCCGGGGGAAAAAAAAGGGGATGAGGATGACGAGGTATATGAGGCTGCTGGGTCCAAATGCTCCTCACGCTCACGCACACTCCGTTCTCAGTCCATCTTCTCCTTGTGAACCAGCTTAGGAGCGTCAACAAAGTCCTGGCCGTTAAACAGGATGATGGTGGCTGTAATTGCACTGGCGGCCCCCCAGAACATCACGTAAGCCAGGGTCTCCGTCCAAGTTTCACCTGGAAATCCATAAGCACTGAGTTGCGGGACAAAGAATGAACGAGTACTACTTCAAAAAAATAAAAATCAATACCGCGCATCCAGGAAATGTTATCACATCCAATGCCGACATAAAGTTAGTAGATTATTGGCCACTCAAAACACCAAAGGGGAAACCTGTCCAAGCAACTTCGTGAAACTACATAGCGTGGTTCTTCTGTTACTCTCGTGTTATTTTCATTATTTTTGTTGTAGGTTACCTTATTTTTATGCTTCGTTATTGTTGTTCGGTTATCTTATTTTAGGCTTCATTGTTGTTACATTACCTTATTATGTTACGTTGTTTTCGGTGATCATATTGTTATGCTAAATTGTTAGTTATTATTGTTATTTATTATTGTTGTTTGTCTTATTTTTATATTACATTGTTTTGTTGTTAGGTGATCTTATTGCTATGCTACATTGATGTTATTGTTAGGTTAACTTATTGTTATGTTAGACTGTTGTTGGGTTACCTTATTGCTATGCTACACTGTTTTGTGGTTGTTAGGTGATCTCATTGCCATGCTACATTGATGTTGTTAGGTTACCTTATTGCTATGCTACATTGATGTTATTGTTAGGTTACCTTGTTGTGTTACACTGTTATTGTTGGGTTACCTTATTGCCATAATACGTTGATGTTAATTTTAGGTCACCTTGTTGTTGTGTTACACTGTTGTTGTTGTTTGGTTACCTTATTGCTATGCTACATTGTTTTCGTTGTTGTTAGGCTACCTTATTGTTATGTCACACTGTTGATGTTAGGTTACCTTATTGTTATGTTACACTGTTGTTGTTGGGTTACCTTATTGCTATGCTACATTGTTTTGTTGTTGTTAGGTGATCTTATTGCTATGCTACATTGATGTTGTTAGGTTACCTTATTGCTATGCTACACTGATGTTATTGTAAGGTTATCTTGTTGTGTTACACTGTTATTGTTAGATTACCTTATTGCTATGCTACATTGATGCTATTGTTAGATTACCTTGTTGTTATGTTACACTGTTGTTATTTGATCTTATTACCATGCTACATTTAAGTTATAATGCGATCACATCCTGCTTTGTTGTATTAAATTGTTACCTATTATGTTTGAAGGCGCTGTTAAACTACCATGTACCTATGTTGCGATTTAACTTAACAACATGATGTTATTATGACATTATTTCAATCATTCTCACTGATATCGTTGCAGTACATTGTTATCTCATGTTACTACACTGTTATTGCATTAACTGGTTTCTAGTTCCTGCAAAATAGACAGAGCAGCTATGCTACGTGTAGGACTTACCAGCCATGAGAAGACACACGATGCACATTGAAAAAGCTACAACCATGATGATGGGCAGCTGCGAAACACAACCAAAGTCACACATTAGTGTCCGACTCCCTGCTGCTCCTGATTCAAACAAAAGAAGACGCTGCTGGACTGACCGTGAGAAACTTCCAGTCCTTCTGCACGCGGAGAGGACTGGAGGACTCGCTCTCGTCAACGGTGAAGTTGCCCAGAAACAGGTCGATGGAGTCCTGAATTTGCCACACAGACCAAAGGATTCTCAATGACGCTGTTAGAAAAGCTGCCTTGAGTAAAATGATCCAAACTGTGGATTCCTACATTGTGTTTCCAGCTCATCATGTCATATAGCGCTGGAAAAACTGTTACTGTGTTACACACATAGATAGATGCCGTGGATAATTTAAGTTTGGCTTTTTTTTTTTTTTTTCTTTTTTCATAAATAAATGAAGGACTTAAATAGACATTGAGTATTTAGCTTAAAAGTAATCTTCAACCCAATGTCTTTTTTCCAAATATTTTGTTGCATGCAGAAATGTAATTTTGTTTTCTCTGCAGTATTTAATTGATTTAAAAAAATGCAACATAAATTGTGTTTATACATAGCATAAAGGCAAAAAAATAACGTTACGTGTCGTGTTGATTCGTTTTAAATTTCAAAATGATTGTGTGGCTCCTGGTGATTTCTTTACTGTTGGGAAACGGGTCCAAATGGAGTGGTAAAGGTTGCCGACCCCTGGTCCAAACGGTTCCAGTTTAGTTGTTAAACTTGAATTTAAATACATGTAAAAGCCTCCCTCTTGCATTTGAATAAAATAAATCAGACACAAAAAACAACAACAAAATAATCTGAAAAAATGGGAAAATGTCATCTTTTTTTTTATATTTTCTAACTGATCAGTGAGTCCCTGTCGATTATTTAAAAATAATTTCTTGCTTAATTTTTGTTGCTTTGGCGAGATATTTTTGAAGATTCTTGGTCATATTTTGGATTTTTGTTTTTTGTTTTTTTTTAATTCCCCCGCCCTTTTTCAGAAACATCATACTTGTCTGAAGCCATCAGAGAAGTTGTTTTTGTAGTAGCGGATCATGGAGTTCCAGCCGTCCATCAGCAGCCCCCAGCGGGTCCTCTTCCCCGTCCTGATCGAGGACAAAAAGACTTCCGTGAAAAAGCAGGACGGACAATTAATACCCTGACGACGCCGACGGCGCGGTGATTCCCCGGGACGACGCGGGTTAGTGAGCTGATGTGACGGCGTGAGGCGTTTTTGTACCTTGTGAAGTCTGTTTTCAAAGCTCCAGTTCCTGCGTACTGCACAGCACATGCATTGGCATTGTCAGCCCATGCTGGTTAGACGCACACACACACACACACAAAGACACACACAGAAGAGTTAGGGCACGCGCTCACACCGACACACCCCCAGGCTACAGTTATGTTGGATTCTAATCACGCGGGTCAAGCTGATGACCTGGTATTGGCGTTACCATTTTTATAGATCTTCTCAAAGTCGGCCTGCTCCTCCATCCTCTGGCCCGCATTCAGAACCCCCATCCTCTGACGACACATTAGCAGAAACACAGTATTCAGCGCGCAATTTTATCCTTTTAAGCAAGCAGGAATTACTCTAATATTCTGTATAAACATTTGCTAAGTCTCTGGAAACTTTCTTTTGGGTGTTAAGACACATCGTAACCAGTACTCGTCTGCAACGACCTGGAGACTTGGAGGTTCTTGCTAGAGTTCTGCACAGGAACCCCAGTTGACTGAATATATGAATGATTTTCTGCTTCCACTGCTTCCTTCTCTCACGCATCCTCAACTTTAGGAACACAAGACCGAAAATGGAACGGATTTAACATCCACCGAATGTAAGACGATCTGAATGTAGCAAGCGCAACATGCATTAGCTTGACGGATCTTCTCGTCTGAGAGTGAAAATGAATATGGGAATCCTGTAAATAGTATTAATTCTGGTTGGCGATGATGTCATAAATATAAACTTCTCAGTATATTTCGGACGTTTAGCGATGTGACGGTAAGAGACGGTTGAGTATCGACTCTCAGACCGACCTGGAGCTGGGACTGCAGGGAGCGTCGGGCCAGAAGGCTCTGGATCACGTTGGTCCGATCCAGGCAATCCATGCAGTTGCTGCGGAAAACCCCCTTCTGCTGGACCAGCGCCTTCCCGTCCGAGTTGACCATGAAATAACTGCAGACAGAGAGCACGCTCAGACGACACCTTCACGGCTAGCGTCGCCGCGCCGGAATCCGGCCGCCGCTCGGACACCTGTACTCGTCCTGCGTCTCCGCCACGGCGTCCACCAGGATCTGGAGACGATCCCACCTCATGTGGCTGCACTCCTTGTGGAAGTCGAAGGCGATGTAACTGAGGACCAAGGAGACAAGGGGACCGTCAGGGACATCAGGCATTGAGGTGGGATAAAGTCAAGGTTTCTGCTGGTAAAAAGCAGTTTGCTGGTTTCTTGGGCGGAAAGTTGGCTTTCTTCGGCGACCTAAACTAAAACGGTACCCCGTCCAAATGCTGCGGCTCGTAAATCTGTGCCGATTTCAGCGAATCGCTGTGAATTCTTACCACTTTGCACTGTAGTGATGGGAATTCCGGCTCTTTTTAGAGAGCCGGCTCTTACGACTCGGCTCAATAAAAAGAACCGGCTTTTTTTTCAGCTCCCAAACGGCTCTTCAGATTTTTTTGTTGCTTTAATCGACATATTACCAATAAAAATGTAACATTATGCACAAAATGAATTAATAATTAATAAAAAAAATGTATTATACTACTATATTATAATAGCCTTTATTTTTTCGCTCTACAGTGAAATTTTGACTAATTTAAACTTTTAACTTTTTTATACTGAGCAACTTTAAAGTCAAGGAACACAGAATCCCTGAAAAACACGCAACTCAACAAAATGTAAATTAAAAATATTTACTTTTCAAGTGCAACAACAAATGAACTATGAAATACAAGAATTAACTTTTAGCTTTTTTATACATAACAAATTTAAAGTGAAACATAGGATCCTTGAAAAACACATGAAATATAAATTAAAATATTTACAGATCTACAAAAAATAAATTATAAAATACAAAACAATTTTAGCTTTTTATACACTCAACAAATTTAAAGTCAAACAACAACACAGAATCCCAGAAAAAAAAAAATGCAAAACAACAAAATAAAATAATTAAAAATAAATTAGAAATATTAACTCTTCAGTGCTATAATTAACTATAAAATACAAGAACTTTTAATTATTTACCCATCAACTTTTAACCAATTCAGACTGAAAAAACACAGAACTCCTGAAAAACGCGCAAAAAATATAAATAATATAAATAATAATAATAATTAATTATTTATAATATAAATAATAATAACAAAAAGAAAAAGATCAGAAGTCTCTACTAAAGATTGGATTTAGAAACACCAAGTACAGACACAGAGACGACACCACCCGTATTGACCAATCACGGGCGCCTTCAAGAGAACAAAAAGCGTCTCTGATTGGTGGGGAGCCAGCTCCTGATTGGTGGGGAGCCGGCTGCCCACCAATCAGGAGCCGGCTCCTGTGTTCACTTCGAAGAGCCGGCTCATAAAGCCGCTACGTTCGCCAACGACACATCACTTCTGCACTGCAACACTATGACATGCATAAAGAGGGCAAACTGAATCTTTATATCGTTTCGGCCAGCAGATTCAAATGATTGATTAATTTGATCAGAAGGCCGAGAACTCAAACTAATCACTCGTCCGAGCGAAACCCAACGACGGCCATAAACTGCTTGATATATGTCAGCATTTTCAAGACGGATAACCGCATGTTATCCATCTTTCCATGCCGAAACATCGTGGCTCATCCGGAAGGCATTGTTTTTCTCGTTTTTATAAACAAGTATCTTTCTTTGATGGTTCGACATCACTTTCAAGTCTGAAAAACAGTAATAATTCTTGTGTTTCCCTCCCGAGCGGCTGCTCCTTCTCATCGGTTATTAGATTTGACGGTTCAGGACGAAGATCGTTGATTTCTCCACTCCGACTTCCCAGCCAAAGAAATAAAAACAACAATGAGCTACTGCTTTGGCCGACAGCAGGGGGTTCTTTGCTAATTTCTAGATTTTTTCCGGGGGGAATAACGAGCTTCACGCCGCCAAAACATTTAGCCTGGTCACATCAGACCGATGACATGAGCATGAAATTCGGAGGCCGTTCAATTCCGACACCGAAGAAGACGACTTTGACGGTTTTGGAAGAAGGAGACACCCATCGGCTGGAGGAGGACAAAGCGTGGATGGAAAATGGATGCATGGATGGACTTTTCCTTGTATTTTTTATCATTCCTCTATTTCATCAGAAGTGTTAAGAAAAAGCTTTTCCAGTATGTATTTGTTGATGTTACCGGTATATATTTAAATAGAAGTTAGCCTGCGGCTAATAGACAAGTGCGGTCTATATATGTACACATGTATTTATTTTGTTATTTTTAAATTTGAAACGTTTTTCTCACATCATATAGAGCTATCCAACCATTCTTGCTGTCATGTAGAGACAGCCAACTCATTCAATCGTCGTATAAAGAGCTAGAGCGGCACAGGCAAACTACGGCCCGCGGGCCATATGTGGCACGTTGGGCTTTTTGACCCGGCCTGCCGAAACTTGAAATTAGATAAAATTATATCTAATTTATTGAACCTTTTTTCTGAAATACCCACGTTCCTCATGTGGTGTGTTACTTTTTATGTCACTTTTTCGCTTTGCCCGTAATCCTTCTGTAAAAATGAGCGGATCAAGGGACCAAAAAGCGAACGGGGGGAGTGCCGAGTATTTAAAAAGGACTGGACGAAAAAATATGTCTGATACGGCGAGAAAACTACGGCGGTTTTTCAAAGAATACGACATCCGCCGTCAGTTCGCCACAAAGCACGCTAACTATGCTAGTGAGCGGTCAACGCAAGAACAGGCAGCTGAAGCTAGTTTTATGCTGGCCTTCAAATTAGCGGTTAGCCATGTTTGTAAACCTCCAGAGGACGACAACGGAAACAAAAAGAGTCAACGGTTGAAAAGAGAGTTCATTATCAAGACGCTTACTTGATCATCCCGCTGTTCATACCAGACACCATCTTGGCAAACGCCTGCTCCAGGGGCTTTTCCGAACCCTTCTGATTCACCTGGACACAAAGAACACACACACACACATTGGCATCTTCGTGAATTTTGCTAATTTAATAACGAAAACACAAAACTCACCAGGTTGAGGAGTGTTTGCTTCCCGTAGATGAGGAGCTGCGAGTCGAAATGCCTCTGGAATCCGTCCATCTAAACCAAGTTTTCAAGTTATTACTGTCAGATTGTCGGCGGCAAAGACCGACCGCAGGTCCGCTCTTACGTGATGCGTTGTTTTGCTGATTTTCGGTTTGGGCTTGTATTTGAGGTTGGGTCTCTGACTCCAGTAAAACGGCATGGAGCCTCGGGTCTGCCGGGGGGGGGAAAAAGAAATAAAAAACGATGAAATCTCTCATTTTTGGGACGCGGTGAAACCCAGGTTTGCACGTTTCACTTGCCTGGACAAAAGAAGCCTTGGCTCCCTCGTACAAAACGATCTGCTCCGTCTCCACGAAGTTGGCGGCGTGGCCCTCGGAGTCGATGCCTGCAGAGCACAGGGAGCGTTCGTCATTCACGCCGACCAGTTAGAACACGATTCCAAGAGGAAAAAGGCTAAACTCACACCAGTTAGTCACAGAGTCAGACAATCGTTCACTGCTGATTATATCAATACGCAACAAACACTAAAAATACTGTGGGGAAAAATTCCTGCAAATTCGAGTGAGAAGGACGAATAATATAATAATATAATAATAAAAATAATAAATAAAAAAAACATAATAAAATAAATAAAAAACAAATAATAAAATAAAAAAATAATAAAAATGGACGAGGCAACAAAAAAACAACACATAATTGGCTAATTTGTAAAATTGTGAAATAAATAATGAAAGCAAAGGGGAAGATGTCATCTCGCGGATAAGCTAAATTCAATATCTTTTCGCATTAAAAAATAAATGTGTACTTATTTTCGCTGTGCTAATAACTTCTTTGCATTTCATTTAACATTTTCCATCTGCGCATTTGTTATCTTAATAACAATAATAATTAGAATTATAAGTCTGTGAATGTTCTCAGTCCTGTTCTAAGAGAATTTCTAAGAATAAGTAGTTGTTTACAATCTGACCATTGAGTGTTATTTATATAGGAATTAATTAACTATAGCTGTGTGAGTCATTCAAAATAGCTTTTAAATAATGGGGAAGATTTCTAAAAATAAGAAAATAAAAAAATCAACTTCACTGAGTCTTTAGGGACTCATACATCAATTTTTATACATTTTCATCCATAATTCAGTTTCCATGACTAATATTAGCACTCAGATATTTGATATTATACTAACATGCTACTGTTAATTGGAGTTTGGAAATCCGGTCTTTCAATGGGGATGCGGTTTCACACACACACACACACACACACACACACACACACACACACACACACACACACACACACACACACACACACACACACACACACACACACACACACACACCTCTGACATAGTATCTGACTCCGGCCCGGAAGCAGCTTCTTCTGGATATGAGGATCCACTCAAAGATTTTCCCGTTGATACGACACGGTTTAATGACAATGACTGTCGGACGTCAAGGGAAATCCTTTCCTGATGGGTTTATATATCGCACAAAAAAATAACGCATCTCCAAAATCAGTTTGGGTGGAAAGGATACAGCCGTGGATGATCGGCAGCGCAAACCTGTGGAGCTGCGGGGGGATATTAGCACAATTAAATCAAAAACGGTAAATGGACGCCGGTTAAAAGGGAATGGCGTCTGTGTTTACCTCTGGCTCGGAGGCCAGTTCCCTCAGAAGGTTTCCGTTCCACACGAACCGCTGATCCGCCTGGAGGCACGGCAAACAAGGGGATTCGCTCGGATAAATGAATAATCAATCAGGATTTTAGCCGCGACAAACCAGCACTGTTTAACACCGTACAAAACAATAGATGATTCAAGTATGCTAATATCCGCGCGCTCACCCTCTCCAGCAGGCTCATCTCGTGGAAATCCGGGCTGGTGTTTGCAAGCCTCTGCAGGGTGTGCGTCAGGTCGAAGTCGGTGCAGAAGTAGAAGCCGTCGGTGGTCAGCACGTTGTTGATCATGGCAAGGAAGGCCTTGTTTTCTTGGGTCTTTACAATGACAGAGAGCAACGTATTTCACAAATTGCAAGGGAAAGGGAATTGCTCAGGAAGTTTGATGCTATCATGCGCCAGTGATATGCGGTCAGGGGAGGCAGGAGAGGCCGTGCCTCACCTGCCAACCTTGGCAAGACAGAAAGGTAAAATTTCAAACGTATTGATCAGTGATTTGCAGTATAAAGGGTATTTTTCATTTAACTTTACCAGTTTTAGATTGTTTTTCTTCTTAAAAATGGCTGGATTTTCACATTTCTGTTCAAATACTGATTCGTGCTATGAGGCTGCCGACTGTTGAGCCTCAGTGACGGCTGGCTGCTAGCATGCGCTGCACTAAGACCGGATTACTGTCTCCCTGTATGTTGCTATCAAAATGCCTCAACATTTTTGCTAGATGAATTACATTTGCAATTTGTCAAAACCTGCTTGTGTGTTACTAGTTTCTTGTGCTGAGCGACCATAAAGCAGCGGCGAAGAGCCACTAAGTGAGGCACGCAGTTCTCCTGCCTCATGGTAGGGGGCGCTCATGATTCCAGGGATTCTTCTTGCGACTCCTCGGCTGCAGAACCCTCACCAGCCATAAACCTCACTGAGCGTCACTGACGTGCACATTAGCATTAGCATAAACAATCACGCTTATAGTAAGACCAGGATCTAAATATTCTTTCCTCTGCGACGCTTTACACAAGGAAGGTGGAAAAACAGCGTTTCTCCGTGCGGCATTTGCAGGGGTTTTGGTTTGGATCAAATTTTGAGTAAAAAAAAAAACAGTAATTGCAGCCACCTCATTCATCAGCTTGCTAATGGTTTGAAATATCTCTTAAAAAAAACGCACAGCGCACGCAGCTGGGGGACGCCAATGAATGGCGTGCTTTCGGAGCTTTGCGCCCGCTGAGCTAATAGGATCTGACCGCAAAGCTAGTTAGCGGAGGGCGAAGGCCGGTCTTCGACCTCCATCGCTCTCCTAACTCACACCATCTGCTTTCTCGCACCGCTTACACAACCGTCCATTGTTTCTGCAGACTTTCCCTGTGAAACATATAATTTGTCCCTTTCAGCTGAAACAAAAGCAGCGGCGGATGAATAACAAACTATCTGCCAGGCTGACATTTCAGATGGAACACAACAGGATTCCAGTGTGCAAACAATGACGGAGTCTTTAAATGAATATCCTTAAATAAGCTTCTTTTAATTTGCAATTCCTCTGCAACTGCGTCACAGTTATAAATCAGTAAGCTCAACGGTAATTCAATTTTTAAAGATCCAACAAACAAAATGGGATCAGTTCAAAGACTTAAATCTGGTATTTCCCATATTTGGACCGGGAGCAAGTCTAGAAATCACTGCAGGACCGAGAAATCGATTTGAAATCCCAATATCGGTGCATCATCCGAAATTCTCACGAAGAACGTGGAGAAACATTTACTGAAATGACTCGGTTGTTGAAGACAAAATTAGAGCTTCAAATGCTAAAGCGTAGCTCTTGTAATTGGATCAGCGTTTTAAAATTTCATGAGCGGGATTAGAAAACAAGCAGATGACGCACATGTCACGACTGCTCCGATGTTAAATTGATAACTTCATATATTACTAACAGGGGGGAGACGGAACATGATACGTCCCTTAAAATCAATATAAAATGAATGAGTGAATTCCTACAGTTCCATATTTGCAAGGATGTAAGTGACGGAAAACGAGCAAACCAGTAGGTGAACCTCTTCAGGAGGAGCTCCAGTGAACACCTCAGGAGGTCTTTCCTACCGCAGAGAATCTTAAAATCTTAAAATCTTCAAAATAAAAAATTAAAAATATCACCCACTTACTGTAAATTGTAATAATTTATCCGTATATATGATCATAACTGTGCGATATTTCATGATAGATACATGTACAATATTTTTCATACTCTTATGCACTCCTTATCTTTCACTTGTTACTTAAGACACTTTATAGTTTATTTGTATTTCTTACTCTCCCTATTTCTCTTTTTTTTTACTGTTTATACAATTTCCTACTATTATTTATTATTGTTATATTTTTCTTTTAACTCTGGCACAACAATTTCCTTCAGGATAAATAAAGTTGTTCTTATTCTGAAACAAACTGCACCATTTGCTCGATTCTCAGAAAAATTTAAAAACAACGAATTAAAATTAGCATTAAAATGATATTTTTCCCCTCCGAAAAAGTCCCACGGATGATTAAATTATGATTTTAATTATCAAATTGATTTGAAAATCGTAGATCGTCTAAAAAAATAAATTAAAAAACGTGAAATCGTCACATGGTATCAGGATCTCCGCCTGGACCAAGCAGTTCAGATCGATATTTTTTGGATCCTAAAGTCTCCTTGGTAGCGATTCCACCCCTAAATATGATCAAACTCATGCTTGCTTCGATTGTTTGGCACTACCCTGTCCGGTGACACTACATCTTCACCGTCTTCACGCCCCTGACCTGGATCTCCGACAGGTGCAGCACCGTCTTCTTATAGGAGATGATGTCGAAGTCCACGGCCTTCCAGACGGCGTGACCGAGCAGGCTGCCCACGTTCCTCTTCCTGGTGATGACGATCAGGTACATGCCTGCGTGGACAAAGCGCCGTCAGGGGGTTTGACGGGGTTTTTGTGTCGCCGCGGGGTTGAAGCACCTACCAGCGACCAGGCGGATGGTTCCCATGATGCCACAGATGGGCCTGGTGACGGCAGAAGGAGACACAACCTTCTTCCCTGAGAAGATACCGCGGGATTAGACCACATGAGTACTCCCTGTCGGCGTCTTGGGTCAGAAGATGTTTTAGCATTTCGGTCACGTTTTCACTTAAAAATATACCGTCATTTCCGGACTTTGAGCCTCTGGAGCTCAAGACGATACGATAAAAGTTAGGTTGGGTTTCGTCTTTTTTATCTCGAAAGGTACCGTAATTTCCAGACGATAAGCCAAGACTTTGGGGGGGGCTAACGAGCTTCACGCTGCTAAAACATTTCTCCTCGTCACATCAGACCGATGAAATGACCGGGAGATTCTGAGTCCGTTCAACTCAGACACCGAAGAAGACGACTTTGACGGTTTTAGTGGAGGAGGAAGCCCGAGATAGTGATTGGCTAGCCGGTGCGGCTTATATTGAGGTGCGCCCTATAGTCCAGAAATGACTGTAAATGTCCTACATGTGAGATATAAAACACAAATAACAGTCATCGCTGATTTGGAATTTGTGGCAAATGTTTCGTGTGAGAAGCTTGGGTGATGCATTCTGTAAGACCTCCATTCATGTAGATGTTTCTGTTCCTCTACCTGTGAGGGTCATCTCGTTGGAGACCCTGTCAATGACCAGGACGGCGTCGGCCCCTTCATCGCAGGCCTCGATGAAGAACTTCTCTGGGGTCGTGTGCCTGGGAGACAACAAGGTGATGTTTTCATTCCACCACTGCGGACGACTTGAGAGGGAACTTCTAAGTGTCTTCTCCGTCCCTGCTCTGTCCATGTCCAAACCATCTCAGTGTGACTTTATCTCCAGGACATCTACCATGTGCTGTCTCTACTGATGGACTCCTTCCTGATCCTCTCCATCATCCTCGCGCCCAAAGAGGAACCTCAGCATCTTCATCTCTGCTGCCTCCAGCTCCACCTCCTATCTTCTCCTCTATCCACACCAAGTGCCACATTCGTTGAAGCTGTCCCGTCACCTGGAAGATCTCCCTGACCACCAAGAGCCTTATTCAACACCTCCCTGAAGACCACACAACTCTGCTCCCTCTTCATCTTCCACCAGTTTGTCCACTGCTCTGCCTTTGTCCTCTTCATCTTCCTTGTCCCATTGTCTCATATTCCGTCATCTATACAAGATGTAGTCTACATGTGTGGTCCTACCTCTTCTCTTATGAGCTTCCCTATGTTCCTGCATCATCTGGCGACAAAGTGTCTTCCCCACAGCCATCTCCATCCTTTTTGCAAAGACTACCACCACCTGTCCCTTTGTGGTCGTATCCTGGAGATCAATCGTGCCCATCATTTCTTCACCACCTCTATTTCCTGCACCAACATGTCCACTGAAGTCTGCACCAATTACCACTCCCTGCTTCACTTCATCTGACTAATCCAGAGGGTCTCCTTCTCCTCGAGGTCCCATCCCACCCGTGGGGCGCATCGAGCATCACACCTTCAGTTTCATTTTCAGGCTCAGTCTATCTGACACTTCCCTGCTAGATGATAACTACCGCTTCATTTCTCTTCCAATTCATGCCAGGATAGAAAAGCAAATCCTGCTCCTTCGAGCTTCTGGCCTTGCCACCTTTCCACCGAGTCTCCTGGACACAAAGTATCTCCAACTTCCTTCTCTGCATCATGTCAAGCAACTCCACCTCCTCTTCTTCTTTGACCCATAGTAGCCCAAAGTTCACCGATACCCAGGAAGTCAGTGTTTCCCGACCACATTAGTATGCCACGAGAGATTATCAGGTGTGTCGTGGAAAAATGCCCACTTTGGCCTGATTGGTCCAAAAATGATTCATTCCATGGAAATAAAGTGTCTTGGTACGTCCATCTATGTGGGCAGCGTGCAGTGACAGGCAACAGGAAGTGAGGAGACCTGCAGCTGCTCAGACGGCAGAGGAATTAGCCATGCTTCGAATGAGACAGCGGCAGCGCACGTCATATTTCATTAAATAACATTTGAAAAGGAAAGTCCATTCTGAGCAGCGATCAGAAGAACGTAAAAAAACGGGAGTTCAAGACGATACAATGAAAGTTAGATTCGGTTCCTGCGAGTGTGTCAGCTTTGCGTTCGACCAAACAGGGCCAGATTTCACACGGAGTAAGTAAATCGAGATGACAGTTTAATTGTATTTCATTAAAAGCGTTTGTGACATATTTATTTGGCGTTGTCCCCTGCGGCGTAAACAACGATGCGGCTAATTTAGGGGATTTTTGTGCTAACGAGCTTCACTTCGCCAAAACATCCAGCCTCGTCACATCGCCCCGACGAAATGAACGTGATATTATGAGGCCGTTCAACAAGATGGAGCAGGACAAAGCCAGGATAGAAAATGGATGGATGGACTTTCCCTTGTGTTTTTTATTATTCATCTTTTTCATCAGCCAGTGTTCAAAAAAAACAAAAAACAAAAATTCCAGTAGGTATTTGTGGATGTTACCGGTATGCATTTAATTCAACGTTTAAAAAAAAAAAAAAAATCTGTATAAATATCTGATGTTAAAATGTGGACACCTGCGGCTTCTGGACAAGTGTGGCCTGGATATGGACACATAAACGCTGCTCAAAAAAATAAAGGGAACACTAATATAACACTTCCTAGATGTGAATGTATGAAATATTCTTATGAAATAGTTTGTTTTTTATATCGTTGAATTTGCTGACAACAAAATCACACCAAAATGATCAATGGAAATCAAATGTATGAAGCCCTGGAGGTCTGGACTGCAAATAAAAGTGTGAAAACAAACGACAGGCCGACCAAACGTTGATGTAACGTCTTTAAAACAAGTCAAAATGAGTCCGTGTTGCTTCCTGAGTGGACAGTTTGATTTCACACAAGTGTGATTGAATTTAAATTACAATGTGTTGTTTAAATGTTCCCTCTATTTTTTGGAGCAGTATATTTATTTAGGTATTTTCAGCCGGTGCGGCTTATATTCAGGTGCGCTCAATAGTCCAGAAATTACGGTAAAATATGTGAATTTGTGTCAAAATCTTCTTCTCTTGGCAACTGGACTTGAATTTCTTCAC
Source organism: Fistularia commersonii (assembly GCF_037954325.1). Classification (NCBI taxonomy): domain Eukaryota; kingdom Metazoa; phylum Chordata; class Actinopteri; order Syngnathiformes; family Fistulariidae; genus Fistularia; species Fistularia commersonii. Next base: position 1,498,387 of record NC_141313.1, on the reverse strand, counting down.
TTGAAGACGCCTTCAAGTTGGTTGAACACGAACGTCTTCAAGTGAAGAACTGTGGAAGCCTCTCGGACGAGGAGGGAAAGATCTGCAAGTGCAGAAAATCAAGTCCAGTTGCCAAAACAAGGACATACCGACGAGAATTCACCGTGACCTGGAGGACTGAGAACCTTCACGGACAGGTAAAATATGTGCCGTGGCTCAAAAAAGCAAAAAATCCATGCACAGGTTTATTTCTGCTCTTCCTGACACAAATATGGACAGAAAGTAAGAGTCCAGCCCCTGGCAGCCCTTCTGAGTATGCTTGGAAAATATCCATTTCAGCGCCTTATTTCCCCTTGACTTGAAGCTGCTCCCTGCGGAGGAATGTTTAACTTTGATTTCACCACCTCCACCCTCTCCTAAAATAAAATAAAAAACATGACAAGCAAGAAAGAAGTACAAGGCAAAGCGACACTCCCAAGAGTTTGTTGTGCTGCTGGCTAGCATCCAGACATTGAGCTGAGCTGCTCCGGAGATGTTTGAAGGGTCAAAATAACACGTGTTGAAAGACAGCAAAAGGGCGAGGAACCACCGAGACATGGTGGATAAAACGTCAGAGCAGCAGAAATATCGCTAACTAGAAAAGTGCAACTATCGTTTGCATAAAAGGGACATGGAATATCAGAAGAATCATCAACCTGGAGATGCAGGGGTGTTGTCCTTGCAGAGCAGCGTGCAAAGGACACGGTTCAGCAAGGGCATTCATTATTACTACTACTTCTTTCTTCTTCTACCTTCTTCTACCTTCTTCTTCTTCTTCCTTCTTTTACCTTCTCTTCAAAACTTCTTCCTCTTCTACCTTCTTCTTCTTCTTCTTCTTCTTCTACCTTCTTCTTCCTTGTTCTACCTTCTTTTACCTTCTCTTCAAAACTTCTTCTTCTTCTACCACCTTCTTCTACCTTCTACCACCTTCTTCTACCTTCTACCACCTTCTTCTACCTTCTACCTTCTTCTTCTACCGTCTTCTTCTTCTTCTCTACCTTCTTCTTCTTCTTCCTTCTTCTTCCCCTTCTTCTGCCTCCTTCTTCTGCCACCTTCTTCTACCTTCTTCTGCCATCTTCTTCTTCCTTCTTCTACATTCTTCTTCTACATTCTTCTTCTACATTCTTCTACCACCTTCTACCTTCTTCTTCTTCTTCTACCTTCTTCTTCTACCATCTTCTTCTACCGTCTTCTCCCATCTTCTACCTTCTTTTACCTTCTTCTACCTTTTACCTTCTCTCCAAAACATCTACCATGTGTCGTCCCTCTGATGGACTCATTCCTGATCCTCTCCATCCTGGTCACTCCTGCTTGGATACTTTTGAGAAAATGCTGCTCTAGCACTTAGCTTGCGGACCAGTGTCACTGATATGTCTGATGGGTCTTCAAAAATCGGGAAAAACCAATGCATCTCTAAATTCCTGTGGTGGTAACTGGACTTGGATCCAAGTACACTGTGCTGGGATCAACACCAAGATGGACCAGGACCTTCTGAACCCTCCAAACAACCAGGAAATATCCACCGCTAGAACAGGTTTCAATCCTTTGTCTGGCTTTACCTTTTCACATTCCAGTCCAGGCAATCCCACAAAAGTTGCTCGTTTGTCCCCGACGAACGATATAGCTGTTAGCATAGCATTAGACCTAGTTTGTGCCCATCAACTCTTACATTTACATAACAAGCCACCATAACCTGGACCCGCGAAAAACCCTGGCAGTTATCTTAGGAAACTCCCCACAGGCCATTAGAACAGAAGACGCCTCCGGGGTGAGAAACATCTACAAGTGAAGAAATTCAAGTTGGATGACTGAGAACCTCCACAAACAGGCTAAAGTAGACAGTGAAGTCAAGCGGTGGTGATGATGGCGTCACCAGACTAACACGCAGATGGAAAAAAAAGACCTTGGCGACGGATAAAGCAATCTCTGGTTTGGCCCAAATGTTCAGCCACACAAGCGGGCTATTGTTGAATAATCCACCGCGTTTCCACAAAGCAGGTGTAGCAACGCATTTCAAGGGTAAACATGCCATTTCAACCGATGAGTTGATCTTAAACCCTACTTATATATGTTTTATTTATTCATATGTTCTTATCGCTATGTATTTATTTCTGTTCATCTCATCTTTTTTTATTGACTTCACCGTGCGGATCACGCGGTTTCCTCCGCGATCAATAAAGTATTTCTGATAAAGCATCATTGATTAATCAGCAGAACTGTTTCAATAGGATAAAAAAAAACTACTCCTTCCTTTGTCACTTTTCATCCTTTTTTATGTAAACTGATAAGAATCTTTTCCCTTTTTTTGCAAATCAATTAACTCACTGACATTTTTCAACTGAATTTCTGATCGGTGTCACTAACTTTCAACGCAGCTTTTTGACTGAAAACAACATTTCAAGTCATTTCAAGGTAGTTTTCAGCCCATTCCAAATACACTGAATCTAATTTGTAACATCTCCTAAATCCAGAGCATGTTTCTGTATCAAAAAACATGGCAGCATCCATGTCACGTGTCAAACTCTAGGCCCGCGGGCAAAATGTGGCCCGCCGCGTCATTTTATGTGGCCCGCGATAACGTCTCAAAATAAAACGTCTTTTGTGTGGGTTGTCAACGTATGCTAAAGTATGCTAAAGTAAGCCTTCCAGAAAAACAACAAATTGTCCGAGGATTAAAAGCCAAAGTCTGCGACGGTGAAAGCTAGCTTTATCGTGATTAAAGAAAAATCGCACAAGCTTATTCTGCTTTTCCGCTCCTTTAAATTGGGACAAAAAAGGTTCGAAAAAAAACAAATTCAGAGTTATTTAACATTAACAAGTTACAGATGCCTCGGCGTGACACGCTAATTAGAGAGGCGTCCCTGTGGGCCTCACAAGATAAATGTGATGATCATGAGATGACTTCTATTTGCCAGCATTTACATTCTCCAAATCTTTCTCGCCGCTTGCATTTTAATTTGAAATACCGCCGACAAAAGCTGTCTTAGGTTATGTAAAAGAAGTATTGATTCAGTTTGTAACCCTGTACTTGTGATTGTAAAATGTGCAAACAGATTTATTTTAAAGCATACGATAATCTGTGTTTGTGATTTATCTGAAAGTTGAATGAGAAAATGCATAAGCATGATTCAAAAAATGAATGAGCTGAAAATCAGCAAAATTCAAGGAATTCAGAAGGTAGAAATTGGGAAGAATCCTTTTTCCAGATCTTCTCTGTAATTACCGGTGGATCGGTAAATCGGTCTTGAACCCAACAGGCCGCTTTTTAAGTCTCTGAAATTCTAAGAATTTCTTGGGGAGTTGAGATCAACAAAAGCTCTTTTTTTTTTTTTCCCCTCCCCGCTCGTGCAACCGGGGCTTACAGAGCAGTCTACTTTTTGAATTCACGTTAGAAACTGACGTCTCTGTTCTCGCCTGCCTCGTAATGAGCTTTCACCGCCAAGACGGCGTCAAAGCACGGCGCGAAATATAGCAAACGGTAAAAGAAATGCAGATGCAGACCCTCAGCGCGGCTGTGTATGAGTCATTACAAGGAAATAGCAATTACAGTGATGCGGAAAAAAGAGGCTACGCATCCCCGGGGGGGGGTTTCAGTGAAAATCTGGTGGAGGTCAACAGCGGGTCATCGGCTGCAGTGAGCACACTCACCCAAATCCGACCTCTTCAAAACACCCAATGGATGTTTACATGGTATAATGTGACATTTTGCAATGTGTGCAAAACATGCACAGATATGACTTTCTACAACACGACCATTGTGGAAGTAGATGCATGAACATGGAATATGAATGCTGTAGGAGCTTCAGAGGAACTAGTATGTGGAAATGTTGAGTGACTCGCCACTTTCCCTGCAGTTGCAACACCTTTCACCTGGAGTCAAACAGTTTGTTATTTAAGAGAATAAACAGAATTAATGTCATTGTGCATCCAAACCAAAGAGATATACTAGCTTCTGGTAGGGTACCATCAACATGAGTGGGAGCAGCTGCTAGCTTCAGAACTGTCTCCCTGTTCCCACCGCAATAAAAACCTAAAGCACACTGTCTGGGAACAACTACGATGAATCCTTGTCTTCCTGAAACATCTAAAACCCCGCTGGAGTCACAAAAAAAACCCTCAGAATCCACGAAAGAGGAGAGAAACTTAGCTAATTCCTGCTCGACCAGCCGAGCCAGTCAGCGAACTTCGGCCGCCGGCTTTCTTCCGGCCATGACACCGCCCTCCCCTTCTCCCGGATCCCTTTTGCGTGTCCCCGACAGTATTTAAAAAACAAAATCAAGGAGGGTAAAAGAGACTTGATATGTTATTTGTACTTACAAATTGTATCTCTCATAGGCGGTCGCCATCTTCGGTCCGTCTACTCGACCTTAGTGACGACAGCGGCGCGAATGACAGCTCGAGCGGGTTGCCAGATAAAAATAATGCGGCCGTTTAAAAAGTTTATTCGCAAAAAAGCGGATTTTACTTCCAATCTGGCGCCCACAAAAGGCGTGGCGCTGGCCTGAGTTGTAGTTTTTGTAGTTCTTGCACTTTGGGATCTGGGAAAAGTTAAACGTGGAAAACGTGCACCCATCTTTACTTATATTTATGTATGTATTTATTTATTTTCTCTGATAGTGAATTTTTTTTTTTTTATTTGTTTTGTTTGTTTATGTATGCATTTATTTATTTTCTCTGATAGTTATTTTATTTAATTTGTTTTGTTTATTTATGTAAGCATTTATTTATTTTCTCTGATAGTTGATTTAATTTGTTTGTTTGATTGATTATTTATTTGTTTGTTTATTTGCTTACCTACTTACTTATGTATTTATTTTCTCTGATAGTTTTTTTTTGTTTATTTATGTGTGCATTTATTTATTTTCTCTGATAGTTGATTTAATTTGTTTTAATTTGTTTGTTTGTTTGTTTGTTTGATTATTTATTTGTTTGTTTATTTACTTACCTACTTACTTACTTATGTATCTTCATGGATAGTTAAGTGATTTTAATGGCTGAGTCATAGATGCTAACCAAAATTCTAATGTAAATACTTTAAAGTTCAAGATACGAAGAACTTATTGTCATGTCCGTGGAGGTTCTCAGTCATACAGATCATGGGGAATTCTTGTCAAAATTTTCTTGTCATTTCTTCAAAAGAAGAAATTGAACTCCAGTTCCCAAAACATGAAGATTTTGATAAGAATTGTTTATCCTCATGTGCACAATCTGGAAACGTGTTTTCCTGTACAATGAAGCTCTTACTTTGTCGTCAGAGCTGCATAAATGAATTGTAATAAATATACTGTCATAGCCCGATGTAACAGTGCAGGGAAACACAAACAGTGCTTGGAAATGTAAGCATGCACAGAAATGTTAACAGCATTTGGCAATGTAAACAGTGTTGGCAAGATGTGCAAGTTAGAGTTGAGTCCAAGTTTGAATTTGTAACTCACAAAGTGCAGGTTTGCACAATTGAATGGACAATTTCATTTTATTTTATTTTTTTTTGTATTTCGATAGCTTTTTTTCCCCGTAATATTTATGTTTATGTAAAACATAAATAGACTAACATGGCCGGATCATGACCAAAAATATCAGAATCAGAGAGCTTTTATTGTCACTGAATATTGCTGTCTCAACTGAATTGTTAGTGCTACTCCTGTGGTACAACACATACTTAAAAATATAAAAGAAAGAACGAAGAAAAAAAGTTTCATATTATAAGATATGTAGAAAAGCCTACAAGAAAGTTATAACATATTGTGTGAAAAAATATGGTGGTGCTTGTACTGCACTGGAAAGTGTCTAGACAACATGAAGGAAAATAGAAGGATCTTGTTTTCAAATAAAATCGTATAACTGCAAAAGTAACAATAAGAGTAGAACAGAGGAAAACAAATGTACAACTTAAGAGGCAAAAATACATAAATATATATAAATCGATTGGTTTTTGATCCGGATAATTTTGGTGGATTTATAAGGTGCCTACATTAAAATAAACATATAAGACTATCAATATCAATTTTGTTAATGCGGTTGAAAACGTAATTACTTTTTCCAACATGACGTAATTTAAACCCCTCTTTCCCCCATTTTTGACAGTTTTTTTCCAACCTCAAACACCGCTTTAATTAATTTGGAACAGGCACTTCTTTGGACACCTATTTTTTTTATTTGAAGGACCCCTACAAATAAGACGCGCCTTGTCACTTCCGGTCTTTTCTTCGCAGCCTTGCTCGGCAGAAGTCATGCCGACACGCAGGACAACCGTCTTCACCTATTTTCGCGTCCCACGGCATATTAAAGAAGGTAATTATTCCGGTACGTGTTCAATACATCCATTAAAACCCCTCCATTCTTCTTTTGGCCGCGTCTTGGTTCCCGTGGGGTGAATAACACGAGTGTCGCGGGATGGAACACGTGGATTAGCAACATGTGGTCGGGGGTAGAAGAGCAACCAGCTGAGAACTTTTTGTGGCCCCTCAGAACCTGGAGGGTGAAGGCCAAAGACCTGGACTCCTCTGGAGAAAGACACCACTGGCTGCGTGGACGAAGTGAGCCAGAATTGCCATGTTTGCTGCAAAATGATAAACGGTAAGCCGCAGAAAATTCTCGATTTCAGTTCATGGTTGCATCATTCTCATTATGGTAATCCTAGTAGTATCTAAGCGTTCAGAAGTTCAAATTGTATTAAAATGAAAGATATTCAAGTTCTAGGCAATATATCTCAGCATTTCCATGCCAATCATTCATCTAAAAATCACATTTCCGGTATCATGAACCAGCCTTGCTATACATTTTCGTCTTGCATTTGATGTTTCTGACTCCTCAGTATGAAACCTTTTTTACCTGACAGACATGTGTATCTTCTTCCAAAGATCTAGCATGCTGTGGGTGCAACATCTCCACAAGAACTGACCGGATTGATCGGTAGATGAATGTCCATAGCCGATAAAAGATGGTGAGTGCTGGAACTAGTATTTCCCTAGTTCACTAGTCACAGTGCTTGTTTTTAAATATATTCCATCCTTTATCACATGAATACAATCACGCATTTTGTTGCTGCAGAAACATCTTGAAGGGTAAACTCGTGCTTTTCTTGGATTTCCTAAACTAACTGTTAATAACCAGGAAAAACACTTGAGCAAGTCAAAACCTACAAAACAAATTGATAAGGGATTGATTACGGTACTTTGTAGCTTTCGGTTCAGAAGGAACAGTGGCGCAAATCATGTGGAGTGATGATTCATAGACTAGAGTCTCTGAATAATGCATGAAGCTGTTTCACAGTGTACTGACCACATGATGACCGAAAACTCACACAGCCAACAACCTCAGCATTCATCTTTGTATTAGACCTTGTTTATGATTTTGCACTGTCTTTCTTCAGGCATTGAAGAGGTGACATGCTGCTGCTGCGGCTGGATTTGACGGTACGTGTGTGTGTGATATCACATTTGTGTTCAACATGTGGAGTGATGATTCATAGACTAGAGTCTCTGATGTAGGCGTGAAGTTATCTTTCGAGGACTGACCACACGTCACTGAAACCCATTCAATGCAAATCACGGCTAAAACGCAATCTCTTCAAAAAGTCTTTTGAAAGACTCAAATCAAATTCCGCAATAGGATGATTTTTAGGAATTGGCTCATTTACATAAAGTCAATTAAACCAAAATATGGCTGAGATAACTGTCATGGCCAACTTCAATTCAAGACAATGTTTCATATTAAAAATAGTAAAACTGCACTTTGTCCTGGATGCTGCAGTGTACGTAATCCAAACCAGCCCTGGTTTGTAATGTAAACATCCATTTACAAGCCTGAGTTGCAGTCTGCAGGAGACGAGGCTCGGCAGAATTTGAAAAACACGTGATTGCTTAAATGGGTTTCTAAATCTTGAACATGCTACCTGCCTTTTCCCAAACCTGAGTTAATCCCTGGACTGTCTTTTTGTCCAGGTCGCCGCAGGGAGCAGATCACTTCCAGCCAAGTAAGTATTGGATCACGTTGGACATCTGGGGTTTAGAACGTGTTGATGATGATTCATTTATTCGGTTCGACTGAAGATCATGAAGTCTTACTCGCAGCGCACTGAGACACAGCGCCTGCGCCTTCTTCTGGTCTCGACCTGCTCGGAACAAATACTGACACGCTTGTTTGTCGCGTCAGGTGACCGGAGATCCAGGGAGACGCGCTGGAAGTCGAAGCCATCTCGGGTGAGCAGTGAAGCGACAGGGAATCCATTCAGTTCTAAAAGCGGTTTTGTAACTGGTGGTGTAACATTAACTCTTGTTTCCATGCAGCTTTGTCCACCCTGTTGCCGTGTCTGGATATCAGGACTGGAGGAAGAGGCCATCTGCCGGTCTTTTACACATGAAGAAACCCTTTACTGTGAATATGGAAGTTTCTAATAAAGGTTTACTGCATATGATGTAATGGGTGATTCTTTGTAGATCCATCTGCACATTTATAAATGACCTGGGGTTCTTATCTTAAAACCCATAATTGAATTCAAACTCAACAAAAGAATTCATCCAACCTTTGTGAATATTGGCTGCTCCTGCTCTTTCTTAAGATAAATATTTGAGGACTTATATTCCCAATAAGTTCACTTAGAACTAAAAGTATGGAAAGGAAATCAATAATAACCGTGAATCTTTGTCTTCACTTTGAGACTTTTTCAGTAGACTGTTATCGCAAGCTTCCAATAACAGTTTCCTCATGACCTGGAGGGCTTATTCTGGTTTCACATAACACTTGGAGAGCTCGCTTTTCATGTGCACATCTCTAAATGCCTGAGTCACAATCATTACAGACGAGTAATTGGAAATGCATGACGTTTAAACAGCAAATAAATGCACTGTCTGCAGGAAAAGGGGTTTATTTTTTAAACTAGTTATGCATTATATATTAGGATTATGGAAACCAAAACCCAAGGAGCAAATTGAGGGCACACGGATTAACATAGCAACCCTGAGAGGTCCAACATCTGTAAATAATTATCAAAACAAAACTACAAAGTGTAAATAAATTAAATAAGGGGAGAAGAAATCAAATTTGGTGCGATGCACTCGGCATTTATACAATAAACCAAAAATGAGCTGCACTACACCTTGAGGGAGGGAGGGGTGGCAACCTTCTCCATCAAACCCTATTTCTGCATCCCCCCCTCTCATACCTAATACCTTCATATCCTCATCAAGTTAATTATAAACATAAAATGCCTCACCACACACATTCAGGTAACTGGATACCAGACTAGCAAAACGGATTAATGCGCCATAAATATCTGTCTAAACTCCAGGAGACAAGAGACCGAGGGCCCGATTTATGAAAGGTCACAGTCGGGAGCTGCCTCTTCAGGGAGTTCCCTCTGCTGGGAATGTCCTTCTCAGTTTACTGCCTACTGCAGGGACTCTCCTACTGATCTGTGGACTAGAGAATCTCTTGACAAGCCTCCCTTCTAAATGAAAATGTTCTCATTTGATATTTGCAATTCAATTTTCTTACCTTACTGCTGTTTGATGTGCTGAGAGAGAGGAACTCTGGAAGTCTGGAGTGGCCGAGAAGTATGTTGGAATGGTGCAGGACATGTATGCTCGCTGTGAGACTGTGATTAGGTGTGCTGTAGGTGTAACATAAAAATTCAAGAGGTAAAGACACTGGTTCAAGCAAGTTGGAATGGGTGGAGAAAAGTGTCAGATAGAAGATTATAAGCCAGAAAGAAAGGAAAGGTGGCGGAGACAGAGGTGAGATGGTATCCAAACAGTGACAATGACCAAAAGATAGGAGGCAGACCTGGAGGCCACAGAGATGAAGATGTTGTGGTTCTTTTTGGGGGTGACCAGGATGGAGAGGACCAGGAATGAATCCATCTGTCCACCCCAACACTCCGAACCCCCGGCTTCCAAACCAACCGGTCTTGGCTCTTCTCGGTCTCGGCTCCTCGGTGGTGGAACTAACTCCCGGAAAAGGTCAGAACCGCGGGGTCGCTGCCCATCTTCCGCTGCGAGCTGAAAACGTACCTCTTCACCAAACACTACCCCACTAACCGCATGTAGCCCCCCCCCAAAAAAAAAAAAACAAAAACAAGAAATGAAGGTATGTTTGTACAGTATATGGTTTTGAGATGGCTGTTTGGCAGAGTGGCGACTTCTGAATGACGACTACTGGTACTTTGGATCTTCGGTTATTGAATTGCAATTTTTGTAAGTCGCATTGAATAAAAGCGTCTGCTTAAAGACTGGAATGTAATGTAATGTGTGGATGTAGCGAGAGACGATACAGAGAACAGGGTTAGAAGGTTGATTCACTGTGGAGACCCCTGAGGGGAAAAGCCCAAAGGAAGAAAAGACTGCTGTTTGATGTACCCTGCTGCTATTCCAACTTATTTTCCCCCAACTTATTAATAAAGTAATCTATGTGTGTATATATGTATATATTTATCTATCTATCCTACTTTAATAATTGTTAAGAATCTCCTCCTCTTCCTTTGTTTGGGAGACGCGCTTTTATTTTGAAAGGGTGACTGAACGACTTCCGGTTTCCCGGCGCTTGACGGAAGCCCTGGCTCGGACCTGACAGCGCCACTTCCCCCCCGGCAGTCCGCGGCTGATGCTCCACGGAGCCCGACTGTCGCTCCGCTTCCTCGGCTTCAACTGCTCCTTTTGTTTGTTTGTGTTTTTGTTTTGGAGGGGGAGGGATCCGAGAGCCGAATCCCACCGGGTTCATGACTCGGAGCGACGGATACCCCGAACTGGGTCCGGAGAAGCGAACGCTTGGCTTCCCGAAGCTAACAGCCGCTAGCTAGGCGGATCCGGCGCTAGCTAACGTCGGCTAAGGTGATCCTCCCAAATTGTTCGTCACGTTGGTAAACGTACAACGAAAACCCTCACGAAACATTCATATTTATCTTGTAAATGTAAGCGAAGCTCGGTGATAACAGTCCGGGTCGGTTGTTTGCTGGGCGGGGGTCCGAACAAACCGTCCCCGTCAGCGGCGGAGGTGGGAGAGCAGGTCGGCGTTAGCTAACTGGCGGGGATGTTGACGTGGAAAAGGGGGAGGATTCGAGGGATTCAACAAAATGTAAATTCCTCTTTTTTTCTTTATAGGTAAACACTCCAAGACGAGTTGTTTGGGGAGATAAAAAAAACCAATAAATCCTGGATGTGAGGAGTCTTGAGCCACCTAACTTCGGTGATGTGGATCTGCTGAGAGCAACCTGGAGGCTCCGGATGTTGCCCCGATGAAGCCGTGCAGGCCTGGTGGTTCCTCAGCAAGGTTCTGGGGATTGTAATGGTCTTTTCTCCTCCACTCACACACAAACAGGCTCACACAGGTGTGTCTGGTTTGTTTAACCTTCCCCAGTCCTTGTAAAACTCCCCATACATGCTTTCCCAGTAAGCCAGCTGAAAGCCGAGGAGCCGACGACCTGCCGATTTGACCCCGAGGCCTGCAGGAGAGGTGGCATGGCGGCTGCCGTGGGCCGAGCCTGGGGCTGGCTTCGCTCCTGGGGAGCCCGGCCTGCGCCGCAGGAGACCGCAACGGTGTTCATGCCGGGCGAGGATTACGGCCCCGGGAAGTCCGGCGGGTTAAAAGGGTGGGCCTCGTGGCTCTGGGGCGGCTGGAGGCGTCGAAGCCATCCCATGGAGGAATTCTGGGAGGCGCAGGAGAGGCTCCAGCCGGCGGAAGTGGAAGATCTAACGGCGGGGAAGCAGGAAGTGGTTCCCAGATGGTGGAGCAGATATCTTCCCACGCCGTACTTACCTTGGAAGACAGCAGCCAGCAGACCGAGACAACGGAGATGCGACGCCGACGGGGACTTCTCAGACTACGGGACCCCACCTCCCTCCCCCACGCCTCCGTCTCAGATCAAATCCCCTTTCCGGTTCTTCGTGCACGGCTGGAACGTGGAAATCCTCCCCGAGCATCACGAGATCTGTTTCAACTTCCTGCGCCATCTGTTCGACCTCTTCGTGGTGGGCTTCCTGTGGACCGTGTCCCCTCCCGTCAAGCTCGTCCTGGAGGTGTTTGGGATCCAGGGAGCCCTGAGGCTCTGGCTGCACGGCATGGCCATGTTCTTCGTCTCCACCGCGGGAATGGGCGGACTCCTCTGGCTGATCCAGGAGTACCTCCCGGAGTTCGCGTTGATCTACGGCATCGTGCAGGCAATCGTCATCTCCATCAGCGTGAAGCAGAGCGTGCTCCTCGGCGGCGTGCGGGTAAAGGAAGAAGAGGAGGAGGAGGAGGAGGAGGAAGACAAGAAGGAGGCCGCTGGAGTGAGAGACTGTCAGGCCGGTCTGGGAGACAAGGAGAAGCTGCTGCATGTCAAGGGCAGGATGAAGACAAGCTAAGTTTTTAGGTGAGTGCCTTCCCTCTTTCTGTGAAAGTCAAATACAAACCCACTCACTCCATCAGATCACCATCCATTCTAAATATAAAAATCGGGCGTAGGTATTAAATAATATATCATGCGACATTTCAATTGCGATCATTCCACCAAGGAGCTCCACTGAACGCCGCAGGTCTTTCCTACCTGAGGCTATCAGACTTTTTAATTCCTCTTCCTTCAGCCGCAGGGAATCTTCAATCTTTGTAGTTACTGCTAACAATTAAGACAATTCATAGTTCATTATATTTCTTATTCTTCCTCCTTTCTACTATTATCTATTACTGTTATGTTTTTTGTACTTGAAACTCTGGCACAACAATTTCCTTCGGGATTAATAAAATTGTTCTCATCTCATTCTGTCACTCCGGAAATGCAAATTCACATTCTAAGAACTGCACAAAGGCAAAAATGATCGTTTTCTATTTTCACATCCGATGAAATCATTTTTTAACATGTCTTTTACAGTCAGCGGTGCTCCTTCGTGCTAACACACAAACAGGCATGGCGCTATTCTGAATGTGTAACACCAGTGTGAAATTGTGTGTGTGTGTGTGTGTGTGTGTTTGGGGTGTGAAGCTGAAACCGGTGCGGGAGGAGAGTCGTGGATAACCGTGTTTATCGGCCCGAGGCCTGCGGTCGGCGTCAGTAACTGGAGCTCTTGTGTTCTGATCAGCTTCACAAACCACAGATGGTGGAGCTGTGAAGATGCAATCCTGTTGAAATGTTTACCGACTAACTATGGCTGGGTAAAAGTCAGCCAGCCTCTTCGGGGTCGCCGTACATGCCGGTGTGTTTCTCCAGCCGCTCCCAAACCCAGATACATGCTTGCCTTTTGTTAATTTACTCTCATGATTCATTCGCTTTTTTTTTTTTTTTTTTTTTTTTCTTCGTTGCTTTAACATCATCGAAACTATTCTCCGGGTAAATGTAAAGTCACCTCTTAGATCCAACGCAAACGCTCGTGTGGTTGATTTAGTTGTGCACGTGTGTTGTCGCCCTCAGGTGGCGCCGCCCCGGACCGACCGGCAGCCGCTTCACTCCACGTTACATGAACAAATTCAGTCCAGTCGTCACTTTACCGTCAACGATCGGAGCTCATCCCGGACTGGATGGAGATGGCTGCAGAAGATCCTCCGAGCGAGGAGTAACTTCCAGGAAACCTTGATGGACCGAGGAGGAGGACGCAAAGGGAGGCGTCTTAATGTTGGAACTATGTTTGTTGTTTTTGTTTCTGGTTGTAAATCCTGCTTCTAAGACACTCCCTGGGTTTATTACCCCGTCTGTCGTCAGTCGGGATGTTTCGGGCAAAGAGGAAACCGATGCTTTCAAGACAAGTCACTGCGCTCACGATAACTGATCCGGTATGATGTTCCACGCCGTTCGAAAAGGGCTGAATCCGCGCTCGAAGCGGCGGGTCGGCGAGAAGAAAGCTGAGGTGTTTTGTGGTAGATTTGTGAGATGACGTTCAGATGGATGATCGTCGGCCGAAACCTGCGGTGTTTCCTGATTGAAAAGTCCAATCCGGTGGCAGGCGGGTCATTTTTTTCACTTTAAGGCTTAGAAATGTACTTTTCTAACCACGTGCCACATTGCAGCGCATATATTGTAAATTTTCTCCCGAGCTCGTGGATGGTTTTACTGATGTATGATGTTTGGTCGAGATTCAAACTCATTCCTTTTTTTTTTTTTCCTGCGTTTGTTTTGTTTCAAATGTCTGTAAAATCTCTAAATGTTCGATTGGGGGATTGTCGCTCGCTCTCACAGACGAGCTCCGCTTTTTACCTTAAAAGCTACGATTGCTGTCGAGTTTCCGTTGCAGTTCAGAGACCACGTCATGTAGAAAAGTCAGAGGAGTTTGTCAAATCCAGCCACGTGGAAGCGGCGTGTTTCCTCAGGGCAGGACGTGAGGGAGGAGCCGAGGTATGTTCTGGGCGGCCGTCACACCCGTTCTCCGTCGGTTCGGCCCAAAACTCCCATTCCAGACGAACCCAAACACACGTTAGCTGTTAGCATTAGTGCTCACGTTCCACCTGCAGGGTTTGTTCAGTGTCAAGAGCAGGTTTATTCCCCCTGATGTGACAGCTTTTATTTATATATGGCTAGACTGGGAAATATGTGCATCTATCTGTAACTAGGAGGGCGTGTCTGAGGCGCTTCTCAGATTCACATGGATCACGATCTGCGGTTCAGGATAAGGTTTTGTTTTTTCACAGTAAAACCACTTGTTTTCAAAATCAGGGAAAATGTGCAGGAGGATGGGGGGGAGTGGCAAATACCCACCTTTTTGAAAATCCCAACGGATCCTGAGCCAAAATATATATATATTTGTTAGAAAATGTAGAGAAATTGGTCAGCAGACATCTAGGAAGTTGCATGAAAATGAGCAGAGCTCAGCTTTTAGATCTGTGAAATGAAACACGCCCATTAGATGTGTTCACATCGTGATTTACCTGTTAGAAATGTGTGTGTGACCCGGCCCTGCGACCGACACGCCAGACTTTATATTTAGGTAACATAGTCGTCGCTGGTCTGTCTAGATATTGAATTAACTGCCACATCGAAGCAGCGGCGTCTGTACGCGACTGTATTTTTTGCCTTATGCACATCGGTGCCACGTCGTCGTCCAAGTGTGTACTGGGAACGTTTCCCCCGGGTGACCCCTTCCATCCAAAAGCACAAAACCCCCCCCGAAGAGCAGACGTGCCGTTTTTTTTTTTTTTTTTTATTTTTCTTCCTTCTTTTTTAGTGTGTGTTTCACCAGCATGTTTTGCACGTAGCAATTTTGGTGGCGCCGCGGTCCCTCCAGCACATTGCGAGAATATAACACTCCCACAGGTTGGAAGATATTCACAAAATCACTCCAGCAGTTGGGATTTGTGCGCATGATTGTGTTGGACGGTAATAATCCCACCGCCGAGGCGAAAACACTCCCGTGTTCTCAGGATTGCGACGCGTGTCTCTCGAATGAAACCGGAGATTATTTTCAGACCTTCGCCAGACGATTATGAAAAAACAAATTGGACAATTTCATCGTGAATGTAGGAAGAAGTGTCACACCAAACCGCTAACTATTGCCTTTTATTCAACACTAATGTGGAGGTTTTCTTATAAACTGATGATTCCTATTTTTATATGATCACGTGAAACACACACAGGTAGAATTCGAGGTAAATACCTGATACTATATATTCTATGAATGGCCACTTTAAACTCCCCTCCGAGGTCACATGGTTGTTTGTGAAATAAAGGAGGTTGTTTGCTTAGATTGTCTTGTCTTATTTCCACCGAAATTAACTGAAGATTTAATTGTAAAGAAGAAAATGGACAGTTTTAAATGGTATATCTGGTTGTGTGTGTGTGTGTGTGTGTGTGACGTCATTGTAGAGTGAAACAATAACACCTGCGAGTCACAGTTCAAAACTTTAATCGACATTAAATTTCTCTGGTTTTGATGAACAGTATATACAGAAGTGCGTTACCACGACGACGACAATGTACATGTGTGTCACTTGAGTGTGAGACCGAAGACGGTGCCGCACGCCGACGCCTCAGCGATGTTAAAGCTAGGGGGGGGAAGGGGGGCGGTCATGCACCCCGGCCCGGGGGACCCCTTTCCACCCAGGGGACCCCTCTCCACCCGGGGACCCCTCTCCGCCTGCACCCCAAAGTAAGACCGCTTCCTTGCGGGTCGTCTTGACCTCGACGTCTTTCTGTAGAAAAACAGCTTCTTCCTTGCAGCTCTGCACGGGCAGATCTTCTCAGGTTATTCTCTCCTGACTTTTTACAGACGTGTTTGTTTCAAACTCAAATTTCCTGGTGTTTCTAGGCAGCGCCGTTCCTAATTTTAGACCTCCGGAACCCTTTGAATTAAGATTTTGAAGGAAAATGCTTCTAAATATCTCGTCATCAATCTTTTTTTTCATGTTTCTAGGTAATTTCCTGCAAATAGGCCTTTTTTTTTCCCATCTCAGAAATGTCACGGTTTTCTTTTCAGGTCATAAATCCGCTGAGCGAGGTGCTGTGAGAACATTTAAAACCCTGCGCTGCTTCGCGTCTTTCCACGAAGCTCTCCTCAGTCCCACGCCTCCCACCCTTCTCTCGGATTGTCCGGTGGAAATGGAAACAAAAGATTATAACGTTAAAAAGATACCAAGGGAGTAACAACCAGTATATTCAGAAGTCAGTACACCAACTTTAAGTCAAGATGGAGCACAGAGTGATTTGATTCGTGCGGCTCCAGAGGTCAACATCGAGAGCTAAACGTCCACGGAGGAACCCGACGAACCGCCGCGACGCCGTTAGAAACCCCCAACATTTCAAAAACCGCCCACGGGAGGAGGATCCCAACGCTCGCAGCAAAGCAGATCCCCTCCAGGACCTGGACCCGGATCAGCCGTGAGCGTTATCACTCCAAACATGACGTGTGTTAATACTCTCAAAGAACCCGGTTGTTCTGTGCCCGCAGATCGGAAAGGTCGGCTCCGAGCGGAGACGGGGATGCACTCAGGTGTGTTCGGACCAAAACGAGCCGTTTGAACAATAAATAAATAGATAAATAAATAGAAGTATATCGATAACCTCTGCGGGGCGGCGACCGACTACATTCTGGGCCGGGCGGTTCGTGGCGCTCTCAATGGATGGATAAATTATGTCAGAGCGAACGGGAATACAGAATCCGCACACTCGAGGGTTGCGAGCTGGAATACGAACATTTCCACTTCTGAACGTGCACATTTCATTTGTTTGGCAGTTCAAGAGAACAAGTAATGGATCCGCGGGTCGGTTGCTGCTGCAGAAAGATCCACGTCTGCATTTTACGTCTCAAACCACCATTATGTCACAAGGTAAATCTGACCCTTCTCTAACGTGGGTGGAAACCCCCTGCCCATCTTTCCGGTTCCCCGTCCTCCGCGTTTTGATCCGAACACACCTTCAGACCCGGGACAGACTTGCTTTTTCACGCCGGGACGGTTCACCAAACACAAACCCAGAGGAAACGCAAAAAAAAAAAAAAAATAAAAAAAATAAAACCAGTCTGGACGTCAAATTTACAATTAAAAGCTGAAAATAAATTAGAAAATAAAAACATCGCCATACTATATTGCTGAATTAGGTGTATTTTACACGGACTTTACTACGGCTCCCGACGTCCACACGGCGACCCCGAGCTGCTGGAGGCGGCCGACGCAACCAGTTTGATTTTTGCGTCCGCCTCCTTTTACAACCGGCTGCACGGTTAGACGCACGTGTGGTGATTAGTAATCCTATTTATTGATCCGTTTAAACATATGGAAGAATAAAAGAACCATTTTAAGACCCTGCTGTATGTTCATGTAAGGAAAAGTTCATTTAAAATGGTCTTATTCTGTAGCTTGGGGGTAAATCGGACTTAGTTTGCCCTGAGGAGGAAAAAAGCACGACCGTATGATTAAGTGGAATAATTTAAAAAGAAAAAAAACACAGAGAAAAAACACACGGGACAGGTAGAACTAATGGGGAAAAATAAGGAAATCATTTTCTGCTAATATCTAAGAAAAAATGGTTTATTCTTTTACACAAATCCAAATCTAATCTAGGATTGATTTTTGCTTTTCATGTTATTCTTTCACTCATTTCTCTGACCTTATCACATATTATCTTTTGAGCTGTATTGTAATTTTATTTCTGTGTACAACATTAACCTGGTTTCTCATGCCCTATGTTTAATTCTAATAGCCATTGTTGCGGTTGTGAAGCAGACTAGTCCTTTAAAAACAGCTGTATTAAAAGGTGGCTTCTGGTTTATTCAAATGCGTGTGTGAAACTCAAGAGTTTTATCAAAATGCTGCAAGAAATGACTTATTTTAAAATTTGGAAGAAGGGCTTCCGTGGATTTGTGTGTCCGTGGACACAAAACGTCATTCGGAAGCGTGATCTTTTGGAAAAAAGGTCAGATCGGAGAAGCTGAAACGTTCCTGCAAAGTGGCGTCGTGTTGAAACTTCCTCCCCGCGGGGCGAATAAAGGCACATTCTAGTCAACCTCATCCTGATAGTGATACTGAAAGAGGGGGCGAGTTAACGTTTTGTTTTTTGTTTTTTTTTTTGTTCCTCCTGTATCTCCTAGGTCTCGGATCCGCAGCATGCTTTGCCGAATGTATCCACGGGAGGCCGTGTTTTTTGGGGTCTCGTCCAGCAGCGGGGGGGCGCCGGCGGAGCGGCGTCAGGCCAGTGTGAGCGACAGCGACGGAGCTAAACTAAAACAAAGAGTGCAGGCTTGTAGGATGTATTTGTTGTGATGAGGAACCCCCGGCCTCCACCCATCCCGACCCCGACCCCGACCAGACCTCTGCCGGTGCAGCGATCACTAGTGCGCGTGGGACCTTCCGGAGTTTGGGGGCCCCGCGGTGCCGCCGCCCCCCTTCTGTCCGTGATCCCTCCGGCCGTGTCCGAGGATGCAGTTGGCGCTGCCGCAGCCCTCGTCGTCCTCGTCCCCTTCGCTCTCCGACGACGACTCGCCGAACTGCCGCGGCTTCTCGTAGACGCAGCAGCCTGCAACGACAAGCCCGGTCAGGCTGACGGCGTCGCCGAGGTGGACGCGTGCAGAGACGGACGCCAGGTGAGAGTCCCGTTCCAAAACTCATTTGTTCATCTGCGGTATATAAGCCGCGACTCCTGGTACGCTTTGAAACGACGATGCGACTGATTTCTTCTTCTTCTTCTTTCAGCTTTTCCCTTCAGGTGTTTCCACAGCGAGTCCACTTTCTCCATCTAACCCTATTCTCTGGATCCTCTCTCTCACACCAACTACCTTCATATCTTCTCTCACGACGTCCATAAATCTTCTCTTTGGTCTTCCTCCAGACCTCCTGCCTGGCAGCTCCAACTCCAGCATCCGTCTACCAATATATTCTCTATCCCTCCTCTGTCCATGACCCAACCATCTCCGTCTGGCTTCTCTGACCTTCTCTCCAAAACATCTAGCATGTGCTGTTCCTCTGTTCCTGATCCTCTCCATCCTGGTCACTCCCAAAGAGAACCTCAACATCTTCATCTCTGCAACCTCTAGTTCTGCCTGCTGTCTTTTGGTCATTGGAACAGTTTCTAGTCCAAACATCATCGCTGGTCTCACCACTGTCTTGTACACCTTTCCTTTTATTCTGGCTGATGTTCTTCTATCTCTTGGTACCCCTGACACTTTTCTCCACCCATTCCAACCTGCTTGGACCGTCTCTTCACCTCTTCTCCACACTCTCCTACGCTCTGGACTGTTGACCCCCAGTACCTGAAATCCTCCAGCTTCTTGATCTCCACTCCCTGTAGCCTCACCGCTCCACCCGAGTTCCTCTCATTCACACACATATATTCTGTCTTGCTGCGACTAACTTTCATTCCTCTCCTTTCCAGAGCATACCTCCACCTCTCTAGATGTTTCTCTACCTGCTGTCTGCTCTCACTGCAGATCACAATGTCATCCGCAAACATCATGGTCCATGGGGATTCCTGTCTATTCCTGTCAGCCTGTCCATCACCTGATATATGGATTTTTTTTTTTTTTTTTTGCGCTTATGCTATTCATGCCGCCAAATCAAATTAAAAAGCGACCAGCTGTAGTGGGACAAAGGCGGGATAGAAAATGGATGGACTTTTCCTCGTCTTATATATTATTTATCTTTATCATCAGCCGTGTTACAGCCACTGTTGTGTTTCCAGTATGTATTTGTGGATGCAACCGGTATGTATTTAATTAAAAGTGTTAATATATCATGTTACAACATGGACACCTGTGCTTTATAGACAAATATGGCCTATGAATATACAATTATTTAGTTATTTTCAGCCGGCGCGGCTTGTATTCATGTGCGTTAAATAGTCCAGAAATCACAGTACTTTGACCAGGGTTTCTGTTGTATCGACTGACCTCATTTAATGCATTTTAATGCCGCTTTAAGCAAATGTATGGCCGCGTCCGACCGCAGATACGTTCATTTCAAACAACGTCAATCATTTGCCGGAACAGATTCGGCACGATAGCCTGACAATGGGTTTCAGTCGGTGTGCGATTATTAGTGCAGATTTCCTAGTTTGCTTTATCTCTGGTGCTGTGAGGCTGTAAGAAATAGCTCATTGAAGGCTTCGGCTTCTCAATAATTACTGAGCATCACATTTCTAAAGATCATTAAATCTTTAAAATAAATAAATTGCAAATAACTTTTGCCCTCCATCAAGTGTATTTACATTTTTAATGCCTCTTGACACTGAATGTAATGATTTTAATGCCATTTAATTTCTGCAAAATCTATTCAACAGCTTTTATTGCTTTTTAATGATCGGCAGAAACCCTGTTTGATACGTCGACGCATCGATATATTTGAAATGTGCTTTTGGGGTTGGATTCTCACAGCGAGCCGTAAGACACACACGGGTTCCGGTTATCAAACAAAACGAGAAGGGGATTAAGAATCCGCTCTTTTAGACGTCCTGTTGCAGAAGATAATCTCGGATTTAAACACAACTTAGCAGGGGATCCACAAAATCTGCGAGAAATGCCTTTCCTGATTTCCGTGACTGTGTAAGCGCACAAATTAACCGCAAATAATCCTTTGCCTTTGACATTATGTCAAAAACATTGGCTAAATCTACAACTCAACGATATGCCGAAAATTAAACAAGCAGGTTAAAAAAATGCAACTTTTTAAAGCATTTGATAACTAAAATGGTGCATTTTTAAATATGAGGCAGAACTCACACTTTGAGGACCTCCTGCCCAGGTGTTCGTTGTCCACCGTGTCGCTTGACCACTCCACCTTCTTCTCAGTCTTCCTTTTCCTCAGCTTGATGGTCAGGCTGCGTCCTTCCTGAGACACACACACACACACACACACACACACACACACACACACACACACACACACACACACACACAGTGACAATTATTTGGGGGTGATTTCCCTCCCCTTTCTTTTTAGCAACAATTGTTTCCATTTTGATGCCTCTTTGGTCCATTCATACAAATTTCCCAATTTCAAATTTTATTTTAGACAAATATTTAGCTGTATGAGCTTATTTTCCATTTGCAGCTTGTTGCCACATCTTGGGGTTATTTTTCATAAAAAACTCTTTGAATCATTTTTTTCTTTATCCGGGTCATTTATCAGATGTTTTTGTAAGACACCAGCAAGATGAAGTTCTGGTTTATGACAGTTTTTTTTAATTTATGTTATTGTACTTGAGGTTATCTTACTTATTTAAATAAAATAGCGAAATTGAAGTATTTTACTGCACATTTTCAGTTTCTGTCCCCTGAGCCAACATAAACTACATGTCATTTTAAGGGGATTCATTTTAAGGGGCACCACAAGCTGATTTTCACTCAGAGCGATGTCACGACCTGCTAATTTCACTAAATATCACAATTCCCTGACTCTTGTCGGGTTTTAGAGTGACTAATCTTCTATTTACAGCATGCATTTTCTTGTGATTGTGCTGCAGCAGAGCAGGATCGTGGTCTGTGGAAACACGCATCACATCCACCGTGCAGGGTGTCATCGAGTCCGTTATCCAACCGTCGGTGACAGCCAGAGGAGCGGCTCCGCGTCAGCCTGCCTCCTTGCAACCGGTGCACGACACAGACAGCCGTCAAAAGCCGCTAAAAACGGTAAAAACCTACATCTAACGGACCCGCCTCGACTACACCTGACCCTGCCAGTGTGCAGCGGGGCCTTGTCTCTGCACCGCAAGCAGCTTAAAGAGCTTGTACGTGACCGTCAGTTAATCGCCCCCACCCAAACAAATAAAAATAAAGCTACCGGAGCTACCGGACGCCCTTCCCCCCGCCCTCCGGTTACCTGTTGGGGCGGCGGCGGCGTGCTGGTCTGCACGGTCTCCGTTATCGTCTCACTTGACGTCCCAGGAACCTCAGCCATCCCCGCAAGCTGCTGCTGCTGCTGCTGCTGCTGCTGCTGCTAAAGCTAAAGCTAACGCTAACGCTAGTTAGCTTTTTAAAGATGCGCGGGGGAGGGAAAGAACGCAGTCCGCCGGCGGCGTCACAAACCAGCGATGCCCGATTTCGGGTTCCCTGAATTCGCAGCGAGGGTCCGAACGAGAGGGGTTTGGCCGGGGGATGAGATGTTGTGCCCTCCGATGGGATGTGGCCAGCGCAGGGAGTCAAGGTGCAACATGAGTTAGCTAAACCCAAAGCGGAAGTGGGGTGTTTTTATGACGCTTACAGCGGGGACTCTCACTGATGTAAATAGCGGCGCCTTTCTTTCACAAACCCGTAACTTTATCAACATAGTGAAAAAAAACGTTCATATATTTATCAGCTATTTTTGAAAAATATTATTTTATTTTTAGATGTATTATTTTGAAACGCAGGCAGGATGTTTTACTTGTTTTCGCTGTCGCGGGGAAGCTATTTCCGGACGGACCACTTGCACTTCCGGTCCGTCACATTTAGTGGTCCGTCAACAAACAGCGTCCCTGACAGGTAAACCCTTCTTATAATGTCAACAAAAAACGCGCTTTTAAACGAAACAAATGACATTTAAATGAAACAAACGCAGCGCTTTATATGATCGAGTCATGTGCGGAAGAGTGATGGGTGACATCGGATAAATGTAAGCAGGTTCCGGGTCGTGTTTTGAGTCCTCGGCGTGGTGAAGCTACTGTAAGTGAGAACCGGAGTGTGGATCTTCACCGAGGTGTTTGTCCCCCTAAAGCCCGGCCGAATGCGCCTGCAGGCCGGCGTCCAGGATGTGGAGAGCAGGCCGGGGCCTCGGCGTGAGGCTGCCAGCTTGCGGAGGTCCCTTCAGGCTGTCCTCATCCTCCTCCTCTGCACAGCGGGGCCAAGCAGAGAAGCTGAGGCGCAGGAAAGAAAGGGATAAAGGCATCCTGTCAACGCCTCAAAGTGTGAGTCAACAAGAAATAAGTATTTTTCTCTCTTTTTAACGGCATGGTGGAAGGCAGGGGTCTCCCAAGCTTTCTCCCACGGAGAGGAACTACTCACGCTTTGCAGACTTTAGTTTTCCCCCCCCCTGCCCATTTTGGTTTGTTTATTTTATTCTTGTCATTGTCACACTATTTGTATTGTCATTTAGTTTTGGTTGTCTGTTTTTCACCCTTGTCCATTCTTATCCCTGACGCTCTGCTGTCTATTAGTTCCTGGGTGTCTTTGCTATCTTTTGTCCTCTAACTGTCATCTTTATTTTTGACATTTTAACTGTTATATTGCTGTGACAAAAGAATTTAGATTAAAGTTCAAGCTTATCTTACCCCCTTTTTGCAGCCCAAACAAGCTCAATAAGCGTTGCAAAATGTCAACGTCCGTGTGTCACATTTTGTATCAAAACATCATGAAGGAGTTGACAGACTTGTTACTCTGGAATGAAAACCATTTGTGCCAGTTCCTGCTGATTTACTGCATCTGAAGACACCACACACACACACACACACACACACACACACACACACACACACAGATTCGACTTTTCCTTTGCAAACAACACCTTTGAGTGCAGAGAAAGTTTCTCCCCAGTAAAACTCAAACGTTTCCAATTCTGCGATATCTCTGAAGTAGACGTTGATCATTTACGTAACTCGCTCGGGAAATATCTCGAAACTTTATCTGGACAGAATCTGGAAAAATCACTTAACTATTACCTGATCTAGAAATGACTTGACATAATTAACCATATACATTCTGTTCATTTATTTATTCTTTTCGCAGCCGCTGCTTCTGGTTCGATGCACCTGCACGTGTAATATCTAGATATTCCCTGAAAATCAACAAGAATATAATTTTTTTTCCACAGAGAAATATTTAAAATCGGGTGTTTTTTGTTTCTCAGGCCGCTGAGGCTTCTGGGGTGAAGTGGAGCGAGAGGGAGAAGATCCTGTACTCTGCGCCAACCCTTCCCGGCGAAAAGAAAGGTGTGTAACGTCCCGCCGCCGCTTTATCGACACGCCAAAAAACTTCACGGATCTTCTGTCCGCCTTGCAGACACCGCCCTGCCGTTCCCCTCCTCCTACAGCCCAGAGTTCGTGGAGTCGTCCTGGTACCAGTGGTGGGAGAAGGAAGGTTTCTTCAGCCCGGAGCAACATGTGAGATCTCTCAACGTCACGATGGGCCCGTTGCTCCCGAGTCGTATTTTATCTTCTAGATCAGCGGTCGGGGACGAAATATCTCTTCCGGTGACGCCGTATGGCTCCCATAAAATTCCAAATAAAAAAAAAACAAAACTGTTTGGAGCTGATTTTTAAAACACTTGTGATATTTCTTCATGATACTGTCATTTTAAAGTAAACAGAAATTCGATTTGAAGGTAAATTTCACGGGTCACCCGTCGCTCGGGTCGGGAACCGACGGCTTCCGAGCACGTCTGGGTCGTTGTGAAGGTGAAGAAATTAATTTTATCAGAGAGCCAACTAGTTTGTCCTTGTAACAGAAAAGATGGCGAAAAGTAAAAAAAAAAAGACGACGATTACCGTGATTAATAATCATTTTTAAAATCATGATTTTCCAGGCTGCGTGGATAAAGGAATGTCTAATATGCAGTGATAAAACCGCATCGATGAAACGGTCAAATACCAGAGGTCGCATTAAAAGTAATACATATTTGATTTATTATACGTTAAAAACACTGTATGGCTCTCAATGAAATACATTTAGAAATATTTGTCAAAAATATTGGAGCTTCTTCCTCCCAGCCAGAAGGTTCTCCAGGTTCCTCCACAGTCCAAACACATGCAGGAGGTTCTCTGGAGACCCTACATTGCCCAGAAACACGAATGATTGTATGTCTCTACATGACTTGTGGATGAGAAGGTGAATGGTTGCATATCTTGATATAACGCGCCAATGGGAGGGTGAACGTTTCCATCCGGGATCCCGGCCTGCATGCAGAAGGAGGAACATTCGAAAATACCGGAAAGCGTAGTTTGTTTTTCTTTCTTTTTTCAGTCACGTATGTCGTGAAGGAGTGAAACTAAGCCTCTGTTTTTCGCCGCCGCCTCGTCTTTCAGGAGAAGTGCGACCACGCGAAGGACGAGACCTTCTCCCTGTGCATCCCTCCGCCCAACGTGACGGGGACGCTGCACCTCGGACACGCCCTCACCGTCGCCGTCCAGGACGCCCTCGTTCGACGGTATAACCTCTCCCGTCCGTGACGCCGAGCGCGTGGCGTGACGGTAACACGCAACGCCCGTTGTCGTTTTCCCCCAGGAAACGGATGCAGGGCCACCGGGTGCTCTGGGTGCCCGGCTGTGACCACGCAGGCATCGCAACGCAGGCAAGACACACATATCCATTTATATATATATATATATATATATATATATATATACTGCTCAAAAAAATAAAGGGAACACTTAAAAAACACATCCTAGATCTAAATGAATGAAATATTCTTATGAAATACTTTGCTCTTTACACAGTTGAATGTGCTGACAACAAAATCACACCAAAATGATCAATGGAAATCAATTGTATCAACCCATGGAGGTCTGGATTAGGAATCACACTCCAAATTAAAGTGTAAAAACAAACTCCAGGCTGATCCAACTTTGATGTAATGTCCTTAAAACAAGTCAAAATGAATGTGTGTTGCTTCCTGAGTGGACACTATGATTTCACACAAGTGGGATTGACTTGGAGTTACATTGTGTTGTTCAAGTGTTCCCTTTATTTTTTTGAGCAGTATATATACACAGTAAAGCCTTATTTTTCGCGGGGGTTACGTTCCAAAAAGAACCCGTGATAGGCAAAATCTGTGAAGTAGAAACCTTTTTTTTTTTTTTTTTTTACAATTATTAGACAATTAAATACTCTATTATACATTGAAAAGAAAGAACAAACCATTTTACAGGCTCAATCATTTGTTTCACAAATAAAAGTACTGTACTTTAGAAACGTGTTTTTCAACAAATAACTTCTGTACTGTCAAATAATAATTTTAATCATCAATGTGAACAGAAGGCTTCAAATAGCAGAGATTAGCTCCGCCCACCGCGACTTGAGTAATTGGATTAAACGGGAGAAAATTAATAATGATTGTGAAAAAAATTGCGGACAGTTGCAACCCTTTTTTCATCCTTATTAAAACTTATCGCCGCTGTCGTCCTTATGTTTTTTTCTTCCTTCTTTAGGGAACGAACGGAAGATTCATTCATTCCGTAATGCCGACCTACAGCCGCATAGCTTTTAGCTTCCCTTAGCATGTCCAGAAGTTTAACTTTATCTGCCATAGATAGCATCTTCCGCTGCCTTTTGGGCCCTTTTGTCGCTCCAGAGCGTTTTGTCAACATTATGGGTTTTAGAGAAACTCGAAACTGCGAGAGAATTTGCACATATGTCATGTAAATTTGTCAAGCTGTTTTACGTACGTGTACATATTAAACTGCAACGTTATTGACGCACAGGTAGAGAAGAAGAGGAGTGACTTTTTAGCCAATCAGAATGCAGAACACAATGCACCATGCAAAGCCGCGAAGTAGTGAAACCGTGAAAAGTAAACCGCGTTATAGCGAGGGATCACTGTATATATATTTATTCTCAACAAATACACATGAAATTCATATTATTTCATGATAATTATGTTGATAATACCCCAGTTTTCAAGTGACAGCTTGTTTAAATTCAGATTATTGCCTGTCATTTAATGCAAACGCTCTCTTTTGCAGTTATATGCAGTGTGTGTGTGTGTGTGTGTGTGCGTGTGCGTGTGTGTGTGTGTGTGTGTGCGTGTGCGTGTGCGTGTGTGTGCAAATAGTCGTAATAGAAAACAGTAAGCAAGTCAGGATTTAGCCACAAATGAAAAACAACAGAAAAAAAAAACAAAATATCAAAAAAATACAAAGGAGAAACAAAGAAATGGCTGGTGCAGGGATTGTATTGTGTCTCTAAACGTTATTTTTCGGATAGTTGACCTTCAAACAAGGCTTGGTTTGCTGCAGACGGTGGTGGAGAGGAACCTGCTGAGGAAGAAGGGGAAGCTCAGGCAGGACTTCACCAGGGAGGAGTTCCTGCAGGAGGTCTGGACGTGGAAGGAGGAGTGAGTCTTCCTCGCTGATCTTGACCCGTTGTGCGTTTATATATATGTGTGTGTGTGTGTGTGTGTGAGGTTTGCCGTTTACCTTGTGTGTGTCCAGGAAAGGAGAGGAGATCTACCACCAGCTGAGGAGGCTTGGAGCGTCTCTGGACTGGAGCAGAGCCTGTTTCACCATGGATCCAGTGAGACGTCCACCTTGACCTTCTACACCTTCACACAGAATTATTCTTTACAATATTAATACAATTCATGTGTTGTATCAAACACCTATTTTTTTGCTTATTTCTCTTTTGCGTTTTTTCAGAAATAACGCGAGAATAAATAAATAAATGAGCAATAATAATATTACATTACATTACATTTGGCAGATGCTTTTATCCAAAGCGACTTACAATAGAGGACATAAGCACTGCAAATAACACTTGCAAATACAAGATGCACAGGAAATATACAGAACAGTAAGCTGGGGTTAGTTTATTTTATTTTATTTATTTTTTTAGACAAAAACGTACACATAAGTACACACACACACACACACTGCATAGCCTAACTTGGTGCCTCACCTGATCTGGGGCGTCAGCGCAGTAAAAAGTCCTGAAAGAGAAACGTTTTTACCTGTTTCTTGAAGGTTGAGAGAGATGATGCTAGTCTTGTTGCTTCCGGAAGTTTGTTCCACCACTGAGGTAGTAGAACTGAGAACCTGAGATGGCTTAGAGCGAGCAGAAGGTGCTGCTAGTAGGTTTGTATTAGAGGAACGCAGCTCTCTGCCCGGATCATAAGGTCTTATGTTTAATAAGTAAATTAGCTGTTAGCTAGCTAGCTTAAAGTCAGTAAAGTTAAAAGTCAAAAAATAAGAAACGAGGGAAAATAAAAGAACGACATGTTGAAACGAGACTTTAACCAAAATTGAAGTTTTTTTCCGGGGAAACGGAGGAGTGGCAGCAAGAAGATCTGACCTCGGGGATTCAAGTGGAACCATGCAGACGTCTTCAAGAGTCCAAACTCCAGGAAATATTCATCAGATAACTTACCTTCTCCCGTGTGTGTGTGTGTGTGTGTGTGTGTGTGTGAAGGGCTTCAGTCACGCGGTGACGGAGGCCTTTGTGCGTCTGCATGACGCCGACCTGATCTACCGCTCCGAGGCTCTGGTGAACTGGAGCTGCGCCCTGGAGTCGGCCATCTCCGACATCGAGGTGAGACTCCTGAGAACCAAAATAATATTTTACTTTGCAGGAATATCATTATTATTTGTTTTTTTTTTTTTTTTCATGAAACTGTCCAATAAAATCAAATTTGTATTTTTTTGGTCAGCTTTTATTGAATGAATAATTCTGTTACATTTATTTTTATTTTCCACTGCAAAAAATATATTTTGATTATTAAAGTTCCACTTTTTTGTGTCATTATTACACTTGTGAAAACTTAAAAACTTTCTGAAATCAATTCGTCTTTTTCAACTGCAGTCGCTGTAAATTAATGTGTCTCAAAGTAAAATAAATGTACCGGTAGTTAAAAAAACCTTGATCACATCCAGTACAAACAGTATGTTTTCAGTTTTTATTCAATGAATTATTCTGTACATAAAATTGTGCTAATTTCCCAATAAATCCCACTGCTAAATATATCATTTGATTATATTTCCACTTTTATGTGTTATTATTTCATTAATAAAAATTAACAAAAAACTCTTTATCATGTACATTTTTTCAATTTTTATTCAATGAATTATTCTGTACATAAAATTATACTAATTTCCCAATAAATCCCACTGCTAGATATATAATTTGATTATATTTCCACTTTTACGTGTTATTAGTCCATTAATAAAGATTAACAAAAACCTCTTTATCACATACATTTTGTCAGTTTTTATTCAATGAATTATTCCGTACATTACTGTAGATACTGTAAATACTGTTTTCAATAAATCCCACTGCTAAATATATATTTTGATTATATTTCCACTTGCATGCGTAATTATTCCTCGAGTAAAAACTTAAAAAACACTTCTTGATTACATGAATTCATCTTTTTCAACTGACGTCACTACAAATGAATTTGCTTCAAAGTAAAATAAATTTAGTCTAAAAAAAACTCTTTATCACATACATACAGTATGTTTTTAATTTTTTATGGTTTTGATTGATATCATTTCGATCTGAATTGATTTTTCTGTGCTTGGAATTATACTCATTTCCCAATAAATCCAACTGCTAAATTCAGATTGTGATTGTATTTCCAATTTTTTGTTTTATTTTTCCACCGGTAAGAACTTAAAAAAACAATTGTCATACACGTTTTTTATTGTTTCTATTGAATTAATGGTTTTGTACATAAGCGTATTCTTGTTTCCCAATAAATCCCACTACTAAATATAAATTTGATTATATTTCCACAATTTTTTGTGTTATTATTCCACTCACAAAACTTTATCACATGAATTCATCTCTTCCAACTGCAAATAAATGTCCTTTAAGAAATTTAAATAAATTATTTCTCACCAGAATAATCATCTTATTAGGAGATGCACGACAAATCCGAAGCTTTGGACGTTGGAATGCTACAAAAACCCTGATTCCAGTGTTGCATCTTCTTGTAGCTTCCCCTGCAGATGTCGACCGATCGGTGACGTGTGTGTGTGTGTGTGTGTGTGTGTGTCAGGTGGACATGAAGGAGCTCCCTGGCAGTTCCATGCTGTCGGTTCCTGGTTATGAGGATAAAGTTGAGTTTGGAACCCTGGTGACCTTCTCGTATCCCGTGGACGGTCAGGGTGAGTTTCTCCGTCCCGTCCAGAAGGTGATGGATTCTCTGCTTCTCCTTTCCATTCACGCCGGTTGTGTTTGTCTCCCGCCGGGCGAAGGAGGCGAAGTTGCCGTTTCCACCACCCGTCCCGAGACCATGCTGGGCGACGTAGCCATCGCCGTCCATCCAGAAGATCCTCGATACAAGGCGAGCGGCGGTAGATGTTCTGCATGCGTCCTCCAGGGAGGAGCCAAATATTTCCAACATCTAATACAGGGGTGTCAAACTCAAATTCCCAGAGGGCCAAAATTTAAAAAAAGAACATTGTCGAGGGCCAGACCAATTTTTTTTTATTAATTTATTTATGTTTTTATTATCTTTAAGATACAGTAAACTACTGTATTAACCATCCTAATATATTACAATTGAATTTTTGCTTAAATACTGAAACCAGAACAGGTTTAAAAAAATAATAAAAACAAAAACTGAAAAAAAATATCAGGCTTCTATATCTTTAACTTTATTCATTTTAATTGTAACCTAAATCTTTTCATCACAGACCATCAAGGCCAACACCTAAAAAAAAATATCTCTTTCAACTTTGAACAGACCATCCCATCAGTAAATAAAATAATATTTATCTATAAATTGTTAAAACTGACAAGAAGGACTGGTATAATACTGGTGAAATAATAATCATAATTAAATAATAAAAAATCAAAAACGGCCACATAAAACCCAGCGCTTGACGCGTTCCATGTTTAGCGCCTTTAGCGGTACGTGCGCTGTATAACGGGCCGGCGGGCCAGATGTGATACATATTTGAAATCATCTCGCGGGCCAAATATAATTGTAGTGCGGGCCAAAAGTGGCCCGCGGGCCTGAGTTTGACATGTCTGATCTAATATCTGGTTTCTTTTGCAAAGAAACAAAAACGAGGCAATGGTAGCAAACAAAGTCGTAGCATTTTTCTTCTTATTATTCACAAGACGAGGAATGGCCAAAAAAAAAAAAAAAACTTTCCTGCGCGGACGATAGTTTTCTTCATTTCCGCTTGCAGGGTTAAATTCTATTATTATCGTGAGGCTAAACTCAACGCTAACAGCGGCTTTGTCGGATGTTCAAACAGATTTAAAAAAACACCTGAAAGAATCATTAAGCTGATTATCACCCTCTCCCTGAAGTATTATTAAATAGAAGAGTCCGATAATTGTCCAACAGCGGGAAAGTTTCAACCGCCCACAGCAGAAAGTGGACCGTGCAAGAAAATCAGAAATAGCAAAACTAAAAATAAACAAGAAATAGCGTTAGCGATATATGTATAAGATAAGAAATACTTCATTGAAATTCTTTTGTCACAGCAGCGCAACAATGACAATAATCAATAAATATGAGTATAAATATGGAGACATTTAAAAGATAGCAAAAGACATCCCTAAAAAAAAAGATAGCGAAATGAACAGGGGTAAAAATAGACGTCAGAATGGGGAAAAAAAACAATAGCAAAGGTGAGAATAGACAACTAAAGCGATAACGTTACGACAAGGTTAAGAAGGGAAACAGAATTTCTTAAACAGTGAGGCTCTTTTAACGGGTTGCAACTAAACAATATATAACAGTATCTTCATGGGTCTCCACAGTGAACCTCTCCATCTAACCCCCTTTTCTCTGGATACTCCTTTTTTCACACCAGCTAACTTCATTTCCTTTTTGACGACATCCATTAATCATCTCTTTGGTCTTCTTCTGGACCTCCTACCTGGCAGCTCCACCTTCAGCAACCTTCTACTCAGATCTTCACCATGTTTTGGACATGAACAGAAGACTGTTCATGTCCAAAACATCTCAGTCATCACTTTGGTCTCGGTCATACATGTCCTGCACCCCTGTGACAAATTCTTCTTTTCCTTTGGGCTTTTCCCCTCAGGGTCTCCACAGCGAATCCACCTTCTCCATCTAAGCCTATACTCCGGATCCTCCTCTCTCGCACCAACTACCTTCATATCCTCTCTCACAACGTCCATCAATCTCCTCTTTGGTCTTCCTCTGGAACTCCAATTCCAGCATCCGTCTACCAATATACTCACCATCCCAACCATCTCAGTCTTTGTCCAGAACATCTAACATGAGCCGTCCCTCTGATGGACTCATTCCTGATCCTCTCCATCCTGGAAAAGAGAACTTCAACATCTTCATCTCTGCGACCTCCAGCTCTGCCTCCTGTCTTTGGGTCATTGTCACTGTTTCTAGATCAGGGGTGTCAAACTCATTTTCACCGAGTTCCACATCAGCATCATGGTTGCCCTCAAAGGGCCACGTCTAACAGCTACTCCTCAGCCACAATCAAGCTAGCTTTCACTGCTGCAGTGGTTTTGATGCGGCTTTCCTGAATATGTTCTGCTGCCGTAGTAGTTTGGCTTTTATTTCTTGGACAATTTGTTGTTTTTCTGGAAGCCTAACTTTGGCATACATGTTTGGTGTCAACATGTAGACATAGATTGTACTCTTTGACAACCGACGCTGCCTCATAACACAAAAGACATACTGCTTTTTCTCCTTGAAGCACAAACATGTACTGGCCTTCCCATCTTTCTTGAAACTTCCATCTGCATCAACTTTTCTCTTCCTGGACATTTTAGGAATCCTTTGGATTTCTCAATTCCACTTGTTGGAAATGATGTGAGTTCACTGCGATCTAATGGTGGGAAATGTAGTTCATGGTCAATGCACTATTTGAAGGTATTCTCGCGGGCCATATAAGATAAAGTGGCGGGCCACGTTTGGCCCGCGAGCCTCGAGTTTGACCCGTGCTCGAGTGCATTTTCATGACCTCTTTTCCAGACAACTTAGAAACAGTACATTGTAATATTTGTTCTCGTTCCGGATGATGGAAATGGCACTTCCTGAGTGGCGTCTGTCCTTGCAGGACCTCCACGGAAAGCGTTGCCGCCACCCGTTCGTCGACAGGCTGCTGCCCATCGTCACGGACGCGTCGGTGGACATGGAGCTGGGAACAGGTGACCCTCGACCTCCCGCTCGCTCCGGAGCGCCGACCCACCTCCCGCCGCCGCCGCCGTCGGCGTTGAAACCTCCGCTTTGGATCGCAGGCGCCGTGAAGGTCACCCCGGCTCACGACCACGCCGACTTCCTGTTGTCTCAGAGACACTCGCTGCCGGCGCTCAGCGTGATCGGCGGCGACGGGAGGATGACGGCGCTGTGCGGACGCTGGCTGGAGGTACGAAGACATCTCCGTTTTTCTATTTTGTAGTTTTAATCCGATTCTGAAATTGAAATCATGAAAAACGTTTTTTTTTTTTTTTTTTGATAATCCGATAATTTTTTGATAATACAATAACAATGGTTTGTTATTGTTATTTTCCTGTTCACAGGCTTTGAATTTAGAAGTTCAAACTGAGCATTTAATAGTGAAAAATATATAATTTTTCAAACGTTCCTATATATATTTCATCATTTTTTTTCCAGACTGACTTTTTCTCCATTTCTTGTGGTATTCGAATATGGAAAACAGAGTGGAATATGGAAAACTTGAGGATCTGAATCAAACTTTTTAGATTTGTGTTAAAAAATTGTGAATAGTGAATAATATGTAATTTTTCAAATGTTCCTATATATGTTTAATCTTTTTTTCCAGACTAAATTTTTCCCCATTTCTTGCGGTATCCAAATATGGAAAACAGAGTAAAAACTTTTTAGATTTGTGTTAAAACATTATGAATACTGAATAATGATTAATATATAATTTTTCAAATCTTCCTCTATGTGTTTAACCTTTTTTTTCCCCAGACTAAATTTTTCCCCATTTCTTGTGGTATTCAAATATGGAAAACGGCGTAAAAACTTTTTAGATTTATGTTAAGACGTTGCCATGAAACATTTCATAAAATAGTTGATTTGCATTTAATGTTAATGACTCAAAGAATGTCACATTTTCACCTCGCCAAATATGGACCTCTTTGCAAAGACTCTGGAGCCTCCTGGCCTTGAGGATCTGGATCAGACGTGGGCAAACTACGGCCCGCGGGCCTTTTACGGCACGTCGAGCTTTTCAATCCGGCCGGCCAAACTTGAAATTTTGTTATTTAAACCTCATTCTTTTACCTTTTCCTTGAAATACGTGCTTTCCCCCAGTAGATGGTGCACTCCGAGACACGGTTGGAGTGCGGCGTTTCGCTTTGCGCTTTGAACGCTTCTGTAAAAGTTAGCGGATCAAGGAAAAGGGAAAATGAACAGCGAGTGCCGAGCGTTTAATAAGGACAACAAAATATTTTTTTTCATCGCAGTCCGATCGACGGCTGTGTGCCTGAAACGCCAAGAAACCGTTGCGGTTTTGTAAGAATACAATGTCAGCCATCGCTTTGACACGAAGCATGCTAGCTATGCTAATAAGCGGTCGCCGCAAGAACGAAGGCTACGGCTAATTTAAGAATGTTCACCGACAAGCTGCGATGCTCGAGTCCAGTAACAAGGCAAGTTTTATGCTAGCGTTCAAAGTAGCGATTAGCCATGTTTTCCTCAGGGGGGGACGGCGGCGTATAAGATGCTGTCCCTGTTTTGCTAGACCTTCATATTTGATGAAGGTCTAGCAAAGGTCATTGCCAAACAAACCGAAATGTCCAAAAATAAAATACGTCACCGATCCCTTGTTTTTAAAAAACAGAGTGACATCTTTTAGCTCTTAGCTGATCGCTATCTTGTTCCTCCTCCTGCGCACTAAAACCACTAAAATCGTCTTCTCCCGTGTCGGATTTGAACGGCCTCAGAATTTCACGCTCATTTCATCGGTCCGATGTGAGGTGAACCTCGTGAGCCCAAAAACAAATTTATAAATCGGCCGCATCGTTGTTGAAGCCGCAGTGTCGTAGTCCAGAAATGACGGGAAATATTTTTCCACTATATTTTGATCCCAGATAAAAATAGGTCACAGTTCAAGTGTGTGTTGCAAAATAAAAATTCCGCGAGTGCAGTCGGAGATGTGAAACCGGAGTATTTTCCCTTCACACGGGGACTTTCTGCGCACAGATATAATGAATTACTTTCAAACGGACGGGTTTATTTCTTATTTACGTCTTTGCTGACTCGCTCAGTGACGCTCGGGATGCGAGGCGTCGCTCAGAGCCGGGCGTCTGCTGCTGTGTTTGCAGGGAGTGAAGCGTTTCCACGCCAGGCAGCAGGTGTTGGACGCCCTGGTGGAGAAGCAGCTGTTCAGAGGGAAGAAAGACCACGCCATGATGCTGCCCGTCTGCAGGTAGAAAGCAGGACCTCCAGAAGAAGCACCGAAATAGCCGGATGATTATTTGGCAACGCGCAAATTAACTGATCTGGCTTATGTCGTTACAAACAGGCAAAATTCGCCAATTATCGCTGTGAAGAATCTCTATTTTCTCTGGCGGAAAGTTGAGTATCCAATTCTTCGTGAGACAGTTTGTCATCAGCCGCTGATATTTTACATCCCGGGGAAATAATCAGATGATCGATTTTTAGTGAAGATGAATTTGAGTTAAATGTTGCTCCCTGCAGAGCCCGAGAGGAGCCCCGAATCACCCGCCAACCCGTAAATCAGAAAGAAGGAGTGGTAATAAATAGGTACCAGTGGTCCAGAGCAACGGAGCAGGAGAGTTTTATGAGGAAATATAAATTCTTGGATGCAGAGTTTGGAAACCATTTGCAAAGCTCAGATGTCATCTCTGTTCATCTCGGGTGCAGCATCAGGAGGAATCATACCGCAAGTCGTCTTCTTCTTCTCCTTTGGGCTTTTCCCCTTCTCTTTGGTCTTCTTCTAGACCTCCTGCCTGGTATCTCCACCTTCAGCAACCTTCTACTCAGATCTTCACCGTGGTTTGGATATGAGCAGAAGACTGTTCATGTCCAAAACATCTCAGTCATCACTTTGGTCTCGGTCATACATGTCCTGCACCCCTGTGACAAATTCTTCTTTTCCTTTGGGCTTTTCCCTTCAGGGGTCTCCACAGCAGATCCACTTTCTCCATCAAACCCTATTCTCTGGATCCTCCTCTCACACCAACTCACTTCATATCCTCTCTCACGACGTCCATCAATCTTCTCTTTGGTCTTCATCTAGACCCCCAATTCCAGCATCCGTCCACCAATATATTCACTATCCCAACCATCTCAGTCTATGTCCAGAACACCCACCATGTGCCGTCCCTCTGATGGACTCATTCCTGATCTTCTCCATCCTGGTCGCCCCCAAAGAGAACTTCTTCATCTCTGTGATGTCCTACTCTGCCTCCTGTCTTTTGGTCATTGTCTCCATTTCTAGACCATCTCACCACCGTCCCCTCCACCTTTCCTTTCATTCTGGCTGATAGTCTACTATCTGACACTTTCCTCCACCCATTCCAACCTGCTTGAAGCCATCGCTTCACCTCTTTTCCCCACTGTCTGTTTCCTCCAACTTCTTGATCTCCACTCCCTGTAGCCTCACCGTTCCACCCGAGTTCCTCTCATTCACACACATATATTCTGTCTTGCTGCGACAAACCTTCATTCCTCTCCTTTCCAGAGCATACCTCCACCTCTCTAGATGTTCCTCACCTTGTTCCCTGCTCTCACAACAGATCACAATGTCATCTGCAAACATCATGGTCCATGGAGATCCCTGTCTAACCTCATCTGTCAGCCTGTCCATCACCACTGCGAACAAGAAGGGTTCCCTGATGAAGAATCATACCAACATATTATATCTATTATAATTTGGACTCCAAAGAAGCCGCTTAGAAGTGTAGAAGGAGCAGAGTGTGTCGTGCCGTTTGAACCCGGGTGTGTTTTCGGCGCTCACTCCCTGCGTCTCGTGCTAAGCTAACCCGGCCGCTCTGCTCCTCAGCCGCTCCGGAGACGTCATCGAGCCCCTCCTGAAGCAGCAGTGGTTCGTTCGCTGTAAAGAAATGGCCCGGAAGGCCATCCAGGTAACCATGGCAACCGAGAGGGGGGGGGTTCAACACGCCGTCGAATTGGCAGGGATGATTTAAATCTAGAAAAAATGTCCGTGTGCGTGGAAAGGAGTCGATTACTGTTAATTTATTAGCTAATTTGACAACTCGACTAGACTGCGGAATAAGCAGCGCAGATCAAGGTTGAGTGAATAAATTTGTCCTTTTTGGAAATTGATTCCCACAAAAAAAATATGCAAGATTTGACTTCAGAATTGTGTAAATTTAACAATTAATTACCTCAAAATCTGCACAAATTCACCTGCAAATATGGACTGAATCAAAATAGTCTTTTTTTTTTTTTTTTTTTTTTTTTCTTTAATTACAATTTATTTTTTTCCGGAGAATTAGGAACAGCATTACATTTTTTTTTTTTTTCTCCAAAATAAAGGAGTGATGTTCCATAAAGCTCCCTCTGTCCCGAAACCTGGTATGAATTATTATTAATGAATTGTTTAAATAATGAGTGTGTGTGTGTGTGTGTGTGTGTGTGTGTGTGTCAGGCGGTGGATGAAGGTCATCTGGAAATCATCCCTCCCTTCCACACCAAGACGTGGCGGTCTTGGCTCTCCAACATCAGGTATCCCGCTGCGACCTTTGACCCCGATAGCGTCCATATTTGGGGAACAACGGCGACCCGTGTGCGTCGGCGGCGGCGCGACGCCGCGGGTGAAGTCACGCCGCCGAGACGATGAAGGAGTCCTGTGTGGTCGACAATGCGCGTCTTGTTTTTGTCCGCAGCGACTGGTGTATCTCCAGGCAGCTGTGGTGGGGTCATCAGATCCCGGCGTACAGAGTGGCGCTCGCCGCCGATCCGAGCCTCGGGCCCGTACGTACATCCACGCCATTTCTTCTTCTCGTCTTCGACCCGAACGTCCGTGTGACGCGCCGGCGGGTGTTTTCTGTTTTGCAGGACGCGTGGGTTTGCGGGCGGGACGAGGACGAGGCCCGACGAAGAGCCGCCGTCGCTTACGGCGTGAAACCCGAGGCCGTGAGCCTGACTCGCGGTGAATGCTGCCTCCTCGTTCGCGGTTCGAAGGGAAGCCTTCAAGGCGTCGCAGCTACTCGTCGATACGCCGCTGCCGCTCGTATCGATCGATCGATATGTCTCCGGCGTAAATCTCGTTTTCTCTTTGGCCGCTACCGTCGGGGGTCGCCGCGGCCAATCACCTACCTCCATCCGAGCATGTCCTCCAACCGTAAACCTCCTCCCTGGTCCTCCTCTCGCCCTCCTGCCCGGCCTCTCAATCAGTTATACGACCTTTCGAAATGCTAAATGTATTGAATATTTTTCAGGAAGCAGAGCTGGAGGTCGCAGAGAAGAAGATGTAGAGGTTCTCTTTGGGACGGCACATGTTAGATGTTCTGGACATTGGGAGATGGTTGGGATGGTGGATATATTGGTAGACGGATGCTGGAATTGGAGGTCTAGAGGAAGACCAACGAGAAGATGTGTGGACGTGGTGAGAGAGGAGGATCCAGGGAATAGGGTTAGACGGAGAAGGTGGATTCACTGTGGAGACCCCTGAAGGGAAAACCCCAAAGGTAAAAAGAAGAATTTGTCACAGGGGTGCAGGACATGTATGACCAAGACCTAAGTGATGACTGAGATGGTTTGGACATGAACGCACCTCTGTTCATGTCCAAACCATAGTGAAGATCTGGGTAGAAGGTTGCTGAAGGTGGAGCTGCCAGGTAGGAGGTCTAGAAGAAGACCAAAGAGAAGATGGATGGACGTCGTGACAGAGGATATGAAGTTACCTGGTGTGAAAAAGGAGTATCCTGAGAATAGGGTTAGATGGAGAAGGTGGATTCGCTGTGGAGACCTTTAAAAGGAAAAGTCGAAAGGAAAAAAAGAATTTGTCACAGGGGTGCAGGACATGTATGACTTAGTCAAAGTGATGACTGAGATGGTTTGGACACGAATACTCTTCTGTTCATGTCCAAACCGTCGTGAAGATCTGGGTAGAAGGTTGCTGGAGGTGGAGCTGCCAGGCAGGAGGTCTAGAGGAAGAGCAAAGAGAGGGGGATCCAGGGAATAGGGTTTGATGGAGATGATGGATTTGCTGTGGAGACCCCTGAAGGGAAAAGCCCAAAGGAAAAGAAGAAATCTAAAACGTTTCTCAAATTTCTGAACGTTTTCCTTCACGTATTCACTTTATGATTAACAGTCGGGGTTTCATTCCTGAAAAACAGCAGGTTTTTACTCAATGATCAATTCCTGTCAAAATCCATTTCAGGTTTCTTCAGTTGGAATTTGTACAATTTGACCTCACAGAATACTTCCTATGATCCGGTCACAGCGGTTTTCCATGGCAGCTCCTCTTAAAATCTTAAAATCAGGTCAATCGGCTGAGAGAAACCGCAAATCTCCTGTCAGTCTTTGAGTGAAGATGCCTCCAAGAGAAGCGGTTTTAAGCCACGTCCCTTGGAAGATAGTCGATCTAAGAAAGGATCTGATTGTGTTGCAGACCCCGACGTCCTGGACACCTGGTTCTCCTCAGGCCTCTTTCCCTTCGCCATGCTGGGCTGGCCCGAGCAGGTAGCCCCCTTCTCCTCCTCCAGCATCCCCATCCAGCACCCCAACTGTAACCGTAAACCCCGGTTCCTCTTCCGCAGACCCCCGATCTTCAGCGCTTCTACCCCAACTCCATCCTGGAGACGGGCAGCGACTTGATCTTCTTCTGGGTGGCGAGGATGGTGATGCTGGGCTCGGCGTTGACGGGACAGCTGCCCTTCAAGCAGGTACGCCGAGCAAATCCCGTGTTGTGGGCCGCCATGTCATTTTATGTGGGCCGCAAGAACATCTAAAAATGTCTGGAGATTCTCAGTTATCCAGATGATGGTGAATTCTGGTCTACATCGACTCGTCTTGGCAACTGGAGTTGAGTTTCTTCACTTGAAGATGTTTCACCCTCATCCAAGAGGCTTCTTCACTTCTCATGACCTGTGGGGAGTTTCTGAATTTAACTGTTATGTAATATTTGGAAACGTCCAGTTGCCAAGACGAGAAGCTTTTGACAAGAATTCAACGTCTTAAACAAGTCAAACACATGTATTGACCATAAACTGCATTTCCCACAAGTCATGCCGATCATGTTACCCAAGAAGTGACGGCTTCTTCAATGCGGTTTTCAACAAGCACAATTGAGAAATACAAATAATCCCTTAATGTCCAGGAGGAAACACGAGAAAGATGGGAAGGCCAATACATGTTTGTGCTTCAAGGATAAACAGCGGTATGTCTTTTGTGTTACAAGTCAGGGTTGGTTGTCAAAGAGTACAATCTACATCTGCATGTTGACACCAAACATGTATGCCAAAGTTTGCCTTCCAGAAAAACAACAAGTCGTCCAAGATTTAAAAGCCAAACTCCGATTTCAGCAGAACATGTTCACGAAAGATGCATCCAAAAACGCCACAGCAGTGAAAGCTAACTTTAGCTGAATAAAGCTAGCTTGAAGCTAGCGGCTGAAGAGTGGCTGTTTCATGTGACCCTTTGAGGGCAACCGTGATGCAAATGAGTTTTGCACGCCTGACATGTAAAAACTCACTCCAGTCAGTGACTGCGCTACTTCACATTGCACATTAGCTCATTATTTCCCGAGAAGCCCGTTAGCCCTTAAAAATCCATAAGTTAGCCACGTCCTCGTTTAAGGTGCAATGTGAAAAAAGTAGCGTCTCATAATCCGGAAAGTACGGTACTCCTGTATGTAGGCAAAGACATTTTATGTATTTATTCCTTCGATTTATTAGTTGAACACTTTATACTTTAACATTTGAGTTTTTATTTTATTTTTTTTTCACGCTTTATTTTTAGCTTGTCACCGTCTGGTCCTTGTATGTTTTGCCGCTGCAGTTGCTAAACAATTTCCCAATCATGGGATCATTCAAGTACATCTCTTGTAAACGTCCGTCCTGAAGGTGCTGCTTCACTCCCTGGTGAGGGACAAGCACGGCAGGAAGATGAGCAAATCCCTGGGGAACGTCATCGACCCTCTGGATGTGATACAAGGAGTCTCCCTGGAGGTCAGTGCCTGTTTTCGGGGTGCGCGAGATGGTTTCTCCAGGGGGGAAACTCACTCCGTGTTCCTCCAGAGGCTTCAGGAGAAAGTAACGGAGGGGAACCTGGACCCGAGGGAGCGGCGGGTCGCCATGGAGGCTCAGGTCAGCTGCCGCCGGTTTCAGACAAAAACATGCTCATCTCTTACCTGCCCGCCGCTTCCGCTTCCCCTTCCAGAGGAAGGACTTCCCCCGTGGGATCCCTCAGTGTGGAACCGACGCGCTGAGGTTCGCGCTCTGCTCCCACAAGATGCAAGGTGAGCTTACGGGCTTTACGGGAAATAATGAGCTAATGTGCCATGTGAAGTAGCGCAGTCACTGACTGGAGTGAGTTTTTACATGTCAGGCGTGCAAAACTCATTTGCATCACGGTTGCCCTCAAAGGGTCACATGAAACAGCCACTCTTCAGCCGCTAGCTTCAAGCTAGCTTTATTCAGCTAAAGCTAGCTTTCACTGCTGTGGCGTTTTTGGATGCACCTTTCGTGAACATGTTCTGCTGAAATCGGAGTTTGGCTTTTAAATCTTGGACAACTTGTTGTTTTTCTGGAAGGCAAACTTTGGCATACATGTTTGGTGTCAACATGCAGATGTAGCTTGTACTCTTTGACAACCAACGCTGAATTGTACCACAAAAGACATACCGAGAACATCCCGTCCTTTCCCCGTCCAGGAGACGACATCAGCTTGTCCGTCTCCCAGGTCCTCAGCTCCAGACACTTCTGCAACAAGATGTGGCAGACGCTCAGGTTCACCCTGGCCGTGCTGGAGGGACGCTCGGCGCCGCCGGCGGCGCTGGAGGAGGTAACGCCGTCCGGAGAGAACGTCAGGACGCCACCTGAGCTTCTCACATGTTTGATCCAAGTCAGTGTTATTGTTTATTTCTCCGCATGCTCTGGACATGCAGAGGACGGACATCCCGTGATGACATGAAATGAGCGAAATAAAATGATAATAAGAGTGCAGATTAACATTTTTAAGACCACTTAAAATACAAATAGTTGCAAATCCAGTCATGATAAGATAAGATAAGGGAAAGTCCTTTGTCACAGAAGCACAACAGCTAGAATAAGAATAAATAACTTTATTTATCCCGAAGGAAATTGTTGTGCCAGAGTGACAAGAAAAATATAACAGTAATAAATAATAGTAGAAAATTTTATAAAGAGAAAAAAAAAAAACTTTTTGAGAAGGGAAAAAAAACATAATTCTAATGCTAATTTTAATTCATTGTTTTTACATTTGTATGAAAATCGTGCAAATTGTGCCGTTTGTTTAAGAATAAGAACAACTTTATTTATCCTGAAGGAAATTGTTGTGCCAGAGTTGCAAGAAAAATATAACAATAATATATAATAGTAGAAAATTGTGTAAATAGCAAAAAAAACTTTTGAAAGGGGGAAAAATTATAATTTTAATGCTAATTTTAATTTGTTGTTTTTAGATTTGTCTGAAAATTGTACAAATTGTGCCGTATGTTTAAGAATAAGTACAACTTTATTTATCCTGAAGGAAATTGTTGTGCCAGAGTTATAAGAAAAATATAACAATAATAAATAATAGTAGAAAATTGTGTAAATCGCAAAAAAAAAAATTTGAGAGGGGAAAAAAAAACATCATTTTAATGCTAATTTTAATTCATTGTTTTTAGATTTGTCTGAAAATCGTACAAATTGTGCCGTTTGTTTAAGAATAAGAACAACTTTATTTATCCTGAAGGAAATTGTCGTGTCAGTTACAAGAAAAATATAACAATAATAAATAATAGTAGAAAATTGTGTAAACAGCAAAAAAAAAATTTTTTAGAGGGGAAAAAATATCATTCTAATGCTAATTTTAATTTGTTGTTTTCAAATTTGTCTGAAAATCGTGCAAATTGTGCTGTTTGTTTAAGAATAAGAACAACTTTATTTATCCTGAAGAAAATTGTCGTGCCAGAGTTACAAGAAAAATATAACAATAATAAATAATAGTAGAAAATTGTGTAAGTAGCAAAAAAAAAATTTGAAAGGGGGAAAAAACATAATTCTAATGCGAATTTTAATTAGAAATAAACTATAAAGTGTCTTAAGTGTCTTAAGGAAGTAAGAGTATGAAAAAATATTGTACATGTAACTGTTATGAAATATTGCACAATTATTAACACATATACCAATAAATTATTACAATTTACAGTAAGTGGGTGATTTTTTTTTTTTATAAGGTTTTAAGATTTTAATATTCCCTGCGGCTGAAGGGGGAGGAATTAAAAAGTCTGATAGCCTCAGGTAGGAAAGACCTCGACGTCGGTGTGGCATGCAGGGAGTGATAAACACAATGTCAAAAAATAAAAACAGTAAAATAAACATAAATGTAAATAGAGAGACAGAAGACAGAGGATAGCAAGACATCCACGAATAAACGGACAATAATAACGGACAACTTAAAGGGTGAAAAAAAAACGCAATAAATAGAGCCACGAGCGCAGCAACCGAATAAAATGAACAATAAGAATTAGAAATAAGAATAAGAAAAAGGATGTGTGTGTTGCTGCGGTGCAGACGCTCCCGGTGAGCAGCCTGGACCGCTGGATCTGCTCCAGGCTCCTCAGCACCGTCGCCCAGAGCGAGCGCTCCTTCCAGAAGCACCAGCTCCACGCCGTCACGGCCGCCCTGCACTCCTTCTGGGTCCACAGCCTGTGTGACGTCTACATGGTGAGACAACCGCTATGGGATACAATATACAAATATTCATTATAAATATACTGCTGAAAAAAATAAAGGGAACACTTGAACAACACAATGTAACTCCAAGTCAATCCCACTTGTGTGAAATCATAGTGTCCACTCAGGAAGCAACACACATTCATTTGGACTTGTTTTAAGGACATTACATCAAAGTTGGATCAGCCTGGAGTTTGTTTTTACACTTTAATTTGGAGTGTGATTCCTAATCCAGACCTCCGTGGGTTGATACAATTGATTTCCATGGATCATTTTTGTGTGATTTTGTTGTCAGCACATTCAACTGTGTGAAGAGCAAAGTATTTCATAAGAATATTTCATTCATTTAGATCTAGGATGTGTTTTTTAAGTGTTCCCTTTATTTTTTTGAGCAGTGTATATAGGATTTTTCTTTTTTTTTTTTTTTTTTTTTTGTTTCAAACTGCCTCATTTTATTTTCTCTCAATTCCCATTGGCCAACGGATGCTCCGAGTCTTGGCTATTTCACCCGAGTGACAGCTAATGTGGAGCTCAGGCTGTAAAATTATAGTCAGAATTGATTTTTCATTTCCGGCGTCGCAAAAGAGTTTTTTTTTCTGCGAGGGACGGGTTTTATTTTATTTCAGTTCTTTGGGGAAATTTTTGTCAAACGACCCTTGCGTCTTTTTGGATTATGTCTTGGGTTATATTAAACAAAACAATAAAATAAATAATAATGAAATAATAAAAAATAAAATAAAATTATATATATGTATAAATCCAAATATTATATTTTTTTAATATATAA
Organism: Fistularia commersonii; assembly: GCF_037954325.1. Classification (NCBI taxonomy): domain Eukaryota; kingdom Metazoa; phylum Chordata; class Actinopteri; order Syngnathiformes; family Fistulariidae; genus Fistularia; species Fistularia commersonii. The sequence goes on along the minus strand of NC_141313.1, from coordinate 1,453,708 downwards.
TATATATAAATATGATTATTCTTTTCCAGTCACATCATTTTTTCTTTTTTTTTTCTCTCAGTTCCCATTTCCCAATAGATTCTCCAAGTCACTGTCATTTCACCCAAGTGATAGCTAATACTATATAATCATAGTAATAATGAGTTATTAATTTCCATTTGCTCTCTATTTTGGTTTGGAATTGAGCTTTTTTGGCCACGTTTCTTATAAATCCCTGCTAATCTAAGACAGAAGAAGCTCACTTGGATTCCAATGCAGGCAGACTTTATCTCAGATGACGTCTCCTGCATGAGGAAGGGAACATGTTTGTCCTGCTCTTCTGCTTTCAGGAGTGTTTAAAGCCTCTTCTGGACGACACGCCCGACGTCCAGGTGTCCGTCGACGTCCTCTTCCACTGCGTGTCGGCGTCCCTCGCCCTCCTCGCTCCCTTCATGCCGTTCCTCACCGAGGAGTTGTGGCAAAGACTGCAGCCTTTCAGAGGAGGGGGTTCGGCGTCCGGCTCGCTGTGCGTGCAGCCGTACCCCTGCGCAACCCAGCTGGTACGACAACTCACACCTTTTTGTTCGTTTGAAATCAATGATTCCCGCAGGAGACGGCAAGAAACGAAAGGACATCGAAGCTCCGGAGGGTTTTCGGCAAGTAACGTGTACTCACTTTGTTAGGTACGCCATGCTAGTAACGGGTTGGACCCCCTTTTGCCTTCAGAACTGCCTCAGTTCTTGGTGGCATAGATTCAACAAGGTGCTGGAAGCATTCCTCAGAGTTTGGTCCATATCGACGTGATGGCATCACATTTGTCGGCTGCACATCCATGATGCCAATCTCCCGTTCCACCACATCCCAAAGATGCTCTATTGGATTGAGATCTGGTGACTGTGGAGGCCATTTGAGTCCAGTGAACTCATTGTCATGTTCAAGAAACCGGTCTGAGATGATTCCAGCTTTATGACATGGTGCATTATCCTGCTGAAAGTAGCCGTCAGAGGTTGGGTACATTGAGGTCATAAAGGCATGGACCTGGTCAGCAACAATACTCAGGTAGGTTCCATCGTTGCAACGATGCTCCATTGGTACCAAGGGGCCCAAAGAGTGCCAAGAAAATATTCCCCACACCGTTACACCTCCACCACCAGCCTGAACCGTTGATACAAGGCAGGATGGATCCATGCTTTCATGTTGTTGATGCCAAATTCTGACCCGACCGTCCGAATGTCGCGGCAGAAATCGAGACTCGTCAGACCAGGCGACGTTTTTCCAAACCTCTATTGTCCAATTTCGATGAGCTCGTGCAAATTGTAGCCTCGGTTTCGGCGTGGCCTTCTGCTGCCGTAGCCCATCTGCCTCAGAGTTGGACGTCCTGTGCGTTCAGAGATGCTCTTCTGCCCACCTTGGTTTTAACGGGTGGTTATTTGAGTCACTGTTGCCTTTCTATCAGCTGGAACCAGTCTGGCCGTTCTCCTCTGACCTCTGGCATCAACAAGGCATTTCCGCCCACAGAACTGCCGCTCGCTGGATATTTCTTCTTTTTCGGACCATTCTCTGTAAACCCTAGAGATGGTTGTGCGTGAAAATCCCAGTAGATCAGCGGTTTCTGAAATACTCAGACCAGCCCTTCTGGCACCAACAACCATGCCACGTTCAAAGTCACTCCAATCACCTTTCTTCCCCAAACTGATGCTCGGTTTGAACTGCAGGAGATCGTCTTGACCACGTCTACATGCCTAAATGCACTGAGTTGCCGCCATGTGATTGGCTGATTAGAAATTAAGTGTTAACGAGCAGTTGGACAGGTGTACCTAATAAAGTGGCTGGCGAGTGTATACCGTTACATCTCAAACCCCACAAAGAACGGTGCACCCCAAGGACAAAACAACCGAAGAAGATGGAGAACGTGGTGTCTGCCGAGGATCGTTGTGATGACGTCTACATTGGAGAGACAGAACAACCTCCGCCACAGCTTCAAGACAGGACGCCACGGTCCTTGAAGGACAGCAACGTTAGTGTTCTGGACGAGAAGACGGACGGTTCAAGAGAGGAGTCAAAGAAGCCATCTTTGGCAAAACGGAAAAAACATCTGTGACCAGAGGAGGAGGCCTCAGACACGACCTTCCACCTAAAACACCGTTCTGGGTTCAACACCGAGACGGAGCAGGAGCTTCTGGACCCTCCAGACCACCAGAACCAGCCCAGGTCACTTCCTCCTGGGCCTCAGTTCTTGAGATCCAACGGGTTTCACTCTTTTGTCTGGAATTTTTTGGGGCTATTTTTTTGGGTCCCCTAGTGTGTTGAGATGTTTTTGAGCAAGACGCTGAACCCCGAACTGATGGACGCCAGCCCACCGCTCACGGTTCATCCATGATGGGTTAAAGGCAGAAAAGTTATTTCCCCATGAGGGATTAATAAAATATAAATTATCCAGGTAATCCCCAAAAGTTGCTCTTTTGTCCCCGAGGAACGTCATCTCCTTGTTAGCATCACAACCCCCTCAGAACTTGATTCTGCCCAGCAACCATTTACATAACAAGACACAATAACCTAAACGTGCCCAAAACCCTGAGAAACTCCCCACAGGCCACTAGATCTGAAGAAGCCTCTTGGATGAGGGCTGAAACATCTTCAAGTGAAGAAATTCAAGTACAGCTGCCAAGACAAGAAGATTTCGACAAGACTTCCCCATGACCTGGATGACTGAGCACCTCCACAGATATCCCAGTGGACTTTTAAAAACAAGGTTGTTCCGTAGTCGCCCACCTAAAACAGACTCCCTGAAGGTTCTCGGACAGCTCCGAGCGATCCATCGTGATGGAAATCACCGGGATGGAATTGAGTTGGATAATCATCGATTCGTCCCGCAAGAGTATTGCACTGTTACAAGAGGCGGTAAAAGGTTTTATGGAGGTTTTCTGGCACCTCAACAGCAGCTTCCAGCCTCTGCCAGCAAACACTCCTGCTGTTTTCATGACCCGTGTTGATTTTCAGGCGGCAAAAATGTCCATTTTTTTTCTCCCCCACCGTCTGTCAGGCTCACTGGCATTTCCCCGACGAAGAACGGGACTTCCCGTTTGTCCAGGACGTTGTCCGGGTCGCCCGCTCCCTCCGAGCTCAGTGCGGCATCACCAAAGACAAGCCTGCCAGTGAGTGACCGCCGAGATCACGGGTCAAACTCGAGGCCCGCGGACCAAATGTGGCCCGCGAGAACGTCTTAAAAGGTCTGATTGTCTTAGAATAAATGAGTCAAACGTGTGCATTGACCATAAACTACATTTCCCACAATTCATGCAGATCATGTTACCCGTGAAGTGACGGCGTCCCGCCATTAGATCGCAGTGTATCCACATCAACAGGTGGAATTGAGAAATCCAAATGATCCTTAATTGAAGTCCATGTTTTTGCTTCATGGAGAAAAAGCGGTATGTCTTTTGTGTTATGAGGTAGCATCGGTTGTCAAAGAGTACAATCTATGTCTACATGTTGACACCAAACATGTATGCCAAAGTTAGGCTTCCAGAAAAACAACAAATTGTCCAAGAAATAAAAGCCAAACTACTACGGCAGCAGAACGTGTTCAGGAAAGCCGCATCCAAAACCACTGCAGATGTGAAAGCTAGCTTTCTTGTGGCTGAGGAGTAGCTGTTAGACGTGGCCCTTTGAGGGCAACCATGATGCTGATGTGGCCCTCGGGGAAAATGAGTTTGACACCCCTGATCTAGAAACAGTGACAATGACCCAAAGACAGGAGGCAGAGCTGGAGGTCGCAGAGATGAAGATGTTGAAGTTCTCTTTACCAGGATGGAGAGGATCGTGAATGAGTACACCAAACATTTTGACACCAAACACGTATGCCAAAGTTCGCCTTCCAGAAAATGAACAAGTTGTCCCAAGATTTAAAAGCCAGTTCCGATGGCAGCAGAACGTGTTCTCGAAAGCCACATCCAAAAGCGCTGCAGCAGTGAAAGCTAGCTTTATTTCGTCTGAAGAAATCACCCGAGCTTGAAAATCTTTTGCAGATGTTGCATTTTTTGGAGCAGTGCACCCTGAAGCTCTGTGAGCAGGTGTTTCCTGCCCAGATACAGACTTTTAAAAATGTCAGTTTATCAAGAAACACCATCGCAGACCGAGTTGCAGAGATAGCAGGAAACCTGGCAACAGAACTGGACAAAGAGACGTACAGCTACATTTATTTGACATTACATTCGGTTACATTTATGCTGTTACCATAAGATGTGGCCCTTTGAGGGCAACCATTATGCTGATGTGGCCTTGCATATCATGAAGAGCAGGCTTGATGCGTGGGAATCACCGGTAAGTACTTGGGGTCAACAGTCCAGAGTGAAAGGGAGTCTGGAAAAGAGTTAAAGGAATGGGTGGAGAGAAGTGTCAGGGGTGCGAAGAGATAGAAGACTATCAGCCAGAAGGAAAGGTGGTGAGATGGTCTGCAAATAGTGACAATGACCGAGACGCAGGAAGCAGAGCTGGAGGCCGAAGAGATGAAGATGTTGAGGTTCTCTTGGTGGGAGTGACCAGGATGAAGGGGATCAGGGATGAGTCCATCAGAGGGACGGGACATGGTAGATGTTCTGGACGTAGACTGAGATGGTTGGGATAGTGAATGGATTGGTAGATGAATGCTGGAATTGGAGGTCTAGAGCAGAGGTGTCAAACTCATTTTCACCGAAGGCCACATCAGCATCATGGTTGCCCTCAAAGGGTCACATGTAACAGCCACTCTTCAGCCGCTAGCTTCAAGCTAGCTTTATTCAGCTAAAGCTAGCTTTCACTGCTGTGGCATTTTTGGATGTGCCTTTCGTGAACACGTTCTTCTGCCATCGGAGTTTGGCCTTTAATTCTTTGACAACTTGTTGTTTTTCTGGAAGGCAAACTTTGGCATACATGTTTGGTGTCAAAATGCAGACGCAGATTGCAGACTCTTTGACAACCGACGCTGCCTCATAACACAAAAGACATACCGCTTTCGCTCCTTGAAGCACAAACATGTAAAACAGCCTTCTATCTGCATCAACGTTTCTCTTCCTGGACATTTCGGGACCATTTGTATTTTTCAATTCCACTTGTTGAAAACAGCATCGATGTGAATTCACTGCGATCTCAACATGATCGGCTTGAATTGTGGGAAATGTAGTTTATGGTCAATGCACACGTTTGATTTGTTTATTCTCAGACATTCTCGGGCTAGATAGACGCCCAAAGGAGATGAGGATATGATTATTCCCGCATTTTTCTTTCAAAATAGTCCAAAGGCTTGTCTTCTGGAATGCAGGGTGTTTGGTCTCTAAGTGGCAAAGCAGTTTTGAAGGCTTCATTGCCTCATTGGTGAGCCGGTTGCCGCATATTACAAACAAATTTCCACTGTGGGGATCAATAAAGTATTGTCTTATTTTGCAGTGCGGGCTCGGTGCGTGGGAATCACCTGTCACGATAAATCCATATTTTCAGTAGGTCTCCTGGTATTGGCTGTTAAATGCAGCTTTCTTTTTCTAAGTGGTCATTGGTTCTTCTTCTGTCTCCTCACTGGGGTTTTTTCCCCTTTGCAAAGAAACTTTCTAAAGACGTATGTTTTTTTTAAAACCCATTTTGCTAGCTTGTGGGTTTAATATTAGCATTAACGTGAACAAGCGTCTTGACAAGACGGAGTGAACAGAGAAAATTTGGTCTTTTATCAAAGTAAAACATCAGTTGGACTCGGATAATAAATGGAAATAATGGAAGTTAGTTACTCTTTGTGTTCGGACCGGTACCAAACCGCCCGCGGACCGTTAGCGGCCCGCGACCCGGACGTTTGCCACCCCTCGTGTCTTTAAGTGGAAGGGCTTCAGTCGTGGGTGTTTTCCTGTGTTTTCAGTGTGGGTGGAGTGTTCTCCCGCTCAGGCCCGCACCCTCCTCCGCTTCCACTCGCCGACTCGGACCCTGAGCCGAGTCTCCGACCTCCACGTCTTCTGCCCCGAAGGCGCCGAGGGTCCGGGCGTCCACGACGGCCCTCCTTCGCCTCCTCCGCCCGCCGGCGGCATCGTGGGCGTGGTGGATCACACCTGTCGGCTTCGCCTGCTCGTCCAGGTACGTCCTCTGCTAGAAAGACCGCTTTCTTATTGTGTGTTCAGCTGTTGATGAAATAACAACCGCTCCGCTGGTGTTGGTCGGTAAGATCTCAGAAATCCTACGCTCCTGAACGCACCGCGGCTAGTTTTTCCCTTGTTGACTTTCTTCATGTTCACTTGTTTCCCTTGTTTATTTCTGTGTGTGAGTGACAGTAGGTGAGTTTAATTATGTTATAAGAACAACTTTATTTATCCCGAAGGAAATTGTTGTGCCAAAGTTTCAAGTAAAACATAACAATAGTAAATAATAGTAGGTAACAATAAAAGTTGAATGCTAACATTATGTTAATTGTTATTGCTAATCCGTGCGGGGACTGATGCTAGTTCTACTGTTGTGTTTACCAGCATCAATGTATTACTGTTGTGCTACACTGTTTATATGCTTATCTATTTTATCCTTCTTGTTGTCTCTGTCCTTTTAATTGTCTCTTCTATTGATTTATTGTTATTGTTGCGCTGCTGTGACAAATGGATTTCCACTATGGGGATCTATAAAGTATTATCTTAGGCTTATCAGCTGATCACAAGCCCCTTGTGAAGGAGTTGTTTGTTATATGATCCATATAATGTCATTGTTTATGGAAATACCGTCCTTTATTATCCTCTTTCTGGAGAATGTGTAGGATTATACTGCTGTATTGTTATTACTGACAGCAGCAGTAAATCCATCTAAAAGTGAGGATCATTCTCAAAATCAGCGGTTATACGACTAAATATTAGATATATTATTAGTTTTATCGAGTACGTATTTGCGTTTGTAATGAAAAATGCAGACGCTGGTATTTTTTCGAGCTGCCTGATATCATTTTTACCTTCATTTACTGTAAAGTAATTTAAAAAAATCATTTTTTTTTCTTCATGTTTTGATGTAAAATTGTGTTCCCAATGATGTGAAACCATTCTCAAAAACAGCAGTTATACAACTAAATATTAGATATATTATTAGTTTTATTGAGTATTTGCGTTTGTAATGAAAAATGCAGACGCTGGTATTTTTTCGAGCTGCCCGATATCATTTTTACCTTCATTTACTGTAAAGGAATTAAAAATAAAAAAATTTTTCTTCATATTCTGATGTGATGTGAAACCATTCTCAAAAACAGCGGTTACACAACTAAATATTCGATATATTATTAGTTTTATTGAGTAAGTATTTGCGTTTGTAATTTAAAATGCAGACGCTGGTATTTTTTCGAGCTGCTCAATATCATTTTTACCTTCATTTACTGAAAAGGAATTAAAAAAAAATCTTTTTTTTCTTCATGTTTTGATGTAAAATAGTGTTCCCAATGAATGGAAATAAAAAATATAAGGATTTTGAGCTTTACTCATGTTTTTAAGAAAAAAATCACTATAATTTTGAACATTTTGAACATTTTGACCTCCTCCGTCAGGGCGGACCTGATGCTAGCGGACGCTTGGCCGAGCTGACCGGCCGCAGAGACAAGCTGCTGGCCAAGCTGGACCAGATGCTCTCCAGGATGCGATCGGACGATGATCTCGCCAAGGTCCCGGCTCACGTCCGCCAGCGGCTGCAGAGCAAGGTCCAACCGCACGTCCGATGTTTTTTTAAAACCGGTCACGAAGCGGGGAGAAAACGAACGCGATCGTCCTCTTTCTTGCGCAGATTTCAGCGTCGCAGATGGAGTTGAAGAACATCGAGGAGCAGCTGAAGGTCCGGCAGGGAACGGAAACGGCCGGGTCGTAGCGGCGGTAACCTTCGGACGAGGAGAAAAGTCCTCACCGATCAAGATCGTCACGTCACTGAAGCGTGTAATGATTCATGTAAAACGTGGGAAAAGTTGACTCAGGCATCATGGAAAAGAAAGTACTATATTCCAAAATATTCACCTTTTAAATGACCTTTAAGCGTTTCTTCTTCTGACTTTGGAGAAACTGTTTTTTTTTTTCCCCGATTCAAGCCAATCGTGATGTCGTAGAATAAATTATGAGCGGTGAATGTTGGTTGACTTGCATTCGTCTGCCGTTTCTTTCTCCTCACAAACCTTTTTCGCTCGGTTTTAATTTTCTCCCTGGCATCAGCGCCTTGGAAAGGTCCAGCTATTTAAGATTGTGACTTTTTAATTTCCTGCCGCTTTCCAATGTCCTTCAATCAGGGAATTTTCTCACGATTAAGATGAACAAAGGCGGCAGCGGTCAGCTCTTCCACGGATGCTGAGAGTGACCAGGATGGAGAGGATCAGGAATGAGTCCATCAGAGGAACGGCACATGGTAGATGTTCTGGACATAGACTGAGATGGTTGGGATGGTGAATATATTGGTAGACAGATGCTGGAATCTGAGGAAGACCAAAGAGAAGATCGATGGACATAGTGAGAGAGGAAGATCCAGAGAATAGGGTAAGTGGAGAAGGTGGAAAAGAACAATTTGTCACAGGGGTGCAGGACATGTATGACCAAGACCAAAGTGATGACTGAGATGGTTTGGCCATGAATACCCATCCGTTCATGTCCAAACCATGGTGAAGATCTGGGTAGAAAGTTGCTGAAGGTGTAGTTGCCACATAGGAGGTCTAGAGGAAGACAAAAGAGAAGATCCATGGACAAAGTGAGAGAGAAAGATCCAGAGAATAGGGTTAGATGGAGAAGGTGGAAAAGAAGAATTTGTCATAGGGGTGCAGGACATGTATGACCGAGACCAAAGTGACAACTGAGATGGTTTGGACATGAATACTCTTCTGTTCATGTCCAAACCCTGGTGATGATCTTGGTAGAAGGTTGCTGAAGGTGGAGCTGCCAGGTAGGAGGTCTAGAGGAAGAGCAAAGGTTTATGGACGTAGTGAGAGAGGTTATGAAGTGAGAGAGTAGGATGCAGAGAATAGGGATAGAAGGCAAAGGTTGGTGCTGTGGCAACCCCTGAAGGGAAAAGCCCAAAGGAGAAGAAGAAGTTGTTCAGATGAACATGTTTGGGGGGCCTGGATGGAGCCCGCAGGTCTCAGGCGGTCTTGATCCACCCCTGCGGACACATTAGCCAGCCGGAGTCTTCGGCTCGACTCGTGTCTTTTCGGCTTTAATCGCGTTAATAATCCGGAAGTGTAGTTTTGTGTACCCGAGTGAAAATGCCGTCAGCTGACACCCGACGAGCAGCTGGAGCGTGAGAAACCCCGGGACAAGGTGGGAACCACCCGTCACCACAACAACCCCGGCGACGGCGTGAATTTTTGCGTGAACGTCGGCTGCCGCCGCACCGCCGCCGCCGCCGCCGCGGGACATCGAGCCAGAGCCGGCGGGGAGGATGGGAGCCGGAGGCGGCGGAGCGGACAGCGGCGGAGCCGCGGAGCACCGACACTGAGATGTGCTGTGACTGCTACACCGCGGGGGCTAGCAGCTAGCTAACAGCCCGTCCGGCGCCGCGGCTTCCCGGCAACCTCCTCGCCTTTCCTCCCCCCCGCCCCCCGCTTCGCAATGAAAGGCGTTCCGGTTCCTTCGGTCCGGCGGGACAGAGGTGAGTGACCGGGTTAACGGCGTCACACCGGCCGGTTCCCCCGGGGTGGACCGGGAACCCCCCTCCTCCTCCCCTGCTAGCGCTAGCTAGCGAGCTAAGTGGCACGTCAGCGTACCGGGCTAGCTAAAGCCGCGGGGCTCCCTCCTCCCCTCCGGGGGAGCCTCTCCCGCACAAACCGGGCCGTTATTTACTTTATCCGTGCATTTCGAACAGTTACGACCGGGTTGGACCCGGTGGGAGAGCTGTGCGGACTGAACTCGGGTGGATTCGGTGGTTAGGAGGACACGGGGTTCGCGGAAGAGCCGGGGTCCCGGCTGCTCTCGCCGGCCGGGGGCAGGAGGGGGTTAACGGGGAGACGGTTTCACGTCGGTACGCTTTGTGTGGAGAACAGTTCCCTCCCACCGGGAACCCTCCCTCCGTGCTCACGGTCATCCTCCCCTTGTCTCACACACACACAACCCGAGCGACCGGGCGGCGTGACAGATCCACGACTCTCCCACGAAGCAGGTAAAGCAGGTCCTCACACCCCTTGCAGATGCTCCTCAGACCTCTCTGGTCACTTCTTCTCCATCTTCTTCTTGCTAACTCCCTTGGGAGTTTCATTCTCATACTTTTACTCCAGTTAACAGTGCTGCAGTGTGTGTGTGAGAGTGTGTGTGTTCATAAGAGTTGCAACATGTTCCACCTTTGCTCCTTACTGAGGTGGAATAAATCAATAGAGCCACCTGGGTTCAGTTCTTCCACAGTCAGGGTCCAACAGGCTGTAACACCATGTGTGTGTGTGTGTGTTAACTTTGAGTGGGTGTGTGTTCGCTGGTCGAACCCGCGGCCTCCACGCCGGGCACTCGGTGCTCATAACCTGCACGGGATTTGTGCAACAATCTTGAAGAAGAGGAGGACGGCGTGTTCCTGAAGACGTGAAGTTAGTCCATGTGTGAGGAGAGGGTTAGATGATTCGCCGTGGAGACCCTGGAGGGAGAAGAAGACTCGTAACGACCCGGTGATTTATGTATTCACGTCGCTCCCGTTCCACTCGTGATTTAGATTCCCCTCCGCTTTTATCCGTCCACCCATTCTAGATCTATTAACCTTTTTACAGTTGGGTTTTATATTTCCAATCCGAGTGAAACGCAGAGGCGCGAGGACGTGTTTGAATTAGCATTTAATCGTGGAAAAGTGCTCCAGACGTTCGGGGGGGGACGTGAGAATCCGTTTAAGGTGAAAAGTAATAAGCGCAGAGCTTTTTCCCTGTAGTCAAATAAGCGTTACAAGCTTTACAAGATTATTACGTGTCTATATTTATCGTCAATAATTGGTTAAGCTTCCTTAGCGCAGAGGAGTTAGCGTGACCTCGGCGGCGCTCCACCTGGTGCTTCTCATCAGAACGCCAACGTTAGCGGGAGTTTATTTGACGAGAGAGTTCGCCGGAAGCGTCGTCCGAGTTCGACCGAGTTCGTTTGCCCGTCGGACATTCGGCTCTCGGCGAAGTCCCGGCGATTTTCCTGCCTGAAACGAGACCGTGATCAAATGCATCTTAAGGGATTCGTTTGTCTTCAGGGCCGCTCGCAGGAATCCCCTGCATTCTGAAGCCGTCGCTCAACAAAAGTGTTAAAGACGTGTGACTCGCAGCCGCTGACTTCACTTCTAATCATGCAATTTCAACAATTAGACATCTATTTAGATAATTACACCTATTTCTCCCTGTTGCTTATTTGAAGAGGTCTTTGCTCCTGTTGATCCCTTGCCGATACTCTACGTATCTTGGAAACTGATTTTTTTTGAATCCCACAGAAACCGGTATTGTTATTGTTTTTTGTTTGTTTTTTCATTGACACGCAGAGCATCAACCACAAGTCTAATTTAATTGCGTCGCCATGCAGACGTTCACTTTCTCTCCATTTTTCTATTGAATACTGTTTCGGAGTGATCATTCTGCTGGTTAGTAGTACTTACAAATGGAAGTGTGTGTGAAAGAAAATGATGATTTTTGCACTTTTCTTGCTTATTGTCATGCGTGGATTTTAAAAATCGAATAGTTTGTTCCATCCAGCAGATTTCCACTAATTGATATCACTAACTGTGATGTAGGTTGAGGAGCTACAAAAGTGTGTATTCACATGGGGTGGAGGTGCGTGTGTGTGTGTGTGTGTGTGTGTGTGTGTTTTATATTGCGTAACGATGACTCACATCCTGGCATAATTTTTCACGTTGTGTCTGTTTTTGATTTGCATAAAGAAAACAAATAAACAAGAAAAACCGGAGTCGTGGAACAAGAGCGCCATTAAAAGGGTTCAAAGAGGGTGAAACATGTTCTGGTTTTTTGTTTCGATAGCAAGCGAAGAAAACAACACCGAAAGTGTATCGGTATGTAAATTTAAGATATTACTTTATTGATCACCAACGGGAAAATTTGTTTGTAACGTTGTTTTGTGGAAACTACTGTTTAAAGTCAGTTGTGTCATTATTTATTTCAGTCAGACACGATAAAAATAGTGACATAATGTGTTTTCTATCAAAAGAGTGGCGTTATTTTGTTAAAAACAATATTCAAAGTGATTCAATACATGAAAATGAGTGTGAAACAAATAATGTCATCGCCGGCTTCATGGATTTTACGTCAGTTTAAAAAAAAATGACGACTCGTCTGACAAAAGCCCATTATTTTCACCGTCATGCTTCCAAAACGATGGAACGATCCAAATTATAACCGGACTCTTATGCGATTCATTTGGGTTAATCTGACTTTTGAACAGATTTCTAAATTCAGCCGCAAAAACTGCTTTCGTGTTGTGCGGTTTGTCTGTTCTGTTTCGTCGCCGCAGGGATAATAAAGTGTTTGTGTCGGAGCTGGAGAGAGAGAGAGAAAGAAAGAGAGCCCATTCTGCCGGCCGTGGAGGGTTTTGATGGCCTCCCTGTATGAATCACAAGATGTAGCATCATAAATCGATGGCTCGCGCCGATCTCGCGTTCTTCAAACCTCCAGAAAACAGAACCGCCGCGCGGCACAAATAACAAACAACGTCCGAAAGGGACGGCGTTTGACACGGGATGCCGCTAATTGAAGTCGCGTCAGATGACTAGCGGCGTCGGCGTCGGCAGACCAGCTAGCCCGCGGGGATAAACGTCTCCGCAGAAGGCCGAGACAGAAAGAGTGGATTCTACGTACTTATTTCGAACCGCAATTTCCTTTTGGAGGCGTCCCGGATCGCGTTTTCAGAAAATACATTCGTTTCAGGCCACCTGACAATGGAAACGCAAGTATGCTGGAGACGGATATAGTAATAGTCTATGAAGTCATACAAGTATTGTGCTCGTCAGTGAGTCCAGAACAATTTCCTCCAAACTCGCATGGAAAAAGAAGCGTGAATTCTCCATTCAAGCGTCCGTAATTTGATTCGTTTGGTCTGATAACGATTTGAAAGTCTAAAAGAGCAGCTAGATGAAATGGCTTTATCTCCGTCCTCGTTGCTGGGGGTTAAACCATATCTTAGCAACGGAAATGTCTGTTCTGGCGCTGTGAATGCACAATGTGAGGCTGATGCAGAACTTTTGTGTTTTTTGTTTTTTTTTTGCAACATGTGACACTGAGCAGATTTTCACAGACGTGAATGGAAGCCCCTTCAACATTGCGAGCGGCTCATTTATACATCCATGGATACAGTCGCTACAGGAAAGAAATCGGTCAGCAGATGTAGCCGAAGCGGCTAGGTGGTCCCTAGCGTCCAAATGTAGCGTCCAAACAACAGCGTGTTCTTGAACTTTTAAGCTCGTCGCAACGCCGACCGGGCCGAATCTCCAAGTGAACTCATTGTTAGAAACCGTGTCCTCAACCGGAGATTTAGCCTTGTCGGTGGCGCTCAGTTTAGCGTCCATTGTTGGACGCCGCCGGTACCTCGCTCGCCGTTAGCCGACGGCAACGATCAAATCGGCCTTTGTTAAGCCGGTTGAATCAAGTCCGCTGTGTTTCACGGTTGTTTTGTATTTGTTTTGCAGTTGTAAGATGGTAGCATTGGCACGTTGTTGCGATTTGGAATATCATTGGAAACAGGCCTCGGGAGTCCCTTAATGTCTTCCACATTTAATGAGAGGTTTCCGCGAGCCGAGCTGACTTTGGTTTGTTTTCAAAGATGGAAAATGTGGAATTCTAGCCGAATCCTAATATCCAAGGGAATATTTAATATGGCGGTGAAGAAGGCTCTCCAAACTCTACCCTTTCGGCAACAAGTCGCTCGAGGCTTCGGACTGATCCAAACGTAACGATAATCACTTTATCGCAGTTGTTTTCAGTTAAAAGCATGGATGGCGCTAATATGGCGCAAATAACTTGTTTATATGAAAACTCCGTGGCATCACCTCCATGTCGGGGAGCTGGAGCTCACCAGTCGCGCCTCCATGCTCAAGTGACCGCCATCGGTGCGTGAGCGCTTTGTAATTTAAAACAGCAAGGTGTGAAAGCGCTATATTAGCGGTGACCTTTTAGCATTTTTGTGCTAAAGCAGCAGCTCCTTCCTTGGCAGAATAAGAGCTGGGAATTTTTTATCCAAGCACGTTATTTTGTCACAAATGTCAAAAGACGTCTTTTTTTGAGAACACAGTGTAACCGCATGTTGGCAAACTAAGCTAATAGTGGCAGACAGAGGAGCCAAACCTGGCACGTAGAAACTGTAAAGTGACTGCAAATGAATTTTGCAAACAAAAAGTGACTGTCTGGACACCTCAGACTTCCAGCTCCGTGCGAACGGGGCGGCAGGTTGAAATTAGCAGACGTACGTCAATGACTTTCCAACTCCCAAGGATGTGAAAATGAAAATCTTTCTCTGTCCTTGAACGACTCGGACGGAAAACATTGGGTTCACACTCCTCATTAAAATAACCTTCCAGCCATATTTGTTTTCTATCAGTGTGTGTCTGTAACACAGTGGCTTTTTCAAGTGCTAAATAGATTAGATGTTGGAGTGCACATGATAGAGGTATTGAAAAAGTAACTTCACTTGTTTGACCCCTTATAATGATTTCAGTTACTTTTTTCACACTTTTTTTGAACGCTCGAATTGTTTTGACCGTGAAATTCCGAAGCCGTTCAGTTCCGACATCGAAGAAGACGACTTTAACGGTTTTTAGAAAACCAGGCCAAAGCGGGGATAGAAAATGGAGGGACTTTTGCTTGTGTTATTTATTATTAATCTTTTTCATCAGCCGTGTTACAGCCACTGTTCGCGGGAGGGCAAAAAAAAAAAAAAGAAAAAAACATTTCCATTACATATTTGTTGATGTTACCGGTATGTATGGAATTAAAAGTAAAAAAAAAAAGTGTCAAAATCTCCCGTTACAACGTTTTAGCCGGCGCGGCTTATATTCAGGCGCGCTCTATAGTCCAGAAATGACGGTAAATTCAATCTAGAAAGACTGCAATTAAAAAGAATAACAGATAAACGATACTAATACTTTTCCTGCCCGGCTCGACAAGCAGCTTATCTTAAAGCTACGAGTGATATCTGCAACGCAGATGGTGATAGATGGGGATTTTAAAAAGGCAAACATTAGCTCAGCAGTATGGCCTTCGTCTGGTGTTGTTAAGCTATTTGAGAAAACTCTCGCGCCGGAAACGTCGAGAGATTAATATTCGGCTTCTGAGGCGGAAGCGATGGACGGACAACCGCAGGAAGGTTCTTCAGTTCACTGAGCCGCGAGCGGCGAGCTGAGGAGGTGAAACTTCTCCCGCAGATGAAATGGAGTTCAGTTCCCGCCAGAAGATTTGACGAGGATTAACCCGAGAACCTCCGTACAAATATATCGGGGTATCTCTCCGGACCTGTTTTAGGGGACCTGGAAAGGTGTTGAATGAATTCCGCCGTGGAAACAGCGGCGTCTTTAATGCATACATGCAGTAGTTGCGCCCTTTGGCGGAGAAATAGCTGTTTCTTCGGGTTAAAATGACCCGTTTTGTGGTTTCCTTTGCGTCGCTTTTTGAGCTCGGCGAACCCGAACACACTTCTACCGAGTCCTAAAATTCCCCCCCGTCGCTCGATAAAATATCGTCATGTGTCCTGTATTAGTATAGCAGGAGAGATTTGTGAATTTTTTTTAAATTTCCTGAATATTGCAAAAGACGCCAGAATATTCATCATCTATTCGCAAAAATACATAACAAAGGTGATGAAGAACAAGAATTATCCCCCGTAAGTTATCTGCAGAGATCAGTGAGGAAGTGTTTTCAAACCAAACTGCTGTGGCAACATATCAAAACATGAATATGTTACCATGGCGTTTATATGAAGTATGAATGTTTATACTTTAAACACACGTTTCAAAATGGTGTGTTTATTCAAAGTAAGTCATCCGGTCGAGTGCAGGGTCACGGATTTATACATGTCAAAAATAATAATATTGTTTTTATTTATTTTTTCTCCTGTTTTACGCTTGAAAGCGTGTGAATCCAGCGAGTGCGATCTCGCTGTGACAGCCTCATAAAAAAAAAAAAAAAAAAAAAAAAAATGAATTCGTCCAAAACCGGTTCGTCTTGTCCGTCACCTTTAGAGTGATTGAAAGAAATAAGAGTTTCCTGTTTGTCCTATTATCTGCTCTCAGAACAAGATAGTTCGACAGGAAAACACACAAGCTTGAAAAGCTGTGGTTTCTCGGGGTCACTTAGAAATAGATGAATAGATGAAACAAAAGCCCCGTTGAACTTTGACATGTTTTTTTTTTTTTTATTTTTGAAGAGCCGTTGGTCACGGCGAGAGCAGGACGTCCTGTCAGTCTCTGGAAAACTGCGATAAAGTCGACGTTTGTGGTTTGCGAGCCTCCAGAGATCCACGTCAGTGCGCATATAAATCCCCTCTGCTGACCTGGCATCCAACAGCTCACTGCCTTCGTCTGAAAAAAAAAAACAAAACAAAAAAAAAAAAACGATGGCTTTCCGTTCCCTGTTATTGGAAATGTGCTTCTGCTCGGACAAAAACAGAGCGGCGCCGCGAACCCGTATCGCCGTGGGTTGCAATGTGGGCGCGAGGCGAGGAGTCCAGCGGCTTCTACGCAACTTTAAAACAAAACAAACCAAAAAACAAAACGACGGTAAATGAAAAAAGTACCCCGACGTCGGAGCTCGTCCGTAAGATGGACGCTTCCCTCGGAACGTACCGGAAGAAAGACAAGTCAAGGTGAAGTTGCCCTCAGCGGGGATTCTTAGGGTCGAAGGGAGGGGAGATGACCTTTGACCTCTGAATGCCGTTTCGTTTTGAGGCCGTCGGATTGACTTTACTTGACGGTTCTTTGTCCTGTGCTTTCAAAAGAAGTTTGCGAAGAACTTCGTTGCCTCGGTGGCGTCGTTTTCTAATCATGCCGAAACTCCTCAAAGAAACGCCGCGCATCTCCCCGAATAAACACCCCTCGGTTTTATTTATGGATGCTGCTCCGACTGAATCTGCATGGAGAGGCTGCTTTAATTGGGGAGTTTCTCTTTCCTTCCAGACTTTGTATTCTCCCGGTTGATCTCTTTGTAAAATAACCAGCGTTGCTGTTGATTGAACGGGTGTTTATATTTGCTTGATAGCACCGGTGTCCTATTTTGTTGCCTGTCGATGTGATGTATCGCTTACACGATGTCGGGCGTTTCATCGAAAAACACGTTCTTGAACAAAACTAGCTCCATGTGAAGATGACCGACATAGATTTAAATAAAAACCAATAAAAATTCCATAAAAGACATGATTTTATATACTGTATTTTCCGGACTATAAGTCGCGTTTGTTTTCATAGTTTGTCCGGGGGTGCGACTTATACTCTGGAGCGACTTGTGTGTGAAATAATTGAGCTCTCTTGCGCTGATGTGTGTGTGTGTGTCTGCGTGTGTGTCTTTAATATAACAGTGATCGTCACACACACACGCCAACCAATCAAAATTCAGCGTAGCGGGTCATGGCAGAAGTGTGTTGTGAAAAAAGATGCTACCAGCGACTTCTGTACCGATGAAAATCGATCATTTCAACATTGGCGGTAACTTCTAAAAACAACTGAGAAGGGCTGAACAAAAATGGCACCGAAAAGAAAATCATATTCTGCAGGTTACAAGCCGGAAGGAGTGAAATATGAAGCCGGAAACGGCGATCGAGCAGCGGAAAGAAAGTTTGAAGTTAGTGAGAAACTTGTAAGGGACTGGCGGAAAGCGGAGGTTACTCTTACTGAAGTGAAGGAAGCTAAAAAAGCTAATCGCGGGCTAAAAGCTAGCTGGCCACGGCTAGAGGAAGGACATGGAGAGGCTTGTCAACAGGACAGTTGCGTCTTCACACCAGGTAGTTGCCAAGGAGATGAATAGAAATGACTTTGCGGGAGGAACTTCCTGGTGTTACGGCTTCATGCAACGCCATCGCCTCCCTATCAGAACAAGGACGCCGTCCTGTCGGGATCCAGAAAGGCTGGAATAATTGGAACTGCAAGTGACGATGACTCTGACGTAGCGACGTAGCGGTAGATGAGGAAGCGGCGCGTTTGTCTACCTTCGGAGTTGTTCAGAAGTGACACCGAAGAAGAAGATTTCGTTGGATTTAGTGCTTAAGAGTGACACTGATTGTTTGGTTGTAGCATGTGCTATATGCTATCGTTATTTGAATGACTCTTAGCATAATATGTTACGTTAGCATAGCCTAGCAGGCACGTTCTCAGTTCGTTGTTTATGCGTCATACAGGCTATACTTGTTCAGCCTGTTGTCCTTTATTCTATTCTCATTCTAAATTGCCTTTCAAGATGAAATATCTATTCTTGGAGTTGGATTTTATTCAATAAATTTCCCCCCCAAAAATGCGACTTATACTCCAGTGCGACTTCTATATGTTTTTTTCTTCTTTATTATGCATTTTATGGCTGGTGCGACTTGTACTCCGTAGCGACGTGTAGTCCAGAAAATACGGTATTTTTGAAACGGCGAAA
This sequence comes from Fistularia commersonii, assembly GCF_037954325.1. Classification (NCBI taxonomy): domain Eukaryota; kingdom Metazoa; phylum Chordata; class Actinopteri; order Syngnathiformes; family Fistulariidae; genus Fistularia; species Fistularia commersonii. The sequence continues at coordinate 1,435,203 of NC_141313.1, read as the reverse complement.
TGGAATTATGAAAAAAAAAAAATATAGAAACATACCGCTACTCTCGATCTAAGAGTTTGATTTAATGATTGCACTTATTCATCGATTCCGCTCAACGTAGCCTAGCAGCTACGTGAGGCCACTTCCTCTCCAACAGATCACGAGGTGTGGTCCTTCCAGAATGCCTTTTGGAAGAGTTTAGTAGTGCTGAAAAAATGTTATATTCGATGATTATTTTTCTACCGCAGTCATTTTCCCATTGAGATTTCAGTTTCGAGCTAAAACCAACGACAGCGATGCAGCTTCGGGACTCGGTAAGAACTGGCATCCCCGAGCTTGCGTCTGGAAACTGTGATCCTTGTAATTAGAAACAAATGATCAGTTATGGGTCGGATTCGGAGCTTTTCCCGCTCTTCCTCGACCTACCCTGCAACCCCGTTCTGTCATTTGTTTATTTGAACCATTCAGAGCCGGTCGGACAAAAAGAAGCTTTTTGTTCTCGCCGTTTTCTGATGTCCCGACGAAGCGCGTTCGTGTCGGTGATTATTTGTTTTCTCGTCTTTGTTTTCAGGATGATGGCCGAAGGATAACATCTACGCTCTCGATCCCTCGACCCAAAGTGACCCCCCGCTTTCCCGCTCCTTCCCCCCCCCCTCCGTCGTCTGCATCCACGCAGACTTCATCCGGGATTTCATGGAGTTGAAGCCTTCTTCTGTAAGATCGCGTGGAGTTTTTTTCACCTCGCCGCTTCTCCTCCCGACGGACGACCTTAAAGTTGAAATGATGTGATCGGAGAGCCGCTTCCTGTCCATCCAAGCTACCCTCTCGGGGCTACATCCGCGGACCCTCGCCCTTTTTACCGTCTCCGAAACCCCCGCTCGACCCCCGACCCGTGTCATTAGGCCATGGTTCGAAAGAAAGGTTCTCTTATACTATGCGGTGCTTTTCTGTTTGTCGCCTGGAACGCTTTGCTTCTTCTGTACCTTTGGGGCCGCCCGCCCATCGGCCGCCCGGGAGAAGGCGGCGGAGCCGAACCGGGAGGAAACGAGGAGTGGGGCGTCGCCGGGGCGAAGGGGAGCCGAGTCAACCTCGCCGGGGAGGTGATCCGGCTGGCGGAGGAGGTGGAAGTTCAGCTGGAAACTCAGAAAAAGCTACTGAAGCAGATCGAGAGCCACAGGGCGGTGTGGGCGCGGCAGAAGGACGTCGGCAAGAGGGAAACGGACGATGCCAAACAAGCCGAGGTTGTCCGGCGGCACGAGACGGATGAAACCTTCGGACGGACGCAGCAGCCCGTCGTGACGGAAGCGCCGGAGATTAAACGGACGGACGCGGAAGGCGCCGCCGCCGCCGCGGCGGAGGACGACAAACCCTTCACCTCAGCCGCGAGCCCCGGAGTCGTCATCCCCATCCTCGTCATCGCCTGCGACCGGGTGACCGTCAAGAGGAGCCTCGACAAGCTCATCCAGTACCGTCCCTCCCCGGAGCTCTATCCCATAATAGTCAGCCAGGACTGCGGCCACGCCGAGACGGCCCGCGTGATCGGCTCGTACGGAGAGCAGGTGACGCACATCAGCCAGCCGGACCTGTCCGACATCAGGGTTCGGCCGGAGCACAGGAAGTTCCAGGGCTACTATAAAATCGCCCGGCATTACCGCTGGGCTCTGAACCAGGTGTTCCACACCTTCTCCCAGTCCACCGTCGTCATCGTGGAGGACGACCTGGAGGTGAGCGCCGTCCCGCCGATTCGGAGATGTTCCTTCTCGCCGGGTTATTTTAGCAGCGGCGGGAAAAGTTACCGCATCGTACCATGTGGTAATTTTGAGAAAGATCGCTAAAAGCACGATAAAAGAGATCTCGACGCGACTATTCATAGATTTATGAGCAAAAGCGAGACGCAAACTGGGCCAGATGCATTTTTTAGAAGTTGGATGAATTGGAAAAAATGCGGGCACTTACGAAACAATGCGTTCCAAATCTGCCTCTTAATAACAAGGTGGGACATGAATGGCATTAATAAAGTTTAGAAAAGCGTAGGGGAGAAAATGAAACGCCAGAAGAAATGCGGTGGAGTTTGAAAATCAAAGACAGAAAAGCGAACGGTTGGACCAAAAAAAGAAAAAAAAAAAAAAGCGGTCGGACTCACACTTTACGACAAACTTTACCGAGTCTAACTGGGTTTTTCCGCAGAGATGACGTCCCGCTGTTTAACGCAGTGTTTCCTAACCACCGTGGAAAAACGCCCACTTTCACCCGATCGGTCCGAAAATGATTTATCCGACGTAAATAATAAACTCGTTAACAAATGTTTTTGACATATTTATGTGGTGGTGTGATTTTTCGAATGTAAAATATGTGCCGTGGCTCAAAAAAGGTTGGGAAACACTGTTTTAACGGACCGTCTTCTCTCGGACTCGTCCAACCGTTCCCCTCCAGCTCAGGGCTGTTTGGTAGCGAGCAGATAAATCCGGTGTTCCCTTCCGTCGAAGCGTCCAGTTGTAACAAGAGGCTAAAGATGCGTAGAAATCATGACACCTCATCTTCCTTATTCCATTATACGCTGCTCCAAAAAATAAAGGGAACACTTAAAAAACACATCCTAGATCTAAATGAATGAAATATTCTTATGAAATACTTTGCTCTTTACACAGTTGAATGTGCTGACAACAAAATCACACCAAAACGATCGATGGAAATCAATTGTATCAACCCATGGAGGTCTGGATTAGGAATCACACTCAACATTAAAGTGTAAAAACAAACTCCAGGCTGATCCAACTTTGATGTAATGTCCTTAAAACAAGTCAAAATGAATGTGTGTTGCTTCCTGAGTGGACACTATGATTTCACACAAGTGTGATTGACTTGGAGTTACATTGTGTTGTTCAAGTGTTCCCTTTATATTTTTGAGCAGTATATTTAAATCGAGGAGTCCCCTGGAACTGTTTTTATGTTTCAAAGCTTGAAGGAGAGAAAAAAATCCAAAAGCGAAAATAAAAATGTCTTTAAATTCTCCTTTCGGCTTCTGCGTGGAGTCGCGGCCCGCGGGCGTCCCTTCGTTCCCGTGTTCTTCAGAATCGCCACGGCAAATCGCGATGTTCCGGACACCCGATAGCGAACCCTGGCTTCGCTCTGCGGCCATATTTGGTCGCCGCGGCGCTCGCGAGCCAGCATGTGTTGGCGATTATACCCCCGCCGACGGGTCGGGTTCCATACACTTTGCGTGGTGCGGTGATCCTCGCTTGGATTCAAAGGTGAGTCCACGCCGTGAGGTTTTTTTTTTTTTTTTGACTCACGGCTGAGCTGACAGTTCCGTAATCTCAGGCTTGGCGTCGGCCCGCGGGTTTCCACTCAGAACTGCGCCACCAGGAAGAGGGTAACAAGGCGCCGCCGTTGGGTTTTCCACTTTCGCGGTCCGACGCGGGACCCTCGACCCGCCCTGGATTCCTCTACCTCTGCCTACAAATGCACATCCGGGTGGCCGGAGGCGGGAGGCCTTCAAATAAAACCCAGCTGTTGGTCGACGCGCTCGCCGGCAGACACAAAGACATGATGGAGCGGCTTATTCTCTGGCTTCTGGGAAGTGGGAATTACCAGAGGCCCTGCCGCTGCGCGCTAATATATACCCAAACTGCAGCCGATGCCAAAACTTTACCGTCCATTTGTCTAATGAGGTAAAGTTCTCGGTCCTAAAACGGTTTTTTAATCGGTGGTCGGTATTTCTAAGCGGTATTTACGCAATGTTAAAAAAAAAAAAAAAAAGGCTGGATTCTCCTCACGTCCCTCCTGCTTCCCCGGCATCTGCTGCCTTTTAGTGATAAAGTTAAAGAAAAAGGGAAAACAGATGGCAAGAAGTTCCTCCCAGCAGCGGCTCGAAGGTTAATTCGGCGTCCGTGCCTCGTGACGCCGGTTTATACCGACGTTTCGTCGCGTTTTTGTCGAGTTGTCGTGCGGCGCGGCGCGGCAGGGAGGCTTCCAACGTTCAGCTTCTTCATCCGTAGACGGAGTTGAAGCCGATGAAGACGGAACGCTACATTTACTGACGTGGCCAAAAACCCCGGGCCAAAGCTCAGATCGATGAAGGTGGAGATTTATCTTGTAGAAGGGAACAAGAGGAAGTTACGTTTCTGTGGAGATCCCCCTCGTCTAACTCGTGATGAGCACGATTAGATGTAGAAATTGAATTTTTAGATTTCACAAGAATGAAAGACAAAATGCGATTACGACCGTATCGTCCCCTTATTAGAGATGCACGACGGTCCGAAAGTGAGACGCTACGTGACGACGAACGAAACTGAACTAGAGGGGAATATGTAAAATATGCGAAAGTGGAAACCGCCGCCATGTCTTACGTGTCCCAAACCGGCGGTGACCAAAGTCCGGGCCGCGGGCCGATACCGGTACGTGGGCGGTTTGGTGCCGGACGCACAGAAAGAATAAATAACAATTTGTTATCCGAGTCGGCACGATGTTTTATTTTGGAAAATTCTCTCGGCTCTTGACGCTTCACATTAATGGAGATAATAATATCAAACCCGCGAGCTAGCAAAATGAAAATATTGTCTGTGGAAAAAAAAGCCGGTCCGTGACGCAGTTATAAAAACTAAAATTCATTTCAAAAAATCCTGCGATATTGTTTTTTTTTCTTTTTTTCCCCCCACTCACGCCTCCCGAGCGCCAAGATTTGGGTCGAATTATTTCATAAAACGTTCAACACGGAAACAGAAGCTCGCCGTCACACCTCTTACGTATCCAAAGGCTTCATACCTGATGTTTGGATTCACCAAATGAAATTCCAAAGTATGATTTTCTTGTCGAGATGTGAGAATAACAGTTTCACGGACGTAAAAACCACCTCTAAACGCGCCTCTCGTCTTGCTCTGCCAAGTTCCTCGTCGGGGTCGACGCATTGAGCCGATAACTGGATCGTCCTCGCCGGCTTTTGGCAGAAAGGCTGTTTACCTCGGGCTTCGCTGACGGATAAGGAAACCGTCCGAGTCAACATGTGGTTGGTAAAAGTGTCTGTGCAGCAGGAAAGAAGTTCCAGGAAATTCAATCAGCATCTTGGAGCAGAAAGCCGGGCCTATAAATCAGCAATTATTTTGCAAGTCAGAGGGGAAAATATGTGTTTGCTTGGGAACCTGACTGTTCTTCGCTTGTTCCCCTTTTTAATCATCGACAAGGCAAACGATGTTTTTCTGTTTTTCATTTTTTGGGCGGGGCGAACTTCCTCTACAACAGCGGTTCTTAACCTTGTCGGAGGTACCGAACCCCACCTGTTTTACATGCGCATTCACCGAACCCTTCTTTACTGGATGGAGGATCGGTTCGTCGATGGGTACAAAGAACAGGCGGAGTAGCCTTTTCATGGAATCTGGCTCCCTTCACCTTGAATCCAGCAAGCGCTATGTTCTTGTAGTTCCCGTCTCCATGCAGCTGAAGGAAGCCTTCCCTTAGTTTTGCCGGTGCCGGACTAGAATTGCTCATCTTGTCTTTGCAAATCATGCGGTTAGGACATCGATTCCAATCGCGTTCCGTCATACGTGTGAATCCGTATTGTACGTGTTCTTCCGACCGCTTTCTTTTTTTGCCCGACATAATTAGTATGAAGGGATTCAAATATTAAGAAAGAAATCACATGACGTACCATCACGACAGTCACAAGTTACTACAACTGAGCGCGCCAAAATCCCTGCAGCACGGACAGGCTAAGCTATGTAGCGTGATCGCCTGCGGCCGGTGATGTCATCACCAATGCGTGTCTTGACCTCCGCCGAACCCCTGGGGTTCGATCCAACCCAGGTTAAGAACCGCTGCTCTACAAGTTGTCGGTCTAAACCCAAAGCTAAAGTGCAAATTACCGTACGTGAGACGGTATCGCTTTCCGTTCTCGTCTCGGCCGTGCTCCGTCGCTTTTGTCCGATCCACCTTTCCGAATTCCGTTTTATCTCGTGTCAAATGCGGTGAATCGTCCTTGGCGTTGACAACCGGGAGAAGCCCCCGCGCTCCTTATCCGCCGCGGATACGAGGAGCGTCGGATGTTTTGTCGATTCCTCCCGTAATCGCCTCTCCTCTCTTGTTTAGGTGGCGCCGGACTTTTTCGAGTATTTCCGAGCCCTGTATCCGATCCTGCGCTCCGACCCGACGCTGTGGTGTGTTTCCGCCTGGAACGATAACGGCAGAGACGCCCTGGTGGACCCGGGGAAAGCGGAGCTCCTCTACCGGACGGACTTCTTCCCCGGCCTGGGTTGGATGCTGCTCAAGGAGATGTGGGAGGAACTGGAGCCCAAATGGCCTTCCGCCTTCTGGGACGACTGGATGCGTCAGCCGGAGCAGCGCAAGGAGCGCTCGTGCATCCGTCCGGAGATCTCTAGGACCATAACCTTTGGCCGAAAAGGCGTCAGTTTAGGTCAATTCTTTGACCAATATTTGCGCTACATTAAGCTCAACACTGAATTTGTGCCTTTTACCAAACAGGATTTGTCTTACCTGCTAAAAGAGAACTACGATGAGAAGTTTGTCAAAGAAGTTTACAGCGCCCCGCCGGTCAAGATCGAAGACCTGCAGCAGGGCGGCGTTCTTAGAGGGGCGGGTCCGTTCCGGGTGCAGTACTCCAGCCGGGACAGTTTTAAAGTCCTCTCCAGGAACCTGGGGGCCATGGACGACTTGAAGTCGGGAGTCCCGCGCACCGGCTACAGGGGCGTGGTGAGTTTCTTGTACCGAGGTCGCAGGGTGTTCTTGGCTCCGCCGGAGGGCTGGACGCGCTACGACACCAGCTGGAGCTGAGGCGCTCCGGGGGTCCGTTCGGAGGAAACGCCGGATTTCTGAGCGCCGGCGCGTGAAGAAGCGTTTAAATGAAGGCGCCGGTTCGGGGTCGGAGTGGAAAGGAAGGAAACCGTGAACACAGATCGTGGCAGCGTGCCTTGCTTTCCGGGCCAATTTGGTTTGGTGTCTTTTTTTTTTTTTTTCTTTTTATTTCTCGGTTTCGGTTGTTTTTTTTTTAATCTTTTGAATATCTGGCCGACTGTGAGATGGCATCCAGACATTTGCAACAGCTGTACATAGCGTTTGGTCGTCGACAGGAAGCGTCACGTTTCGGTGTCGGTGGTGATGCGCCCGCCGTGTCGTCGTGAAACGAGAGAAGGGTTGAAAGCCGGTCGACACGCGGCGGGTGTCGCCGTGACTGTCGGAGGAAGGTTTCTTCTGCTTCCTCCGTGACCTTCTCACAACTTCTCCAACCCACCGAGTGAAACCAGAACAAAAGGGGAACGCGCCGTTACGTAAACCACGACCGCGGTCGAAATATCCCGAGTTAAACTTCACCAGAACCCGTGTCGGAGATGTGGCTCAGTGGCTAAAATGATTATTTTATGTTTTTTTCCCCCCAAAGGATGCACCGGTTGTAGTTCTGCTTTTGAGGAACGGTGCTTAAAATACCCTTTCAGTTGATCTCGTCTTTAATTTTTAACAGTATTCCTCATCATCAGCCACGGTTTTCGTGCCTGTGAAACAAAAGAATTCGCAGGAAGCGTCGTCGGGGAGTTTGTTCCCCCGCCTCCGTCTCGGGCTCGTGCACATCCGACACATTCGATTTGATTTGACGCCCGTCTGGAGCCCCTGCGCCAGGACTTTATATCATCCCAGTAGGTTTAAAGTCTCCACCCCTTTTTCATATCAGAGAGGAATAAACAAACGAAAAGCTTTTCGAAGCCGCTCGGCCACAATCTGTGCGCAGGCGTTTTGTAAGATTTGGGTTAACTTGGTGGTTAGTTGTGGACCTGCCAGGTCCCTCATCGTGCAGAAGGCCGGTTCCAAGCTGGACGACCGGAGCGCGTAAAACCAGAGACAACGCGGATCGAAATTCAGCGGCTTTAGGTGGCAAAGTTGCGGACGGAGGCGGGAGGTTCCCGGGCTGTTTTCCGTCGCCGTCGACGGAAGACGGAGCCGGCGATTAACCCTCGGCGGAGCGATGGGCCGCGTTTCCATCGCTGACCAAAGCCAGACATTTTTCAAAATGGATACTAATAAAATATCCGTGTCTCGTATGCAAAGGCCGTTCCATTGCAGCGTCGTTCGGCAGGTTGGTGTGGCCGCGTCCTTCCACGCTGAGTATCCGCTTTCTACTTCTTAGATGGTCCAAAACCTCACGTTGCATCATTGTTAAACAAAAAATGAGATCTGGAGCTTGATATCGGCCACTGGCTCGTACGTCCATGATGAACCAAAGCGGAGGTGACCGCCAGGTTTCGCTCCTCCCGAGTTCTCTTTAGCTGTTTTCCCCAAACGGGAAGAGAACCGTCGCTACTGTGCAGCCGGCGGAAGGCCCCGGATCCTCGCCGCTCCCTGACAGGTGCAGTTTTTGAGACCGTAAGCTTTTAAAAAGCATATTTTTCTTTGCTTCGCTCCCCGTTCGAGTAAAATCCATTAGAAATGGATAAAACCGGTGTGTCTCGCCCCCGATCTCACGGGGCTCGGCGATGGCCAGTTTCACATGTACTCTGTAAAAAATATCAGAAAAGTAACAAATGATATTAATTTTGAATTAATCTTGAAATAATCACCTGAAGATGTTGAGCTAGATTGCGTAACGGTGAGCAGAAGTTGCGATGGCCGAGGCGTACGACGGGAAAACGTGGTCGGAAAACTTGGAAGGAGAACGTCGTCCCAACAGGAGAAAAACAAGTATTTAGAATCGAGCCGATGTTTTACGGCTGCCGACACATCAGGTGCGAGATAATCATTTAGTCTGGAGGCCGAGGCCGACTCCATCTCATCGCCTTTCTTTCTTTTGAATCGTTTTCTTTTGGAAAAAGAAAAATCTCCACCCGCCGACGCTCCGTTTCGCAAGAACCCGCTCGCGGCACCCGAGAGTTGTGTCGTCGATTTTTTTGTGGAGACGAGGATGAAACAGTGGTGTGCATTTTTGAAGTGATATTTACAGTGTTTGCTTTGCCGGGCCCGACGCAAGCATGACCTCCAGACCATCCCGACTGCTTTGGTCGCTTGGGTTTGTTGAAAAACCAATGATTGTCCGATTGATCGTGAAGCCAGAAGGATTATCACTGTACTGTATTTGGCTTCAGGAGATTCTCTGTACGGTGATGTGAAACCACTGCCTGATGTGTTTATAACTTTAATACGTGACAAATAAAAATCAACTATTTTGATATTTGCTCACTTGCTGAAGGAGTACCTCTTTTCTTGGCTCGCCTCCCGGTGGCGCCCAATCAGAAACACCCGCGTGACGGAAGGAAATTGGCGATTGAGGGAAAATCAAAATGATCAGAACAAACAAACTTGTAAGAGGGATTATAAGATGAAACCTCGGCGACACGGTGGCGAACACTTCCACCTCACAGCAAGAAGGTCCCTGCTTGGATTCCCACTGGGGGGCTTTTTGTGTGGAGACTGTAAATTGTCCAGACATGTAGCTCAGATGGTGAATGGTGTTATGTCTCTACATGTGGCCCTGTGATGGAGCGGTCCAGGGTGAACCCTGACATTATCGGCAGCAATAACTACGCCATCATCTGCTGATACTGACACAGTGAAGGACAGAAACAGCCTTATGATCCCAAAGACAAAATAAATTGACCTCGATTTTTTTTTTTTTTTTTTTCATCTTATTTTTTTCAAAATTATGGAGTAGGAGATGCAGTTGAAAATTAAATGCACTTCGCTCAATAAAAGTGAAATGAAAGTTCAGCAGCGGAAAAGCGTGTCTCATCTGCCAGCTTCCTCTCAGCCGTCCTGTTGGATTCCTGCTCCTCTTCCTGTTTCATAAACACGGCAGATTTCTCGTCCAGAGACAGAGGCTTGTAAACGTCTGGGAAACATCCGAGCCGATCCACCGCGTAAGCACTCTCAAGTCAACGTTAATACTTTTTGTCTCAACCAAAGGGACTGGTTTATAATCTCATTATATGTCAATCAAATCAAGATCTAACTAATTGGACCAGGAAGCCGTTCATAATCTGATCCTACACAAAGAAACATGCATCGTCAATAATCATCAAAAGTAAAATAGGAAACTGACAATTATGTAAAGAGTTTTCAAGCGCACCAGCACAGACACACACGCACAGTCAGGGACAGATGTTTTTTGTACATATGATGGTCAAGAAGGGATATTAAACATCTGCAGGTAGTAACTTCATCTCTTCTCCCGAAGCCTCGGCCTCTCGATTCTTATACAACTGAAAAATTTAGAACGGCGACTCATTTCTTTTATGAATGTTGAAGTGTTATTGTATCACGTGGGTTGTTGCCATGTAAGTGTCAGCACCGCTGGTATAAAAAAAGGTATTTTTGCACGACCCCACTACCTCATCCGCCACTTTCTGTGCAATATTTATATTTATTTTGTATGTATATATTCTCCACCACACCTCACCTATGACCATTTTACTACCCACATCATGTTCACTGTTCACCCGCAGTGCAAATACCATTTCCTCATTCCCTGCACAAGGCATTTCTGTTTACAGTACAATACCGTATTTTGTATTCTAGTGTATATATTGTGCATAGTCTTTGTTCATTTTGCATATTCTGTGCAAGTGGGGATATGCTATTCTTCAACTATTAATATTCGCACACGTCCTCGCTCCTGGGGGACACCGAAGGGCTTCTGCAGATCATCTCAGACAAAGGTGGTCCAGACCTGATCTGCATGAGGAACCTCATCAGTCAGACATGTTTGTTTTGATTCTGAGCGCTGAGGTCACATGGGTGGTGACGTCACCGAAGCAGCCGAAGGACCCCGGCTTCCGTTTAGGTGGCCGTGGATCTGCCTGAGCCGATCTACCGGCGCCCGCTCGGGAAGTTCGTCTAGAAAAATTTCCGTTTGTCCGCCGAAACGGGACGTTCACAGCGAACAGGTGGGGATCCGTCGTCGTCCGAAAAACCCTTCTGGATTTTTTTAGCCCGAAGGAACTCTGGAAGTCACAGTACAAAGTTCTGACCGGGTCCCGTGGCTGCATGCTAAAAACTGCTAGCTAGCTAACGTGTCTGGTAGCTAACGGCAGCTAATTCACTGCTTTATATCGTCTGCTTTGTTTTGTTTGTCGCCAACCCCTTGAAGAAATATATCATTTTAATTAAAAAACAGGAAAAATGTTTAATTTCCAAACGGTGTTGTCAACTGTTACTGGTGTGTCACAGTAACTAACACACGTGTGGGCAGATCTTCCTCCTCTCAGAGGAGCGGCAGAAGATCTGCTTGCTGATGTTCTGCAGAACAACAGCAGGACAAAGCTGATCTTCTGAAAAGAAAGTGTTAAATCTAGTATTTTTCTGTATTTGGGTTACAGCGCATGGGTTAAGAACCCTGCACTTTGGTATCTTCAAGTTATTGGGTTCAGATTTTAAGACCAGTTTTATGAAGTTTTGGTTCCAAGCAGAGTCTGGTACACACGAAACCCTGAAAAAGACATTTATGTTTGGTTGCTGTGCGTTATGAAGGCATTTTACCCAAAATCAGCTTGTATTTACGTCAAGGTAAACACTGACATTTATTCACAATGGAAATATTTTGTATCCGATGAGGAAAAACATCTTCCACATGCTTTACAAACGAAAGGAAACGAGCGCTGCCGTGTGAAATTATAGGAAAAGCTCTCTTCTTTTTAAAGTAATCGAAACTTTGTCTTGGAATTGATGACGAAGCAATTCGCCTCTGTCTCTGCAGGGATGTCCTGTTTTTCTGGTGACCAGAATTTCTGCCCAGAATGTGGCAGCGTCCTTCCTCTCCCAGGCCTGCCGGACACAGTCCGCTGCCCTCGCTGCAGCTTCGTCATCCCTGTGTCAGGTATCTGCTGTCTGCAGAACAACATCCTTCATCCGTCCATCCGTCAACTGGATCAATCTATCCGTTGCCTATTTTTATCCTTGTTGGTCTCAGCCTATTCGCATCCTACTTATTTTTGCTTTATTTTTGTCATTAGTACTGTCACTGTTTATGTTCTTATCCTTGTTGTCGTTTTGGTTTGTCTATTTTCACCCTTGCTGGTTTTTTTTCCCCATTCTGTTGTCCATTCTTGAAAGTTAGTCGCAGCAAGACAGAATATATGTGTGTGAATGAGAGGAACTCGAGTGGAACGGTGAGGCTACAGGGAGTGGAGATCAAGAAGCTGGAGGATTTCAGGTACTTGGGGTCAACAGTCCAGAGCGTAGGAGAGTGTGGAGAAGAGGTGAAGAGACGGTCCAAGCAGGTTGGAATGGGTGGAGAAAAGTGTCAGGGGTACCAAGAGATAGAAGAACATCAGCCAGAATAAAAGGAAAGGTGTACAAGTCAGTGGTGAGACCAGCGATGATGTTTGGACTAGAAACTGTTCCAATGACCAAAAGACAGCAGGCAGAACTAGAGGTTGCAGAGATGAAGATGTTGAGGTTCTCTTTGGGAGTGACCAGGATGGAGAGGATCAGGAATGAGTCTATCAGAGGAACAGCACATGTTAGATGTTTTGGAGAGAAGGTCAGAGAAGCCAGACGGAGATGGTTGGGTCATGGACAGAGGAGGGATAGAGAATATATTGGTAGACGGATGCTGGAATTGGAGCTGCCAGGCAAGAGGTCTGGAGGAAGACCAAAGAGAAGGTTTATGGACGTAGTGAGAGAGGATATGAAGGTAGTTGGTGTGAGAGAGGAGGATCCAGAGAATAGGGTTAGATGGAGAAAGTGGACTCGCTGTGGCGACACCTGAAGGGAAAAGCCGAAAGAAGAATATTCTGTTGTCCATTCTTATCCTTAATGTTGTTGTTGTTTTCTGCTGTTTATTTGTGATTGTCTTTTGCTATCTTCTAATTGTCTCTCTATTCATATTTATTGAAACTCTAACTTTTATGCTGCTGTGACAAAAGAATTTCCCCTATGGGAATCAATAAAGTTTATCTTGTCTTTTTGACAGAACGACAGGGAAAACTTTTTTCAGATTAAATTATTTAACTTGCATGTCCAAAGTCCGGCTCGCGGGCCAAATGCAGCCCCTGCTCAAAATTCCACCGGCCCGCAACCTCTGTCGTAAAATCAATAATATCCAGCCGCCACGACTGTTGACCACAGTATGAAACAGTGTGCAATTAGCTTCTTTATATTTCACCAGAAGATGGCTGTAGACCTGCGGCCGCCCTCGCCGTGACCCTTGTCACAAAGGTCAAAGGTCATTGTGTGATCCTTTCCAGCCCGTTTAAAAAATGACATCTGTAACTTAGAAAAAAAAAATCGAAGTGGAAATTGGATTTTTTTTTTTTTTTACCGAAATACAAAACAACTGCGGGTGTTTTAAAGGACTTCAACGTCAAGCGGCAAAGGCAGATGAAACATGCTAACTACAACAAGCTAACTGGGAGCGAACAAAAAATTGAAACAACTTGAAGCTGCTCGAAATAGTCGATTTGCATTTAATGTTACTGGTTCGCAGAATGTCGGGCTGAACGGTCGACACGTTCTAACACATTCTCAGCTCACCAAATATGGGCCTCTTTGCAAAATGTTTTTCCTCCTTGATTCATTCATAAGTCCAATGATCTTAGATGACATTATTTTCTGCCATTTCAAAAGTTTCTTTCTTTTTTTTCTGATTTCTAGGTTATTTCAGAATTTTCCTCTGTGACTTCTTGTATTTCTCAGCGATTAGTTATTTTGAAGAGTTGGAAGTAATAAATAAATCATTTCAAACACTTTTTCAATTAACTATTTGTGTATTTTGGTACCGACAAGCAAAAACGCTGGTGAAATTTCATTTAGCATATTTTGATTTAAAAAAAAAAAAAAAATCATTGTCATCTTGGCAGTGTGAGTCACACATTTTGCTGATGTCGGAGTGTGTGTGTGTGTGTTATTGTGTAGAGTTCTGCGGGAAGGAGATCCGCTCCACAGTGGTATTTAACCCAGCCCAGCAGTCTGCTCTGACCCTGGACGAAATCGACACTTCGGAGCTGAAGGGTCCCGTGGTGAGACGCCGCTCGGGTCGCCGACCGCTCGCCGCCGCCGCCGCCGCCGCTCCTCTCGCGTTAATCACGTTGTGTCGCAGATCGACAGGCGCTGCTCTCGCTGCAACAAGGAGGGGATGGTCTACTACACCAGACAGATGAGATCTGCAGATGAAGGACAGACGGTTTTCTTCACCTGCATTCACTGCAGGTGACGTTCCTTCTCGCCCGTGTTTCGCCGTACGTTTCGGTTTTGCTCGTCTGCTGATGAGTCGTTTTTGTGTTTCAGGTATCAGGAGAAGGAAGACTCGTGAGAGCGGCTTCTCCTCACGGACGGTGGGATGTGTCTCCGCAAGGAGGCAGAGTTTTGTGGATATTCTGCTTTTTTCACAAGTTGTTGTACAGAATGTTATTGTTTCTATCCTGATATGTGTCACGGCTTCATGGAAATCCAGGGCATTTCTTTGCTTTTTATGCTCGTTTATTGATAATAATTAATAAAAAAAAACTCAACGAAATGCCTAATTATTTTCTCGATCGTGGGAAAATGCCGCCTTCAAATAAGCGGAGGAAAGACAATGAAATTAGCAAAAAAAAAACAAAAACAAAAAAAACATTGAAGTATCAAGGAAATTGGCAGAAATGAGAATGAAATCAAGAAATGGATCAGGAATAATTTACTTTCAAATCTCTAAATTGATCAGCTGATATAAGAACGTTGACCATAATGGTGCCCTTCCTTAACTATTCCATAAAATCTTGTTATAACCGGAACATTCACTTTCAAAACCTTTGAGAGATAAAATAGACTGAAACTTTTCAAACACAATTTTTTTTCCTTCGTAGTCTGAATGCACTTCTGCATGATGTCATATCACAACGTGATGTTTAGCAGGACAAGAATATATACAAGAAAATGATTTTTTTTTCTTCACGTCCTTAGATATCTTGTATATAATCACGATATTGATTGGTATTGTATGAGCAAAACTTTAGCAGGAACTTTTTTTATCTTTATTAACAGATCAAAAAGCCCTTGTATTTGACTGACAGGGCAGGATAAGATCCTACATCATTATAAGCCTAATATTGTGAACCTTATGGTGGTTTTATTGTCCCATCATATTATTATATTATATCGTTTAAAGTGAAACCGCATGATCCTTCTGAAATAAGATCCCCAGTGAGCCGAGCAGAAGCAGAACAGGAGAGGAGAGGAAGGGAGGACAGCTGACAGGAAGTTGATTTAAAGCACCTATAAATTAACTAATCAGTCTAATTCGTTGAGGATGTCGTGGATAGACTGCTAATTTAGATCTAACATTGATAATGTTTTCCTCCCAGGCAAAGTGAGACACGAAATGTACCTTTTCCAGTTTACTAAGCGCTATTTTCTCAGCAAGTATTTTCTATATTATAGGAAAATGTACTTTTGCAAGACATTAGATAAAACCTACAAGCAATTATTTAACGGATGTTGCATCAAGAAATGTACAAAAGAAAATCAATTAAAGAAAAACAAGATGTGCACAGCTCAGGCAGTTGAACTGACACCTGGCATCAGTGAAGCACAAGTCGCCGGTGATTTGTAGGCTCCTAAATTCTGCAGCTGACAGGAAGTTGACGCAGGGAAGAAAATATGAGAGACATTATTCTACCGCTTCAAGGATGGAGTCTAATTATCATCAGGGTGATTCAGGAGGACAAGGCACTGGAAATCCACTGAAAGAGTTGATGTTATCTTCATTAAAACCACTTAGAGAGAGGAATAGCATGGAAAACTCAGCATAAACCTTTATTTATCTGAACGGCCAGCAGGTGCTGCTGTTTATCTGAACGTCGAGCCGCATGAACTACTTTGCAATTAGTTGTTATGAACTGTCAGTCATATGTGTTCCCTTGTTGTCGCTGTTTATCTGTCGCTGCACCAGCCGCCTGCAGCCTGAGGTACATGAACCCGAGCAATAGCTAAGAATGATATCCACATGGGGGAAGTGCACCATTTATTGATGACAAATACTGAAAGAAAATGTGCAAATTTTTTTCCGGGAAAGAGAAAATGTACTGAAAACACAGAGAAGAAAAGCCCCCCCCTCCATCCAACCAGAATCCAACCAGAGACCTTGTCGCTGCGCTAACCTCTGCACCACCGTGCGGCATCGTATTGTTTATCCGTCCTAAATTTCTTGATCCTCGATCAATTACTAGTCACCTCCTAGAAATGCTTATGAATCATCCAATGTCATTGTATTTTCACTCAAGTCTCAAATATTCAGTGTTTATTTGTCATTCACAGAGTGGAAACGTGTTTCATTTTACGATGAAAAGCTTACTTTGCTGTCCACATTGCATTTGGATTTTGGCTTAAAACAGTCAAGTGAATTTGCCAGTAAATGGCAGCAACAAAGATTTTAGCCCCTCTTTTGGCCATTTTTCTCAACAGCAACCCAGCATGTTGCTCTGTCTACTGCACATTTTATATTTTATCAAACACACTGTGTCCAAGATAACATGAACGGTGTGAGCCGGGATGTTTCTGTTATATTTTCCACAGTTAATGTGTATGTTAGTATTGTTTATTTATGCTGCCATCAAAGATATAGTGGCGCACACCCTGCAGTTTCCACGCCTGGTCGCTAGGGGGCAGTAATGCGCTTGCGTGGAGAAAACAGGAAGAAGAAGAAGAAAAATCGACCAATGACGAGTCGCCTCGGAAGTCACATGATAGAGTAAAATGGCCGCCGAGTAAAGAGATGGAGAAAATTGTCCTGCATAAACAACAAACGAAAAAATGACATTATTTTGTGCTTTAACGTAATTTAACCGCGAGAAGTTCGTCGACAGCTCAACCCCGGGGTTCCGGTAAATAATCGCCGTCTTTACTTGTCGAAAAGTCGGTCTAAACCGCGGCGCTGCGTGAAGAAGCCGCGTCAATGAGCTAAATCATTCAACAGTGATTTAGCTTCTTTGGAAGAGGATGAAGGAGAAACGCTTTCTGTCGAATAAATCTTTTATATTATTCTCTGAAAAGGCTTTTGTATGAGCTATCATTGTTTCTGATTTGGAGAGAAGCATAAAATTTTAAACCGATCACTCACTGAGTCATTTCTCGTGCAGACAGACCAGCTACTGCGCTGCATAGCTTCATTTTTATACGGAATAGTGTGCATGTATATGTATATATTTACATATATTTCCCCTGTTTTTCAAAATATATCGTAAAGCTGAACACTGGTAATGCCAAATATCTGTGGCAAAAATGATGCAAGAACTTACTGTACATTAAGTGAAACATGGAAATAATAATAATGTAGCAAAGAACAGAAAATCAGCAGGAAGTTGTGTGCAAATCTAGAAATTATTAACTGACAGTTTCAGTGAAGTCTCAAAAGGATGGACAGTATAATGCACAACTCCGATTTAACTAAAACTCAACAAAGGAATCACTGGAAATGACCTTAACATCAAAAGACTCAGAACAAACACAAACAATCCCCTGGAAAGCCAGCAAGAGAAAACCCAAACATTAGCATAATAACAAATTCTTACAGTGAAGTAAACGATGATGAGTAACAAATGACCCGGACGTTATCGACACCCCGGGTCGTGATGCTGAGGTTTCTTCTATTTGTAATATGTCGTTCGGTTTGTTTCCAACTGGTGATGTGGCTTTTCCCCGTGTGTAGACGATGAAGCTTCGAGTCCAGCTGCAGTGCAAGAACCTGCACGAGTACCTCAGGGAACTGAGTCCAGAGCTTCTGGACCGGCTGTACAACCATCCTGCGACATGTCTGGCCGTCTACAGGTGAGACCGCCCGCTCCATATTTAGCATGATTCCTGCAGCGTGACCGATGTTTGCCTTCATGGATACATGCCTGTCGACCACGTGGTTAGCATGAAGCTAATATGTAAAGTTTACATATTCTTTAAATCAAGGTGATGCGTTCTCGGCGTTGAATTGACAGTAAGTGCAGCCGGCTTCTTTATTATTGAATGTTAATTCATTTACAGGTAAGATATACTTTATTGATCCCCGGAGGGGGAATTATTTTGTCTCAGCAGCTCAACAATGACAGAATCAATGAATATGAGTATAGAGGGAGACAATTAAACGATAGCGAAATACATCCACAAAGAAATAGACAGTAGAGTGAACAACAACAACAACAACAACAACAACAACAAGGATAAGAATAAGAATAGACAACAAATAGGGCGGTAAAAAAAACCCCATCAAGATTGAGAATACAGGACTGTCCCAGAAAAATTAGAATATTGTGTTAAAGTTCTTTGTCTTCTGTAATGCAATAACAAAAACCAAAAATGTCATACATTCTGGATTCATTACAAATCACCTGAAATATTGCAAGCCTTTTATTATTTTAATATCGCTGATTATGGCTTACATCTTAAGAAAACTCAAAATATTTGAATATGATGAAAAAGTAATTTTTGTTTTTTAAGATAAGATAAGATAAGAACAACTTTATTTATCCCGAAGGAAATTGTTGTGCCAGAGTTTCAAGCAAAAACATAACAATAATAGATAATAGTAGGAAGGAGGGAGAATCAGAAATACAATAAAATATAAATTGTCATGGTTAAGGCTATCAAGTGTTTTAGGGTCTTAAGTACAAAGATTTGAAGATTCCCTGCGGCTGCATTTTTGATTGCATTACAGAAGATAAAGAACTTTATCACGATATTCTAATTTTCTGAGACAGTCCTGTAGATGACCGAAACCACAACAACAAGGATAAGAACAAAAACACAGTGAAAATAACAATGACAAAAATAAAACACAATGCGAGTGGAGCGACACCAACAAGGATAAATAGGATTTCCGTCGTACACTCAGTTATGTAAAACTAAAAAAGTCCCCGAGCCCCTTTGCTTTGACACGAGGGCAATTTGTGGTCGACCGGGGATTTAGTTTCAACCGCTACGGTGCCATCGGAGGGTTTGATTCAGGCCGAATAATAACGCCGTGACTCCGGCCGCCTCCAGGGAGCTTCCCTCGCTGGCCAAGAACTTTGTGATGCGGATGCTGTTTCTCGACCAGCCGCTCCCGCAAGCCGCCGTGGCTCTGTGGGTTAAAAAAGACAGCCAGAAGTGAGTAATGATGTTTTCAACTCTTCATTAAGTCGCTCATTCTATGGCGTCAATAACCGAAACGTCGCCGTTGAGTAATTCTAATGATTTTCTAATGATCGTCGGCTCTTCCCCACAGGAACCATGACGAGTGTGTGTCGGTGCTGACAGGCCTGCGTCTCTGGCACAGCCAGCAGCTGCAGGGAGGCCTGCAGGGATTCACCCTAAACCCCGTGTTCAAAGAAAACCTGAGGATCGCACTGCTGGGCGGGTGAGCCGACGCTGCCGATAGCCGGATAGATCAAGATGAGTGAATAAATACCTCATTCTCCCGGTTTCTTTATGATTTTTAGGTCATTTCTTACTTGTTTCACACCCGGCATTTTTTCTGTTATTTTCGTGTTCCCTGTATTTTTTTTTGGAGCAGTGCACATAGCATGTACCGTTATTTCTGGACTATAGGGCGCACCTGATTATAAGCCTCAACCAGTACATTTTGAACGGAAAAAAACATTTTGTACATACATAAGCCGCACATGTCTATAAGCCCCCACGTTGAAACAGGAGATATTTACAAAGAAAGACGGTACGCAGAAAGAGTTTTCAAAGTTTAAATAATAGCTTAGCTTTAGCACAGCACAGCACTAACAGGGCTGGTTACAAAAAACATACCAGTAAAAGCCACAGAGAGCCGTCTTCTTCTTCCTCCTGTCTTCTTCCCGCTGCCGTTTCTCTTTCCAGCGTCTCACCATCGATTCATTTATGCCGAGTTTACGTGCAGCAGCTCAGTTTCCTTCTTTATCGGCCAGCTGGATTGCTTTCAACTTGAAAGCTGCGTCAAATGCATTTCTTCTTGCATTTTCCATGATGAGGGAATTTAGAGAATTTACAGAATATTCTCTGTTAATGCAACCTTTGACGAGTGTACTGATAGTAATTGCTAAGTACTGCTACGAGGCTAATACAGTGATAATAATAATAGGCCTAGCTTTTACAAATACTTTTAAGTAAAATTAAATACAATTAACAAACTTATGCTTGAGAATTGTTATTACATAATGCACCATGTTATTACATTTCCTAGAAAATAAAAACGTTGCAAGTGCATTTTGTAATAATGTTCTCAATATGTAATAACTTATTACATAACGCGGCAAAATTTATTACAAAATGCGTTGGGGGAGTTTATTACAAAATGCGGCTTTATTATAAAATGAAATGAAAAAGTTATTACATTTTGGACGTTTATTACAAAATGCACTGTTATTGCAAAATGCGTCTCAACAGGATCTGTTCCTGCTAACTTTATACACACACAAAGCACACAGTTACATTAAACTCGCGTCGGTCTCACTCTTACCCTTTCTGCTCGAGCCGCTAGAAAAAAAATGCATAAATTAGCCGCATCATTGAAAGCGTGTGACAAAAGTCGCGGCTTATAGTCCGGAAATTACGGTAACGCGTATGGATTTGAATGTAATTGCGGACCGGCTAAGATGATATTGAGAATGATAATAATAATAATAATGCATCCGAGAAGCGGCTCTACAAAAGAGTAATTAAGAGAACACAATCCACTCACACTCCAGTGTGTTGGAAATAAAAGCAGCTTCTTAAAATGCAAATCCTGAGAGCTCTTTCTGCGACGCAGACGCACGTTTCTCTCCGCCGTGAGAAATACATTTCACGAATAAAGCCAGCGTTAATCGATTCACCTACAACAAGGTAATAAAATGCGTTGACAAATGAAGAAACAAACCAAAAAAAACCTCCAGCCTTGAGGTTTTGAAAATGAATAACGGCTTCTACATCGATTCCAGCGGAGAAATGCCGATACAATTTAGAATCATTCAAAGTAGCAGAAACACACCGAGGTCTTGTTCCTTGCATAAATGCTGTTTGACCTTCCCTCCAGGGGGAAAGCGTGGGCCGACGAGGGCAGCACCCTGGGACCCGACCGCCACGCCAGGGACATCGACAGCCTGGACCGCTACGCCATGGAGCGCTGGGAGGTCATCCTGCACTTCATGGTGGGCTCCCCGAGCGCCGCCGTCAGCCAGGACCTGGCGCAGCTGCTCGTCCAGGCCGGACTCATGAAGAGGTCGGGATTCTCGAACGACAAACTCCGCGCGTTTACTCGCAAAAAAACGCTAACCAGCTAACGCTAACAGCTCACGAGTGAGCCGTCAGAAACGGGATGTGAATCCGGATCCTCCCGGCAGCACGGTCACAAATATTGACGCGAACCCTAAAAAGCTGCCGCGGGACCTTTTTAAATCAAAACGGGAGTGTGTTTTGTTCACACACACACACACACACAGCAGTTGTAGCAGTGGGCGTTGTCTGTTTGTGCATCAGTGAGGCCGGGGAGTCTCCGTACATCACCTCCGCTGGTTTCCAGTTCCTGCTGCTGGACACGGCCTCCCAGCTGTGGTACTTCACCCTGCAGTACCTGAAAACCGCCCAGGTATGGCCTCCGCCTCCTGAAAGACTAAAGAATACAGAAAACATTAATATTAGGATAGAAATGTTGATATACTGTATATCAGGGGTGTCCAAACTTCTTTGCAACGAAGGCCATTTATGGCGAGGTGATAATACGTGAGGCTCGAACGTTCTTTAAAGCATTAACATTAAATGCAAATGTACAGTTTTACCAAAATCCCTTTGACTTTTATATTTGAATAAAATGAGGAAAAAGTCTGTCTGGAGAAAAAAAAGAAACTTTCAGAAAGATGAAACCTACCTACGTTCCTTTGAAACATTAAGAATAAGAATAACTTTATTTATCCCGAAGGAAATTGTTGTGCCAGAGTTTCAAGTAAAACATAACAATAATAGATTATAGTAGGAAGGAGGGAGAATAAGAAATACAAATAAAATATAAAGTGTCAAAGTCAAGGCTATAAAGTTTTTTAAGGTCCTAAAACGGACAAACATTTAAATACATGTTCAACGTTCTGGCGGCGACCGCTCGCTAGCATAGCTAGCATGCTTAGCGATGGCCGACACTGTATTCTTTCAAAACCGCAACAGTTTCTTGGCGTTTCAAGCACACGGCCGTCGATCGGACTTCCGTGAAAAAATATTTCGGCCATATTTTATTGTCCGTCCGCTTTCCCTTTTCCTTGATTCGCTCACTTTTACAGAAGCGTTCAAAGGGCGAAGCAAAACGCCGCACTCCGACAGTGTCTCAGAGTGCACCATCTACTGGGGGAAAGCACATTTCTCAGGGAAAAGGTAAAACAATGAGGTTTAAATAACAAAATTTCAAGTTTGGCCGGCCGGATTGAAAAGCTCGACGTGCCGTAAAAGGCCCGCGGGCCGTAGTTTGCCCACGTCTGATCCAGATCCTCAAGGCCAGGAGGCTCCGGACTGCTTACTTTTCATGTCTTAACCGTGAACACAAATCTAAAGTTTTTACCCCGTTTTTCATATCTGAATACCCCAACAAAAAGTCCACCTGGAATAAGATTAAACATATATAGGTTCATTTGAAACATGACATATTATTCACTATCAAATGCTCAGTTTGAACGTCTAAATTCAAAACATGTGAACAGGAAAATACCACTAAGAGTGATATTTATTCAGAAGTACAAACCATTGAGTGCCGTATGAATCCATGTATTATCAAAACTGCAGTGTTTTTTGTCATTTCAATTTTAGACTCGAAAATTCGAAATAGAAAATCGGACCCAATTAGATTTTATGATTGATTTTTATTTGAACACGGGCCACATTTTACCCGCCGACCAGACTTTGGACATGTCTGATGTATATAATTCGGTGATGTATATAATATTGAATAAGAAAACGCAAGGATAAGTGTTACAGATAATGAATGAATCATTGAATTACATTGATTTGGCGAATCTTCGGCGAATTTCTTGTAAATTTAAAGTCTTAAGGGGTGTCGTTCCTCGAGAAGCCTCTTCATTGTATGAAATATGAAAATAGAATTATTGTGAAATGGCGTATTCTAGATGTTTGTGCTCATCCAGGTGATGGTGAATTCTTGTAGAAATCTTCTTTTCGTGGCAACCGGAAGTTCAAGTCCGGGAAATACAGTGAATATAATTAGGATTTTTTAAGTATCGCCGCAGTATTTCTGTCTTGAACCTTAAATAAGAAAACATTAGCAGGATCAGCGTTGCAGATAATGAATGAATCGTTGAATTTTCAGGCAATTTCTGGTAAATGTATTAGTTATATTTTGCTGATTTTATGTCTCATTCTTCTTAATATTCAGGCAATTTCTTGTAAATTTATTAGTAATATTTTGCTGATTTTATGTTTAATTCTTCTTAGTATTCAGGCAATTTCTGGTAAATTTATTAGTAATATTTTGCTGATTTTATGTCTCATTCTTCTTAATATTCAGGCAATTTCTGGTAAATGTATTAGTAATATTTTGTTGATTTTATGTTTAATTCTTCTTAATATTCAGGCAATTTCTGGTAAATGTATTAGTAATATTTTGCTGATTTTATGTCTCATTCTTCTTAATATTCAGGCAATTTCTGGTAAATTTATTAGTAATATTTTGCTGATTTTATGTTTAATTCTTAATATTCAGGCAATTTCTGGTAAATTTATTAGTAATATTTTGCTGATTTTATGTCTCATTCTTCTTAATATTCAGGCAATTTCTGGTAAATTTATTAGTAATATTTTGCTGATTTTATGTTTAATTCTTAATATTCAGGCAATTTCTTGTAAATTTATTAGTAATATTTTGCTGATTTTATGTTTAATTCTTAATATTCAGGCAATTTCTTGTAAATTTATTAGTAATATTTTGCTGATTTTATGTTTAATTCTTAATATTCAGGCAATTTCTGGTAAATTTATTAGTAATATTTTGTTGATTTTATGTTTAATTCTTCTTAATATTCAGGCAATTTCTGGTAAATTTATTAGTAATATTTTGCTGATTTTATGTTTAATTCTTCTTAATATTCAGGCAATTTCTGGTAAATGTATTAGTAATATTTTGCTGATTTTATGTCTCATTCTTCTTAATATTCAGGCAATTTCTGGTAAATTTATTAGTAATATTTTGCTGATTTTATGTTTAATTCTTAATATTCGGGCAATTTCTGGTAAATTTATTAGTAATATTTTGCTGATTTTATGTCTCATTCTTCTTAATATTCAGGCAATTTCTGGTAAATTTATTAGTAATATTTTGCTGATTTTATGTTTAATTCTTAATATTCAGGCAATTTCTTGTAAATTTATTAGTAATATTTTGCTGATTTTATGTTTAATTCTTAATATTCAGGCAATTTCTGGTAAATGTATTAGTAATATTTTGCTGATTTTATGTTTAATTCTTAATATTCAGGCAATTTCTTGTAAATTTATTAGTTATATTTTGCTGATTTTATGTTTAATTCTTAATATTCAGGCAATTTCTGGTAAATTTATTAGTAATATTTTGTTGATTTTATGTTTAATTCTTCTTAATATTCAGGCAATTTCTGGTAAATTTATTAGTAATATTTTGCTGATTTTATGTTTAATTCTTAATATTCAGGCAATTTCTGGTAAATTTATTAGTAATATTTTGCAGATTTTATGTTTAATTCTTAATATTCAGGCAATTTCTTGATTTTCTTTTTTTTTTTAATTTAATTTTTTTTTATTTTTCCCTGTAATCCTCGATGAAAACATCGCTGATAATCCCGTCACGTCTCTCAGCCGAGAGAAGCAAACCCTCCTTCTTCGTAACGGACGACGAACCTCGTCGCGATCGAGAAAGCGCCGCAGATTTCAGTCTTCAGAAGGTTAAAAATAAGACACGGGGGTGTTTTTTTGGAATATTGAAGAGCGAACGAGGCTGTAATTATCACTCCGAGCCTCTGCAGCCCGTCATTACCCTGATTAGCAGCCATTCAGCGGCAGCATCTAATCAGCAGCGGAGGAATCCTCCCAGACGTCTGGGTCACATCGATCCGGCGCGCCGAGCCTCCGCTCCCTCCCGGGACGGTTAACGGTTCCCGTCGGGCCGATCGATCGATCGATCGATGCGTCCCGAGACGGGAATCGGCGAAACCGAAGGAGGAATTAGACGAGCTTCGGACGCTCCTTTTGAAATCCAGTCAAACGCGAAGATCTCGAGAAGGTAGAAAATGTGATTTTTTTTTTTTTTTTTCCCCCCGCGGATGAGATGCGCGAGCCGGACGGGGACGGAGACGTCATTTTTAGTCTTATTAAATCATGATTCCCCGCCGCCTCTCGCTTTAGTCAGTTTCCTAGCAACCGGAGGAGACGACTGGAATGTGTGATGTCCGGTTTTGGGAGTGAGGGGAGCGTTAGGGTGGGGTAGGAACCGAAAACCCCTGGGTTTGGTTGGGAGACTCCAAAAATAGGAAATAACTAACTGGTTTTGGTTTCATTTGGTTCAAATTACAGAGAAATTAAGTTTCATCGGGCTTCTTTTTTTGGGATTAATTTGTACCATAATTTCCAGACTATTAAGCACACCTGAGTATAAGCTGCGCTTGCTAAAAACACAAAATAAATATATACTTTTTTAACTGTGTACAATGAATGAAGTGAGATACGAAAAACAGGAAAATAACAAACTGGTTTTGATTTAATTTGGTTCAAATTACAGAGAAATTAAGTTTCATCAGGCTCCTTTTTTTGGGATTAATTTGTACCATAATTTCCAGACTATTAAGCGCACCTGAAGCTGCGCTTGCTAAAAAAACAAAATAAATATATACTTTGTGAACAGTCAACATGAGTGAAGTGAGACGTGAAAAACAGGAATATAACAAACTGGTTTTTATTTAATTTGGTTCAAATGACAGAAAAAATCATCAAGTTTCACTGGGCTTCTTTTTTTGGGAATTATTTTGTAGCTTAATTTCCAGACTATTGAGCGCACTTTAAGCTGCGCCGGCTACAAATAACAAAATAAATATATACTTTGTTAACAGTCAACTTGAGTAACGTGAAATATTACAAACAGGAAAATAATCAAAATGGTTTTGATTTAATTTGGTTCAAATGACAGAGAAATTGTCAAGTTTCATTGGGCTTCTTTTTTTGGGGATTATTTTGTACCATAATTTCCAGACTATTGAGCGCACCTGAATATAAGCTGCGCCGGCCAAAAATTACTAAATGAATATATATATATATATATATGCTGCTCAAAAAAATAAAGGGAACCCAATGTAACTCCAAGTCAATCCCACTTGTGTGAAATCAAAGTTTCCACTCAGGAAGCAACACGGACTCATTTTGAGTCTTTTTAAGGACGTTTCATCAACGTTTGGTCGGCCTGTCGTGTGTTTTTACACTTTCATCTGGAATCCAGACCTCCAGGGCTTCATACATTTGATTTCCATTGATCATTTTGGTGTGATTTTGTTGTCAGCAGATTCAACGATATAAAAAACAAAGTATTTCATAAGAATATTTCATTCATTCACATTTAGGAAGTGTTATTTTAGAGTTCCCTTTGTTTTTTTGAACACACACGTTTAGTAGCTGCAGGCGTCCACGCAGTAACATGAGATATTTACACAGAAACATTTTTCTTGGTGTGTGTGTGTGTGTGTGCGTGTGTGTGTGTGTGTGGAGAGTAAAGTGCTCCATAAGTGGAGACCATTTCCAATTTTTTTTTTTTTTTTTTTGCAGTTTCTGCATTCTAATCATTTATTTAGCAAATTTGATACGTTTTTTTTTTTTTTTATTCATTTGATTCTTTCAATCTGAATAAAAAGAAGAAATGAATTCAAGATGAAATCCTTGGACTGGAAGGGAATATTTCAAACGTTTTCTTTTTTTCTGAGGGAGGATCGAAGCGCAAATGTTGATGAAATTATCCAGAAACCATTTCAAGAAATCTCTCCACACTTAGCAGGAGTTCACAGATGAGAAATAATGATTGGAAATGTAAAAAAAAAGTAAAAACTAATGTCTGATTCGATCCGAATTATTGCCAAATTCCATTTGAATGTCCTGCTGTGCGACTGATGCATTTTAACGAAGCACGTTTCCTTGCAGTCTCGAGGGATGGACCTGGTGGAGATCTTGTCCTTCTTATTCCAGCTCAGTTTCTCCACTTTGGGCAGAGTGAGTTCAGTGTGTGTGTGTGTGTGTGTGTGTGTGTGTGAGTTGTGATTGATCACATATTCCTTGTTGCCTCAGGATTACTCGGTGGAGGGCATGAGTGAATCATTGCTCACCTTCCTGCAGCACCTCCGGGAGTTCGGGCTGGTCTTCCAAAGGAAGGTAAGACTCACAGAAGCAGAGATTGTTATTTTTCCGTTTCCACGTCGACCCCCGGAGGAGACCAGATGTTTGCGTGTCGGGGAAACGAGCTCCCGAAAACTGGAAATGACTTAAAATGCGCGCTGGTGGGTTGCTGGGAAAGCACACAGGGATGCTGTTGTTCTCCACGCTGTCTATTTAATGACGTCTTATTTCTTCTTACTGTCTCTCTGTTTATATTTATATTCATATTTATTTATTTTTATTTTTTTTATTATTATTTCTGACATAACCGTGACAAAGAAATGTCCCCTATGGGGATCGATACATTTATTTTATCTTAAATATGATAGATAGTCAATGGATGAATGAAATGAGATTTACTTAAATGAGAAATGGTTGAAAAGTGACATACTAGCTAAAAAATACAAGTAAAATGAATCAATAAAATAAACTCTAAAGTGTAAAAGTATATCATATATATTTTTTTTAAAAAGTCCATATTTATAAATATACAGGAATAAATAATGAGCAAGTGTCAATGTGAAGTAGCACAGACAGTATAAATAAGTATAAATGTAATGTTTACTGTATGTGCACTATAAATGTACCGAAATGTAATTGTAGCTCTCGTCACAACACACACACACACACACACACACACACACGGATCGCCTCTTACTGGCATTTATTTTTCTTTCTTCTTCCTCCTTTCATGCCGCTGCAAATACTCAACAATATCAGCTCACATTGAAGAAACAGTGTCACACATTGAATATATAAACAAAGGCGTCGCAAATACAAAGAAAATACTTCATTAGCCGCTCGCTGTCAAGGAGCCGCCGTTTGCAATAAAAGAATTAATTACATCACAGGTACTAAAATATAAATACACCAAGAAATCACCCCGTTTTTAATCTTTTAACACACCTATTTAACATCATTTTAATCCAAATTATATATCAACATGAAATCATTTCACATAAATAACCGCACTTATATTATTGTAGGATAAATGTAACCACTCCTTAATGTTAAATAACTGAATTTATGACCCATGCTTCCCATCTTTCTTGAAACGGCTGCATCAACTTTTTTCCCCTCCTGGACATTTTAGGGATTATTTGGATTTCTCAATTCCACTTGTGTGGGAAATGTACTTTGACTTATTTATTTTAAGACAATCGGACCTTTTAAGACGATCTCGCGGGCCACATTTGGCCCGCAGGCCTTGAGTTTGTGGATCAGAGTGACTTCTTGTTGGGTTTTGGCAGGACGTAGGAAAGACTTCCTGTATCTTCCATGACGGACGACACTTTCTCAAGCCCTCGGTCTCAAAGTTCTCCAGCGCAGACGAAGCACAAGAATGTTCAAACCTCCGAACGTCAATATCGCTGCATCCGTTCCATCATGGCGTTAGAAAAACATCCAACCTGGATCCATGCAGCGATTCCCCGACTCGAAAATGGCCGCGTTTTCCCTTTCTTTCACCTCGATGGCATTTGAGCAGAAGTAAAATATGACGCGATTGTATTTATTTTACGAGCGACCATCTGCTCTGCACGTCAGCGCCTGGGAATTTATTTGGTTAAACGCCGCCATCGCCTCGCCGAGACTTCCGCTTCCAAATGTCCCTCCGATGTTTGCTTTCGGAGTTAACAGCAGATTAATGAGGAGGTTGATAATCATTGCGAATAGTTGGCAGCTTTAATGCCCCAGAATTATGGACGCGGATAGAAATAAAATGAAGGTAGTGAGATGATTGAAAGGCTGTGATAAGGATTCATTTTTCTTCTTTTCAGAGGAAGTCGAGGCGCTACTACCCGACCCGACTGGCCATCAGCCTGGCCGCGGGCGTCACCACCGGCTCTTCGTCCTCTTCCTCCTCCTTCAACTCGGGCGCCGCCGCCGCCACCGGGGAGTCCGGGTTCATCGTGGTGGAGACCAACTATCGGATCTACGCTTACACCAGTACGTCCCAAACACGGGTTCGGGGAAGAAGTTGTCGTCGGTGAGATGCGGTGACGGAGAGCATCGTATGTGCAGAGGCAGGAGACGTTTACGGGGATTCGGCGCGGGAAAGTCGCTCAAAGTGTAGCTTGAGTTATATTTAGCGACACAATATAGCATGAAGTGTGTTGCCGGTAAGCTAAGCTAAGCTAAGGAAAGAGCAACAAATCAAAACCTCCTACCAAACTGTCCACAAGATAAATACACTTTATCGTTTGCTATTTTCCGAGTACCTTTTTCTGATTTGGTAAGACGTGACAAAAGGGTCTGGAGCGGATTGATCACGTTTTATTTCATTTTAATGGGGAATTTTAATCTGGTCTATGAGCACATTGAGTTCGGAGCTCCGTCACAGAACCAATTCCACTCCTAAGTCAAGCTGTGACTGTTTGATATGCAAATGTAACATTTTGGATTTGATAGAGTAATACATTCAGTGATTTTAAGGTGTAGTTACATTTATTTGACATTATAGTTAGTTACCGTCATTTCCGGATGATAAGCAGAGACTTTTTTCACGTAAACAACGATGCGGCTAATATATGGACTTCGGGTGGGGGACGCTAACTAGCTTCACGCCGTTAAAACGTTTCTCCTCGTCACATCGGACCGATGAAATGACCGGGAAATTCTGAGTCCGTTCAACTCCGACACCGAAGAAGACGACTGTGACGGTTTTAGCGCGCAGGAGGAAGCCCGAGATAGCGATGGGCTAGCCGGTGCGGCTTATATGGAGGCGCGCCCAATAATCCGGAAATGACGGTACATTTATACTGTTAGCGCTACATGCGTCCCTTTGACATAATGCTGACGTGTCCGTCGGTGAAATGAGCGTGACTCCCCTGCGGGAGAACCACCGAATGGTGAAAATCACGCCTTTCACGTAACATTTCACTTTCCAGACTCGGAGCTCCAGATTGCGCTGGTCGCTCTCTTCAGCGAGATGTTGTACCGCTTCCCCAACGTGGTGGTGGCCCAGGTGACCCGGGAGTCGGTGCAGCAGGCCATCGCCAACGGCATCACGGCGCAGCAGGTACGAACGCGCCGCAGGAAGTTATTTCTTTTTAGTTTGAAAGGCGACGCATTCATTTATCGCCGATTTTAAGTTGGACCGTTCGTTTCTGCCGGTTTCTCGCTGAATTTCAAGTCGCTTCTCGCAGATGAGAGCTTCTCCCGCGCTGATTTTTGAGTCATTTCCTATCAATCGGGCGTTTTTTTCCCGGCTGACTCATCTATCGAGCTTAAATAGTTCATGAAAACCTCCCCCGTGTCTGCTTAAAAGATGCCTTATGCAAAAAATTCCATCTCATAGCCCAGGGGTCGGCAACCCTCAACACCCAAAGAGCCATTTGGACCCGGTTTCCTCGGAAAAGGAAACACCGGGAGCCGCTGTATATATTGCTTTTTATTACCCTTACACTTTGTTTAAACAAGTGTGTTGCTTCTGAAATTCACAAAGTATTACAGAGAAAATTACATTTTATTTATGTCATGAACTCATTTTGAGCTTTGGGCTTTCAGAGCGTTTAGCGGAGCCTTGACCTGAATTTTAGAAATAAATCGGGAAAAAAATCACTGTGTCAGTAAACAATAAAAAATAAATATTTGCAAAATATCTTCATAAATATTTATTTTACCTGGTTTATGGGACTTCTGCTCCTGAACTTCTGCGCACAGCATCTGCAAATCTGGACTTTGCCGGCTTCCGCCAGTGTGACGTTATTTTGAGCGGCGAAAAATAATAAATATCATTTTATTTAATATTTCAAGATCACAATAATCTTCCAACTTAGAACTAAAAGTTAAAAAAAGGAATTAACACAAATGAAATACACTTCAATTAAATATTTATCATTTATTTTCCCGAGCCGCGGGTTGCCGACCCCTGGGATAGACCGATATTATTGATGAGCAGCGATTTATAATTGAGTGTGATTTGTGTAACAAGTCACTCTCACCTTACAGTTAAATCAGTTCTGACCAAATTCAACACAAAGACTGAATTATTAAGTTTATTCAACCGTATCACTGATCCCGCAGTTGCGCGTCCTTCTTTTCACACGAAAATATAGAAAACGAAAGGTTTTCTATTCATTTTTGCCGACTCGACTCCCGATCAGACACCGTTTAGAAAACGGCAATAAAACCGGACGATTTTACCCTTGCGTTGATGATGCCGTCCCCTCCCCAGATCATCCACTTCCTGAGAACCCGGGCTCACCCCGTCATGCTCATGCAGGTACGGAAAAGATCGCAAACGAATATGTGAACTGTGTCGCCGGTTTGCGAGCGCCGCCGCTCTGCTTCCTCCCTCCAGACGCCCGTCCTGCCGCCGACCATCACCGACCAGATCAGGCTGTGGGAGCTGGAGAGAGATAGACTGCAGTTTACCGAAGGTGAGTCCTGTGTGTGTGTGTGTGTGTGTGTGTGTGTGTGTGTGTGTGGACCCAATCCAGTGGAGACTATTAGTGTTGTCGTTAAGCTAATTGCGGCTTGCAGCCGTATTTGTTGCAGTTGTTGTGATAATGGAAGTCACCCCACAGGTCTGACCCGAGGAAAGAAGCGGGGCTTTAATTAATGCTATTAATTAGCTCAGTTGTTGATCCTGCATCGAATCTAAAAGGCTCTGCCGCCGAAACTGGAAACCCAACGTACCGTCTGATGTCTTCAAAGTCGGGCCTTGTCAGACGGTCTGGAAAGAAACACATACTGTCATTTCCGGACGATACGCCGCGAATTTTTTCACGTAAACAACGTTGCGGCTAATATAGGGACTTTTTTGGGTGGGGGACGCTAACGAGCTTCACGCCGCTAAAACGTTTATCCTCGTCACATCGGAGCGATGAAATGACCGGGAAATTCTGAGTCCGTTCAACTCCGACACCGAAGAAGACGACTTTGACGGTTTTAGCGCGCAGGAGGAAGACCGAGATAGCGATCGGCTAAAACTGTTGTCAAAATGTCAAAAACAGTTTCGAACCAGTTGGAATGAAACCATTGTCTCAATTTACTTAGTGTGAAATCTAATATATCTAATATCTGTAGATTCGTCAAGTCGCAATGCAAATTTCCCACTGATGTGCAACTTTTTCAAAATACAAGACACGTCATCAAAATGTCTGAAAATGGTATTATTTGAGAGAACTGGCTATTTCTTTATCAATGCCAGAGCCGAGCATTTCTTCTCCAATGATTTTGCCGGCAGGTAGTATTAATGTTTTGCTGTTTGGATTTAGAGACGAGTTCAGCAACTTTCTAGCAGCTTCTACTGCTTTCTCACTCGTCTTGGTAGTTTTCAACAACGCTGCTTGTTTGTTTACGCAGATACAAGTACTTTTTATTTTAAAAAAGTATCCCGCAAAGCGTCACTAATCCCTCTGATACACAGACGCACAGGTTCATTCACCACCCGTCGCCATGGAATGGACACGCTGCCCACATAGACATAGGAAGACACATTATTTACGTTGGATAAATCATTTTCGGACCGATCGGGTGAAAGTGGGCATTTTTCCACGGCACACCTGATGATCTCTCACGGCGCAGCGGTTGGGAAACACTGATCTAGCCGGTGCGGCTCATATTGAGGTGCGCTCAATAGTCCAGGAATTACAGTACTTCTTTTCCTTTGGGTCGCTCCCTTTAAGGGCCACAGCCAATCACCTGCCTCCGTTTAACTCCCAGCCAATCACCCGCCTCTGTTTAACCCTCTCCTCTCACACCAACTAAAGTGCCGTCCAATGAGAAGCTCCGCCTCTTCATCGTCGTGGCAAAAACAAAAAAACACATAATTCCCAGGAAATGTGATTTGTTGATTTGAACAAACCTGGGATTCTCAATTGATTTGAGGTGGATTTTGAGCGATTTTTTTAGTGGCAGCGTGAAAAAAACGCCGTCTTCATGAGTGGCAGGCGACCTTTGACCCTTCGGTGTTTCCCTTCTTCACCTGCAGGGGTTCTTTACAACCAGTTCCTGTCCCAGGCCGACTTCGAGGTGCTGCGAGACCGAGCTCAGGTTCGATTCTGTTTCCTCTCTTCGGCTCTTTCATTGCTAAAATAATTGTTTCTTTTCTCTCGCACTTTTTATTTGCACATAAAAAGTGCTTTCCGTTTTCCTGTTTTTGCTCCCTCTCCTGAACATTGTGTCGCTCCTGTCTGAATCTTTTCATTTCAATGTCATATATGTTTACTGGAGGTGAAAACATTAATGTTAAATAAATCACTTTTTAGCCTTGTGTTGCAATAAAAACAACAAATCACACAAAAACACTGAATATAATCGTACAGTATCTTAATGGTAACATATTTAGAATATTCTTGAATTGTATTCAGCTTATTTCAGATTTTTTTTAAGACAAATATTTGTTCCTTTTTAAAATATAATAATATATAAAATATAATGTAAAAATATAGCACATAATACGGAATGATAAAATTAAAAAAACAGTAAAGATCAGGAGAAATAAATAAGAATAAAGTTAAATGTATGTAAAAATATATGCAACGTATATTTATGAGTATTTACAAGTACATGCAGTATTTATGTGTTATTCCACAGGAAACGGACGGAGAATTATTGCGCATTATTATACAATTAGCACAACAAAATCCCCGTCCGATATCAAACATTCCAGCCGTGTGTTGCGTTTTTTTCATATAAGCTCCGCAAACGTCACTCGATCCATTATATATGCATTGAAAATAAATATGTAGCAGCTTTTCCAGGCTCAGACGACCTTCGGCGAGGAGGACAAATAGTCGCCGCTCTTCTCGCGGTCCTCGGCCAAATGGTTACTCTTTCACGGTGACATTCGTGTAATTGCCGCGGGTCTGATATTTTCCGAGTCATTTCATTGAAATGAAACAGTTCGCCTTCGCAAAAGCAGCGGAAAATGATCCGCTGATCCTTTGCCCTCCTCCTCCTCCTCCTCCTCCTCCGTCTCCTTGACCTTTCCACTTCACCGCCGCTCTTTAATGACACTCGTCTCCAGATGGATTTGGCCTCCAAGATGATGAAGAAGGTGTCTTGTTTCTTGTTTTGTTTTTTTGTTCCCCCCCCCCCCCCCCCCCCCGGTGCAGGGTCTGGACTGTCTGATCTGGCAGGACGTGGCCCACAGGGTGATGGTGGTGACGCCGCAGGGTCACAGCGAGGTCAAGAGGTTCTGGAAGCGACAGAAGTCTCACACGTGACCGGGGATTCAGCAGTGGGGGGGGGAAAGGGGGGGGACGCCATTTCTTTTTGTATTTTCGTAAGAGCTGAACTCTGGTGTATTTTAGAATAAAGGGTGAAGTCGAGAAAAGGTTGACATTGTGTTTGTGTTGTTGGTTAATCACGAAGAGATCTGACGCCGTCTAACCCACAGCCAATCACCTGCCTCCGTCTAACCCACAACCAATCACCTGCCTTCGTCTAACCAACAGCCAATCACCCGCCGCTCTCTGACCTACAGCCAATCACTCGCCTCTGTCTAACTCACAGCCAATCACCCGCCTTCGTCTAACCAACAGCCAATCACCTGCCGCTCTCTAACCTACAGCCAATCAAATGCCTTCGTCTAACTCACAGCCAATCATCTGCCCCCGTCTAACCCACAGCCAATCATCTGCCCCCGTCTAACCCACAGCCAATCACCCGCCTTCATCCAACCTACAGCCAGTCACCTGCCTCCGTCTAACCCACAACCAATCACCTGCCTTCGTCGAACTCATAGCCAACCACCTGCCTTCGTCTAACCTACAGCCAATCACTCGCCTCTGTCTAACTCACAGCCAATCACCCGCCTTCGTCTAACCCACAGCCAATCACCCGCCTTCGTCTAACCAACAGCCAATCACCCGCCGCTTTCTAACCTACAGCCAATCAACCACCTTCGTCTAACCCACAACCAATCACCCGCCTTCGTCTAACCCACAGCCAATCACCCGCCTCTGTCTAACCCACAGCCAATCACCCGCCTTCATCCAACCTACAGCCAATCACCTGCCTCCGTCTAACCCACAACCAATCACCTGCCTTCGTCGAACTCATAGCCAACCACCTGCCTTCGTCTAACCAACAGCCAATCACCCGCCTTCGTCTAACCAACAGCCAATCACCCGCCGCTCTCTAACCTACAGCCAATCAACCGCCTTCGTCTAACTCACAGCCAATCATCTGCCCCTGTCTAACCCACAGCCAATCACTCGCCTGTCTAACCCACAGCCAATCACCCGCCTTCGTCTAACCAAAAGCCAATCACCCGCCGCTCTCTAACCTACAGCCAATCAACCGCCTTCGTCTAACTCACAGCCAATCATCTGCCCCCATCTAACCCACAACCAATCACCCGCCTCTGTCTAACCCACAACCAATCACCTGCCTTCGTCGAACTCATAGCCAACCACCTGCCTCCGTTTAACCCACAGCCAATCACCCGCCTCCTTTAACCCACAGCCAATTAAATGGAGGAAGGGCCGCTCTTTTAAAGGCCTCAGCCAATCACCCGCCTCTGTCTAACCTACAGCCTTTATTTAAAACACAAAGATCCTGCATTGCGACGCCGTTTCTACAACAGAAGAGGTGAAAACCTTTGAATACAACTGTGTTTAATGGCAGCAAACGTACCTGCAGTGACTCCGTGGAGCCTCACTGTTCATGGGAGTTACGTTCCAAGACCTCCTGCGACAAAACTGAACTTCCACAAAGTACAGACGTGATATTTGATGGTGTGAACAGATATTTTAACCCTTTATTGATGTTTTTTCATAGGAAACATCTTTCCAGGCAGTTGCTAGCGCTGCATTTTTAAGATTAAGAATAAGAATAAGAATAAGAACAACTTTATTTATCCCGAAGGAAATCGTTGCCGCCAGAGTTTCAAGTAAAAACATAACAATAATAGATAATAGTAGGAAGAAGGGAGAATAAGAAATACAAAGGAAACCATAAAGTGTCAAAGTCAAGGCTATAAAGTGTTTTAAGGTGTCAAAGTCAAGGCTATCATCTGGTTGAATATGGTTTTATAAACATGTGCATACACCTGGAGCCATACACACACACACACACACACACACTTTTATTTTTTGCATTTATGCTATGTACAAAGAATATGTGTTGCATTTTTCTTAAATCAGTCAATAGCTGCAGAGATAACGAAATGACATTTCTACATGCAACAAAAACATTTTGAATCCCAAAAAAAAGATGTTGGGTTGAACGTGACTTCTAAGCAAAATATTAATTAGCTTATTTTGAGTATTTATGAAAAAAGCCAAACTTAAAACGTTTTCTTTTTACTGACGCGTGCAGAAAGCGACAAATATATTTTCACCCGTTTTATTTTGATGCCGCAAGATAGCTATAATCTTCAAATTTAAAATGACATTTTAAAAACGAACAAACTAAAATAATACATATTTGAATTAAATATTCGTTGCCGACCCTTCCGTTACGTGAAGTGACTTTGCTAATCCAGCTTTGTGTTTGGCCCAAAAAATAGTTTTTAGTTCGGATTGGATTAAATGCAACTTTACTGTCGGGACACACGTATGTACACATGCAGGGCAAGAAAATGCAGTTTAGCATCTCATCACAAGCCCAAAAAAGCAGAAGGTGGTGATTTAGTAAATAAATTAACAGCATGAACACTGAATTTTTTGTCAATAATTTCCGAGTAGGATAGCTTTAATCATAAATGTACTTTTATATTCATGAAATCACATGAAATGTGCACTGAATGCTACCTAAACATTTTCAGTTCCACAAACGTCGAAAAATCTTAGAATTGCCTTCACTGTTGCAAGATGTTTGGTTGAAAATGAACCTGGAGGCTTTTCAATGATTTCCTGTTGAAGTTGTCACACTTTAAGCGTAGCTGACGCTGCACAAAATATCAAATGTCCCTCTTTCACACCGCGATAGCTAAGAGTCCGGTTTAGCGATTTCAGTGCTACATTGCTGTAAAAAGACTGAATTTATAAAAAATGCGGACACTCTAAAGGAAAAAAGATTGACATTGCTGTCGCCTGCGGGCCCAAAGGTTATCGCGTCTCATTCTATTATGCAAATCAGCCTTCAACTCCCATTTCCACTCGTGCCCAGCATCCATCACAGCAGGATCAGCGAACGAGCGGGGAGCTAATTACCTCTGGCTTCACTCGCCTGGGGATTTCTTTTGCTTCAGGACAGACCACATGTACACCGCTTGATCTTTTTTTTTTTTCCCCCCACAGCTGACAACCTTGTGGGGAAAACAAGTGGATGTGACGTTATGGACAATAAGCATCCATTGTACCAAGTTGTCGAACTCCTTTTCGACGTTATGGTTGCACTCAAAGCATGTAACTAAATGTAACCAAACGTAATGTAAAATAATGTTATTCATTCAAATCCAAAATGCTACATATGCATTTGCATTGATGTAAAAAAAATATATTTTTGCTAATTGCTTTGTTCTAAAACTAGCTTCCAGTGCTGCAGTGTTTTCGGATGCAGCTTTTGTGAACACATTCAGCTGCCATTGGAGTTTGGCTTTCTAGGACATTTTTGGACAATTTGTTGTCTTTCTGGAAGGCTAACTTTGGCATACATGTTTGGTGTCAAAATGCAGACGACGATTTTACCCTTTGACGACCGACGATGCCTCGTAACACAAGAAACACACCGCTTTTTCTCCTTGAAGCGCAAACATGTATTGGCCTTCCCAGCTTTCTTGAAACAGCTTTCCATCTGCATCAACTTTTCTCTTCCTGGACATTTAAGGATCCTTTGGATTTCTCAATGTCACTTGTTGAAAATGGCATTGATGCGGATTCACTGCGATCTAATGGTAACATGAATGCCATGAATTGTTGGAAACGCAGTTTATGGTCAATGCAAACGTATGACTTGTTTATTTTAAGACAATCATATCTTTTAAGATCTTCTCGCGGGCCATGTAAAATGATGTGGCGGGCCACTTCTGGCCCGCGGACCTTGAGTTTGACACATGTGGCCTACAGGAAACCCAGGTGTCCACTATTGATTAAATATTACTTTCCCTATTCAGATATTAGGTGTCAATCATAGCAGAAAAATCACTCCACTTTTCCTCTGCAGTCCTTAAACATTCAGTAGAATGGTTGAATTCAACTCGGAGTCAGATGTACAGTAGGTAAATCGCTCCAAGCAGGTTGGGTGTCGGTCGGTTCAGGACAACCCGATGAGAAGCTGTTGCTTCCATCCAGAAGTATTTGGTTCATCTGCGTTGTTCTACCTTCATCTGACGACCTCGCGGCCTCCTCGCCATCCCTCGGCGTTTGTTGCTGTCGGGGAAAATCTGCAAAGGTGTTTTTTTGGAGTAACCAGAAACTCCAAACCAGGAGTAAAGTTTGGGCAACTCATTTTTCTCCTTGGCTTTGCTTGTCTTGCATATCTGAGCCTTTGCTTTGCAGTCTGCGGTGCCTCGGCACGTTCGCACGTGGCCGAAATTCCTTCGTCGCGTGAAGGAATTGCAAAACTTTCAAGTTGACCCTGAGCCGGTGTATTCGCTGCAACCCCTCGTGGAGGATAAGGTAAAGAAAATGAATAAATAAAGGCGTAGATAGTCAATTTTTGCATAAACCAAGACACCTAAGGGAGGTTCTCATATTAATTACATGGGATGTCGTGACATTACCAAAAAAAAAGAAGAAACCTGTGTTTCGTGATATTTTCTGGTTTAGGAATCTCAGTGAAAGCTTCAATAAAAATGTGTCTTTTTATGATTAAATCTATTAAACTGAACTTCTTGCTAACTGCTAAATGCTAAGCTAAGAGCTAGGTTTAGCAAAGGGTGTCCATCCGGTAAACACCTGTCCTGGAGCGGAATTTTGGAGTTATCTGCAGTTATCTCAAAAGATACATAAATTTAAAAAAATTAAAAACTGTTTTGTTTACTATTTAGAGATCCCAAGATTATAGTATTTTATTATAAAATTTAACTCTCCAGCCGCCCCGATTATTAGGACGTACATCGGCCAAACTTCAGTCTCCACTCTCAGTGGGGGCGCCGTCTGATAACATAACCGGGCAAAAAAAAATAAAAGTAAAATAAACAAAACGTGTTTAAATACGTTTAAATAAAAAAGGGGGAAAGAATAAGTGGAAGTGCGGTGGTCGGTGATGGTGGCGTTGTTATCATGTGAACTACGGGCGGAACCGTAGCCGGGTTGTGTAGCCGCTAGCTAGCGCTAGCAAGAAGCAGCGGCGCCTCCGCCGAGCGCAGACCGGCTCTGCCTCCCCGGCCACCGGCCACCGGACGCCGACAACCACCGCTGGAAGTCGGTGGAAAAATCATACGGTTGCCCTGAAGCGGAGGGGGGAGAGTCAAGGCGGACGCCGGGACGGGGAATGGAGCCCGGGGCCTCGCGTGGAAGTCCGACCGGCGCGGGGTACCCAAGAGGGGCCGAACTGCGGGAGGAGACGCCGGGAGGAGAGGCGACAGCCGGGAGCGGCTTCGCTGCGAGGCGGGGAGGCGACGAGGCAGCGCCGGGGAGGGACGGGAGAACCGGCGTGGAGCTCGGCGGGGAGGGAGAGCAGGTTCAGCCCGCCGGGGAGGAGCAGGAGCGGGCGGCCAAGTATGAGGAGGAACTGGACCCGAGGATTCAGGTACGGAGCTCAGACGCGAACAACCGGGGCTTTCAACTGGTTTCACGGGAGCCCAGAGCGACCGAGATCCCGGGAGGCTCCATCCTCCGGGCGGCTCCATCCCCGGGAGGCTCCATCCCCCGGGCGGCTCCATCTCCGGGGCGGCCCGGGACGGAGCC
The DNA here is from genome assembly GCF_037954325.1 of Fistularia commersonii. Lineage (NCBI taxonomy): Eukaryota > Metazoa > Chordata > Actinopteri > Syngnathiformes > Fistulariidae > Fistularia > Fistularia commersonii. The sequence goes on along the minus strand of NC_141313.1, from coordinate 1,395,196 downwards.
GCGACCCGGGAACACATAAACGGATTGATTGTTTGGTTTTATCTCATTTGTATAAAATAAGAATAAGAATAAGAAGAACTTTATTTATTCTGAAGGAAATTGTTGTGCCAGAGTTTCAAGTAAAACATAACAATAATAAATAATAGGAGGAAATTGTATAAGCAGTAAAAAAAAAGGGGGGGGGGGATTAAGAAATACAAATAAAACTATTAAGTGTCAAAGTCAAGGCAATAAAGTGTTTTAAGGTCTTAAGTACAAAGATTTGAAGATTCCCTGCAGCTGAAGGAAGAGGAATTAAAAATAATAATAATTATAATAATAATAATTACTATTATTTTTATTGTAACAATAATACTACAGGCATGCATGTAAACAAAATGCAGATGAAGAGAAGCAATTAAAAATAGTAAAAGGGACGAAGTGGAAAAAATATGTGACGCTTTTGATACTTTTTTAATTGCTAGTTCTTTTTAAAATTGAATTCACAAATGTCTTCAGGGAACTTTAAGCTTGATTTTTATTTAATTATGTTGTGTTTTATTGTTGCTGCTAGTTTTGAATATTGGATTTTCAAATAGCTTCTGGCTGATTATGTATTTGACAAGGTGCCAAATGATGGCGATTTCCTATTCAAGGGAAATGGGAATTGAAGGGAATCTGTAAAGAACTCATGATCTGGAGTCCAGCAATAATTTTGTATAATAAAAAAAAGTCTACGAAACAATACAACAGTCGAACCTCATATTTAACGTTTAATCCTATCACTGCTTTGTGTCTCCAGGAGGAGCTGGAGCATCTCAATCAGGCCAGCGATGAGATCAACAAGCTGGAGCTGCAGCTGGACGTAAGAAATCCGTCCCGGCGAATATATCTCTAACTCTGCGTCCTGGCAGGGCTAAACGCATGTGTGTGTTTTGCAGGATGCCAGGTCCGGCTACAGGAGGATCCTCACCAACTCTGCCAGGAAGCTGAACACTCAAGGTTCCCAGCTTGGCGCCTGCATCGACAAAGCGAGACCTTACTACGAGGCACGGAGGCTGGCCAAGGAGGTGCGCTCCTGTCTTTTTTCAATCACCTGTGACGAAGCCTTAAAAATCATTACATCCACAATGGTGGGCGAGTTGAAGATGCGGAGGTTGTCTTTGGGAGTTAGGAGGACGGAGGGGATCAGGGAGGTTAGATGTTCTGGACCAGGGGTCGGCAACCCGTCTTTACACCGCGGCTCCGAGTGGCTTGGGAAAATATATCATAAATATTTAATTGAAGAATATTTCATTTGTGTTAATTCCTTTTTTTAACTTTTAGGTCTAAGTTTGAAGACGATTGTGATCTTGAAATATTAAATAAAATTATATTTATTATTTTTCGCCGCTCAAAATAACGTCACACTGGCGGAAGCCGGTTTTCCCGCCGGCCGGTAAAGTCCCGATTTGCAGATGCTGTGTGCAGAAGTTCAGGAGCAGAAGTCCCATAAACCAGGTAAAATAAATATTTATGAAGATATTTTGCAAATATTTATTTTTTATTGTTTACTGACACAGTGATTTTTTTCCCGATTTATTTTTAAAATTCAGGTCAAGGCTCCGCTAAACGCTCTGAAAGCCCAAAGCTCAAAATGAGTTCATTACATAAATAAAACTTAATTTTCTCCGTAATACTTTGTGAATTTCAGAAGCAACACACTACACACTTGTTTATACAAAGTGTAAAGGTAATAAAAAGCAATATACACAGCGGTACCTTTATTTTAGACGTCAAAAAGCAATTGCGGCTCCCAGTGTTTTCTTTTCCGAGTAAACCGGGTCCAAATGGCTCTTTGGGTGTTACGGGTTGCCGACCCCTGTTCTAGACCATCGTCATTTGCAACGCCGCCTCCGCTGTCTCCCGTTTAGCATCATATTTTCATGTTTATGCCGAGCATACATGAGCCTGAACTATTCCCAGTCCAATCGCAAAAGGTTCACTTTCACCCCGACCCAGCTAGCCCGTTAGCCACCGAGACATAAAGGGGATTTTGGAGACTGAAAAATGTGAACGTGTTCCTCCAAACACGTGTGCATCCAGTGAAATGCTTTTATTTTGCTATAAAAGGTCATTCCGATTAGTTAATTGCACCATTATGTTATCATAGAGAGTGTTAAGACCAGCTGCTCCATATGCCCTCAATACAGTACTTGGGAGGGAAAACATTGAGTTCATCTGCCGTAATCAACCGCTTAGATGAAATGATTTGTCCTTAATGAAGCTTCATTAATTGTTGGAAACTTTTAACCCTTGAATGAGAGGGCAGGAGCGGCAATCATGTTTAATCAGCACGGCGAAGAGTCATTTGAAACTGTAATTGAACAAATAAAAATCGCGTGAGGAAAGATCAGGGGTCTAATTGAAAGCAGTAAAGCAAATAATAGCCTATTAAGCTGAACCGTAATACAGCTGCAGTCACAAAGCCGGAGGAGAAAACAATGAAAAATTAGCAATATTTACTACATTATTTCATGCTACCTCAGGAAAAGCAGTCTTAAGTCTGTCAGCAGTCCAGTCGCTTAAACCTGTCGCCGCGCTTCCTCTGCGGGCGCTCAGCCTCCGAGTCGGCTGATTATTCCTGACTTTGAAACTATCCTGAACGGACACAGATGTTGCTCTCCAGGAGCGAAGCTCACCGAGTGTCCGTCATCTGGACGAGCGACAGAAGTATCTTTTCAAAGATACTTTGATAGTGTCAAACGTACGGGCTGCGGGCCGGTACCGGCCCACGAGGGGGTCCAATCCAGCCCGTGGAATAATTCTTCGATTTTTTTTGAAAACACTTTAAAATCATGATTTTTTTTTTTGAAGCCTTGTGTTGCCTCGCAGGTCAAAAGTGACCCACTTTCCAACTTGAGATTTTATGACTTTTCCTAAAGAGATCCCATAATTTGAAAAAGTGATACTTCTTTTTGGTTTATGTTTGCATGTGAGCTGTAAACCACTAGGGTACAAAGATTGTCTTAAGATAAGATAAGATCGACTTTATTTATCCCGAAGGAAATTGTTGTGCCAGAGTTTCAAGCAAAACATAACAATAATAGATAATAGTAGGAAGGAGGGAGAATAAGAAATACAATAAAATAATAAAAGTGTCAAGGTTAAGGCTATCGAGTGTTTTAAGCTCTTAAAAAGTACAAACATTTGAATATTCCCTTTGGCTTAAGGAAGAGGAATTAATGAGTAATTTCCTATGAGTCATTTTTGACCCCTAAGACAAGGGGAATAAACACAATGTTAAGATCGCGCAAGGGTTAAATAAAAATGCAGTTCCCATATTGTCTGCTAGGTTTGCACTGCTTTAGTCAGTGTTAGCAACATGTAGCAACACCATGTGACTCGCAACTTCCAGCAGATGGCAGCAATGTGGCTTCCGGGTCTGTAAATAGCGTTTTTACTTAATATTTGAAACGTAGCCCGACACTTTCAACAGCAAGAATTCCTCGTCAAAAAAGAGAACTGAGGCGTCGCGTTGTTATAATTGCACTTACTTTTCTTCATGAATCTATTGTTTTTTTTAAAGGAACAGTTCATTACATGGATCAGGGGTGGGCAAACTTTTTGGCTCATATCAAGATATGATACATATAAATAAAAAACGCATTTGCAAACTGTAGATATCAGACTCGTCTGATATTTGCTTTGAAAATGAAACCGGCTTGGTTTTGAGGGGTCTGACGTTGGCTTGCTTTTCATGCACAAACTGTTTTTTCCCTTTGTAGCTTCACGCGCACCTCGTTCATGTGTGTCAGTTTGTCCAGAGTAGAGGCTAAATCACAAAGACAATCATTCAGCTCAGGAAAATTCTCAAGTGTTCTTAAGTCGCTACAAAACTGAAATAATCTCCTGTTATCTCCCGCTCAAATATTCATAGATACAAACATGCAATCTTTTGCGGGCCGGATTAAAAACACCAACGGACCAGATGTGGCCCGCGGGCCGTAGTTTGCCCACCCCTGACATAGATTTTTATCTTTATCTTCTCTCCTTTGCACTAAAACAAAGGAAACATTTGGACTCAGTGTTACTTCCAGGTAATTACGCTCTGATTTTACCGGTCCGGTTCCGTATGTGGACCAGAATGAGTTTGACACCCCTGTTCTAAAAGATTGAAAACATTGTTTTCTTTATAATCCAGAGCTCTCCACACACACACACACACACACACACACACACTTGGCTGCAGATTATTGTTTTAATATTCTAGTATGATGATAACATTGTTATTATTATGTTGTTGTTGTTGTTGTTGCTTTGGAGAGAGACTGTGTTCCACTTGTCGAGTGGATTGGGCTGTAAAATGCACGAAGCGTATCCGTGAAGTGTAACGTCGGTGTGATTGAATGGAAGCATACGCCTGCAACGGGGCGTGGATGAGAAGAAAACAAGATCTGACAAGCAAAAATAAACCTCCAACGCACGTTTGTCTGACAGAAGACCTCCTGGAGACCTGGCGGAGGAGGCGAGAACAGGGCCTTTCTGTCATTTTCGACATTTCAAACGACCTCGCCGGTGGTCCGATGGCACCGTCGGGCGGATCAGCATCTGCCGGACGCAACTGAGACGGGAGCGGGAAAAGGAGAAAGGCGAGATGTTGCCGGAGCAACCAAACGCAAGCTCAAAACCAAGTCCAGGTTGAGCAACAAAGTTCTGGTGATTTGGCGAAGGTGGAGATGACTAGCGTCCGATTAGCAGGACATTCCCTCAACATCATGAAGAAGCCTTGCCGCGAAGCCGAGGTCAGACGGCTCGGAGAAGGTCAAAGAAGACCCTCGACTCGGAGCATCCCGGGGTTTCTTCCAGAACTTCGACTTTAGCGGGTGTCACGTCCTCCTCAGGACTCTGACGTCCCGGAGAAGAATTACAACTCCCGAGGACGAAAAGATCCGAGAAGCAAACTTTGTTCACGTCGAATCGGCACAAATATCGAATCCCCCGACCGGAACGAACGAGCGTCCGGTGAAGACGAGAAGGTTTGAGTGTGTTTGTCCTTCCAGGCCCAGCAGGAAACCCAGAAGGCGGCGCTGCGATACGAGCGGGCCGTGTCCATGCACACCGCCGCCAGGGAGATGGTCTACGTGGCCGAGCAGGGCCTTCTGGCCGACAGGAACACCATGGACCCCACCTGGCAGGAGATGCTCAACCACGCCACCGCCAAGGTAACCCCACCTGGACATTTAGAACAAGAAGCGGTTTTGTTTTCTTCTACGTTTGAATGTCGGACCAGACGGAAGATGTCGGTTGAGAAGCGCAGGAACTGAACGGAGCCTCCTAGGTGACCAGAGCTGTTTGTTGAAGTTTGATCTTCGAGATCCGATCTTGCGGTCGCTTCCATAAATGAGCTTCCAGGGTTTCAGGGTTCCTCCCACAGTCCAAACAGTCTTTCTACGAGAGGGTGAGTGGTGTCTACATGACGTGAACGTGTGTGTGAATGGTTGTAGGTCTCCATGTGGAGGAATGTTTTAATGTCTCGCATGACGTGTGAATGAGAGGGCGAATCGTCAAACATCCATGATTGTGAATGAGCGACTGCATGTTTTTCGTTTATCTCAGTGTTTCCCAACCGCTGTGCACATTAGCGTGCCGTGAGAGATCATCAGGTGTGCCGTGGAAAAATGCCCACTTTCACCCGATTGGTCGGAAAATTATTTATCCAACGTAATTAATGTGTCTTCCTATGTCTATGTGGGCAGCGTGTCCATTCCATGGCGACGGGAGGGGAATGAACCACTGCGTCTGTGTGTCAGAGGGATTAGCGACGCTTTGCGTGATACATTTTTAAAATAAAAAGTACCGTAATTTCTGGACTATTAAGCGCACCTCAATATAAGCCGCAGAAGCTAGCCGGTCGCTATCTAAGACCGGTTTTAGCGCACTAAAACCGTCAAAGTCGTCTTCTTCGGTGTCGGAGTTGAACGCACTCAGAATTTCCCGATCATTTCATCGGTCCGATGTGACGAGGATAAACGTTTTAGCATCGTGAGGCTAGTTAGCGTCCCCCACCCAAAAGTCCATATATTAGCCGCATCGTTGTTTACGTGGAAAAAAGTCGCGGCTCATCGTCCGGAAATGACGGTACTTGTATCTGCGTAAACAAACAGGCAGCGTTGTTGAAAACTACCGAGACGAGTGAGAAAGCAGTGAAAGCCGCTATAAAGTTGCTGAACTCGTCTCTAAATTCAAACAGCAAAACATTAATACTACCTGCCGGCTAAATCATTGGAGAAGAAATGCTCGGCTCTGGCGTTGATAAAGAAATAGCCAGTTCTCTCCAATCATACCATTTTCAGACATTTTGATGACGTGTCTTCAGACATGCTGGAAAAGTTGCACATCAGTGTGAAATTTGCATTGCAACTTGACGAATCTACAGATATTAGATATATTAGATTTCACACTAAGTAAATTGAGACTACGGTTTCATTCCAACTGGTTCGAAACTGTTTTTGACATATTTATTTGGGATTTTTCGAATGTAAAATATGCGCCGCGGCTCAAAAACGAACGAGACGACCTGCAGGAGAAGCGACGCAAACGTCGAACGAATGAACGAATCCGTGAAAATGAAACATCCGGTCGTTCGTCCGTCGCGCAAAAAACATCCGCGGTCCGAGGGGGGAAAAGTTTGTTCTGGAAGGGGATGATTGGCGGCCTCGCTTTCATTCAGTGTTAAACTTTTTAAAGGTCGCGGCGCTGCGGCGGCGGTGATGGATGGCGAGCGCAGAAGGTGGCTGCACAGTTCAGCTGCAGCCGCCGCTGCCGTCCCGTCCTCGGTGGGATGAAGGATACACAACGCCTCTCGCCATCCATCAGCCCCCGAGGGGAGAACTTCCACTTCATTACCACCTTTTTTTTTTTTCTTTTTGTCCACCTTCACGTCACCGTGATCCGTGAATGTTTCGACCGCCGCCCGCGTTGCGTTTGTCCGGTTTGACCGAAAAACTCACCTTCCTTCAAGATGCACATTTATTTTGTAAATAAATAGAAGCTCAATAGTTAATAATATTGAGGTTTTTTTTTCACATAAAAATGGTAGATTATAAGTTACTCTGCCCTACTCTGAAGAGAAATTCAATATTATTATCAATATTATTTATTATCATTTATTTATTATTTATTATCATTTATTTATGATTATATTAATATTACATTCAAGTATTGTCTAATGCTTTTTTATACCAAAAACCGGTTTTATGCATGAAAATGTTTCAGCATAAAAAACTTTTGTCACATAATTTAATCTGAATATGATTATATTAGGCAATTACAATAATTTTGCACTATCAAAAAATAATAATAAATAAGAAGGGTGTCATTTCATTAGCTAGCCGTTCACTGTAAATAATGCGTAGCCTGCGCGATGCTCATGTATCACCTGTCGCGATGAACCCGTAACTTAGCTTGGAATCTTGATATTTTCTCTAAAATGCAGCTTTGGCGCTTCTGCCGTCTCACAGTTCGCGGCAACTTTTGTTTCTGGCTGTTTTATTTTCCAAACGCTAGCTTGTGGCAGCCGATGCGTGAAATGGCGCGGCCTGATCTAGTTGTTATTAGCGGGCTAAACCCGGCTAGCTCGGTTCTAGATGTTAATGTTGCCATGGTAACCGATATTGCTTTTTGTTTGGCGTTTTCTCTGCCAGTTCTCCCGAGATTGCAGATTTAATCTTTATTTTCTTCTAACCACTCACCTTGTTTGTTTTTTTGGTAACATATTTTGGGCAATTTCATGCTGTTTCTTTCATGTTACTACCTTCATTACGTGAAGGTAATTTTGGAATTATTTTCAGATTTGTAAACAACAATGGAGTTGCGATTGGCTTTTTACTGTTTAAACGTGATTAGCAAAATAAGCAAAAATACTTGAGAAACGTATAAAATGTCAAAATGATAAAACGGCGACGGAGATTTTAAAGTAAAATAAAAATACTCCTTCACGGTTTTGATTGAAAAGTGGGAGAAGATTTTACACAAATTATGTCTGAATCTGTCCAAAACACACCCGAGCACCAACACACACACACTTGAATACGGCTGTTTTTACCAACACAGAGCGTCCGGTGTTTCCGGCATAATCGCCGCGACTCAACGTGCACGATCGTGCGACCGACATCAATCACACACTCGCCGTCGCCCGACGCTTAAACGTTCTGCGGGAAAATCTGCGTCCGACTCGCCGTCGCTTTCCATTAGGAAATAAAAAAAAAACCCCGCTACGCTCCGTGTTTTGGCTTTCAAGATAAAATTGTCAGCAATCTTTTTAATGCTTCAACACGTCCATAACGCTCGGCGACGCTTTAAAATCCGTCCGGCTTAAAACATCTTCTCCGCCCACTCGGCTTTTAAACAGCGTTTTCTCCCTGGCGGAGACGCTTTTCCAGCTCCTAAATATTTGTTGCTCCTTTGACTGATAAATTCCACGATTATTGCGAGAACCCTCCGGCCTCGGCAGCTTTCGGAGTTGATTTAGCCAAGTTATAAAAGTAAATATTATATTTACTAAGCTCTCCTCACGCCCGGTTTTGTCTCTAATATATTTCCCTTTCGGAGTTTGAACCTTGCAGCAGAGTCACAGAAGCGAGTGCACGATACCTAGTTGTATAAATAGTATACTTTTATCTATAAAATTGTGCATCTCTGCACAATGTTGTATCGTAAGAAAAGAAAAAGAAGAAATATGGATCAACTTGCAACAAATAATAACTTTATTAATGTAGCGCTTGGAGACTGAGACCTGTAAAAAAATAAAATAAGATAAAATAAAATAAAATAGCACTAAATATCTACCGAGGCTCAGGAGAGACGGGTGGCTTCAGTATCTCTAAATAATTCGAGTAGAAACCTACTCGCAGTCCCGCTTTCTTGCAACTAACTTGGTGTTCAAGGTACCTTAAAGGACTAACTGGATGGAAAATAATCCGTTTTAAAAGCGTACTTTATCTTCTAGCTCATCAAAGAGGATAAAAGATCGGGCTGAAGACAGAAACATGTATGTAATAGCGCTATTTCCACATTTTAGTCGGCCTGTTTTCCCAGGGTTACATTAGCGTTTCCTAGCATAACGGCGTTCGCTGGTTGACTGAAGCAGCTTCTACGAAGCGGGATGATCGTTGCCGATATTCGGCACGTTTTCGTTGAAATAACTCAAGAAGCGGCTTGTCGGCGTAATAGTGGCGTCATGTCTAATTGTCCGCCGGCAACATTTTTCGACCCGGTATTTCCTTCGTCTCACGGTGAAACCAAATGCTACGTACGCTTGGTCATATTTCCTCTTCTTAGCTTTCTTAGCTTGTCTCCTTTTCCATGGGTTTGTTCGTATCTCCTTCTTCTTCATCCAGTCGCACCTTTTTCATAGAATTAAACGTCTGGAATTGTTTGCTTTGGTGCCGTTGAACTTTACTTGTTGTCACTTGGATGTCGACAACGTTGCAAGAAAACGCGCCTCGCTTGCAAGTTACAAGCTTTACGTAAACATTGAGCTAAATACCGGTTTGTGACGTCCCCGACCTACAGCGTTTCCTCGGTACGTCGCCATCGCCCGTTCATTTCTTAAGAAAGTCTTGTTCCATCATTCAGATAGGCGGCGTTAAAAGAAAATTCGCAGCGGACGAATACGAGGAAGACGGCTTTGTTTACATTCGCCGGTCGAACGCCATGTTGGATCCTGCTGTGTTGGTTTTCTTTGTTTGTGTTGTTTTTTGGCCATTTTGGCTCGCGGGGTGAAGCCGACTCTTCCGCCGAAGGAAAGGAAAGCACCTTCTCGGAATCGGATGAAATAAAACGCTCGGAAAAAGGGCGAAAAACACGGACGAACATGGATAAAAAGCGTATATTTGAAAGGATCTGTTGACGAAGCGGCGCCGGATGGAAAGATTCTTAGCGCTTGTGCTGGAAGGTTGATGCGGTTTAAACCTTGCGCTAATTCGCGTAGCCTTCAGGCGCTAGCAGCGATGACAAAGCACCGAATTTTCTCAGCGGCGCGATGAGACGAGCCGGTGAAAATCACGTGAGTTTTGCGTCGCGGGAACAGAAATCCGACGTTATTCCGCTCTATATTTGCTAAAAAGGACTTCACCTGGAACACTTCCAAGAGCCAAGTTTAGCCAAACGTGGCTAATATTGCTATTCAATGCACATATTTTAGCAGCAAGCGCTAGTTATCATGAGATGATTGTGGTGTTCTTCAGGTGAACGAGGCGGAGGAGGAGCGTCTTCGCAGCGAGCGGGAGCACCAGCGGGTCACGCAGCTCTGCCAGGAGGCCGAGGCTCGAGTCCAGACGCTCCAGAAATCCCTCAAGAAGGTCATCCTGAAGTCCAAGCCTTACTTTGAACTGAAGGCTCAGTTCAACCACATTCTGGAGGTGTGTTTCTCAAACACAACGCACAAAAAAAAACACACACAGGTCGTCGTCGTTCCGGCGCGGGTGGTTCCGGAAAGGTCTTTTCTGCAGACGCTCCGGGTGGCATGTCGACGCAGAGCGTGCAGAACTTCGCAATCATGGCATCGCTCCGATGTGACGAGGCTGAATGAAGCTAAATAAGAATCCATACGTTAGCCGCGTCGTTGTTTTAGCCGCGGTCTGAGAAAAGTAGCGGAAATGAGATTCGAAGGAAAGGGTTTTCACCGACCGACAAACTTCACCTTCACGGTAACCTGAACGTAAGCTAGCTTCCTGCTCCCTGTCTTTCAGGAGCAGAAGGCTAAAGTGGTCCAGCTGGAGGAGCAAGTGTCTCGAGTGAAAACCCGTTACTCGGTGGCTCTCCGAAACCTGGAGCAGATCAGCGAGCAGATCCACAAGCAAAGAGGGCGCGTCCAGGCCGGCGGGTCGCGGCTCGCGGCTCGCGGCGGCCGCAGTTCCCCGATCGGCGCCGAGGCCGAGGCCCGGGCCGCCGCCGCCGCCGTCGCCGTCGCCGTCGCCGTCCAGGTGGTCGGATGCCACGGCGTGGAGAGCGACTGGGCGGACGGGGAAAGGACCAGGATGTGGGTGGAGCGGCACCGGGAGAGCGGCTGGGGTCAGAGGGAGCGGCAGGAGGCCGAGCGGGCCGCCTCCGACCGCATGTCCGTCATCAGCCTGCAGACCATCGCCTCCGACCTGGAGAAGTGCGACTCGGTGGAGCACCTGGGCGAGCTCAGCGACGGCGGGAGTACGCTGGGAGAGGAGTGGGACTGGACCAGGAGGAGCCCTCAGAGGTCGGTGGGAAGGCAGGGACCGGCCCCCAGACCCCCGGAGGGCCCGCCGCCGCCGCCGCCGCCGCCGCAAAACAAAGCTATCGGCGACGAAAAGCAGGAGATCTTCGTCAAGCAGCACCACCGGAGCGTGAGTCTATGATACCAGTCATGATCGAGAGGAAAAGCTCAGCATCCCAGAGGTGGAAGATCAGGCCCGGTTAGTTGGATGCAGCGCACTAATGAAGCCCTGCGTGACGGCGGCAGGCCGAGGAGAACCTGGACCTCCAGCGAAGGGAGGCTTGCAGAGCCTGCATGGAGCCTCTAGAATACAAATGATAGAAAACAAGCTAAATCTGAACTAACGCATCTGCTTCTGAACAACAAAATCAACTCTGATCAGTTTGTGATCTCAAAGTGACCAACCGCAGGAGGCGGCGAGCGGTAGACCGGTCTTTGGTTGGAGGTTAGCACGCTAGCACGTTAGCACGTGTCAAAATCTAGCTACCGCAGATGCAGGTTATCCTGGTCTTCCACCAGGCAGCTTGTTGAGATGAAATCCTGCCTTAAGGAAGAAGAGACGCCGTGGAAGGAAAACAAACCTTCTCCTTTTTGTCGTCGAAACGAGACTTCCGCCCAATGTACCCAACGAGGGTACGCTGATCTTCAGGGTCAATGAGCTCCAGATGTGGAAATGAGCGTCCGAACACCCGCGACAACACTGGTCTTATCTGTGTCGCTTTGCCGAGACGTCCGAGCATCGGCTTCTCGGCCGGTCCTTCCCGTCTCCGAAGCGTAATTGTTCCGCCCTCGTTCTTCTAGAAGAGTTCAGCGGTGACATGATCTTTTTTTGCTCCTTCAAAGGAGTGAACATCCTTTAAAAAAAGGGCTTTTAAATCGTTTTTGTCGAAGGGGTTTAATCCCGGAACGGCGACAAACCGCTAGCATTTAGATTTGAGCCGTACTCGACCGAGTGCTTCCGTGGACGGTGCAGTCCTGGTGCAGATATGGACCCATCGTGATCAGAAGTAGGCTTGAACCCTTGGAGGACCAGCCACGCCCACATGGATGTGGTGGAAGCACCTTTCAGGAACGTGAAGCGCTTCCAGAGGCGGCTTTACGGCGCATCTTAGCATGCTAGCACCTGAAACCAGATCCATGGAAGCACGAGGGCGGCGACGTCCCGACCCGTAGTTTGCCAAAATATTAACAATAATCTTAATCAACTGCGTAATGTGAGATGAAATGATTGTTGCCGTTATTTAATGCAAACTTGTGAACTCTCCCAGCCTTAATATATAAATATAGTATATATCTTGTTTGTCGTACGTCTATAGAAATGTAATATACGCCGGAATCCACCGCTCGCCGCGGTCGGCTAGCGTTTCGCTGGAAATCGCACAGACGGGCATGAAAACGGATGAAAAATAAGTCGACTCGTCGAGTTTCTGAGGACCATGGAAGGAAAAACCCTCTGAATAACAAGCGCCTGTTTGCCTTCCATCACATTAACCGATATTCCAAAATTTGTTCATTACAACATCAGTGCTTTCGCGCTTTCGGTTTCGGAATAAACCGACGTTCCGAGGAGATTTACTCGAGAACGGAAGCGAATCATATTTGAAAAACATAAGATACCGCATTCAAATCAATCCCCCATTTCTGTTGAGCGTCTCTTTGCTAGTTCTGGAGCAACACATCTTCCTGACGGATCGCGCCGGGGGGGAATCCCAGCTTCTCAACAGGCTCGTGCTGCCGAATATCGATCCGGGGTCGACTAATTTATACCCCGAACCTGCTGGCGGGCCCCGCTTTTAAAGTCAGGCTTTCACAGAAGTCGTAGAAAATAAACAAGACGCTTACGACGTGCACAGTAAATCATCTCGTACGCCGAAGTGGCGTCCAGAGTCCATCGCCGTGTCGTCCCGACGAAACATTTACCCGGAAGAAGTCAGGAAATCAAGCGCGACTTGATTGAAAAGTTGTTTTCCTTCCTTCTTCTATCCCAGATTAAACCCAGCTATTGTTAAAGCTAGCTAGCGAGCTAGCTAGATGCTAGTAAACAAGTTCATCCAGTTAATTCATGAAAACAAAAGGCCACAAGCCAAGCGTACGTTCGTGTTTTCGGTCGCTTCAGCCGGCGTTCGCCTCCTTCAGAGGTTTCTGTTCCCCCTCCAACCCCGGCCTCCATCAGACACGGCGTGCTAAAAGTGCTAGCCGGGCCTGCTAGCCTGTTCTGAATGCCAACGCATTGTTCCGTTCAAAACGGATATCCATTAATGACCCTTTGTTCTCCGTGCCGCTCGCTGTGGCTTCCCGAAAGACAGCGTTGCGACTTATTATTAGCGGACGGGTGAAAAACAAGAAATAAATAGCATGTTAGCTTACAGATCATTTCCTTCAAATCAGGTTCCTGCTTTAAATTCCGCCGTTTAGAGTGCGTTTATGACTCAGAGACCAGATAAACTGTGGCCTGGAGAGCAGCGTCTCCTGGGAGATCTTTGGAAAAAAAAAGTCCTGCTGACCGACGAGCTCCTGGGCTGGAGGTGAAATCGGACCGAGCTAATTCGTCGCTAATTCGTCGCTAATTCGTCCACGCGTTCTTTTGCACTTTGTGACTTTGGATCGTATTTGACGGGCGCAATAAATCCAGCGGCTTTACGAAGGTTGTGAACTAAACTATACCTTTATTCAAGTGCCATTTTGTTGGAAAGCTCGTTTAAAATAAAGACTTTCAGTATTAAACTTCCTTTACTGAGTTTTATTTTTCTAAGCTAGCAGCAGATTTGCATTTTTTTTTTCCCGTTTTCAGGAGTTCTTCCAAGTTGCACGCCTTCAGGCGGAGGCCTAAAGGTCCGTTTTGTCCACGATTGTTTTTTTTCGTCAATGACATTAATATTTCGTCCCGGCTTTTCGGAGTCCGTCTTTTTCTTTTTTTCCCCGGAGAAAATAATCTGAGGATAAAACCAGGATGTTACTCAACAGCGTAAGAATTGACTCACTATTACAGGAGTCGAGTCCTAATTGGTTGAGAATAAGCCGTCGCGCTAAAACCTTCTTTTTTTTTTTTTTTTTCTCCTAAGTTATTATCCACAGTTTTCTGAGAAACACATTAAAACCACTTTGTTCGGCAAGAGGCCAATTTTGTTAGAAGTCTGTTAAAAGCAGAGCCTTTTCTCTCATCAGACCACATTATTATTGTCATCATGTCTGGAAAACAATAAGTGCTTTCTGACTCGTGAAGCTGCCGCTCTTCAGCATCTTCATCTTCTCTTCAGAATCTTCTCCAGATGTTCCGACCGGCTCCCGTTTTCGGCCGATAGACTTTCCTTCGTATATTTTAATTAGCAGCGGCGTAAACATATGTGGAGAAGATCTCCATTTCCTTCTGATCTGATCATCTTTGGAAACCAACTTAGGTTCTCCATCCATAAAGCTCCTCTCCGGTCTTCCTCCAGACCTTCTCCATCTAGATCTTCTCCATCCTTCCACCTTCAGTGTCCAGACAGCCTCAGTCTGACTTCAGAACATCTGATCCCGAGGCCTCCACATCTTCACCTCTTCTGCTTCCGATCTTCTGCTCGCCGTCTCCAAGCCAGTGACACCATGGCTGCTCTTCACCTCCATCTCCTCCATCGTTCCTTTCATAGTCTTTTATCACCCCTGACTTTTCTTCACCAGTCTCCTCCACCATCTTCATCTCCACTCCCTGTGACCAAACCTTCGTTCCTCTCGTCTCCAGAGCATACCTCCACCCCTCGAGATGCCCCTCCAAACCTTCTCCCTGCTTCCACTACAGATCACAATGTCATCTGCAAACATCATCACGGTCCATGGAGATCCTGATGCCTCCACATCTCCACCTCATTACGTGACATCACATTCCAGTTTTTTAGCAGACGCTTTTGTCCAAATAAAATTGCAAATCAATAACCGAAGATCCAAAGTACCAGAAGTTGTTATTCAGAAGTCACCACTCTGCTAAACAACCATCTCAAAACCACATACATTCATTTCTTCGTTTTTTTGGGGGGGTCTAAGAGTGATCTAGGGTAGTGCTTGGTGAAGAGGTACGTTTTCAGATCACGGCAGAAGACGGGAAGCGACCCCGATGTTCTGGTTGGATCTGCAGCCGGGGGCTCGGAGTGACGGGGTGGACGGTCGCCCGGAGGTGGCGGATCGGAGGGGACGGGTAGGGACATGTGGCTCCACCAGAACCTGGAGATAAGACGTGGCCGACCCATTGGTGAGCACCAGGGTCTTGAGCTTGATGCGGGCGTCTACCAGGAGCCTTGAAGGGACATAAGGAGGGGAGTTCTTTTGGAGACTGGGGATGGTTGAACACCAGGCGTTGTTCTGAAGAAGCTCCAGACGCCTGATGGAGGGAGTTGCAGTCGTCCAGACCAGAGATGACCAGAGCCTGGATGAGTATCTGCACCGTATCCTCTGTGAGGAATCTGCGGATCTTCTTGATGTTGTGAAGGAGGAATCTGCAGGAACGTGCGACTCCCTGAGAACGATAGTCTTGGTCGTCCTTATCACGGTGTCGTCCATGGTGACGACCGGGTCTTTATGTGGACAACCTTTCCTCAGGAGAAGGAGCAGCTCAGTCTTGTCCAGGTTGAGCTTCAGGTGGTTGGTCGCCATCCGATCTGAGATGTCGGACAGGCGAGCTGCACTTCGGGTTCACCTCTCCTGCTTCCAGTCTTCTTCTCGGTGTCTCCAAGCCAGACCCCATGGCTGCTCCTCACCTTCACCGGTCCTTTCATACTCTTTCATCACCCCTGACATTTTTCTCCACCCGTCTTTTCACTTCTTCTCCACCCTCTGCAGGTGTCACCGAGGGTACTTCAAACCCTCCATCGTCTTCGTCCGTCTTGTCGCAGCTCACCTTCATCCCCTCCTTTCCAGAGCATACCTCCGCCTCTCCAGATGTTCCTCCAGCGGCTCCCTGCTCTCACGACATCACGGTGTCATCTGCAAACATGGTGATTCCTGTCTGAGCTCGTCCGTCCATCGGACCGAGTCCAGAAGAAGTCCTTCAACTTTCCGCAGGGGCGGAATATTTTTAACAGGAGGACAGACGTGCCAAGGTTCTTCACCGAGTTCATGCAGACAAAAAGCCGGTTTTGCAATTCACAAGGGGGAGGCGGCGGAATGAGACAGATAAGGAGGAAGGAACAGGTGAGAGATAATGAAGAAACAAGTGAAGGGCAGAGGACATCAGAAGGAACACTTGTAACGGGATTAGAAATGAAGGCAGAGGAGCTCAGAGGCCGGAGGAGGAGACCGAGCTGCAGACTTCAGACGGAAAAGATGAGAATTAAAAAGAAAAGTCCAAACCAAGTGGAATGGAGAAGGGATTACTTGACGGCAAGAAGGTTTTAGCGGGGATTCTGAACGTTCTCGGCTCCTTTCTGGAGCCTATCTGGACGCGTTTGGACGTACGGTTGATGGTAGGACTCCAGGACTTCTGGACAAAGCCGAAGATACTGAGAAATACTGGAAATAATCACGATTTTAATCCAATCAGAATCAGAATACTCAGAATCAGAATAAAATTGCTTTTTGCTGAAGAATCAAAATAAAACTTGGCGATTAAAAAAATAAAATAAAAAAACAAACAAAAAAAAAAAAAACAGTAAAGATCCAAATAAATAAATAAAAATAAAGTTCAAGGTATGTAAAAATATAAAAAATAAAACTACATGTAACGTCTATCTTCTTTGTCTTCATGTCAAAACCGTCTCAGTCATACATGTCCTGCACCCCAAATTCTTCTTCTCCTTTGGGCTTTTCCCTTCAGGGGTCTCCACAGCGAATCGACCTTCTCCATCTAACCCTATTCTCTGGATCCTCCTCTCTCACTCCAGCCACCTTCATACCCTCTGTCACGACGTCCATCCATCTTCTCTTTGGTCTTCCTCTGGACCTCCTGTCTGGCAGCTCCATCCTCAGCAACCTTCTACCCAGATCTTCACCATGGTTTGGACATGAACAGAAGAGCGTTCATGTCCAAACCATCTCATGTATGACCGTCTCGGTCATACATGTCCTGCACCCCTGTGTCAAATTCTTCTTTTCCTTTGGGCTTTTCCTTTCCAAGGTCTCCACAGCGAATCCTCCATCTAATCATATTCTCTGGATCCTCCTCTCTCACTCCAGCTACCTTCACATCCTCTCTCACGATGTCTATCCATCTTCTCTTTGGTCTTCCTCTAGACCTCCTGCCTGGCAGCTCCACCCTCAGCAACCTTCTACCATGGTTTGGACATGAACAGAAGAGTGTTCATGTCCAAACCATCTCATCTATGACTGTCTCGGTCATACATGTCCTGCACCCCTGTGTCAAATTCTTCTTTTCCTTTGGGCTTTTAGTAACAATTTAGTTAATTAAATTGAATCGACAATTTCCTTCGGGATAAATAAAGTTGTTCTCATCTCATCTCATCTTTTCCCTTCCGAGGCGTCCACAGTACATCCACCTTCTCCATCTAACCCTATTCTCTGGATCCTCCTCTCTCACACCAACTACCTTCATATCCTCTCTCACTACCATCTTTCTGTGGGAATGAGAGGGTGAATAATCAAAAATCTATGATTGTTCCTGAGTGAGTGAATGTTTGTTGTCTCTCATGACGTATGAATGAGAGGCTGAACGGTTGCATGGCCTTCAATGACATCT
This sequence comes from Fistularia commersonii, assembly GCF_037954325.1. NCBI lineage: Eukaryota > Metazoa > Chordata > Actinopteri > Syngnathiformes > Fistulariidae > Fistularia > Fistularia commersonii. The sequence continues at coordinate 1,377,323 of NC_141313.1, read as the reverse complement.
GAACCAAAGGATGGAAAGTTCTAGGTTTCTACTGATGTATGAATGAGAGGCTGAACGGTCGACAGCCGGGAATAAATGAATGAATGCACCTTTTCTAGCTTGTAACTTTTAGATCCACAAATAAAAAAAAACATCGTCGCCTCTATGTGTGTGTGTGTGTGTGTGTGTGTGGTTCACTGCAAGCTAACCCCGTCACGTTGGTCTTGTCGGATTCCGCTGTCAGTTGCGATTTGTCTCGGAGACGTTCCCGTCATCCAGGTCAGCGGCGGAGGTAATTATTCCGCTGGGAGGAGCAGGAATCAGGGAGGGGAGTGTTCGCTGAGCGCCTCGGTTGCAGGCGAGACCGGAACGGGCCGGCGGAGGTGGTTTTTAGCCTCCGCGGCGTTGGTTCTGCGCTACAGGGGCGCCGCCGCCGCGTCAAAACGACGGGAAAACATTTAGCTTCGTCTCAAAAACGTTGATTCAAAGCCGCCGGCGTCCGCTGGGCTGACCGGTGTCACAGTGTGTGTGTGTGTGTCGTAAAAGGAAATGGTGTTTTTTTTGGTCGATACACACCTCCCCCCCCCCCCCCTCCGGATGCTAACGCTAGCGGTGAATTATGAGCTGCTATAAAAACCTTGTCCCTTTACAAATGTAAACACATTCATCCTGTACCTTTACTTTTACTTTATTAACTTTATTACAGAGGAGAAGCTTCACTTCCAGGACGTCCCTGAACGCCTCAGCAAAGGTAAAATAGTAAAAGGCGTAAATTATAAATACAGACTTACAACTGTTCCCTCATTCATTCTGGACAATTTCATAATAATAATAATAATAATAATAATACGTTTTATTTAAGCGCGTCTTACTTGACACTCAAGGATGCCGTACAGACACAAATACAAAAAAAAAAAAAAAAAAGAAAAACAGTAAAAATGAAAGCAATAAAAGTGACAGAGGTTTAAAAAAAAAAAATATATATATATATATATATATGTTTTTTTAATATGCATATATATGCATATTTTTTACATTTACATTGTACATTTACATTTACATTTATATGCATTTATTTACATTTATGTACATACATTTATGTACATATATATATATATGTATATATATATGTACAAAAAGTAAAGGGAAACTAAAACAATTAACTCCATGTCAGTCACACTTTTGTGAAATCAAACAAAACTGATTCGTTTGCTTTTGTTTTAAAGACATCAATTCAACCTGTCATGTGTTTTTACTTTCTTTCTTTCTTATATTATTATTTTTTCTGACATTTATCTTTATTTATTTCAATTATTTATAATTTCTTCTCAGTAGAAGCTAACAGGAGATGTAAAGAACAAAGTATTTAATCATAATTTCATTCATTCAGATCCAGGATGTGTTATTTTAAGTGTATATATTCACACGTATGGATATACAAGTAAATTAAATACATCCATTTATGCAAAGTTAAATATATATTTAGAGCTAGTGAGGAATTTATTCTAAAAAAAAAAAAAATTATAAATAAATTTAAATTTCCCCTCTGTGGGACGATGATATTCTGTTCCATATACATGCAGAAATAAATGAATAAATAAGTTAAAAGCGATTAAGGATCTCCAGCCGACCTTCTCCATGAGTTTGGACTAAACTAATAATAAAATAGTATGAAATAAAAGTTTGCAGAAGATGTGCAGATGGACCTCCTTGCAGGTGGACAGAACTTTGAGACGCCTGGAAGAAGAAGATGAGGCGGGAGCTGTGGAGGATCCAGGAAGATCTGAGCCGACGTCCACCTGAGGAGGTGACGAGACACAGCTGAGCCTCATCAGGAGAACCGATCAGACCTCCTGGATGGGACGTATCTTCTGAGGTGGAACATCTCCCGTGAGGTAGGACTTCCAGGTTTTTTTGAATCTCTGTGAGTGAATTTGAGGTTCAAGCGGCTGCGCGTCGTCAGTAGACGCATGTCTGGACCTTCTGGAGGTTTCTGGAGGAGATAAAACCTCCAAAAGGAGGAGATTTGCAAGACTTTGCTTCAAATCTTGGTTCATCTCCACCTTTCTTGAGGAACACTCTTATTTCAGACCTGCTTCAGGCTGGTATCTCCCAAGGTTTACTGGTGGTTGACGGAGTTGAGAGCAGGTCGAGGTGTCCAACAAAATAATAAGAACTTGGTGTTCTTGGTGGGGTTTCTCATCGGATGATCAGAGCGGCGACCGGAGAAGGTCAGTCCTGTATCTTCAAACCTCCAAACTTCACAAAGTGCTCCTACTCAGCGAGGAGGAGGTCCAAGCGCTTCTCCTCAGAGGGGCTTCACATCTACATTTTGGTCCCAGAATTAGCTAACGGCTAACGCGGTTCCTCATCCGATGGGTCCAAGGGTTGCTCTCCTTGTCTTCTTCTTCTTCTGGTGGTTTGTTTTTGAGCGTGGACCTGAAGGTGCAGCTCCCTGAAGCTGGTCTGGTCCTTCACTGCCAACGGGAATGCTAAATTTAAAGGTTCCCCAGGAGGAGGCTACTTCCTGGAACCAAAGTCCAGCCTTTCTGAAAGCAGCGATTGATCCTCCGTCTTCTTCTTCTTCTTCTCTGAAAGTTGACTTCATCTCGCAAAGGGCAGAACTGTTCATTTCATCTGAATGTTGACTTTGATTGAAAATGTCAGAAAACGCCTCGGCGCCGCGCTTTTCATTCTGTCGCTGTCATCTCGCTTTAAGCCCGACCCATTTAAAGCCGGAACGTGATTCACGAGCGCCTCGGTACCTGAGAGGGAGCGCCGACTCCGCCGGCGAAGGTTAATGGCCAGAAAAATAGAGCGCGAACAAACAATTATCTTCCACTCCCAGGCACGGGTTATTCGGCGGAGATGTAAATATACGTCGACGGCGCGGCGAGGAGTCGGGGAGGACGGAGGATGTGATAATTGACTGTGACGCCGCGCGAGAGGGAAAAGGGCAAGTTGAGATGGAGAGAAATCGGCCGTGGGCTGAGGTTTGACGGCCGGAGAGGCTGAAGACGACGGGATGTCGAGGAACGCCGAGGGAGATGGACGGCGGCGCCGGGACGGCATGTTCCTCCCCGAACTCGGCGGCGCCGGTCGACCCTGATGAACGTTCCTGGTTCGGTGATCGGTTCCTCCCAGCCTGTTGAAGTGTTGTTGAGCGGGACATTGAAGCCCTGAGTGCTACGCTAGCTGGCTGCCAACTGCTCATGGTTCATCCATGGTGGGTTGAATGCAGAGAGGAATTTCCAGCAAGTGATTAATAAAGTACAATAAAATTAAAAAGGATAAATAATCCGGTTTCTAATGCTTCCTCTTCTCCTTGGGGCCAATCCATCTTCTTCATCTAACCCTATTCTCTCTCACATCAACTATCTTCATATCCTCTCTCACGACGTCCATCCATCTTCTCTTTGGTCTTCCTCTAGACCTCCTGCCCGGTAGCTCCACCTTCAGCAACCTTCTACCCAGATCTTCACCATGATTTGGACATGAACAAAGGAGTGTTGATGTCTAAACCATCTTAATCATCACTTTGTGTCGGTCATACATGTCCTGCACCCCTGTGACAAATTTTTCTTCCCCTTTGGACTTTTCCCTTCCGAGGTCTCCACAGCCAATCTACCTTCTCCATCTAACCCTATTCTCTGGATCCTCCTCTCTCACATCAACTACCCTCATATCCTCTCTCATGACATCCATCAGTCTTCTCTTTGGTCTTCCTCTAGACTTCCTGCCTGGCAGCTCCACCTTCAGCAACCTTCTACCCAGATCTTCACCATGGTTCAGACATGACCAAAGGAGTGTTCATGTCTAAACCATCTTAATCATCACTTTGTGTCGGTCATACATGTCCTGCACCCCTGTACAAATTCTTCTTTTCCTTTGGGCTTTTCCCTTCAGGGGTCTCTCACCACGTCCAGCCATCCTCTCTTTGGTCTTCCTCTGGACCTCCAATTCCAGCATCCGTCTACCAATATATTCGCTATCCAAACCATCTCAGTCTATGTCCAGAACATTAAACTTGTGCCGTCCCTCTGGACTCATTCCTGATCCTCTCCATCCTGGTTACTCCCAAAGAGAACTTCTTCATCTCTGTGACCTCCAGCTCTGCCTCCTGCCTTTTGGTCGTTGTCACTGCTTGTAGACCATCTCACCACCGTCTCCTCCACCTCTCCTTTCCTTCTGGCTGATGTTCATCTATCTCTTCGTACCCCAGACACTTTTCTCCACCCGTTCCAACCTGCTTGAACCTGTTTCTTTACCAATATTCCGGTTTGTAATTGCAGCATGGAAATGGCACGGGGAGAAGTGACGCCAGGAGGGGTTGCAGATATCTTAAAGGGTATTTAACGTGGCGAGGAAGCAGCAATCGGGGGAACAGGTGACCCCAAAATGCAAATGTGGCCATTATGGACTGGACGGGGGTGGGGTCAGCACCAGGTGAGGGGTTCCCCTCGCAGAGAGTTTGGGAGTGAATGCTTACTGACTTTAAACAACCCTAATATCTGGACTATTGAGACTATTGAGCGCACCTGAATATAAGCCACGGCGGCTAAAAATAACAAAATAAATGGATGTGTACATATATAGGCCACAGGTGTTCATATTGTAGCATGAGATATTTACACAGAAACATCGTAATTAAATACATAGATGACATGTGACGTCAAACGGACGAACGGCATGAGGAGTTACGGTGGAAGCAGTCGGTGGAGCGTCAGGCCGACGGACCGGTCGCTGTCAAAAGAACGACAAGACCCAAAATACTTCCTCCTTTGAGATCAGAGAAGACAAGACACCGCGAGCCGACATTGCGAATGTGTTTTCTGCAGATTCTGCAGATGTGTTCGTGCCGAAGGGAACCTCATTCTCCTTCTGTTTCCTTGCTGGTCCCACAAACCCCACGTTGATGTGCAGAAGCTCTCATCAGAGAGTTCCATATTTGGAGTTGTTTGTGGCGATGAACCAAAGGGACGTAGCCTAAGCATACGTGTCATGATGTTCTCATGGTGTCCCTCAGGGTAGGTCCAGGCACCCGCAGGACAGTTCCACAAATATTTTGTCGACGTTGTCAATCATCTCCCCGTTGAGCACAGATGGGAGCATACACGAGTACTCTACCCTTCTTCAATCATGACTCAGCCCTTTTCCAAGCTGGAGGTGTTTTAAGTTGTGTCAGTCTGGGTTTGGGTGACGGCCCATCTCTGTCTGCAGAATCAGGGTCGCCCAAGTTCTCCTGGCAGCTTGAAAGGTCCCGGGATCATCGGAATCAGACGGTTTCTTCTGTGCTGGTAAGGGCGAGACCTCTGGAAATAATGGAGCGGATTTTCGAGGAGTTGTATGCTCATGTGATTTCTAATCAGGAGGTATCTGACAAAGGGAGGCCTTGTATCTCCCATCATCAGGTCTACAACATTGTCCGATTAGGACAGAGACGCTGCACAGAGGAAGGTTCCTCGTTGGATTCCCACTGGAGAGCCTTTCTGTGTGGAGTCTCCATGATCTCCTCCGGGTTCCTCAGACATGTGAATGGCTGTACGTCTATTTATGTATGAACCGGGCCTCTCGGCCAATGAAAGGTTTGGCCGTTTGCTTGTTTCCTCCCGACAAAGCTCTCAGGAGACTTTTGCTTCTGGATCCTTTTGTTTTTTTAAGCGCTAGCTTGTGGTAGCCGATGTGTGAAATGGCGCGACAGAGTTAAGTACGGCAGTAAGGCGAAGGCGGGAACAGACGTTTTGCAAAACAAGATCCAGAAGGTCAAACCAAAAAACATGTCATCCCCACCAAGGAAGATTTTCTTTGCGGAGTGGTACCGGTCGGGGCCCCCTGCCGGAGATGATGAATGATTTGTTTCCAAATCCACAGAATAGTGTTTTTACGAACAGCGCTGCGCATATCCTTTCTGCTAACTGGAACCGGTGGGGGGAGACTCCTCAAAAGTACCAGAGTGAAGAGTCTCTGTGCTTCATCTCCAACCAGCCGTAGAGAAACGAGGTGTCTTCTAACCAGGAGCTAATGGAGCGAACACCGGCTGCCGAGGGGAGACGTATTAAATTCTGAAGTGCAAGGTCTGCTTCCCTTCCCCACTTGCAAATATGGTCCCTTTTCTTTTCCCAGTGAGGTTTTGTTCAGAGTTGGCCTGTTTTAGGGGGGGGAAGGTGAAACCCGATCAAAATCAGTCGCATCCTGCTTTAAATAGGAACTCATCCTTCCGCCTTTTGTGATATTTGGAGTTCAGCGAAGCTCCGGAAGGCCATCCGGAGTTGAAGCTGTTCATCCAACACCCGGTCCTTCGTCCGGATGTTGACTTACTTGCACTCCGAAATGCATAAACTTCACGATGAAGGGCCGTGCGTGGCAGATTTCAGACATACGCAGATATTAGAAATCCTTATCGAAGTGCCTTGGGGTGCAAAAATCCCCTGAACAAGTGGTTTTGTAATTATTTCACCAAAGGGTATAAACGTATCCCGCCCGTCAGGCTGCCAACATGAGAACCCATACCGGCCGGTCGGATTCCTCCGGAGCATCCGAAATTAGCATAACAAGGTCCTCTGAAGGGTCGCCTCGGTGACCCTCACCCTAATAAGGCACCTTTAGGTTGAAGGAGTCTCTCTTTCGGATAAAATCAGCTCGAATGACTTGCACGGTTTTTCCCATCAGGTGACCGAGACTTGTATGCCCGAACATCTGCTCTGTCCCGGCCGAGGTGAGCCCAGATCTGCATCCTCACCAGCCCTTCAGGGGTTAAGGTAGCAGAGGCTTCCTCGGCATCTGTCTCGGCACGTCATCCCGGTATGCTGCTTTCTTTGGTGGAGGTCAGGGTCCAACCAAGGTCACGAGGACTCCACGGTTGAGGTCTTAAGGCACGGCTAACGGCAAGGCGCAGGAAGTAGAGCCATCGTCCTTGGAACCGAACATTCCTGGTTTGATCCCCGGCTCCTCCTAGTTTGTCAAAGTGTTGTTGAGCAGGATGTTGAACCCTTACCTGCTCCCCTGGCGTCACTCCTCAGCTGCCTTCCCGTCACGGTGCATCCATGATGGGTCAAATTTAGTTAATCGATGTAGAACTCTGCGACAATGAAGGCATGTCTTGCTTTCTTCTTCCTAACTGGAGACTTGCTGGTTCCTTCTTCCTTTTCCACCCCTTCCCCCCGCGGTCAGTCGGCCGCGAGGATCCGATGTAGCGTTTTTCTGAATCGTGAAGTAATTTGTCCTTGTCAACGCGTGCGTCTTTTCCCCATATTAAAAGCGCTGTTGTTTGGCCACATAAAGACTCCGCTACTGATGTATAAAAATAATTGGCGGAGCTATTTCAATGCCCAGACTTCAACATATCCTTGTAGGGATGGAATTTTAATTAATTCCAATTGCTCTATTATTTCTTTGGCAGGGACCGGACGGTGACGACGCAGCCTCGGAAATAGGCTGCGAGTCTCCCGCAGTAATGGAGCCGAGATTGCTGTTCTGAGTTTAACTCAGCGGGATGAAATGCCGGACGTGTTGAGAATGCCTGCCGCCCGAAACACCGAATTTATATTCTCGCTCTCTCCGTATATGTCCCGATAAGTGTAGATGTTCATGAAGATGCGGTTCCCAACCAAAAACTGCACTTGAGATGAACTTCTGCCACTCTGGAGCGCTTGTTCCCAATGTTGAAGATGCGCCTCCTGCTGTGGTACCTTGGATGACCTTTTTTTTTTGGTGCAAATAAGGATCCAACACAAAGTTGAGCTCGAGTGGAGTAAACTTGAAATACTTCCATCGGAGGCCGTCGTTGGCCTCCATCGTGGAGGTCAAGGACTTCCCTTATGCCAGACCTTCTGTACATGTGACTCCACTCTTGTTCTTCTTGTTGGAGAACGGTATGCTCCTTTGCCCCTTTTTAACTGGCTCATGAAGACCATTGACATACCAAGAGTGGAAGCCGCATCTCCTCGTCTCCTTCCTTTGCTCCTTGTCTTTCGTCCTCCATCCCCCTGGAAAATGTCCAGCGTTCCACCACCCCTGAGAACTTCCACTTCCATCACTCCTTGCAAGCTCTGGCTGCGGTGGACCTCCAAGACGGTCCCCTCGTCTCCTTTCCGTGAAGGTCCCCGAGGCCTCGGCTGATCATCCAGATCCCCCATCTTCTGCCCGTTGTCCTTCTCTTCTTCTGACCTGGTGTTTCTCTAATTCCATCTCTTTGCTGGTCCCTCAGAGTCCAGGAGCTTCTCTGAGACTTTTCCCTCAAGGAGACCAGAGAGGAGGTTTATGGACGGAGGGAAAGAGGACGGAAAAGCGACTCCCCAAAGTCGGAGTCCATCGCGACATAAACGAGCTTCCGAGGAACGAAAACAAACAAATGCCGACGGCGGCGCTCTGAACCAATTAATCACCACGGCAACCAGGAAACGGCGCGCCGAGGCAGCGCTTTGAATCCGCCAGAGGAGGAATATATGAAATTTCAAGAGCGGGACATCAATCCGGAATCTGCGAATCGCCGGGCGAAGACGTTGGAGACGCAACCGAGGGAAGTTCAAGACGACGTGCGGCTCCATGTTTTTATAAAGCGTATCTTTATAGAGACGGTAAAAACATCCGGAAGCCAAACAACAGAATCATAAAATGCTACCGAGCGTCACAAACCTCTCTTGTCAAAGAGCAAACTAAAATACAGCTCAGATGGGGGTCGTAATAAACTCCAACCGAAATTTTAGAAGACAATAAAGTCCGACATAGAAATTGTTTTAAAAAGGACATTTGTCATCAAATTAAAAAAAAATAAAAATGAGAGAGTGAATAGCGATGGTTCCCCAACCTTTTTCAGACCAAAAACCAGTTTTATGGACGTGTTTTAAGCGCAGGGGCTCAAATAAATTTAATCTGAACACAACCACTACACTTTATATCAGGCAATTACAATCATTTTGTAAAAAAAAAAAAAAAAAAAAAAAAAGAATCAAAATTTTCATAGCTAGCATAGGGTTTCATAGCTTCATTAGCTCACCGTTCAATGCAAATAATGCCTAGCATCAGGGTTAGCAGCTTTAGCATCACCCGTAGCCATGAACCCGTATCTTAGGTAGGAATCTTTATTTTCTTTTAAATGTAGCTTTCTTTTTGCCGGCAGTTCGCGGCGCTTCTGCAGGCTCTGGCGACTTTTGTTTACGTCTCGTTTTTCTTTTTCAAGCGCTAGCTCGTGGTCGCCGATGTGAGAAACAGTGCGGCAGGAAGGCGAAAGCGGGAACAGTCGTCGCGCAAAATAAGATCCGGAAGGTCGAATGAAAGAACATCATTTGTACCAAGAAAGATTTTCCTGGCATCGAATGATCTGTGGAACGGTACCGATCCGGGGGGACCAGAGGTTGTGGGGGTTCCTGTGATACAGGACCTCCTCTCAGCCTCCAGACTGCAGGAGAAGCAGTGGAGATAATGAGTGAACTCCATTCCCGACATATTTCGGACAGCTTTATTTTCCTCCTACTCGCTGTTGGTCTTTATCATTATCCTCGTCATCATCGCAGTCATGGCCGCCGTTACCCTGCACCTCTTGAGTCCTGATCCCCCTCCAGGCGCTCCTGCTGCTCAAATTTGTCCTCATGATTAGCCTTCTTTGGTTATCATTATCGTAACCTTGTGCTCCGCTAATGCTAACCGGCCCCCAAGTCGGTTAACGCTCCTTCTACGGAACGTGGAGTTTCTGAGGGTGCAGCACCAACATAGAGCTTCATTAGCGCTCAGAGGTTGGGGTCTCCTTGCTATTAGCCTCTCTGCTGGCGGTATGCCCGTAGTTGCGTGGGGTGTAATCCGGTATTGACACAAGAAGCGGGAAAGCTTAGTTTCAAGTGAGGAACCCGACACGAGGATGGGAGCTACAAAAATTAGGTATCATCCCTTTCTTTTTTCACAGTTTCAACAGCACATCCGGCTAATCCGTTGGAGGCGAGCCGCCGTGTAGAAATGAGGGATTCCCTTCTTTGACGTGAACTCTTTGAAAAGCTCCCTCGAGGAAGTGCCAATATCGGTCACTTGGATAGCTCTAAGCTTCAGAGAGCTCAATCATATAGCTTTTCAGAGCTCGCGGACCATAGGGACGTTTGCTACGGGAAAAGCCTCCTCTTGAGCTTCTCGGCACTCCTGTGCGCCGCCTGTTGTGCTATATTTTATAGAAGCGGACAATGCCGTGGAAAGATAGTGTATAAAGCGACACATTCCCAAAACTGGAGGCCCAAATAGGTGATACCTTGAAAAGGACACTTACTGCACTTCGGATGAACCTAGCTTCTGCCGCTCTTAAGTGCTTGCTCCCAATTTTGAAGATGCGCCTCTTCTGTTGTACCCTGGATTTTAAATGTGATTTGAGTAGACGGGAACACGGGGAAGGCTTTGCAAAAGATTGTCAACCATGCATTGAAGCATCTCTGGCCTGGATGCAAACACAAGCTGGCCGACTCGGCGCTCCCTTGAGTGGGTGTTTATGGTTACACACAGTTTGGAGTTCTCATCCAGAAGCAATTTCTGATATGCAGGACTCGGTCCAACTGTGCTGATGTTCTACCGGCTGCCAATGTCGCAAAGTGGTGCGACCCCGTCAGCCCTCAAGTGTCTTGGCAATTTGTCGCCCGCCTCACTGTGCTTCTACTTTGGCTTTCCTGGCACTGGGCACATTGTGTGGTTTGTAAACTTACAGCTTCACTGCGGTACCCCTACACAGCTTCATACTTTGTAAGTATATCTCTTATTCTCTGTCATGTTGTTACAAATGTGGTCACTGAAACTCCCGGCTTGAAATGCTGGACGGTAATTGCAGGCACGGGGTTGCGATGCCCCTTGAACGCATCATCATTTTGCTCATGTTTGTTCCGTGAGGGTTCTGGGTCGGCTTTTCTGCACGCCAACCTCCACGTCTTTCGTCGGGGGTGACGTTTGCGAGTCGCTTCTCTTGGAGGCCACAAACAACTTCATGCATTTCGTGCTATCGGTGCTACTCCCGTGGCTTCCTGCACATCATCAATCCTGGCGTGATCTAACCATGTGAGGCCGAGTGTCCACCGAAGCATGTACATCTCCGCTGCATGCGATGCCCGTTCATGTTTGACGAGCCATATAGGGGCAACCAGGCGTACAACACACTTGTAGAGCCTTGTCTCCATGGAGGTGTTCGGAGGGACTCTGGTGACCTTGCTGTGGTTACCATGTGCCCGGGCATCTGGGAGGGAGTCGCCGGGCTTTTAAACCGGTTCGCCCGATAAAGGTCCCGGTTGCCGAACGTGGCGATTTGTTCCGTCCTTTGGATGTCCATCAGCGGAGCATTTCGCAGCACGGCCAGGGTGCGAGACTTGTATGTTTTAGCCTTGCCTACAATGAGAACTAACCATTTCCCGCTTGCACCTGCATCTCCACCGCTCTGCTCATTATTATCCTACCTTTTACAGTAATCTCCAACCCGTTCCCTCTTCACCGTCACCATCATCCTCTTGGTCATTTCCCCCGGAGGTATTTTTAAACCAAAGAAAATACTCGAACCTTCTGCTCAGCAGGAACTCCCCGGGCTTGTTCTGTAACCAAGTCCTTTGCTTCCTGAATGACGCAAGTGTAATGCCAAAAAAAAAAAACATTTCCCCTTTTTTTTTCCCAAAAGTGTTTCTCACCTCGAGTGTAGCTGTGAAGCCCGGGGAGTCGTAAGCAGCGACGTATCCAACCAAACATTCACAGCAGGACGTCTTTCCATTTCTTATGTGCCAGAAACACCTGGGAAGGGTCTTACGACATCTGCGGTCATCACACCGTCAAGCCGAAGACGCCGTTGAAGTGCTGGAGGACCGACGCTCCTCGTCCGCCGGTTCGCCCAGATGCTGCGCGACTCGGAGAAGAATCGCTGTCCGAGAAGGAGTCTTTAAATTTCCGTTAAACTCGCTCTTCTCTCCCTGACATTGGCAAAGGCCCGTCCTCTCCCCAAACCCCTTCAAGATCAATTTAACTGATAATGGCTCGGGGCCACGGGGGGGGATAATGGCGGCTATTTGTTTTTAATCTGGGCCATAGAAGCAGGCAGGTTAATGGGATTTTCCACACATTGGAGAAAACGGCCCGGCGCTCCATCTATTCTCCGGCTCCTCTCGGCCGTCTCGTCTTTACAACTGATAAAGCGGATTTTGCCGGCGGCGGCCGGACGGCTGTATTACGGCCGAGCGGGGAGCGAATACATCACGCCGGAGGTCGCGACTATTTATCTACCGGCGCGCCGTCCGTCCATCTGTCTTCTCGTTAACCAATCGGAGGTCTGATTCGTCAGAAGCTCCCGCCGAGGCACTTAAACCCCCCCGTCGTCTTTCTTTATCTGGCGTTCTTCTCATTAAAGGTCATTGTGGAGGAAAGCTCAAGCGGACGTGACCTTTTCATGAAATGCGCGGTTTTACGAACGGCTTTTAGTAATTCTATTTTTTTTTTTTTTTTTTTGGGTGGGGGATTTTTTGATAAATTTTGAATATTTGTCTTTTGTGGACAAGTAAAGTTATCCAAAAATATTCGTCATTTTTTGCTACCTTTTTTTTCCCCTATTGCTGTAAATAAACTCAATCCTGATTAAAAAAAAAATCATGGGATTAATTAATCACCACTGATTAATTAATCCCATTTTTTTTTTTTATTTGTCATTTTTTGCTGGCTCTTTTTCCCAATTGCTGTAAATAAGCTCAATCCTGATTTAAAAAAAATATATAATAGGATTAATTAATTACAACTGATTAATTAATCCCATGATTTTTTTTTATTTGTCATATTTTGCAGGATTTTTTTCCCCCTAGTGCTGTAAATAAACTCAATCCTGATTTAAAAAAAATCATGGGATTAATTAATCACGACTAATTAATCAATATAGTCAGGGGACAAATTTTTTTTTGATTTTTTATCTCTATCGAGAAACATTAAAAAAATGGAAATATTGATAAAAATTATTAAATTCAAATCAGCAAAGAATTTCCAAAATTCGACAAGCGCTCGGATAGAAAATGATCCCTCAGAATTATAAAAAAGAACATTTTAATCGCTTTTAATCAAAATGGGAAATCGCCTCCAAAGTAAAAAAAATAAAAAAATCCAGCAAAAAAGCAAGAAATTTTATTATAATTCACAAAAAAAAAAAAAAAAAAAAAAAATCAAGAGTCCCGGCTGGGGATTCCTGAGGAATTGAAAAAGAAAATCAAATTTAAAAAAAAAAAATCCACTTTTTGGAGACATACCAATTTATCAGCCACTAACATTGAAGTCACAGAGAAGTGTGTGTGTGTGTGTGTGTGTGTGTGTGAGAGACAGATAGCTTAGCTTGATATGTCTTATTTCTCTGGAGCTCCATTCCATTCTGGTCCGGCGGTGAAGTCTTTTATGACTATTTGTTCCAGCCCTTCATCCTGCTGTCGCGGCAACATATGTGGGCCGAGCTGCCAAATGAAAGTCCCATCACACATGAGTTTGTTGGCGCCGGAGTCGAATCAAAGTCTCAGAGGTGTGTGAAGCTCGCACTCAGGATGTGAAACCGCACCGCGTCGGTGGACACGGAGGTTCGTTTTTTAATTCGAGCTGCAAAGTTATCAGCGCTGGAATTACAGCATGATGTCGACGCGCAGGATAATCACCGGCAGCGGCCGGGAAAGAGCAAGAGGCTCGTTTGATGTGTTGACGTGAGCTTCGGAGGAGCGATAATGGAGTTATGTCCAATTTCCCTTCAGATGAACGCATGCGCAAAAGAAGCTTGTGCGCCACGTGGACGGAGGTCGCCTCGGAACCGCTGAGCAACAAAATGAGCATACAAGTGAAGTGCCATACTGTAGACTAGGGTTCAGAACAAGGAGCGCAAGAAGGTCCAACCCCTTTGCGTCTTTGGGACCGAACATTCCCGGTTCAATTTCTGACTCCTCCTAGTGCGTCGAAGTGTTGTTGAGCTAACCGGCTAGCTAACCGCTCCCCTAGCGCTAGCGGACGGCAGGCTACTGTTCGCGGTTCATCCATGATGGGTCCATTGCAGAGAAGGAACTTCCCCACGAGGGATTAATAAAGGATACATTATGTATTTATTTCTTCTTTTAAATGAGGCTACGTGCCGCCTCGAGTAGCTTCAGCACTTCCTTTGTTGGAAGCATCTGCTGAGTCCGAAACAGGAAGTGGTAGACGCGAGGTGGACAAAGGTAGTGCAAAACTGTCTGGTTTCTCTTCCTAGCGAGGACCTTCAGTTGCCCCGTCCGAGATCATCTCAGACCGAGATCACCCGAGGTGCAGGTTCAGGTGCCGGACGATAAAAGCTAGCTAAGAATTAGCCGCGCTAGGAGCACATCAAACCGTCTGCTAGCAAGATCTCTCCAGCGATCACTGTAAAGCACCAGGTTTAGCGGAGAACGGATGAAGGCCATCGGGTTGCCGCCTCCGTGGTTAAGAACATCTAGCTGACCAAAGGGAGCACGAAGCAAAACATCTGCTACCTTCTCGTATCCTCAGAGGTGGACCAATAAGCAGCAAACACTTGGACCTTCCATCTGAAGACACCTTTTTGGGGCGATACAAAATGCGACTGCTTGTTCACACCTTCACGGGGAATGAGTCCGTTCCATCGAGGAAAGCCTGAGGAGGCCAGTCGTTCTTCTCACCGGTCACTGAACCGGTGAACCAAGCCTGCTGAGATGTTCTGAGCGTCCATCCATCCATCCATCCATCTTCTGCCTCTTGTCTAGACTTCTCTCTTGCAGCTCTTCTTGGGGAGCTCCAAGGCGTCTCCTGAGCTCCTCCCGGACAATCGATCTTCTCTGAGGGCACCTTGAGGAGCAAACTGGACTTGTATGCTCGGGTTCTTCTGTCGGCGACCTTCAGCTCGTGACCATCTCAGCTTCTTCTTCGGTCCATCTCCAGCTCCGAGATACTTGACCTCCTGAACATCTTCTCAAACGGCTCCGCTGAAGCTCTCTGGAAAGCCGCCTGCGTGGAGACCATCTATCGAAGTATTGATCAGTATCGATATGTTGTGCAGAATGAAAACAATCACCACTCGATCAATAATGTTTCTTTTTTTTCCACGCACACATTCATGCGTTACCGTGTTTTCCCGCACCGTCAGCCCCTCCCTTCCCCATATCGATCGATATCTATCGATCCTGCGTGGCGTGACGTGCGTGGCGTGCGTGGCGTGGCGTGGCCTCTCATCGACACGCCTCCACCTGAGCGCTCTTTTCCTTTTTTTTTCCCAGCGGACCTTGAATGCAGCATCGCAGGCTGCATCCCACGGTGACGTCACCAGAGAGAGAGAGAGAGAGGTGTGGATGGAGCTCCACAGTGCGCGCGGCTGCTCGTCCACGCACGGAGCCGCGATTCCCCGCGCGGCGTGGACAGGATTAATCCACGCCGGAGCTCTGCGGACTATTTGTCTCCAGGACGCACTTTTTCTTCTTCTTCTTGTCTCCTCGCTGCGGACGTGCACGCCGTGTCCGTGCGTCGGCGGGAGCCGTGCGTGTGAGTATGACTCGAGCGGCGTGCCCGTTCACGCTGAACTTTGCCATCGCCGTGCGTGATGCGGCGCCACATCCGACGTGCGTCGGGGAGTTTGTGGGGGGGCGGCGTGCACGATGCGCGTGTCCGCACATCCATCACGCATTGATGCATTGACACCCCACGCCACGCGCCGTTTGCACGTGCGCTCCCCGTGTGTCGCGCCCCCCCCCCCCCCAGCTCCACGCAAGCGGGATTGTCAGCGAAGTCTCGCGGGCGCGAGCGCGCGTGTTTGAAGTTAACGTGACGAGAGTGGGGATGTCCTCACGCGAGGACGGTGTGGGTGCGCGCGCGTGTGTGTGTGTGTGTGTGCGCGCGCGTCTTCCAGCGCAGAGCTTGATTCCCGCTGCTGTTCCCACGCACAGGAAACCCTCGTGCACGGGGACCAGGTCACAGGTCCGTGGGCTCCTTGGGGAAACACTTGTCACGTTCTCAGCAGTGACTTCGGATCTCCATGTTTGGAGCTGAACCTTCTGCAGAGCTTCTGGAGGAGACACCTCTGGTCCCGGCCTGCACTTCCAGCTGTGGCCACTAGGGGGCGCGAAAGCGTGTAAAGGTGTGTGTGTGTGCGCGTGGAGTGTGTGTGCGTGAAAATGTAACAAGATTTAGATTTGGAGGGGTTCACCCTCAGCGGCCAATCACAGGGCTGCGTGGAGAAGGAGCTCATTCACCCTCTCATTCGTGCGTCACATAGAAAAAATACAATATTCACCCTTTCATTCATAAATAACAGGCAAAATATTCACCCTCTTATTCACACGTCGAATAGAAAGTCAGCAATTCACCCTCTCATTTGCATTTTATGTAGAAAAAATACAATATTCACCCTCTCATTTGTATTTTATGTAGAAAAAATACAATATTCACCCTCTCATTTGTATTTTATGTAGAAAAAAATACAATATTCACCCTCTCATTTGTATTTTATGTAGAAAAAATACAATATTCACCCTCTCATTTGTATTTTATGTAGAAAAAAATACAATATTCACCCTCTCATTTGTATTTTATGTAGAAAAAATACAATATTCACCCTCTCATTCACAAATATCAACATTATTTTCACCCTCTCATTCACACGTCATGCAGAAAAAATACAATATTCACCCTCTGATTCACTTTTAACGGCAACATCATTTTCACCCTTTCATTAACACATCGAATAGAAAGTTAGCAATTCACCCTCTCATTTGCATGTCAGAAATTCATAAAATCATCCTCTCATTCTCAAATAACCGGCAAAATATTCACCCTCTCATTCACACGTCTAATAGAAAGTCAGCAATTCACCCTCTCATTCACAAAAAATAGGAATAATTTTCACCCTTTAATTCCCACGTTATATATATAGAAGTAAGGAATTCACCCTCTCATTCACATGTCACATAGAGACATACAACATTCACCCTCTCATTCGCTAATATCGACATCATTTTCACCCTCTCATTTGCATTTTATATAGAAAAAAATACAACATTCACCCTCTCATTCATAAATAATGGTGACATCATTTTCACCTTCTCATTCTTAGCTCTTATAGAAAATATACAACATTCACCCTCTCATTCACACGTCATATAGAAAATTTATCAATTCACCCTCTCATTAGCATGTCTTATTGGGGGTCAATCATTCACCCTCATTCACATGTCATATAGAAAAATATATAAAAATATAAAATATAAAAAACATCATTTTCAGAAAAAGATATAGAAAAATATAGAAAAAAATACATTATAGATATAGAAAAAATACAACATTCGCCCTCTTATTCTCAAATAATAGACATGATATTCACCCTGTCATTCACATGTCATACAGAAAAAATATACAAAAATGTAATATATAAAAATTCACCCTATCATTCACAAATAATGAGAATATCATTTTCATATAGAAAAAATATAAAAAAATATAGAAAAAATACAGCATTCACCCTCTTATTCACAAATAATAGACATAATATTCACCCTCTCATTCACATGTCATAGAAAAAATATATAAAATTATAAAATATAAAAAAATTCACCCTCTCATTCACGAATATTGGCAACACCATTTTCATACAGGAAAAAATATAGAAAAAATATTAAAAAATATAGAAAAAATATAAAAGAACATAGAAAAAATACAACATTCACCCTCTTATTCACAAATTGACATAATTTTCACCCTCTCATTCACACGTCATATAGAAAAAATATATAAAATTATAAAATATAAAAAAATCACCCTCTCATTCACGAATAATAGCAACATCATTTTCATACAGGAAAAAAATATCGAAAAATATTAAAAAAAATACAACATTCACCCTCTCATTCACACGTCATATAGAAAAAGTATATAAAAATATAACGTATAAAAAAATTCACGAATGGCAACCTTATTTTCATTTAGAAAAAATATAGAAAAAAATATAGAAAAATATAGAAATGATACATTATAGCTATATAGAAAAAAATACAATATTCACCCTGTCATTGACACGTCACATAGAAATTCCCCCTCTCATCCAGGTCCAGGTTTCCGTGGCGATCACGGAGCTGAGATGTTTTCTGTAAAGCTTCTGAAGGTCTCCTCGATGACCGAGCGAATGAGGTTCTCCGAGGAGCCGGGCCAGGAGGTGCAGGCCAAGGAAGGAGTTACCTTCTAGTGCCAGAAGGTCTGAAAAGGCCTTCCTCCGGAGGTGGAGATGTTGAAGAACTCAGGATTGTCTTCACTGAGATCCTAAAGATGGTCCCTCACGAAGCACGTTTGTGTGTGTGTGTGTGTGTGTGTGTGTGTGATCCTCTACCGAAGCTCTCAGTGTTTTAGATCTTTGGTTGTGGTCTGGTCTCCTCCTCTGGGTCTCCATCTCTAGTCTTCATCTGGACCTCCAACCTCAGCATCCTTCTATCCAGATCTTCTCCACATCCAAACCATCTCAGTCTGACTTTATCCAACATGTGATGGACTCCTTCCTGAGAACCTCCACATCTTGGTCTCCAGCTTGCCGCCTCCAGCTCTGCCTCCTGTCTTTTCCATCTTCTCCATCTTTGGTTGTATCTCAGCAGCTTCAGTAACATCGCAGAGCTTCAGGGAACGTCTTAATAATTCTTTGGAGGAACTTCCCACAGCTCCAAGAACCTTTTCAGCAAGGAGGAGGCTTCTGGGTGGTTTGGGACAGCAGAGGAACCAGAGACCTTCAGCTCCTCGAACCATCTTAGCTCCTCCTCCCAAGAGGCAGGCTCTCGGTCTGCTTCCGTGGAGGGTTCGTGGAGAACATGAACACTGCGAGATCTTCGCTCTCCATCTAGTCTACATCGTCTTCTTCTTCTTCTGAGGTTTGTTTTGGAGGTGGAGCTCCAGCTTTTTCTAGAATCTCGTGTTTGTCGATGGTGTCCATCTTCCTGGTGGACCCGCTGGAGATAGAACCCCTGAGAACCCGGACGTTCAGGCAAAACCTCTGGTGACACCTCCGGAGAACCTCCATTCTCGATCTGACCCGGATCTCCAGCCTGCGTGGAAGCAGAAACATCTGGACGGCGGCGTTTTCTTCTCCAAGCGTTCGAACCGTGTCGGGTTTTATCTCCGCTTGGACGGAAACTCGCCGCTTCTCCGTCCGGACCGGCCTCTCCAACGCTGCGGAAACACACCAGCACGGCGCAGCCTGCCGCCTACCAATAAGCCCTGTGTGTGTGTGTGTGTGTGTGTGTGTGTGTGTGTGTGTGTGGTGTAACATTGTTAGCTGGCATATATTTGCCTCTCATTTCCATTTTCCCGCGGAGACGTTTGGCAGACGGAGTTACGAGGCAGCAGGTAGGGGGCGTCATTGTCTGGCCCAAGGACACATGGTGCTTGTCAGGATCAAACCTGACACTCTGTGTGTGTGTGTGTGTGTGTGTGTGTGTGTGTGTGTGTGTGTGTGTGTGAGGGGGGTGGACTATGAAAAATCTGTGCAGTGGAAATGAAATGCCTTGTAATACTTATCCCCCACACCGACACCCTGCCTCCACTGGAGCAGATTATCTCTGTGCTGGAGGAGTGTGTGTGTGTGTGTGTGTGTGTGTGTGTGTGTGTGTGTGTGTGTGTGTGTGTGTGTGTATGTGAGACCATTCACGCGCGCCCAGCAGCGATGCATCGTGACCGAACAGCGTTGCGATTAAGAATCGTTGACTGCCGATGGGTTGATGTGAAGGTGCAGCCGGTCTGAGGCTCTTCAGGTTGGAGGTCCTGCCGTGACCTTTGACCTCACCCGAGGTCAAAGGTCACGTCAGCAGCGAAAGATAAAACCTCTCCCATGTGTAGTTTCATTCTTGTCGAATTGACCATGACGGAGTGTGTGTTTCCGTCAAGGAGCTGGATTGATTTTGGGTGTCTGATCTTCATTCATTCACTCATTCATTCTTGATATTACTTATCCTGAAGTTTTGAGGGGCGGAGCCTGTCCCAACTGTGATTGGCTGAGATATTGGCTGTCTGTTATTGGCTGTCTCCATTTGAGCTGTGAATGAGTGAGTGAATGTCAGCGTGCTTAGCTAAGACACATGAATGAGAGGGTGAATGTTAGCATGCTTAGCTCAGACACATGAATGAGAGGGTGAATGTTGCTTAGCTCAGACACATGAATGAGAGGGTGAATGTCAGCATGCTTAGCTAAGACACATGAATGAGAGGGTGAATGTTAGCATGCTTAGCTCAGACACATGAATGAGAGGGTGAATGTCAGCATGCTTAGCTCAGACACATGAATGAGAGGGTGAATGTTGCTTAGCTAAGACACATGAATGAGAGGGTGAATGTTAGCATGCTTAGCTCAGACACATGAATGAGAGGGTGAATGTCAGCATGCTTAGCTCAGACACATGAATGAGAGGGTGAATGTTGCTTAGCTAAGACACATGAATGAGAGGGTGAATGTTAGCATGCTTAGCTCAGACACATGAATGAGAGGGTGAATGTCAGCATGCTTAGCTCAGACACATGAATGAGAGGGTGAATGTTGCTTAGCTAAGACACATGAATGAGAGGGTGAATGTTAGCATGCTTAGCTCAGACACATGAATGAGAGGGTGAATGTCAGCATGCTTAGCTCAGACACATGAATGAGAGGGTGAATGTTGCTTAGCTAAGACACATGAATGAGAGGGTGAATGTTAGCATGCTTAGCTAAGACACATGAATGAGAGGGTGAATGTCAGCATGCTTAGCTCAGACACATGAATGAGAGGGTGAATGTTGCTTAGCTAAGACACATGAATGAGAGGGTGAATGTTAGCATGCTTAGCTCAGACACATGAATGAGAGGGTGAATGTCAGCATGCTTAGCTAAGACACATGAATGAGAGGGTGAATGTCAGCATGCTTAGCTCAGACACATGAATGAGAGGGTGAATGTTAGCATGCTTAGCTCAGACACATGAATGAGAGGGTGAATGTCAGCATGCTTAGCTCAGACACATGAATGAGAGGGTGAATGTTGCTTAGCTAAGACACATGAATGAGAGGGTGAATGTTAGCATGCTTAGCTCAGACACATGAATGAGAGGGTGAATGTCAGCATGCTTAGCTCAGACACATGAATGAGAGGGTGAATGTTGCTTAGCTAAGACACATGAATGAGAGGGTGAATGTTAGCATGCTTAGCTCAGACACATGAATGAGAGGGTGAATGTCAGCATGCTTAGCTCAGACACATGAATGAGAGGGTGAATGTTGCTTAGCTAAGACACATGAATGAGAGGGTGAATGTTAGCATGCTTAGCTAAGACACATGAATGAGAGGGTGAATGTCAGCATGCTTAGCTCAGACACATGAATGAGAGGGTGAATGTTGCTTAGCTAAGACACATGAATGAGAGGGTGAATGTTAGCATGCTTAGCTCAGACACATGAATGAGAGGGTGAATGTCAGCATGCTTAGCTAAGACACATGAATGAGAGGGTGAATGTCAGCATGCTTAGCTAAGACACATGAATGAGAGGGTGAATGTTAGCATGCTTAGCTCAGACACATGAATGAGAGGGTGAATGTTAGCATGCTTAGCTAAGACACATGAATGAGAGGGTGAATGTTAGCATGCTTAGCTCAGACACATGAATGAGAGGGTGAATGTTAGCATGCTTAGCTCAGACACATGAATGAGAGTGTGAACGTTACCTTGCTTCTATGTCACATGAGTGAGAGGGTGAATGTTAGCATGCTTAGCTAAGACACATGAATGAGAGGGTGAATGTCAGCATGCTAAGCTAGGACACATGAGTGAGAGGGTGAATGTTAGCACGCTTAGCTAAGACACATGAATGAGAGGGTGAATGTTAGCATGCTAAGCTAGGACACATGAGTGAGAGGGTGAATGTTAGCATGCTTTGCTAAGACACACGAAAGGGTGAATGTTAGCATGCTTAGCTAAGACACATGAAAGGGTGAATGGTTGTCCAATGGCAGCTGTGCTGCAGTGCAGGACGAGCTGTGTAATGAATGAATGAGTGAATTCATATTTCCTGTACTGTCATTTTTGGACTATTGAGCGCACATGAATATGAGCCGCACCGGCTAAAAATAAGTAAATAAATGTATGTGTACATATGTAGGCCGCACTTGTCTATGATCTGCAGGTGTCCAGGTTCTAACATGAGATATTTACACTTTTAATTAAATACATACCACTAACATCCACCAATACGTACTGGAAATACTTTTCTTCCAAACAGCGGCTGTTGAAAAAGATGAATAATAAATAACACAATCCATCCATTTTCTATCTTCTTCTTCCTCCTGCGCACTAAAACCGTTAAACTTGTCTTCTTCAGCGTCGGAATTGAACGGCCTCAGAATTTCACGCTCGTTCCTTCGGTTTGATGTCACCAGGCTAAATGTTTTAGCGGCGTGAAGCTCGTTTGACCCCCAAAAAAATCCATAAATGAGCCGCAGTGTTGAAAGCATGCAAAAAAAAAAGTAGCGTCTCCATGATTAATTCTCCCAGAAGTCCCTTTTTTTTTTTTTTTGTATTTTTGTACCTCAACTTGGGGGGAAAACGGACGTCTTTCATTTGAACGTCATCGGACGGACGTCCGTCGAGCGTCTCCGTCAGCTTCGCTCTTCGCCAAGATGACTAATGATGACGGTGGGATAATAGCGGATGAAGGATTCGATCTGGACGGCCGGCGAACGAACATCGCGGACAGACGAGTGGCAAATGTGCAGAAAATATTTGGCGGCGGCGGGCGCCAGCTCCGAGCGGCCAATGGAGGCCTGGCGTCGGTCCCGGCAGGAAGTGACGGCGGCCATCAGAGGCCCGACACAGATACCAACCCTCGGCGGCCGACGCGCTTTCCTCCCGTTTATCTTCTAGATTTCGACGGATTTACGGGGATGAAGGGATTAGTTTTGACTTCAAACACCCCGTATTTGAACTTCCACGGTCGTGTGTGTGTGTGTGTGTGTGTGTGTGTGTCCTTCTATCGGAGTCTTAGTGGGATAGACTTCCCGCCGGCTTCTGAAGCCACCGTCTGCTCCTCAAAGGTGTCTAACCTCCAAAATAAAGTCCTTGCAGGGATTCTGTCTGTCGAACTGACGTTTCTATCCTGAGGATCAGCAGGAAGCAGTCAGAAGATTGGATTCCCACTGGTGTGTGTGGGGTCTCCATGTTCCTCATGTTCCTCAGGGTTCCTTCCGGGTTCCTCAAACAAACCTCTCTGGAGACGCCGAATCGTCCAGATGTGTGTGAAAGCCCTCTGTGAAAGTATTTCTAAAATGTCCTCGCGCTTCTTTTCGAGCTCCTTCTGATCTTCACACATCACGTTGGTCTTCAGCGGCACCACGTTTTAATTACCGGACCAAAGCCTCACTTCTGCTGCGGGTTAAAAGAAAAAAAAAAAAAAAGAGTGTATATATCCACCTAGATATTAGCTTGTAGCAGCAGGTTGTTCCTATTAGTGGCAAAATGGCTTCTTCGGTTTCAAATCATCCTGGTTTTCAAGCTGAGAAGGTTCATGGATCCTGAAAGGTGACTTTTTCCAACCACTGGGCATCAGGATCTGGAGCAGATCTCTTTGAGATGCTCTCCGGAGACGAGCGAGCGCACTGTCAGGCTCCACCAAGGCGGCTTCTGCCTCCACCGCTTCATACTGGTAGCGCTAACAGATACATGCTAGTAGCTAAAATGGTACAATGATAATTCTAGCATTTATAAAAGTAATGACAATGGTGGATGCGCCACATCGGTGCGGTCACAAACACACACCGATAGCAGGCGCTACAGGTTTAGCATGGGAAATAATACACTTCTCATGCTAACATACAGGTTTGCTATCACAAGCGGTGGAAACAACAGTTTACAGCGATTATGTGAGATTTAAATTGAGTTCTTCTTCCTGTGCTGGACCATCCTTGTCACTTGTGGAGAAGATAGCAGCATTTACCCTCTTGAGTATCGTTTGAGGAAGTCTGGAGTGGCAGAGAAGTATGTTAGACTGGTGCAGGACATGTATGCTTTCTGTGAGACAGTGCTCAGGTGTGCTGTAGGGGTAACAGAGAAGGTCAAGGTGGAGGTGGGACTCCATCAGAGATCAGTTCTGAGCCCCTTCTTGTTTGCAGTGATGATGGACAGGCTGACAGATGAGGTCAGACAGGAATCCCCATGGACCATGATGTTTGCAGATGACATTGTGATCTGTAGTGATAGCAGAGAACAGGCGGAGAAACATCTAGAGAGGTGGAGGTATGCTCTGGAAAGGAGAAGATTGAAGGTTAGTTGCAGCAAGAGAGAGTTAATGTGTGTGAATGAGAGGAACTCGGGTGGAACGGTGAGGCTACAGGGAGTGGAGATCAAGAAGCTGGAGGATTTCAAGTATTTGGGGTCAACAGTCCAGAGAGTAGAAGAGTGTGGAGAAAAGATAAAGAAGTAGGTTTTACCAGCCTGGAATAGATGAAGAAAAGTGTCAGGGGGACAATGAGATAGAAGAACTTCAGCTGGAATGAAGGGAAAGGTGGTGAGATGGTCGTCACAGAGATGAAGATGTCAAGGTTCTCTTTGGGAGTGACCAGGATGGAGAGGATCAGGAAGGAGTCCATCAGAGGGATGGCACATGGTAGATGTTCTGGACATAGACTGATGGTTGGGATAGTGAATATATTGATAGACAGATGCTGGAGTTGGAGGTCTAGAGGAAGACCATAGAGAAGACTGATGGACGTCGTGACAGAGGAGAATCCAGAGAATAAGGTTGGATGGAGAAGGTGGATTCGCTGTGGAGATCAGAACAATACACGGCGTCTTAAAGTTATTGTGATATAATTGTGAGATGAAACGCAGCCGTGAGTTGAATACAATCCTCACCTCCGGCGAGAACGTATGGACACACACGGCTGCAGCGCCGACGCCTCGCCTCTAATGGCGTTTTTATGCCGCTCTGAGCGTCTTGCTGTGTGGAAACCGACGTTGCAGCTCCGTTCTCCTGCTCTAAAGCCTAATATCTGTGAGTGGAAATGGACTCAAGTCACAGCCCTGCTGTTCTTCACCGCTAAATATGCAGCCGAGCTTCGGGTGTCGCGGCGGGCGGTTTCCAAATCTAGGAAGGGATTGTTATTTTATCCTGTTTCTGCCGGGGAATATTCTCGCCGTATCCTTGTCAGATGGTTGAAGACCTTCTTCCTACTGCCTCCTGGTCTCTAAGCAGGTGGACGCCTGCTGGGGTCTCCTGCTTTGTCCCGGTCATACATGTCCTGCACCCCTGTGACAACTTCTTCTTTCCTTCGGTCTTTTCCCTTCAGGGGTCGTCGACCCGGCTCACGACATCCATAAATCTTCTCTTTGACCTCCAATTCCAGCATCCGTCTACAAATATACTCACTATCCCAACCATCTCAGTCGACAGCCGATACCTTAAATCCAAACAATGCCCTTTTTGGGTTGATTTAACAAAAAGTTTCCAACAAAAACCTCAAGTTTATGAACATTTTCTAAATATCAGCACCAAAGACAAAAAGCACCAATTGAAAATAAGGAGAAAAAAGGATAAATTGCACTTTTGTTTACAAAAGGGAAACGGAAATAGAAATAGAAATGGTTGAGAGTACCGTAATTTCCGGACTATTGGGCGCGCCTCAATATAAGCCGCACTGGCTAGCCGATCGCTATCTTTAGCTTCCTCCTGCGCATTAAAACCGTCAAAGTCGTCTTCTTCGGTGTCGGAGTTGAACGGACTCAGAATTTCCCGGTCATTTCATCGGTCCGATGTGACCAGGATAAACGTTTTAGCGGCGTAAAGCTAGTTAGCGTCCCCCACCCAAAAAAGTCCATATATTAGCCCCATCGTTGTTACGTGAAAAAAGTCGCGGCTTATCGTCCGAAAATTACGGTAATCAATCACCCCAGAAAGACCTGGGATCTGTGGAAAATTAGCTAAAAGAGGAACAAAAATAGAGTCGCCTGTTTGTGATTTTCCGAACCTCAACCGAGGGCGGCGCCGCTACATGAAGTTAGCGAGCGGCCGCGTTAGCCCTGTTAGATCCGTTAGCCCTGTTGGCGGGCTCTTAACGGGAACCGAGTGAGGGACCGTCAGGAGACGGGGAAATCAACCAATGGCGAGAGGCAAAGGTTCTGCCGCGCCGCCGGCTGCAGGAGGCGTCACGCAACATTAGGTGCATTAATACGCCGTACAAGTAGCTGTAAAACGCCGCGGAAAAGGCGCCGGGGACAAATCAGCTCCCCTGTCCGGGCTCGGCGGGAAACAAATGCAGCATCAGCATCGGCTCGGCCCGGACGGACGTATCGCTTCGCTGATATCATCGGACCTCAAGTCATTGACGTGCCTTCTCGCTGATAGGAAAAGGTCCTTTTAGATGCTAGCAGCGCCCGAGTCCCTCGCCCAGAGCTGCACGGGCCGGACGGCACATAAATAGCACAAATGAGTCCAAAACGCTTCTAAAGAAACAGAAGGAAACTGTCGTCTTGGGCGCAAGACGGCGCATTTCTTCTGCGATGATTTTGCCGGCAGGTGGTATTCATGTTTTGGATTTAGCCACGAGCTAAGCGGTTTCGTCGCTAGCTTCCACGTTTTCTTCAGTCTGTTGACGCAGATGAACGAAATAGTCCGTGTTGTTATCTGGAAGTGAAGGCTGTCCAGTTTGGAGACGACGGACCGAGACACGTTATTTGAGTTGAATGAATCATTTTTGAACCAATCAGGTGAAGCTGATGATCTCCACACCAACGTGGTGGGAAACACTTCATTAGATGCATTAGATGCTAAAGGGGTCGCGGCCTCAAGGGGGAACCACAAAAAAATTCACCTTAAAATTGAAATGCCCCCTCCAGCTACATTGATACCTCCTTATTTTTTGTATTTATATATAATGTTTTAAATTTCATTGATTTTTTTTTCATTTTTTTAGATTAAAAAACGTTTTTTTTTTTTTTTTTACTTTTTGAAAATTAAAATATTATATTATTTTATTATACATATTATAATAAATAATAATATTATATTTTTATATAATATAATATAATATAATATTTTTAACTTTTAAGTTTTATTTATTTTTTTAAGCATGTAAATTTAGCGCTGTGTCATCTTATGAATGAAAGACCATGCTAAAATCAATACTATTGATATTTTTTGTATGTGTGAATAAATAAACATAAACACATCAAAGGGTGAACATAGTTACAGGACAGAAAAATAATTAAAAAAAAAAAATCATAAAAATGAGAAAACCCCTCAAAACCCCCTAAAATTTGGTACAGGTGGTTTAAAATTTTTTTAAAAATCCTGTGATAATTTCACTTCTAATGTGTTGGACGCCATTGTGCGGGAGCCATGTTGAAGGTTAACGCTCAAGTCATCCTCAGCGTTTGACTTCCACGCCGCCACAAGCCAAAATTCGGATAATTTCTATAATAACTGCTGTGAAAGCGTGCGAAAAGCAAATCCCCCAAATCTGTGAAATGTATCTGTTGATGTGGATCTTTTGAGATTTCCACGTGGACGTGGACCGACGTCTGGAAAAATATTGTAGAGTAAATTTGATATACCGTATTTTTGGACAATACGTCGCTGCGGATTATAAGTCGTAGCAGCCAAAAATGCATAATAAAGAACGAAAAAACATATAAGTCGCACTGGAGTATAAGTCGCATTTTTCGGGGGAAATTTATTTGATAAAATCCAACTCCAAGAATAGATATTTCATCTTGAAAGGCAATCTAGAATGAGAATAGAATAAAGGACAACAGGCTGAACAAGTATAGCCTATATGACGCATAAACAACGAACTGAGAACGTGCCTGCTAGGCTATGCTAACGTAACATATTATGCTAAAAGTCATTCAAATAACGATAGCATATAGCACATGCTACAACCAAACAATCAGTGTCACTCCTAAGCACTAAATCCAACGAAATCTTCTTCTTCGGTGTCACTTCTGAACAACTCCGAAGGTAGACAAACGCGCCGCTTCCTCATCTACCGCTACGTCGCTACGTCAGAGTCATCGTCACTTGCAGTTCCAATTATTCCAGCCTTTCTGGATCCCGACAGGACGGCGTCCTTGTTCTGATAGGGAGGCGATGGCGTTGCATGAAGCCGTAACACCAGGAAGTTCCTCCCGCAAAGTCATTTCTATTCATCTCCTTGGCAACTACCTGGTGTGAAGACGCAACTGTCCTGTTGACAAGCCTCTCCATGTCCTTCCTCTAGCCGTGGCCAGCTAGCTTTTAGCCCGCGATTTGCTTTTTTAGCTTCCTTCACTTCAGTAAGAGTAACCTCCGCTTTCCGCCAGTCCCTTACAAGTTTCTCACTAACTTCAAACTTTCTTTCCGCTGCTCGATCGCCGTTTCCGGCTTCATATTTCACTCCTTCCGGCTTGTAACCTGCAGAATATGATTTTCTTTTCGGTGCCATTTTTGTTCAGCCCTTTTCAGTTGTTTTTAGAAGTTACCGCCAATGTTGAAATGATCGATTTTCATCGGTACAGAAGTCGCTGGTAGCATCTTTTTTCACAACACACTTCTGCCATGACCCGCTACGCTGAATTTTGATTGGTTGGCGTGTGTGTGTGACGATCACTGTTATATTAAAGACACACACGCAGACACACACACACACATCAGCGCAAGAGAGCTCAATTATTTCACACACAAGCCGCTCCAGAGTATAAGTCGCACCCCCGGACAAACTATGAAAACAAACGCGACTTATAGTCAAAAAAATACGGTAAATCCGTTTTGTTTGGAGCAGACGGGGACAGTAGCCCTGAGTTTTGACTGACAGGAAGCCGCGTCGCTTTTTCCACGCGGCTGCTCGTGGAAAAAGCCGAAGGCGGCGTGAAATGTAGCGGAGGTGGCAACTCATAACACCGGGAGAAAAAAAAAAAACAGCCTCCAAACATCTAAACATTGATCTCCTCTGTCTCGACGACGCCGTGAGCGAAGGGGAAGTCCTAAAACAGACGGGGAGGAAATAAAAAAAGGAGCGCTTTGATTGATATCACACACACACACACACACACACACACACGTTGTTAATCTAGTGTGAAACAAGCGGAAGCCAACTTTACATGGAGGATTTATCTTAAGGAGAGGAATAATCTGCAATAGGAGAATCTTCCTGTATTGATAATGTAATAAATCCCCTTTTTGGACGTTTGGATTTCCTTTCCGAGGCAATAAAATCAGCTCCTTTTTGATTAAACACCCGAAGATCTTTTGTTTTTTTTTATTTGTGACGAGATAGAAAGTTTTTGCCGTACGCACAGATGCACAGTGTGAACACACACTTCCAACACACACACACCAAAGCTCAGCCATCTGTTCCTTAATTACCTGGACGCCGATTTGCATGATGGCTTTACGGTTCCTCCCACGAGGTCGCCGAGAAACCAAACGCGGATCTTCATGGGCGGAGGGAAGGAGCGGAAACAGCCGAGGCGTGAGGTTCCACGGGTCGGAGCTTCTCGCGGTTTTGTTTGCAGATGTTTGCTGGACCTCAGGTGTTTCTGCAGCTCCATAGGAGCTCAGCGGTGGAGCTCCTGAACCACATGATGCTTCTTGAAGGATAAGAAGCGACGTTTTTTGAAAACCGGGTCGCCGCTCAGATGTTTCCTCGGAGGCGTTTCCACGGCGCGCGGATGAACTTCTACATTTTGGGCGAAATAAGTTGGAAAACCGGGTTCTTTGTTGGTGAAGAAGATAAAAACTCTTCAAGCGTCTGAGTTTTATTCTTTCAATCAAAATCAGAAAAATCTTATTTGTCTCCGAGGGGAAATTGGGGGTCATATATATATTTGTGAATGTGTATATCTTACATATATACATAAATGTGTGTGTGTGTGTGTGTATATATACATATATATGTGTATATTTATGTGTTTATGTATATACATATACAGGATTGTCTCAGAAAATTAGAATATTGTGATAAAGTTCTTTATCTTCTGTAATGCAATTAGAAAAACAAAAATGTCATATATTCTGGATTCATTACAAATCAACTGAAATAGTGCAAGACTTTTATTATTTTAATATTGCAGATTATGGCTTACATCTTAAGAAAACTCAAAAATCCTGTCTAAAATATTAGAATATCATGAAAAAGTAATTTTTGCTTTTTTTAATTGCATTACAGAAGATAAAGAACTTCATCACAATATTCTAATTTTCTGGGACGGCCCTGTATATGTGTGTATATGTTACATATATACATGTATATATATATATATACACACACACACACTATATATAGACACTATATATACATACGCACTTATGTGTATATATATGTGTATGTATATATGTATATATGCGTGTGTGTCCATATGTGTATATATATACATATATACATCTATATTTGTGTACATATATATATATATATAGAGAGAGAGAAATACATATAATATATCTATTATTTATATATTCCATGTGGTTATACAGGACTGTCCCAGAAAATTAGAATATTGTGATAAAGTTCTTTTTCTTCTGTAATGCAATTAAAAAAAAGAAAATGACTTTTTCATGATATTCTAATATTTTGAGACAGTATTTTTGAGTTCTTAAGCTGTAAGCCATAATCAGCAATATTAAAATAATAAAATACTTGCAATATTTCAGTTGATATGTAATGAATCCAGAATGTATGACATTTTTGTTTTTGTAATTGCATTACAGAAGATAAAGAACTTTATCACAATATTCTAATTTTCTGAGATGGTCCTGTATATGTATATACATATATATATATATACACATATAATACATATTTATACATATTATACGTATATATTATACGCAGCGGATTTGTGAGTGATAATGCACTTATCCGCGGTTAGTGTGGGCCTTTATTCATGCAAATATAAACATTAAAAGAAAAAAAGGTAAGATAGCAGGTTACAAATGGCTGATATGCAAGCAAACACGGTACGGTTGTACGGCGGAAACGGTGTTTCACTTTACGACAGAGCCCTTGGAACGTACACATATATATATATGTATGTACGTATATATTTGTAAATATAACTTCTACAGCTTCTACATCCGTTTTCTCCGTGTGGTCGTCTTCTTCGGTTGATTTTGAGTGTGGATCTGAAGGTCCCTCCCTGTTCCGTCTGAAAGCGTCTATCTTTGTGGAAATGTACTCATGAATAGTGTCGTATGAGTATCGATACACGTATTGATCTCGAGGAGGCCTGTCTCGCTGCACGTGCTGCAGTGTTGGACACGTGATCATAACCTCATGTGTAATCAATCACCGTGAGGCCACAGAGTGGGGGTTTGTAGCTATTATTTATGACACACTGAGTGTTTCCGTCTCACTGTAGCCTTTGTTGTTTTTTTATCTGCTGACAAAGGAGTCGCAATTCTCTGACGTGAGACGAGCCGACCGATCGCATCCCGGGGACGGTCCATTGTGAGACCCTTTGCTGACACTCCTCGTCTTGTAAAAGCATACAAGTCTTCACCCTCTCCTTCACATGTCATCTAGGAACATGCAACCGTTCACTCCGAAACTCCTTGTTTTGTAAAAGCATACAAGTCTTCACCCTCTCCTTCACATGTCGTCTAGGAACATGCAACCATTCACTCCGAAACTCCTCATCTTGTAAAAGCATACAAGTCTTCATCTTCTCCTTCACATGTCATCTAGGAACATGCAACCGTTCACTCCGAAACTCCTCGTTTTGTAAAAGCATACAAGTCTTCACCCTTTCCTTCACATGTCGTCTAGGAACATGCAACCGTTCACTCCGAAACTCCTCATCTTGTAAAAGCATACAAGTCTTAATCTTCTCCTTCACATGTCATCTAAAAACATGCAACCGTTCACTCCGACACTCCTCGCCTTGTAAAAGCATACAAGTCTTCACCCTCTCCTTCACATGTCATCGAGGAACTTGTTACCGTTCACTTGCTCGTTCACCAGGTACCTTCTGGCTGACATGTTTGCGCTCTTATTTTGCAGAAATGTGGAATTGTCACCGACCTGTGACTCAAATTCTTCCATCTCGTGTCTCCGAATGGACTCGGAGGTCGTGTTTGCACCCCTGTTATGCTGATGTTGCGGTCCAGTCCGACGTCCCAAAGAAAAAAAGTTTACCTTAGCGAGTTTTCTCGGTGACACAGCTGCATACTCCGGAAAAGGCCGGAGTCTCATTTTCGCGTCGAGGGGTTTAATTTAGAAAACCCCTGACTGAGAGTATACGGACTTTCTGCTGCGGGCAGCCGGAGTGCTGACGTGAGTCAGCGTTTGTCTGCAGAGAGAGAGAAAGAAACCGTGGACTTGGTGATCAAGGACATGAATAGTCAGACGCAGCAGGGGGACGACCGGCTCCGAGCCACCGAGCGGATTAAATATCGTATTTGTTGTTCTTCCTGCCTTGGAGTACCAGAGCAGTGCCATCTTGGGCACTGCAATGTTGTCCAAGATGGCACTATTGTCCACTGCATCCAGCAGTGCTGCAGACCCTTCTTCTGGACCAGGGGGTCGGCAGCCCGCGGCTCCCTGTGGAGTATTTAATTAAGATGTATTTTATTTTGGTTCTTTCATTTTTAAAATGTTGTTTTAAATTTGAAGGTGATGGCCATATTGTAACATTGAAATAAAACGTGCTAATTTCTGCACGCAGAGGTAGGACGGCGCTTTTGGTTTGCTGCCGGTTAATTTAAGTTTGGCTTTTTCTTTTTTTTTTTTTTTTTTTTTTACAAATACAGCAGCCCCTAAAGATAGGAATTTAATTGGTTCCAGAAGTAGGTTTATTTAAAAAAAAAAAAAATAGAAAACAAATCCATTCATTCCAACCCTCTGGAAAAAACACACAAAATAAGTATATTATTCTAGGAAAACCCTGAAAAAGAAGAATATCAATACACATGTACACCACTTTTGTGCTTCCTTGTTGTTTGGTGCTTCATTTCCACTGAAAGTATCTTCTTTCTGGCTTCGCCACTTGCTTTCTTAGGGCCCGTGATGATTATTAAACAAAAAACAAGCACAAAGATCCAAAATGATGCCACACAAGCGATAGGAACTCCACACCAGACATGCGTCCTGTACCAACGACCCAAGGGATGCTGGAAGCTGCGAGGTGTTCCTCAAGGCAAGAGCATGACATTATTTTGGAATTCAAGGATACAGTCACCTCGAATCATACTTCGTATCTTAAAAATTGAAGTATCTTAAGGTGCCGCTGTACAAGAAGAACTCCAATAAACTTGAGTATTTTGCTTCAAAGTAACCGACCCCTTCTTCTAGACCGCCGTCTCAGGCTAGCATGTAGCCTAAGTGCACATGTATGTCTTGAAGAAGACAAACGTTGCCTCTGGATGACGCATCTCTGTTCCGTCGCTATTTGCCGAATACGATACGTCTGTGGAGGTTCTCGGTCATCCAGGATCTTCTCGCCTTGAATTTCTCCGCTTGGAGACGTTTCAGCCCTCAACCCCGGGTCTTCTTCAGGAATGGGATGAGGTTGCCGCGATGAGAAGATCTGGACAAGAATGCAACTGGCCTTTGGTTTGTCTCCTTGCAGACCTTCCTCCTCTTTGTTCCAGAGGTTCTTCACTTCTAAAACTGCAGGGAAACTTCTTGGGGCGATGGTTGGCTCAGGTGGTTTGCTGTGTTGGTGTGCTGAAGATCCCCCTCCCCTGTTCAGTGAAGGCCTCTCCAGACGTTCTTTCAGTTTCATTTCGTCTTTTTCAAGGCCTTCCGCTGACTGAGGAAGACGGTGACATCTAGAAAATGTCTCACTGTACACCGGGTGCCAGGGAACTCCAGAAACACCGTAGTGCACGTTCCAGATTGAAGGTTGACGCTGCGATTTAGTGGTGAACCAAAACACGAGACACATCCTGTTTACTAACGTGTGACCTACGACAATGGAGAGGAATCGAGTACTCGATTCGCAGCTGTCATGGTCTGACCGCCCACGCAAGACGGCCATTTAACATTAGCGCACGTGACTGCTTTCAAAGTGTTCTCCGTGGCAACGGTGGTGTTTTCAAATCTTGCTTATGGACCGATGACGAGGAGGTGGGGTTATTGCTTGGAGTGAACCGGGACTACAAGGCAGGTAGACTCCAGGTAGACTGGGAGTCGTGGCAATTCGAGTACTCTTTAGTACTCCAAGGTACTCTGAAATACTCCGGAGTACTCCAGGGCACTCCGGAGTACTCTGGAGTCGGCCATTGACTGCAGGTTTTCATGAAGACGGAGGTGTTTGCAGGTCTTTCTCTGTCCGTCCAGAATGCAACAGAGGCTTTTGGTGTTTTCACCTGAGGAAGGCGAGAGCAGAAGGAGGTTGATGATCCACAACCCAGTTCTCTGACGTTCAGACCAAAGTTTCTGATGATTTGAAATTCAAAAATGGAGCTTCTCTCCGACGTCTCCATCTCCGGGGCTCGTCCGGCACACCTGGCTTCGCTGTTTCCGTCTAGATAAGCAGCGTGAGTCATTTACCGTTTGGAACTGAGGCCGGCAGGTCTGTTGTTGTTTTCCTTCGATGGAGACGCTCAGAACACACCGCCTGCAGAAAGAAAGATTGCGAGATTTAAAGTTTCTGCCTTCTGCGCAAGTCTCACTTTGAGCAAACAGAAGTCGTCTTTTCCGTAACAATCGATCGTCTCCAGTTTCACCGTGTCGCCCTTCAGCATCACGGTCCTGACTTTTCCAAGCTGGAAGCCACGATTAGTCACCTCCTGACAGGAGAGAGAACCTTCCCATGTTCTCGCTTTCATTTAA
Source organism: Fistularia commersonii (assembly GCF_037954325.1). NCBI lineage: Eukaryota > Metazoa > Chordata > Actinopteri > Syngnathiformes > Fistulariidae > Fistularia > Fistularia commersonii. Next base: position 1,342,609 of record NC_141313.1, on the reverse strand, counting down.
CTTCTTCTGTCCTCTGGCTGCCGTCCTCCTGCGCTCCGCAGGGACACCGAACTCGAGCTAGTTGTGGGGATGAGACCCAAAAGCTCCCAACTTTTTTCTGGGAACCCATGGATGTTTGTGTCTTTAAGGGTGAATCTGAATGATCCACCAACAAGTTAACATCGCCTTGTTGTCCTTGGAGGTTCTCGATCATCCAGGTCACGGCAGATTCTTGTTCTCTTTGGACATGAAGAACCGAATAAACCTTCAGGCTCTCGGCTCAGAGCCGAAGAAGCCTCAGGGATGAGGGCTGAAACGTCTTCAAGTGAAGGAGTTCAAGTCCGGTTGCCACGACGAGAAGATCTCGACAAGAATCGGCCATGTTGTTATTAAACGTTTAATGTCGCCGCCTTCGGTCCTCTTACGCCATGGACGCTCCTGTCCTCCCAGGAGACGGTGGATGAGGTTGTCCACTACCATCAGATGTCGCTTACGTACTTTGAGATTCACGGCCACCTTGAAGGACCTTGTCTCATTCTGAAACGCTCATCTCAAACTCCTGAGAGGGACTCCCTGGTTCCCCTCCGGAGACCTTCTCGTCCGCGATCTTCTCCGACCTCCTGCCATGACGGGGGCGGTTAAAGATCCTCTTTGCTCGACACCAGTGGTGATCCCAGGATAGGAGGAAGGGATGGGCGCTGATATTTTTCCTCCTCCTCTGTGGCTCCTCAGAGCGTCATCCATCAAAATGATTGTGGAAGCGTCCGACACGAGTATGTCATCGTTTTCACTTTTCATAAACCTTTAAGTGCCATGTGAAGCAAATGCAATCTTGTGGCCTTCAAGGACTTGGCGCCTTCGGCCGCTTCGACGGCATGTTCTCGTCTCGACTTGGCGCCTTCGGCCTTCGGCCGCTTCGACGGCATGTTCTCGTCTCGGGATGCTAGCATGATGTCTTTGCCTCTTGGCCGTCTCAAGGCTAATCTGCACGCAGGCTACCTACGTAAACGGGTGTTTCAAAGGTCGTCGAGCATCACTTCCCCTGCGTGGTTTACGCCGCCATCGTTGTTAAGCTACGGGTCCACAAGGGGGCAGCGCGGAGCTCGGAGTTCACTTCGCCACAAACGATGGTGGCAATAACGTCCGATAACGGACACAGAATTCTTCTCCCTGGCTTTGCAACACCTTGTTGTCTTCTTGCTGAAATCCTCATGTCGTTCCAACTGGACTTGAATTTCTTCACTTGAAGATGTTTCAGCCCCTGATCTGAGAGGCGTCTTCAGCTCTGAAGGACTGAAAAATCCTCAAGTCCAGTTACCGCGACGAGAAGATTTCTACAAGAATTTTACCTCAACCCCGGTTGACCGAGAACCTCCACAGACACTTGGTGGTCTTCTTCCCCTTCTGTGTTCCTTAGGCTGGTCCCACTCGAGCATACAACTCTGCCCCCTCCATGACTTCTGGTGGCACTGCTCCGTTTGCTGCGTTTCAGCAATGCGTCCGCGAGCTCCCCGAAGACGTACAGAATTACCTTGGAAATGAAATCAGAGGACGGTTGGGAGACGCCGTCCGTTTGCAGATTTCTCGTTAAGCATAAATGAGCTTTTAAAGGTGCAACTATGCGATTACCCCGGTCTCCTGCAAGGAAAAAATACCACAAACGCGCAAGCTAGAGTTTTAACTTAAAAAAAAAAAAAAGTCAACAGAATCAATGTGAAAAACATCTTAAAGTCTTCCCGAGGATTTTGCACCTGAGTGAACAAATCTCTTCCTGCCAGCAATATAAACAAACAAGAAGTCACACACTCGCGCACGCCGAAGTAGATAAAACAGACGGAATACATGTGAAGATGCATTCAGGTGCAGGGATTCATCGTGTGTTACTTTTAAAAAAAATCAACAAAAAGTCCTGTTTCCCTTCGTTTGACTCTGAATATACGAGCCGGTTAAATGCCCCTGCACTCAATCGGTCCATTAAGGCGATGACGGTTGCGTCGACAAACAAACGAGCCGAAGCGCAGCTAGCGCGTAATGCATCGCAGATTGATCCGCGGAGGCGTGAACTCCTCTCGACCCCGTAGGTTTGCGCTGAGCTTTCACGGATAATCACACTAATTCGGATGTTTGATCCGAGTGAGATTTGACAGCCGCTTCCCGCTCGCAGACCCTCCCCTGAACGGCTTCTGCTCAGAACTCCAGGAAGCCCACAGAGTCGAGGGGCTTTTGCTTTGCGCCGAGGCGGCGCCTTCTCAAGAAACCGTGTAACCGGTGTTTACAAAGGCAAACACGGAGCAGGTCGGGGCGCCCGATACGTCCATCCCCATCTCCCGGTTGTCGTTGTTCGCGGAGCCCTGTCTTCCAGAATAAACTCCTCCGCACAATGTAAATAAAAAAAAAAACTCAACCGTGAGCCGCAGAGTACACTGCAGCACGGGTAACGTGGCCAACGTAATTTCAGGATAATTGAGCGCACCTGAATATTAGCCGCACCGGCTAAAAATAACTAAATAAATGCATATGCACGTATAGAGGCCGCACTTGTCGATAAGTTGCAGGTGTCCACGTGGTAACATGAGATATTCACACTTTTAATTAAATACATACCGGTAACATCCACTTATACATACTGGAAATGCGACACAAGAATGAGAAGGTGAATGTTAGCATGCTTCTATATGTAATATAAATGAGAGGGGTGAATGTTAGCATGCTTAGATAAGACACATGAATGACAGGGTGAATGTTAGCATGCTAAGCTAAGACACATGAATGAGAGGGTGAGTTGATGTGTGTCTCTTAGGTATGAGTGAGAGGGTGAATGTTAGCATGCTTAGATAAGACACGTGAATGACAGGGTGAATGTTAGCATGCTTAGCTAAGACACATGAATGAGAGGGTGAACGTTAGCTTGCTTCTATATGTCACATCAATGACAGGGTGAATGTTAGCATGCTTAGCTAAGAGACATGAATGGGAGGGTGAATGTTAGCATGCTTAGCTAAGACACATGAATGAGAGGCTGAACGTTAGCTTGCTTCTATATGTCACATGAATGAGAGGGTGAACGTTAGCTTGCTTCTATATTTCAAATCAATGAGAGGGTGAATGTTAGCATGCTTAGCTAAGACACATGCATGAGAGGGTGAATATTAGCATGCTTAGCTAAGACACATGAATGGGAGGGTGAACGCTAGCATGCTTAGCTAAGACACATGAATGAGAGGGTGAATGTTAGCATGCTTAGCTCAGACACACGAAAGGCTGAATGGTTGTCCAATGGCAGCTGTGCTGCAGTGCAGGACGAGCTGTGTAATGAATGAATGAGTGAATTAATATTTCCTGTACTGTCATTTTTGGACTATTGAGCGCACATGAATATGAGCTGCACCGGCTAAAAATAAGTAAATAAATGTATGTGTACATATGTAGGCCGCACTTGTCTATGAGCCGAAGGTGTCCAGGTTCTAACATGAGATATTTACACTTTTAATTAAATACATACCGCTAACATCCACTAATATATACTGGAAGTACTTTTTTTCCGAACAGCAGCTGTTGAAAAAGATGAATAATAAATAACACAATCCACCCATTTTCTATCCCCAATTTTGTCCTCTACCAGCTAACTGCTAGCTTGTTCTTCCTCCTGCACACTAAAAACGTTAAAGTCGTCTTCTTCGGTGTCGGAATTGAACGGCCTCAGAATTTCACGCTCATTTCATCGGCCCGATGCGACAAGGCTAATGTTTAACTAGCATGAAGCTCGTTAGCCCCCAAAAAATCCATATGGATTTTCTTCATGACGCCCGGACACCCGGTCCAGGCAGCTGGTACTGGACGCATGTCTGGCGTGGAGTTCCTATCTCTTGTGCAGCGTCATTTTATATCTTTCTGCTTTTTTTTTTAATAATCATCACGGGCCCTAAGAAAGCGAGCGGCGAACCCAGAACGAAGATGCTTTCTGTGGAAATGAAGCATGAAATAATAGCGAAGCACGACGGTGGTGCCCATATCGCTGGTGGGAATGAATTAATTTGTTTTTTGTTATTTGAAATGGGGAAAATTGAAAAAAAATTAACATACAAATCCACTTCTGGAAGAAATTAAATTTGTATCTTAAGGGACCACTGCTTATATATATATATATATATATATACACACACACATATATATATTACATATATGTAAATATATACGTATATATACATGCATATATGTAGATATATATGTATGTATACATATAAACATATGTATATACGTATGTGTGTATATATATCTATATATATGCATGTATATGTATATATATACAGGATTGTCTCAGAAAATTTGAATATTGTGATAAAGTTGTTTATCTTCTGTAATGCAATTACAAAAACAAAAAAAGTCATACATTCTGGATTCATTATAAATCAACTGAAATATTGCAAGCTTTTTATTATGTAGATATTGCTGATTATGGCTTATATCTTAAGAAAACTCAAAAATTCAAAGTATTTGAATCTCATGAAAAAGTAATTTTTGGTTTTTTTTATTGCATTACAGATGATAAAGAACTTTATCACAATATTCTAATTTTCTGAGCCAGTCCTGTATAATGGGATATTTTTAACTGAATTAAAAGCAGTTTTGCATCCAGCAAGTGCAAACTAACTATACTTTCATGTGTCGGAAATCACATTTACGCCAAAAGTTTCCAAAGAAACGACACAAACGAAAGAAAGCGAATGTAAGACGATCCAACATGGCGTTCAACCGGCACGAGACGACACATCTTTTCTCATAAAACGCCGCAGACGTTTTCTATGCAGATTAGCTCTGCAAACTCTGCACGTCGGAATGATGGAACTATAACTTTCTAGATCAAATTTACGAAACCCGGCAGCGCCGTCGCTGGAGGACGTCGTAAACCCAGGAGCGACCGATTATACAGCTTTTTATTTGGACCGACTCGGACGCTCGATAAACGAGGATTACGACACAAAGGAGATGTAACCGAATCGCCGTCACTGCATAAATGTCTCTTTTAAGCAGATACGCGGCCGTATGTTTCCATATCCGGGCCTCTCGGCCAATCAGCATCCAGGAATCCGCCGCACAATACCACCTGAAATGTTCTGCAAAACAAATATCTGTCACGCTTGTAATTACATTTATATCTCTCTGCTGGAAGTAATACCACTTTGGCAGCTAGCCGCGCGGCTAGCTCCGCAGCTAGCCCGTACGGCCGCGCCTCCTAGCATAACACGAACATCTCAAGGCGTTTTTTCTGACTCTCTCTTCTTGCTATGAAAGGGATCCGTGTTTCCTTGCGTTTCCTTAAATCCGTCTGCGTTATTTGTGCAGTTATTTGCGCGGCAGCTGCGCCTGGAGTTAGCGTAGCTTGTGTTTTTACGACAACAGATGCACCGCGAGTACTGTACGCGGCGTACGTTTATTTATTGCAGAGCATTTCTAGTCGAGCTTGTTTTTTTTTGTCTATTTTCTCATGCTGAACAGATGATTCCGGTGGGGGAACAAAAGGCTTTGCAGAGCGGCATGGGGGCAAACCTTGTATGACAAGCCGACGAGAAGCCCTGCACCGCGGCGGGTGGCGGCCATTTGTAGCAACGCAGAAGATAACGCTTTGTGGAAAGAAAAAATAAAAAAAACGATCTGGGAAAAACTTCCTCGATCGCCGCAAACGTCCACTAGACGTTGCTCCTAATTACATTTGAAACAGCCGGCGGTTGAAAACAGCCCGCGAAAGCTTTGATACGGTTAAATCAAGAGGAAGCGGCGTTATGAAACAATAAAGTCTTTATAAAATATTCATAATTCCGCTTTTCTGGCTCGTGGGAGGAGGCCGGGTCCGCGCCGGACTCGTCGCCAGTCCGGATGCGACCAATCGCAGAACCGTCCGACCGTTCACCCTCTCGTTTTGCGTCACCGAGCTGTTTTTTTTTTTCTGTTTCCCACCAGGAGAGATCAGACAGGTTTGCTGAACGACCGCCGAAACGCCAGAAGGATATTAAAGTTGCCGCCGTGGAGCGAAACTAAGAACTTGACTCCTAATAAGACTTTGCGCTTCACTGGTTTCCACCGGCAGCACGGCGGCGCAGAGGTTAGCGCTGTTAGCACGGTTAGCGCGTTAGTGCGTGGGGTTCCTCAGGGTTCTCCGGGTTCCTCCCACATGCTGGAGGTTCGGTGGAGACCCCGGATTATTGACCTTCAACCCTGACCGCAGGTCAAGCGGCGTAAATGATGAATGAATGAATGAATGAATGAATGAATGAATATCTCGCAGGATGAATCCAATTCCGCTGTCTATTTACTCGTGTTTTCTTTTTTTTTTTTGTCTTGCGATCTTCTGTCTTCTGCCTTTCTATTTTTATTTATATTGATATTTATTTCCTTTTTTTGTTGACATTATTACTGTTAAACTGCTGTGACATTTCAAAGTTGAATTTCAAAGTTGCATGCCGACATTTATTGAAAAAAATCTTCCTCCAGATAGAATAATGATCCCAAATACGCTCTGCTTGAAACACAAATATAGAACAAGCAAAGCTTAATGCTATACGATATATAAATTTATATGACACACACGCTAAATCGAAATTCTGTTGAAAAAATCACATCAATGGCATTCATTTCTTCAATAAAATAAAATATAAAAATAATTTTAAAAAAGGAAAAAAAAAATAGAAAAATAAAAACAAATATACAGTATATATGTATGTATAAATGTATTATTATACAGGAAAGGAAATCAATAAATATAAATAAAATTTGAAAAAGGGGAAAAAAAAAGAAATTTAAGAAAAGGAAAAGAAAAATAGAAAAATAAAAACAAATCTATATATGTATGTATAAGTATATTACTATACAGGAAAGGAAACCTTTAATTGTAAATATAATTTAAAAAAAAGGGGAAAAAATAGAAAAATAAAAACAAATATACAGTATATATGTATGTATAAATATATTACTATACAGGAAAGGAAATCTATAAATATAAATTATATTTAAAAAAAGGGAAAAAAAATAGAAAAATGAAAAAAAAAATTAAAAACAAAAAGAAATATATATGTATGTATAAATATATTACTATAAAGGAAAGGAAATCTATAAATATAAATAAAATTAAAAAAAAAACGGAAAAGAATAGAAAAATGAAAAAAAAATAGAAAAAAAAATCAAATCTGTATATGTATGTATAAATATATTACTATACAGGAAAGGAAATCTTTAATCTATCAATATAAATAAAATTAAAAAAAAAAAATGGAAAAGAATAGAAAAATGGAAAAAAAAGGAAAAAAATTGAAAAAAAAATCAAATCTATATATGTACGTATAGATATATTACTATACAGGAAAGGAAATCTATAATCCATCAATATAAATAAAATAAAATGAAAAAACGGAAAAGAATAGAAAAATGGAAAAAAAATGAAAAAAAATAGAAAAAAAAATCAAATCTATATATGTATGTATAAATATATTACTATACAGGAAAGGAAATCTATAAATATAAATAAAATTTAAAAAAAAACGGAAAAGAATAGAAAAATGAAAAAAAAGGAAAAAAAAAATTGAAAAAAAAATCAAATCTGTATATGTATGTATAATTATATTACTGTACAGGACAGGAAATCTATAAATATAAATAAAATTTAAAAAAAAACGGAAAAGAATAGAAAAATGAAAAAAAAAGGAAAAAAAAATAGAAAAAAAAAAATCAAATCTGTATATGTATGTAAGGAAATCTACCCACAGGGACGAAAAGCCAAATCATGCTAGCGGGTCTAATTGTGTGTCGTGGGATTATTTCAGGCCCGGCAGATTAGAGCTAAATCCCGACTTAATCTCGGAGCTCGGAGTCCCTCGGCGGAGGAAAAGGCGAAGGTGTTTCCACGTTTCTTTCCGTCCGTGAGCCTCAGCTGTTTGCTGGTACTCGAGGAGATAAAGACCTCCGACCTCCGACCTGCTCCCACGCCACCGGCCGCCATGACGGAAAAAAAAAAACCAAATCCGTCGGAGTGTTTCTGCTTCCCGGCAGCGACCTCAGACCTGCGGACGGGAGCCGTGGTTATTTTCTCCTCCTCTGTGACCCGACAGCGGAGATGATGGCGAGAACGTAGATCCACCTGGTCCGGCTTCTTCTTCGCCGGGTGTGTTTCGCCATTTTGAAGGCCAGACGGAACGCTGAGAGCTTCACGTGGAGGATGGGATGTTTTTCAGAGAGGAAATCTGCATTCTAATTAATGCTAATTACGCCGCGGCGGCGGCGGCGGTGGGCTTTTGCAGCTGTGTGAGGTCCTGAAGCTCCGCCTCCGAGGTCCAACCAGTCACATCTCACAGAAAGATACGCAAGAGTTCATCCGTTCATTGACATGATGTGGCGAGACCATCCTAGACAAGACTGAGCTGCTCTTCCTCCTGGAGAAAAGGTCGTCCTGTTGACGACACCGTGGTGAGGACGACCACGACTGCGAGAAACCTGGTTGTGGTCCTAGACGACCAACTGTTGTTCTCAGGGAGTCCAACGTTCCTGCAGATTCCTCCTTCCCAACATCAAGAAGATGTCCTCTCAGAGGATACGGCGCAGATACTCATCCAAGCTCTGGTCATCTCTGGTCTGGACGACTGCAACTCCCTCCATCAGGCCTCTGGAGCTTCTTCAGAACAACGCCTGGTGTCCAACCGACCCACATTCTCCCACAGAACTCCCCTTCTTATGTCCCTTCTTGATGCCGCCCACATCAAGTCCAAGCCCCCGGTGCTCACCAATGGGTTGGCCCTTCTTATCTCCAGGGTATGCTTAAGCTACATGTCCCTACCCGTCCCCTCCGATCTGGCACCTCTTGGCGACCGTCCACCCCGTCACTCCGAGCCCCGTCTCGGCTCCTCGACGGTGGAACCAACTCCCGGAAAAGGTCAGAACGGCGAGGTGGCTTCCCATCTTCTGTTGGATCTGAAAACATACCTCTTCACCAAGCACTACCCTACTAATCACACTTAGCCTCCAGATGAAGATGAACGCTGAGCCGAATGTATTTACGTATCTGCTTCTGATGGCTCTTTGGTTGAGAGTCACTTCACGCTTCCGACTACTGGTGCTTCGGATCTTCGATGACTGAATTGCTCTTCTCGTAAGTCGCTTTGGATAAAAGCGTCTGCCAAATGACTGGAATGTAACAATTATTCACTCACAAATTCACATTTCTAGACACCCGCAACCGTTCACCCTCTCATTCACACGTCCAGCATTCAATCAATCCTCTCCTCCGGTGTTTGTTTACTTTTTGCTCTCATCCGGAGTTTTCCGTGAACCTCCTCCGTCGGAGGATAATCCCGTATTCCCGGTGTTGTGTTGATTATTTTTGCCGCGAGGTGTTTCTGTGCACCAAGCTCTTGTTGACGTAGCTTTTCTTGCGTCCGCTTCTGGATTTTAGCGTCCGCCGCCTCAGTCCAGCGGTGGACCGCCGGAGGAAAATCAATTCTTCCGTTGATTGAAAGTATAGGAGTATTTTTTTCCCCTGCAAAATGTCCGTCAGAGATAATGGGATGTGAATATATTTTCATATTTCGGGGAGGTGATCGCCGCCGCCGCCGCAGGGGAAGGCGTGGCGGAATGAGTGACGCGTTTCTGTTTCCAATTACCATCCTGGCATTTTTTTGAAATTGTATTTTTATTTCCGGGTCTGTTTTATCGACATTGACGCCTCATACCGGTGATGTTTGATTCATTCCGCCACCGAGCTCGTGACTCAGTTCGCTCGTAGATCGAATAAAATGTCCCCGTTTAAATGAAACGCGATTAATCCGTTCCACTTCCTGGTTTGGTTGCGTGTTTTACTGTAATAATGAGTAAAAAATAAAACAAGAGGTAATAAATGTATTCATTTTGAAGATGGGATGTAGGTTGGGTGGAGGAGTTTTTCAGTTGTCGCCCTATCCTTAGCTTAGCTTACTGGCTGCACACTTGATGCTACAATGCTATGCTACATTTTACGTCTCAACACCATTTGTGGACGGAGTGAAGACGCAACTCTTTTCAAAACCGACCTGCTTTGAATCGACTTCTTCTCTTTACGGACGAGTCGACCACACGCACTCCTCGTTTCTCTCTGGGCTAGCTGGCTAGCTAGCTAGCTAGCGGCAGCGTGTCCCGCCATCTTTAAACCCCACTTTCAGTGATTCTCCGTTCCCTCTGGTCTTGTCTGGAGACCCGGAACCAAACCAGATGATCGTGGAGGTCTGGTTTGGAACGTAGCCGCTTGGCTAACGTAGCTTTTTTTTGTTTGTTTTTAAACATGTTGCTAGACGTTGATAGCCTTAACTTTGACTCTTTATATTCGAGCCCCACGTCGGGCGGCTAATTTGGCGGCGCACGAAGTAGAGCCCTCGTCCTTGGTTGGATTCAAGATGCTGAACCCCAAACTGCCCTGGCGTGGCCGGGCTAATCCATGATGGGCTCATTAATAAAGTATAAATTATAAACAATCACTGGCGATGGTCTTGTTGCTGGAGAGGTGACCTCGGAAGGTTCCTCACCTGCCGTGGAGATGGTGAGGAAGTGGAGCGGGAAGTGGTTTAATTACAGCCGGGGGAAAAAAAAAACTGATTCCCTTGTAGTTTTCAGTGAAGAGCTGCCAACACACACCAAAGCAGGGGTCTGAAATCACATCCCTGTGTGTGTGTGTGTGTGTGTGTGTGTGTGTGTGTGTGTGTGTGTGTGTGTGTGTGCAAGCTGCCGCTGGCGTGACGCCACTGCCTGGAACTCACGGTTGCTACGCTCTCGTCACGGATCACCTGCCCGCCGCCTCCTGGCATCCCGGAAAAAGAAACCCCGGCAGCGGGAGCCAGTTAGCATCAACGGTTAGCGTCCATAGTTAGCGTCAACCATTAGCGTCCACGGTTAGCGCTCCCGCCTCGCAGCCAGGGTGTCCACGTTTGGATTCTGCTGGGGTTCTTCAGGGTTCCTCAGGGTTCTCCGTGTTCCTCCAACCAATTTTACAGGACACACTGCGCTCAAAAGTCTGTCCAAATGTTTTAGTGCCACTTTGGCGAGCGACCGAGCCGCTCCGCTGGATTGGTTGTCGGAGCGTTCCCACCTGATGCTAGTACGTCGTGCTAATGTGGGTTCTCGGTTGAATACAGGGTGCATCTAACCCTATTCTCCATATCCTCCTCTCTCACACCAACTACCTTCACATTCTCTCTCACTACGTCCATAAATCTTCTCTTTGGTCTTCCTCCAGACCTCTTGCCTGGCAGCTCCAATTCCAGCATCCGTCTACCAATATATTCTCTATCTCTTCTCTGTCCATGACCCAACCATCTCAGTCTGGCTTCTCTGACCTTCTCTCCAAAACATCGAACATGTGCCGTTCCTCTGATAGACTCATTCCTGATCCTCTCCATCCTGGTCACTCCCAAAAAGAACCTCAACATCTTCATCTCTGCAACCTCTAGTTCTGCCTGCTGTCTTTTGGTCATTGGAACAGTTTCTAGTCCAAACATCATCGCTGGTCTCACCAGTGTCTCCTCCACCTTTCCTTTCATTCTGGCTGATGTTCTTCTATCTCTTAGTACCCCTGACACTTTTCTCCACCCATTCCAACCTGCTTGGACCGTCTCTTCACCTCTTTTCCACACTCTCCTACGCTCTGGACTGTTGACCCCAAGTCCGTGGAATCCTCCAGCTTCTTGATCTCCACTCCCTGTAGCCTCACCATTCCACCCGAGTTCCTCTCATTCACACACATATATTCTGTCTTGCTGCGACTAACTTTCATACCTCCACCTTTCTTCTCCTACTACAGATCACAATGTCATCCGCAAACATCATGGTCCATGGAGATTCCTGTCTAACCTCATCTGTCAGCCTGCCCATCACCATTGCGAACAAGAAGGGGCTCAGAGCTGATCCCTGATGGAGTCCCACCTCCACCTTGAACTTCTCTGTTACCCCTACAGCACATCGCACCACTGTCTCACAGCGAGCATACATGTCCTGCACCAGTCTAACATACTTCTCTGCCACTCCAGACTTCCTCATACAATACCAGAGCTCCTCTCTTGGCACCCTGTCATATGCTTTCTCTAGGTCTACAAAAACACAATGCAGCTCCCGCTGGCCTTCTCTGTACTTTTCTATTAGCATTCTCAACGCAAATACTGCATCTGTAGTACTCTTCCTAGACATGAAGCCATACTGCTGTTCACAAATGCTGACTTCTGCTCTCATGCGCCTTACAATGCGGTGCACCTTTGGTATGAGAATAGACCCGTTCTCTGCTATTGTACCTTATATTGCGGTACCTTTTGAGACGCAAAATACGGTATGCGTGAACGAGAGAGTGAATGTTGCCCTGTGGCGTGGACCGGCCCGGGTCCAACCCCGCCTCTCGCCCTTTGACCCCAGATATAGGGTCAGCATCGACCCGAACTGCAGGATAAGCAGCGTGGAGAATGAATGAGTGAGTGGACGAGTATTTTTCTGGACGAACGTGCCGACTGGAGACGGGATCTCATGAACTGCTGCGCCGTTAGCTTTCCCTCCGCTTTAGCTTTTTAACATTTATTTTGACTGCGATTTCAATAATTCATTGCAAATTTCACAGAAAATAGATTTCACGGCTCACGTAAAAAAAATACTTGTATGATTAAGTGATAATATATTTAAAATTTATGTATATTTGATAAAGTGATAGCGGCTAACGGCGCCGCTCGCTATCAGCTAATCAGACCTGCGGCGCCATTGAGGAGCAGCCGGTCGTCACGGCGCCCGTTAATTACAACCTCGGCTTCACACCCGGGCGTGACGGCGGGAAGCCTCTCGCTCCAAACGTTATTTATCCATTGTTTGGGTCGCTATCCAGCAGATATCGGCGGCGTCTCCCGCGAGCACCGACCGAGACGCCGGTTTCAATTGGAAAAACTCACGGCTGCAGATCGAAAATCTGCTGCTCGTGCTTCCAAGTGTACCGTTATTTAATAATATATACAATAATGAATAACAATAACATCAGATATTTACACAGAAACATTTCTTTATACTTTTACTTAAATACAAATATGTGGTGGAAATGCATTTTTCGTCGTGATGGTCCACTCTAAAGGTCCCTATTGGTTCAGTGACAGTGTGGTTACCATGGCGCCCAAGAACCCGTGTCCTCCGATTGGTCTTTTTTTTTTTTATTCTTCTCAGACGGTTCATAGAAATCTGGAAATAGAGAAGCTCCCGCTAAACATCACCTCTGGAAAGTGCTGCTCTTCATGGGTCCAGAAGCAGAAAGCATGATGTCTCCTAGTGGATGTTCTCAGCCGATCCCCCTCTAGATGACACCACAAGACTTTCACGTGAAGACATAAGTCTTTATTTCTGGGAGATTTAAATCACTCCTGACCTTAGGTGACCTCAGGTGACCTAAGGTAGCCTCGGATGACCTCAGGTGGCTAGAGGTAGCCTCAGGTGACCTCAGGTAGCCTCAGGTGACCTCACATGGGCACAGGTAGCCTCAGGTGGCTAGAGATAGCCTCAGGTGACCTCAGGTAGCCTCAGGTGACCACAGGTGACCTCAGGTAGCCTCAGGGGACCACAGGTAGCCTCAGGTAGCCTCAGGGGACCACAGGTAGCCTCAGGTGACCTCAGGTAGCCTCAGGTGACCACAGGTGACCTCAGGTAGCCTCAGGTGACCTCAGGTAGCCTCAGGTGACCTCAGGTAGCCTCAGGGGACCACAGGTGGGCACAGAAGCTCCTCAGTTCTGCTAATAGCCTCTCAGAACCAGTTAATCCCGGACCTCAACCCGACCTTCTCTATGAAGGATCATCACACACACTTTTGGGCCGATTATATTTCACGCTGACCCTCGTCCACCTCATGTCTTTGGTGGAGGTTCTGCGGGGAACGAGGACGTTCAAGGTCTGGGTATTTCAGAACAGCACATTACTAATAATATCAAGCTTTAAGAACACGAGTGCAGGAGAGAAAACATGGAGGTCAGAACGTCCTCCTCGCAGCCAGAAGGTCCCTGGTTGGAAGAGAGGGTGAACAGTCGCTTGTTTCTACATGAAAATGCAAATGAACAAGTGAATGGTTGCTAGTGTGTGTGTGTGTGTGTGTGTGTGTGTGCAGTTATGTTAGCGTCAGCTAAAATGCTGAGTCGTCCTCCCTTCGGTCTGGTCACGTCGCGCCGTCTGTGCTAACGCCTGATTCACAATCACTCAGTTTTGGCGGAGTGAAACTTGACATTTTGGATTCTGAAGATTTATCTTGGCTGAGAAGGCCAGGCGGGAGATAAAACCAGCGGGCCGGAGGTGCTGGAGCTGAATATTTAGCAGCGGGACTTTGTATGCCGAGGGGGAGGAAACGGCGAGCTCCCTCACCAGTCCGTTAGTCCATCTCAGTCATACATGTCCTGCACCCCAGTGACAAATTCTTCCTTTCTTTGGGCTTTTCCCTTCAGGTGTCGCCACAGCAAGTCCACTTTCTCCATCTCACCCTATTCTCTGGATCCTCCTCTCTCACACCAACTACCTTCATATCTTCTCTCACTACGTCCATAAATCTTCTCTTTGGTCTTCCTCCAGACCCCCTGCCTGGCAGCTCCACCTTCAGCAACCTTCTACCCAGATCTTCACCATGAACACTCCTTTGTTCATGTCCAAACCATCTTAATCATCGATTTGTCTCGGTCATACATGTCCTGCACCCCTGTGACAAATTTTTCTTTTCCTTTGGTCTTTTCCCTTCAGGTGTCGGCACAGCGAGTCCACTGTCTCCATCTAACCCTATTCTCTGGATCCTCCTCTCTCACACCAACTACCTTCATATCTTCTCTCACTATGTCCATAAACCTTCTCTTTGGTCTTCCTCCAGACCTCTTGCCTGGCAGCTCCAATTCCAGCATCCGTCTACCAATATATTCACTCTCTTCTCTGTCCATGACCCAACCATCTCAGTCTGGCTTCTCTGACCTTCTCTCCAAAACATCTAACGTGTGCCGTTCCTCTGATAGACTCATTCCTGATCCTCTCCATCCTGGTCACTCCCAAAGAGAACCTCAACATCTTCATCTCTGCAACCTCTAGTTCTGCCTGCTGTCTTTTGGTCATTGGAACAGTTTCTAGTCCAAACATCATCTCTGGTCTCACCACTGTCTTGTACACCTTTCCTTTCCTTCTGGCTGATGTTCTTCTATCTCTTGGTACCCCTGACACTTTTCTCCACCCATTCCAACCTGCTTGGACCGTCTCTTCACCTCTTTTCCGCACTCTCCTACGCTCTGGACTGTTGACCCCAAGTACCTGAAATCCTCCAGCTTCTTGATCTCCACTCCCTGTAGCCTCACCGTTCCACCCGAGTTCCTCTCATTCACACACATATATTCTGTCTTGCTGCGACTAACTTTCATTCCTCTCCCTTCCAGAGCATACCTCCGCCAAAGCGCTTGGGAAATAAAGACGGTTTATTTTACGTCCAGCGGCGCCTCTCTTTTGGTGGTAGTGAAGTTCCAAGTAGATATTTGATGGTATTTACAGATCTTGAAAGTGGTTTTCTTTTCGGTCCACCGAGCCGGTTTCGTCGCGGCGATCTTGCGACAGCTTTTTGAGGCGTTTGTTGTCGCTCTCTTCGAGTTCTTCCTCCGAACGGCGGTCGTGAAGCCGTTGGTTTTGTCAGGAGACACGTATTTTATAAAATTAATTTTTGTTTCATGTTTTTCTTTTTTTCGGGCTAGAATAAGGCTATTTCGTCCCAAAAAAAAAAAAAAACACAAAAAAAGAGCCAAAAATGCAAGAAACGAATTACAAGCAAACTTTTCGAGCAAACTTTTCCTTAGATGCTTTTAAAGTGAATAATCATGTGGTTTTTTTTTGTTTGTTTTTTTTGCACCTCTAGTAAGATATATCATGCCATATTAACATTTTGGTATCTTAACATTATCTTGACAATTTTTGAGTCCAGACCCTGGAAAAGGATACTTTTTTCACATATGTACAGATGTGGAAACTAAAATATGCAGTTTTTCATGGAAGGAAGAATTAGAAAAACAGAGCAAAACATAACAAACAGAAAATATGGAAAGATACCGAGAGACAAGGTTTAATATCCAAGTGTGCAAAGCGTGTTTATCCAGAATAATAATATATGCAAACAAACAACTGTTTGACTCTTATTTCAAATTTACGCTTTTTTTATGAACTTTTTTTTTTCTCATTTGTTTTGGATTTGATTTTTTTTCCAATTTTTTTTTAATTTCTGCATTCTGATCATGCTTTTTTTTTTTAAAAAAAAAAAATATCTTTTTTTCTACTTTTTTTAGATTAAATTTTTTCATTTTCCTTTTAAATTTCTGCATTCTAACCACGCTTTTTTTTTTATAAAAAAAACTATTTTTTTAGATTTGAATTTTTCATTTTTTTTTAATTTCTGCAGTCTGACCTCAATTTTTAAAAAAAAAAGGAAATTTTTTTTCTAATTTTTTTAGATTTGATTTTTTCATTTTCTTTTTAAATTTCTGCATTCTAACCACGCTTTTTTTTTTTATAAAAAAAAGGGGGAAAAAATTCTAATTTTTTTAGATTTGAATTTTTATTTTTATTTTTTTTTAATTTCTGCATTCTAACCATGCTTTTTTCTTTTTTTTTTAAAAAAAAAGGGAAAAAAAACAATTTTTTTTCCGATTTGAATTTTTTTTTTTTTTTTTATTTCTGCATTCTGACCTGCACTGTAAACAATAAAAACATGAAAATCCGCATTTGTAGGTGAAAGGTCGCATGGATCCCTTCCCCCCCCTTTCTCCTCCGAGCAGAAGGTGGACGTGAGCTGGACGTCACCACCATCTCCACCGCGCTCAACCTTCTCCGTCTCGTCCCTTCTTCCGCCGCGTTACTCAACACGTAACCTTCAAGACATCGATCATCAACGCTTTCCTCGCGGATCCTTCCGGCGTTCAGCCACTTTTCTTCACAAATGTGCCGAGTCACCGTTGATCACACTCATTGATAGGAGGAGGCGACGTTCCGATGGAAACAATGGAGCGCCAGATGATGACGTGCCGTCGGCTGAACATTCATCACCCTGACATCGGCCTCGCCTCGCCTGATTCCATTTCCAAAACGCCTCCTCGGAAAAAAACGTCGACCGGCTCCGTCGTATGAAGATCCGAAAAAAAAAGAAAAAAAAATCGCCGTCACGCCGAGCCGGCGGAGTGTTTACGGCGGAAACCCAAATTTAATCCATTTCTTTCCACCTGTCTTTTAATGCAAATCGCTGATATCCCTTCCTCTCTCCACACACACACACACACACACACACACACACACACACACACGTCTACAACCAGGAGTGAAGCTCTGGAGCTTTTCCCACCACATTTCCATAGAAAAAAAAAACAAACAAACCAAAACATGCACATTTGCACAAGAACATGAATGCATTTTAACACACACACGTCCTCTCCAGCCTCGGATGTGTGTGTGTGTGTGTGTGTGTGTGTGTGGTTTCTCAGCCCTCATCAGGATTCAGCTTCAGTCCGGTCTCGGTTTTGTTGACGGGAGATTAACCCGGATCAGGACGTGGAACTTCTCGGTGCGTGAGGAGGTGAAGGTCATCTGAGAACCAGAAGAGTTTAAATCAACATTATGTACAACATAATCAATAATACACATTAATAAATATTTTATATTTAATATAAAAAAATAATGACAACATTTTTTCATTAATAAATATTCAAAAAAAATAAAAAAATAAATATGAATGTAAATACCTAAATAAATAACAAAAAATATAGATAATTATTTAAAATAGCGTATGACTTTTTTTTCACCTCCTTGCACAGCTGCTGCTGCCTCGCTGAACAAAACAAAGGATTATATTTAATCCTGATTGGCTGAAAAGAGAGAGTCATTAGGAAGGACAACCTCTGCGTGTGTGTGTGTGTGTGTGTGTGTGTGTGAAGATGTGGAGGTGCTTTTTTGGAGTGAATGGATTTGAGTCAGCACGTGGTAGATGTTCTGCAGATAAAGGCACACGGAGATGTTTGGACAGAGAAGGGGGGAGAAGATCCAGGTGGAAGGATGCTGGAGTTGGAGGTCCAGAGGAAGTCCAGAGAGGAGGTTTATGGGTGGAGTGGAGAAGGGCTGGAAGTAAGAGGGTTAGAGGGAGTGAGATGATTGACCGTGGACATAGTATGTGCATAGAAAGTATGATTTGTCTTTGTTTCGGCCAAAAAGATGACTTCATTAAAAGGGTTCTGGAGAATAAAAACAGAAAAACAGATGTCCCAGAGAGGGTTCTGATGGTCACCAGGATGGGAGGAAACCAACCATGATTGCAAGGCAGGTTCTCTGATTGCAGCGAGAGCCAATGTTGTCCAAGCTAGGACTTATAATTTGAGTATGTTCAGCGGTTGGGTTTATGGGTATGTTGGGATACTCTCGGGTACTCTAAGGTACACTTTGGTACACGAAGGTACGCTGGGAAATTCTAGGGTACTCTAAGGTACACTTGGGTACTCTAAGGTATACTTGGGTACACTAAGGTGCGCTGAGATACTCTAGGGTACTGTAGGGTACACCTGGGTACACTAAGGTACACTTGGGTACACTAAAGTGCACTGGGATACTCTAGGGTACTGTAAGGTACACCTGAGTACACTAAGGTACACTTGTGTACACTAAAGTACACTGGGATACTCTAGGGTTCTCTGGGGCACACCTGGGTATACTAAGGTACACTTGGGTACACCAAGGTGCACTGGGATACTCTAGGGGACTCGAAGGTACGCTGGGGTACATTAGGGGACGCCAGGGTACACAAGAGTAGCTGCACCACCCAGTATGGAGGTTTGTCCGACAAACAGAGTTTGCCTTTTCGGTTACTACGCGACACTTTCAGGAAATGTCGTCAGTATCTCCAGGCCTAAATTGCGAGGGCGAGATGTAAACATTAGAAATCCGCTGAGCGTTTGGTTCCAGAAGCAGGATGTTTTACATTCAGCTGGGAAAAAAAGGAAAAGCAGCCATTAAAACAAGACATCAGTGCACTCGAGATCCTGACCAGCCTTGGATCAGACTCGGCCTGACGGGAGGAGAAAACACTCTTAGACAAGACGGGAAACCTTAAAAGATGGCTTTCCGGTGATAAAACACTGAGTACGGTACATCTGGACAAATTCAAACTCTGGAGACACCATTAAGTCCTCCTTGAGGGACCACTTGTCATCTCCGCTGGCTATCAGACACAGTGTGATCCCATCATGTGACCAGAGGCCGGGGTAGTGGTGGTGGTGGAGTCGGGGGCGGGAGGGCGCCCAGCCCGAGACCTCCATCACAAACAAGATGTTCAGCTGATGTGTATCACATTCCCCGCGGGTTTCCTGCTCCGCCGCTGTCAGTAAATGTACTTCTAACCGGGACTCTTGATTAACTGTGCGATTCGGCGGCTGCTACCTTTTCCAGAGCGGAGAAATGAACCGTGCACCTTTTCGTTTGTCTGAAGGACTAGTCTGGAGAACACTCTGCTCTCACCACGGTGTTCGAGGTCAGCAGGAAGTTAGCCTTTGGAGCTAAAAGTTGCCGTGCGCTATGCTAAACCGACGGTGTCATCGGCGCGTAGCGTCCGTCCGTACAAAAGGTTACATATTAGCCTTTATCACCACAGGCATGCTAAACGCTAAATACAACCCGGCACCTCGGACCCCATAAAGCACTTTAATGTCCTCGAACGGCGCTGTCTTTTTCTAACCCCTTGCCATTCGGAGAGGCGTTGCCACGGTAACCTGTTTTACCATCTCATTTCCGAACAAAGCGACGTTTTTCAACAGGGCAGCCAGAGCCGCCGCTACCCGGCCGTCGCCGACGGAAGGTCGCGGACGCATCAGGAACCCCGCCGATGTTGTACCTGCCTGTCAGTGCCGTCCCCGACGGCGCCGCTAAGCTTCCAGACACCCGACAACCACGTTTGAATAAGAATCAACCGGGCCGCGGTGGATACATGACAGCGACGTGCGGTGAGGATGCTAGCTTGGGAGCTACTGACTCTTTCAAGGTTAGATTTACAAATACTGGACCGTGTTTTGCGGACTATAAGGCGCGCTGCGTTATAAGGCGCATGATAAATCTTACGGTTTATGAAGGGAAACTAAACAGTCTGTTTGGTTGAACTTTAGTCACCTCACTCACTCCGACACTGTTAAAGTAGGTTAAGGGAGGTAAGCGTACTATGTACTCTTCTCTGATTGGTTTACAGTTGGCCGCGATAGTGGACATCTGAAGTTAGCGCGAGGTTGGAACCGCTTTCTATTCCAGCACGACATCATGAATTATCTAACGTGGCCTGAAGTTGCACCCCGTATTCAACCGAGAGCGTGTTAGCGTGTTAGCGTGTTAGCACGACGTCCTCGTATCGGGTGGGAACGCTCCAACAACCAATCAAGCGGAGCGGCTTGGTCGCTTTCCAAAGTGGCACTAAAACATTTGGACAGATGTTTGAGCGCACTGTGCTCCATAAAATTGGTTGGAGGTCAGGAAGCACAACAAGAATTCATACATTAGGCACCGGATTAGAAGGCTCATGGATGATTTTGGAGAAAATGTAAGAGTTTTAAGAGCGACAAATTCAACAGAGTAGCAAACATTGACCTTTGACCCACTGGCTGCTTGCTAATTGTCTACTGGTTGTGTTTTCTATCCCTTCCCAGCATTCTTTCCACACCTGAAGGTAGAGTACATATTTGGCCAAAGCAGAATGTCTCATGCGTGGTCTTACCTCCACTCGGAAATGAAATCCGCCGGCCTATCCTTCCGGATGCAGCCTCAATGGCTTTATTTCTTTTAGTTTTAAAAGAGATTCTTGCAAGGGAGGATTTTGGCCGAACGCTACATTCTGGACGTACCGCTGTGTTTGAAAAGAGCGTGTTATTTTCCGTCCCGACGTTTGAAGCAAATCATTGAGCTCCGGCGTTGGTCTTCCATTATTTATCGCTTCCAGTTTTGATTGAAAGTCCAGTTTTTTAACTCATATATAATCTGCCCTTTACGCAATCAAAAAAAATCGAAGCAAACGGATCCGTCGCAGTGCACTTGACTTTCTGTACGTGACTCTTTTTCAGCTAGCATATTACCCACAATACTTTTTGTCTGTAATACGTGAAGTAGAACGATAGCAGCACACAATAGCTCGCTAATGCTAATGCTAACGCTATGTCCAGCGTGGTATGTGGTGAGCTTCCGTTTCTTGCAGGTGCTTGTATTCGTTTCCGTTGGTAAATCAGAGAAAGTAAAGCTCGCTAATGCTAATGCTAACGCTAACGCTATGTCCAGCTAGCTGTCCATCATCCGATGACAGTCAGGGGTTTCCAAAGGGTCGAGGAAAAAAATGAGACGCTGAAAGACCTGAGTCTCCTGAGAAAGAGACTTCCTTATTTACTGTATCTGTTTTTAGTCCAGTCTAGTTGCTATTTGACGCACTTTTAGTCTGTTTTCTCCTTCGGTCGGTGGAATTAAAGCCCGATTTTGATCGGAAAAACCCGACGGACATTGTTAAAGAGGCAAAACGAACTCACCGTCACCTGGACGACTGAGAACCTCCACACACCGGCTGATTTGTACTTTGACTCGATCAGTGTTTCGTGTGATTGGTGTCAAAAATACAGCAAGGTTTTAG
Source organism: Fistularia commersonii (assembly GCF_037954325.1). NCBI lineage: Eukaryota > Metazoa > Chordata > Actinopteri > Syngnathiformes > Fistulariidae > Fistularia > Fistularia commersonii. Next base: position 1,320,972 of record NC_141313.1, on the reverse strand, counting down.
AGCCGACCTTATTTATTGACGTGTCGCTGACGTTCTTTCTCTTCTTGCCGGTGCTTGTACTCGTTCCTGTCGCTAAATCAGCAAAAATAACGGCTTCTCCCATGAGAGCCCCTTGCTAACGCTAACACCAACGCCAACGCTATGTCAAGCTAGCTGTCTGTCCTTTCCACATCGACACATCTTTGTCCCTCAGGATGGTACAGATGGTCGACTCAGCCGTGTCGTAGTAACACCAACACCGCGCTCACCTTTAGCTAGCATTTCCTTCAGATCAACTTCTCCTTAGCACCATCAGCTAATGGCGCTATCACCATCACTATCATCAGCACCCACGACTTCTATAGGAGGCGTTATGAGGCTAGCTTACTGAAAAAACAGGTTGCGACCTGAGAACTCAGCAAAGAACCGTGTAAACAAAGCGGAGTAGCACGCTACAACTGCCGCTAAGCTACATTCTTTTAGATTTGGATGGAAAACTTGTTTGTGGAGCAGCTGGAACCTGGAGCAGCTCCTGGGCGGCGACGCTCCTCAAACCCATGTTGTGTTATTTAAGCGCCGATAAAGTGGCGTCCGACGGGACCAGAGCAGAAGGTCGGACGTTGGTGTTAGACGTTCTGGAGATGATGCACGAAATGTGTCAGATGATGCTGGTGGTCAGATGATGGTGTGACGTCTCACCTTCTGCTGGCCTCCAGGAGGCTCCATCACCTTCTTCTCAATGGTTCCACCAAGTACAACATCATCATGTTCTGTCAGCTTCCAAAAAGTAGTGAAAGAGTGAATTCTGGAAAAAAAAAAATTCTACTCCACGGTGTGTGAGCCTTTCTCGTGTGTGTGTGTGTGTGTGTGTGTGTGTGTGTGTGTGTGTGTGTGTGTGTGTGTGGGTACAAGTGTGTTATCAAACAATCTGACAGGAAGTGGTGTCTGGTGGTGTTTCAGCTCATCAAAGCTGTGACAGTAACCGGCCGAAACACCAGCAGTCAGAACACCCCCACGTAAGAGTGTGTGTGTGTGTGTGTGTGTGTGTGTGTGTGTGTGATTGGTTGCCTAGCAACAGCACAACTTCAAGCTTCCCTTCTAGTCAGGGGAGGATACTGCCTTCTGCAGTGTGTCACCTGTCACTGACTGCATATTAGAGTATTAGAGACACACTAAGAGGGTGTGTGTGTGTGTGTGTGTGTGTGTGTGTGTGTGTGTTGATGATAGCGGCTTCATCCCTCTCCACATGAAAGCATCAAATTGCAGGTTCCCCTCACAGATTGTCAAATAGAGCCTCGCGCATTTGTTGCAAAGGAGAAGGAAGCTGCTGTAAACATCAGCTCCATCAGAGGACGGCTGATGGACGGACCTTCTCTCCAGCCGTGGAGATCTTCTCTGGTGTCTGCACGGGTTCCTCAGGGTTCCTCCACGCCGTCCAAACAGGTGCAGGAGGTTCCCTTCAATGTTCAGATATTTGCACCAGAAGGTGTGGCTGGTGTTCTCCAGGAGAACCTTGGTAGCTGCCGAGCTCTGAGTCGCCCCAAAACCGAGCTCAGGTTGTTGTGCAGCAAAAGGCGGCTGTATTTCAGCGCACGTCACATCAGTCGGTCCTGCGGCGGCGGCGGCGGCGGCGGCGGCGGCGGCGGCGGCGGCGGCTTCCCTCCCCGCCTCTGGAATCTTCTTTGTACCGGCTTGAAGAAAAATGAAACGCTCCAGCTTTATCCCCCGCCCGCCCGCCCGCCACCGAGGTTCCAATAAATAATCACCCTCTTCAATCGGCCTGCAATTACGCCTCTTCAAAAGGGAGAGCGTGCACGTGTGCGCGCACGAGTGTGTGTGTGTGTGTGTGTGATGCAGTAAATCCTCCAGAGGGACGGCGCCGTGTGGGATTTCACGGCTTCATTATTCACCTTTCATTAGATATGGATGAAAATGGGTCCGGATTGAGGCTATTGATTTTTTTTCTTTTAACGAGTCCTCGTCCTCGTCCGGGGACGCTACGAGTTTCACGTCCGCGTTTTCATTCGTTATCTAAGTCCGCTGTCATTGGGTCGTCGTGGCACCAGGACGCCGACTCCGATGAGGAGTTTCCCGATTGGGTTACGGTGGCTTGTTATGGAAAAGTAAGAGTTGACCGGTGGAAATGAGGTCTAATGCTATGCTAATAGACGTGTTGCTTGTTCGGGACCAAAAGAGCAACTTTTTTGGGATTATGTGGACTGGAATGTGAAAAGGTAAAGCCAAACAAAGGAGCGTAACAACCATCTTAGCTTCTGCCCATCAACTCTTATAATTTAAAGACCGAGCCACCAGAACCTGGAGCCGCCCAAAACTCTGGGAAACTCCTCGCAGGTCACTGGACGTGAAGAAGACTCTGGTCTGAGGCCCGAAACGTCCATAAGTGAAGAAATTCAAGTAAATTCACTGTCAACTGGACGACTGAGAACCTTTATTTGTGGCAAAAATGCAGAAATTTGAAGGTCATCTTACTTTTTGTTGCCTTTCTGGTGAGCTTCCGTTTCTTGCGTGTGCTTGTATTCGTTTCTGTTGATAAATCTGTTGATAAAAGTAAAGCTTGCTAATGCTAATGCTAACGCTATGTCCAGCTAGCTGTCTGTCATGCGATGACAGTCAGGGGTTTCCAAAGGGTCGAGGAAAAAAGTGAGACGCTGAAAGAGCTGAGTCTCCTGAGAAAGAGACTTCCTTGTCTACGGTATCTCTGTTTTTAGTCCAGTTTAGTTGCTATTTGACGCACTTTTTCTCCTTCGCTTGGTGGAATAAAACCCCTGATTTTGATCGGAAAAACCCAACGGACATTGTTAAAGAGGCAAAGCAAACTCACCGTCACCTGGGCGACTGAGAACCTCCACAGACCGGCTGATTTGTACTTTGACTCGATCAGTGTTTCTTGTGATTGGTGTCAAAAATACAGCAAGGTTTTAGAGCCGACCTTATTTATTGACGTGTCGCTGACGTTCTTTCTCTTCTTGCCGGTGCTTGTACTCGTTCCTGTCGCTAAATCAGCAAAAATAACGGCTTCTCCCATGAGAGCCCCTTGCTAACGCTAACACCAACGCCAACGCTATGTCAAGCTAGCTGTCTGTCCTTTCCACATCGACACATCTTTGTTCTTCAGGATGGTACAGATGGTCGACTCAGCCGTTTCGTAGTAACACCAACACCGCGCTCACCTTTAGCTAGCATTTCCTTCTTCAGATCAACTTCTCCTTAGCACCATCAGCTAATGGCGCTATCACCATCACTATCATCAGCACCCATGACTTCTTTAGGAGGCGTATTGAGGCTAGCTTACTGAAAAAACAGGTTGCAACGGGAGAGCACAGCAAAGAACCGTGTAAACAAAGCGGAGTAGCACGCTACAACTGCCGCTAAGCTACATCATTCAGAATTGGATGGAAAACTCTTGTTTGTGGGCCGATTTGTTGGCGTTCAGGGAACCAACTGATGATCTGATGGCCTCCGAGAGGTGATGTTTCCCCTGCTTCGGGTAGAAACCTCCTCCTGCGGAGGCTGGAACGGCGAGCGCCGTTCTTTGAAAGCCCCGTTTTTAAAGCAAATAGAGAAAATCTGTTGTTGTAAATATATCATTGGGAGTGTCTGGGTGTCTGCCTCCAGTCCATCCTGCTCCGGTGGACCAGAAAAATGAATCTGGAGCTCCGGTAAGCCGGCGGAGGATCAGGGGCTGGAGTTGGCGGCCGATTCCTCCCCGAGCGTTGATCCACTTCCAGGCCTCCTCTCTCGCTGAAACCCAATTACCGCATCCTGTTTTCTGGCACGGATAAATCTAAACCGGCGTCGTCCCGGTCGTCTGCGAGCGAGCCGGAGCTTCGCCTCCGAACGCTCCGTCCTCTCCGCCAATCACGGGGCCACGTGGGGTCATTCTGCGTCAGGTGGACGCCGGCTAACGGCGTGTTCCCTCGGGCTAATCAGCCGTTAGCCGCGCATTTTCAGCACTAACGGCTAACGAGGCTTCAGCTTCTTCAGGTCTGACGGCCTGTGGGGAGTTTCCCATTATAACTGCCAGGGTTTTGGTGATTTGTTATTTAGCATCATACGCTGCGGCTTAAACAACGACGCGGATGATTTATGGATTTTTTTGGGGGCTGGATGGACTTTTCCTTGTCTTATTTATCATTCATCTTTTTCATCAGCCGGGTTACAGCCACAGTTTGGAAAAAAAAGCCTTTCCAGTACGTATTTGTGGGGATTAGCGCTATGGATTTAATTACAAGTGTGTAAATATCTCATGCTACTGCGGCCCATATATGTTTACATTTAGTTATTTAGTTATTTTTAGCTGGTGCGGCTTATATTCAGGTGTGCTCAATATTCCGGAAAATACGGTCAATGTAAGAGTTGATGGACTGAAACTAGGTCCAATGCTATGCTAATGGTAGTTGCTATGCTAATAAAGGTTGTTATGCTATAGGGTGTTGTTTTGCTAAAGGGGGCTGTTAGGCCAATAGAGTTGCTATGCTGATGGAGTTGTTATGCTAATGGGTTGTTATGCTAATGGGAGTTGTTATGCTAATGTGGGTCGTTATGCTAATGGTGTATCATTCATTAGGACAAAATAGCAACGTTTGTGGGATTACCTGGATGTGAAGAGGAGCTGCAGCCTCTGCTGAACAAAGCAGTGACACCTGTTGGATCTCATGGAGGCTCAGACCTGGTCTGGTTCTGGTGCTGGATCTTTCCCGGTCGTTCTGAGGGTGCAGAAGATCCCGGTGCGTCTTGGTATTGATCCCAGTGTCTGAGGCCTCCTTCACTGTTTGGAGACGATATTTCTGTTTTGACAAAGATGGCTTCTTTGACTCCTCTCTGGACCGTGGCGTCCTGTCCTGAAGCTGCAGCAGAAGTTGTTCAGTCTCTCCGGTTGATCATCACAATAATCCTCGTCACGTTCTCCATCTTCTGCAAGTCCAGTTCGAAGCTATTTCCATTGCGTGTGTGGAAGTACCTTACATTGCTGTGGTAGCTACCAAAACAAAAAAGGTTACCGCTCTGTGGCGCTTTGTTGTGCTAACGGCTATCCGCTAACAGCTGTGCTTGTGTCTCTGCAGGTGGAAGGATGCTGCTGCCGTTCCTGCTGCTCGTCTCATCGACGTCGCTAGCCGCGTCCGCCTACAACACGTCTGCCGGTATGCTAGCGCCGTTAGCTGTGCACGGATTCACGGATCACAATCACACACCTCTGAAGACGGCAGCTAAGGGAAAATTAGCCGGGGTTGCGGCCAAATAGCTTCTTGTTGTCTTGTTCGAAACGTATCGCTAATTCGCCGGTTCATTCGTTCAATATGTATGTAGTTTTGCTAGTTTTGCTTGATGCTAGTTTTGTCGCGCTACCACAAACTAGCCCTTTGACACGAAACAAAAGCGAGCTTTTTTTCTGGAAAGAAAAGGAGCAAACGATGAGACCGCAGAAGCGTCGCAGCAAAAAGAAAGCTGCAATTAAAAGAAAATATCAGGTGATACAGAAGCTACACATTATTAGCGCTTAGCGGCTAGCTCATGAAGCTACGAACGCACTTGATCGTTGGAAGATCCTTTTCCCGTCGCAGCGGCGATGAGCTTCACTTTGCCGAGCTTCCTGAAGGTCCGAGGTTCTCCTGCCGTTTCTTACGCAAACGTTCCTCCTCTGCAGCTGCGTCCACCGTGAAGCGTTTATTAATAGCCCGGGGATTTTTTATGATTTTTTATTCGCTTTAATCGGCGAATCTGAAAGTGGCATGAGTCACTCGCCGTGGCGCCGACCCGTTTAATTTTCACCCCGATCATTTCACGCTATCTGATCACGCGTGTTAAGCTCCAGTTCTTCCTCCCACGCCAAGTCTGGCTCCGTCTTCCTCGAACGGACAATCGTTTTTTTTTTTTTTTTTTTTTTTTTTTTCCGCTGGCAGTTGACAGCTTGGAGAGAGACGACTATTTTTTTTTTCCCTGCCTGTTACATCCGAAGCAATTAAATCATCCGACTGTTTAAACCCGCGGACGTAGTGATGACGGAAGACTTTTCTCGAGGTTTCACTTCTTGAGTTTAAACATGTCTGAAGAATCGAATCTAGTGCAGTGGTTAGCGGTTAGCGATTAGCAGTTAGCGGTTAGCTCACAGCATGGAGGTCCTTGCTTGGATTTCCACAGGGAGCTGTACCCGGGGGGAGTCTCCATGCTCTCCACGTGCATGGGGTTCCTCGGGGTTCTCCGGGTTCCTCCCACAGTCCAAACCCATGCAGGAGGTTCATGGACACCCTGAAGTGACCAGATGTGTGAATGAGAGCGCGAACAGTTGAATGTCCCAACATGACATGTGAACGAGTGAATGGTTGGATGTCCATGTTGTCCCTGTGTCTGCTGGGGTTCCTCAGGGTTCTCCGGGTTCCTCCCGCAGCCCAAACACCTGCAGGAGGTCCAGCAGAGACCCTGAGCTGTCTAGAGGTGTGAAGAAGAGGATGAACGGTTGTTTGTCTCCAAATATAATTATTTGCAATGATAAATTGACGATGGTGCGACAGTTAGCGGTTAGCTCACAGCTAGAAGGTCCCATGTGGAGTCTCCATGTTCTCCATATCTGCGTGGGGTTCCTCCAGGTTCCTCCCACGGTCCACACACATGCAGGAGGTTCAGCATTTGGCCCGCGGGCCGTACGCCTGCCTTTTGCTGTCCAGATTCAAGCATGAGGATTTTTAATTGTCGTCGCACAGACACAGTGAAATTTTGTGATAAGAGCTCCCGGCTCGGCGCATGTCGTTTAAAAAAAAACAAAAAACTGTATAAGAATTTTACAGAAATATATTTATTTATTTTCAAAATAATATTTTATAGATATTTTTATGAAAATATATTTTCAATTTTTTTTAATTAGACAGATATGTTTATTTTTTATCTGGACCCCCGACTCCGCTTTCATGCAAAAGGAGGCCCAAAAAAGCATCGAGCGCATAAAAATTAACATACTTTTCTGACACCTGACATTTCTGGCTGAAATATTCTTTAAAATATTTTTAAATATTTAAGAATATTTTATAAAATATTTTTAAATATTTAAAAATAAAATATTATATAAAATTGTTATCAAAATTATTAATTGTTATTATTTTTTATAAAAAATTATAATTTTTTTTATAAAATATTTTTAAATATTTAAAAATATTTTCTACATGAAGTTTTTCCAAGACAACAAATTTGAGTTTTCATTGCCTGTCATGAAATAAATATTGTAATTTTTCCAGCTGGACCTGAAAATATATTCAATATGTTAGATACACGTTATATAAATATGCTATACATGTTAAATGTATAATATACATTGAACAAACACCAGTTTTGGCAGATTAATTGCATGAAATAGCATCAGCAGTGAAGCTCCTGCATGTGTTCGCACTGTAAACATATATATGTTTAAAGAAACAATGAACGATGCTCATTTAACAGCGTGTAAATATTCGGCATTAAATCACCCGTTTATCCGAGGAGCTTCTGAAAGCCGCCGAGGCCTCCGGAGGTCCTCCTGCAGAGACGCCTTCCGGAAGCCGACCCGAGCGGCGGTTCGTCACGCTCGGCTGGCGAGAGCGTGCAGGTGAAGAGGAGCGCTTGGTATTCCGCCGCCGTCCCCCCCCCCCCCCTCGCCGTCGCATCACTCGGTCTCCGAGCGTGAAATTGCCGCCACAGCTCTTGAGGCTCGTTGCGGACAAGCGCTATTTCCCCGCCTCTTAACAGCGGGAGTTTTGCGGGGGGGGGCGACAGCGGCGCGACTCGGCCCCGCGTTTAAAAAACCAATCTGCATGTGTCTGCCGCCGCAGAGGGTAATGACTATTTGCTGGAAAGCCATAGTGCTTATTACCGGGCGTCTGCAGCCGAGCTCCCGCTCCGACGCTAATGCCTGGAGGCAGATGTCAGATCGCCGTAACGCGCACATAAACCTGCCGTCACATTAGCAAGACGCGGGCGGCGTCCGTTAGTCATGGGAGTCACGTCCCGCGGTCTTTCCCTTCATCTGCGCATCAGAGTAGCCTCGTATCTCCTCGTTTTTGGACGCCGAGCTCCTCTTCTTCCGTGGATGCGTCTTCTGTTGTCCACCTCCTCGTTAGCGCTAGGTGCTAGGCCCTGGTCGTGCTTCCCCTCCTGAGGGACATCAGAGTAGCCTCGCATCTCCTTGTTTTGGTTGCCGAGCTCCTCTTCTTCCGTTGACGTGTCTTCTGTAGTCCGCCTCCTTGTTAGCGCTAGGCTAACCCTGGTCATGCTACCACAGGCTTCCCCCCCTGAGGGACATCAGAGTAGCCTCGTATCTCCTCGTTTTGGTTGCCGAGCTCCTCTTCTTCTGTGGAAGCATTTTCCGTGATCCACTCTCTTGTTAGGGTTAGCCTAGTGCTAACCCTGGTCATGCTACCTCTCCTGAGGGACATCAGAGTAACCTCACATCTCCTCGTTTTGGTTGCCGAGCTCCTCTTCTTCCGTGGATGCGTCCTCTGTAGTCCACCTCCTTGTTAGCACTAGGCTAACCCTGGCCATGCTACCACAGGCTTCCCCTCCTGAGAGACATCAGAGTAACCTCATGTCTTCCTCACGGTGGAGGTCCACATCGAGCTAGGCTTCCCTCCGGGTTCCGCGCTGGCATGGGTGGAGCTTCTCCGAGGGAAAGCGCCATCGGTTTCTATCTCAGCCGGTCACCAAGCTCCTCCTCTTCTGTGGAAGCATCTTCCGTAGTCCACCTCTTTGTTAGCACTAGGCTAACCCCTGGTCATGCTACCACAGGCTTCCCCTCCTGAGGAACATCAGAGTAGCCTCGCATCTCCTCGTCTTGGTCGCTGAGTTCCTTTTCTTCGGGGGATGCCCTTTCTTCCGTAGTCCACCTCCTCGTTAGCGCTAGGCTAACCTTTGTCATGCTTCCCCTCCTGAGGGACATCAGAGTAACCTCACATCTTCCTCACGGTGGAGGCCCACATCGAGCCGGGCTTCCCTTCAGGATTCCCCGCCAGCATGGGTGGAGCTTCTCCGAGGGAAAGCGCCATCGGACGACTGCGTTGCCGTTTGGCGCCATATTTGCGCTGCGTTAGCCGTAGCATGAAGTGTTTCTGCAGAGGGAGAAGCGGAGATGTGTGATGTTTTGAGAGTGGAAGGAGGAAGTCTGATGCCCGGAGGCAGATGTCAGATCGCCGTAACGCAAACATAACCTGTTGTCACATTAGCGAGATGCAGCCGCCTCTCCGCGGGTGGCGTCCGTTAGCTTTGTGAGTCACGTCCCGCGGTCTTTCCCTTCATCGGTGCATCAGATTAACCTCACATCTCCTCGTCCACCTCCTCGTTAGCGCTAGGCTAACCCTGGTCATCCTACCACAGGCTTCCCCTCCTGAGGGACATCAGAGTAACCTCGCATCTCCTTGTTTTGGCCGCCGAGCTCCTCTTCTTCCGTGGATGCGTCTTCCGTAGTCCACCTCCTCGTTAGCGCTAGGCTAACCCTGGTCATGCTACAAGAGGACCCCCTCCTGAGGGACGTCCCTTCACAGTGGAGGCCCACAATGAGCCGTGCTTCCCTCCGAGGTTCCGCGCCGGCATCGCCACATTTACGCTATGCTAGCTTTAGCAAGTGTTTCTACTGCACCTTGGTTGAACTTTAGCTGGAACGACGGGCTGCGGACGGAGAGCAGATCATCATCCAACACCGTCGTTGGACGTGAACAACGGACTCATTCATAATTTCACAGAAAGAGTCGCGGGGCGTTTGGTCTGGAGGCCGTGAGCCACGCCTTCCCAGAACTCCCAGCATGTAATAGATTACTGACGGTGGCGCTGCAGAGCGAGGGGGCGGACCTTCTGGATGGAGGTCACTCCCCGTCGACTTCAAAGCTTCCCTGACCTCCTCATCAAAGCTTCCTCGCTCTCCTCTGTTTCGCTTCGTTTCTTTTTTTTTTTTTTTCCCTCCCGGGAATGGATTTTTTTTTTCATTTTCTCTCCCCGAACTGTTTAAGACGGCAGGAAAGCGGCACAATCCCGGCGAAGGCGGAGCCGTAACGACTCTCTCAGACGCATGGAAGCTCCCGGAGGCTAAATCATTCACGTCTCCGGAATCGCAGAGCCTGTTTTCCATCTGCTCTCCGTCCGGGGTTTCTGGTTTCCCAAAAAACAAATTCCTTTCTAATCTCTCCTCGCGCCTCTTCGTTAGCGCTGAGCTAGCCCTTCTTCATGCTACCACAAGCTTCCCCTCTGGAGGGATGTCCTCCAATCTGCGCTCACGTCATCTCATCAGAGTCACCTCGCATTAATGCTACGCTAGCTTTAGCGTAAAGTGTTTCCGCAGAGGGAAGAGCGGAGATGTTCGATGCTCGGAGGTGAAAGGAGGACGTCCTGGTGAAGTCGTGAACCTGGATGAACGCAAAGGTGGCGTCACGCTAGAAGTCCGGCTCTGCTTGCCAGAATATCTTTAGCGAAAAGCCGAGTTAGCTTCTCCCGGCCTTTCCGAGGGATGTCTCGTCGGTTAGCGAATATTATCTGGCAAAGCGCGACCCATCTGGGTTGGTTGAGTTGGTGGACCTTCTCATCAGCAGGTTGGCGGTTCCATTCACCGGTGAATCGGTGAACGCTAACGCCTTGAAACCGCAAGCACGACGTTAGCGTCCGTCTCTTCTTGCGAGCAGGTTTCTTCCATCAGAAGAAGCTTTTAGCGCCTCGGGTCGACTTTTTTCCAGGTCTATTAAAGACGTGCCGCATCACCAGCATCCGTCGAGGCGAGCGGCGCCTCTGGGTGCAGAACAACAAGCGGGACGCGTTTCTCCGTTCGCTAACGAAGGCAGTCGGCGACGTTTGCTCCTTCGCCGCCGCCGGCGTCTCATTCTACATAACCAAAAACATCATCAATTCGAGTGGGGAAGTAAATGGTTTTCCGTGAGAGGAACCTGCGTCTCGTCGTCTCTAGATTCCTCCGAAAGCTTTCGCCCGCGAGCGAAACATCAGAATCCAACGTCCGTCGCCGTCATCGTTTTTTATTTTCCCTTTTCAAATATTTATCCCTCTCCTCACACGCCGTCACTGATTCTGTTGTCACAGATTAACAAGGTCATTAGCTACCTGCTGCCACCCGCTGATACGGCTGCGCTTTTAATTGCTATGCCAGCCGCTACAATGCCGGCGCGGTCGCTCCACAATGGGAAGATATTTGTAGCGGGTAAATCTTTTTTTTTTTTTTTTGGAGCAATTAAGCAGAATTGCAAAACATCCCTCAGCACACCTGGTGGCGAGCGCCACCGACCGCTGAGTTTTCCTGCTAACAGCTCGTTTCAGCTACATGAACAGTAAATATTCACATTAGTGCATCGACAGTGGTGCGGCTGTTAGCGGTTAGCTCACAGCTAGCAGGTCCCTGCTTGGATTCCCCCAGGGAAGGTCCGCGTTCTCCATATCTGCATGGGGTTTCTTCCCCACACATGCAGAAGGTGCAGTGGAGATCCTGAAGCGTCCAGACGTGTGAATGGCAGGATGAATGGTTGTACGTCTCCATATGTAAATATTCGCTATAATCAATGGGCAATGGTGATGCGGTTAGCGGTTAGCTCACAGTCAGGAGGCCTTTCTGTGTGGAGTCTCTATGTTCTCCACATGTCTGAAGGTTCCACAGGGTTCTCCAGGTTCCTCCCACAGGCCAAAAACAATGGAGACCCTCCATTGTCCAGATGTGTGAATGAGAGGATGAACGGTTGATTCTCCCAACATGACGTGATTGAGTGGATGGTTGGATGTTCATGTTCTCCCCGTGTCTGCGTGGGGTTCCTCTGGGTTCTCCGGGTTCCTCCCACAGCCCAAGCACATGCAGGAGGTCCAGTGGAGACCCTGAAGTGTCCAGACGTGTGAATGAGAGGATGAGTGGTAGTAGGTCTCAATATGTAAATACTCGCGATAATCAATTGACAATGGCGATTAGCGATTAGCGGTTAGCGGTTAGCGGTTAGCGGTTAGCGGTTAGCGGTTAGCGGTGGAGTGGAGTATCAATGTTCTCCACATGTCTGCATGGGCTTCTTCAGGGTTCTCCAGGTTCCTCTCACAGTCCAAACACCTGCAGGAGGATTATTGGAGACCCTGAAGTGTCCAGACTTGTGAATGAGAAGATGAGTGGTAGTAGGTCTCCATACGTAAAGATTCGCAATAATAATAATGGTGCAACGGTTAGCGATTAGCAGTTAGCAGTTAGCTCGCAGCCCGAAGGTCCCTATTCGGATTCCCACAGGACGCCGTTCTGCATGGAGGCTCCACGCTCTCCACATACATGGGGTTCCTCAAGGTTCTCCAGGTTCCTCCCACAGTCCAAACACCTGCAGGAGCTACATCGGAGACCCCGAAGTGTCCAGACGTGTGAATGAGAGGCTGAACGGCGGTTCTTGTCCACGTGTGGTCCATGTGTGGAATCAGACCGCAGAGATAGGCTCCGCCCCCTGCCCCGCGGTGTTCGAGGTGACGAATGAACAGCGGCAGGAAGTGGCGTCCCGGCCGAACCCGAGCGGAGACGAACAGTCGGGGGGAGTTTGGCTTCCAGTCCTAATTAAGTCAAACTGTAAACAGAAACTTTAATTTAGCGGTGAAGCCGCGGCGGCGCCTGGAGCTCCTTCTAATCCCCTGATAAAGAGCCTGAAAAACACAAAGGCTGTAAACAACACGCTCCCTTCCAAACCCAAACTAATATTTGTCACCTTCTGCGACTGGAGAAGGTCCAGGAGGTCCAACAAGGTGGCGATGGACCTGCTGGAGAGCAGAACCCTGTGCAGAGAAGGAAAATTAAGGAGGGGCGCTAGAAGGTCCCTGGTTTGATCGTCCACGTATCTGCATGGGGTTCCTCAGGGTTCCTCAGGCAGGAGGTGCAGATACTGAGGAGAAGATAGAAAGTGGAGATGGAGATGTGGAGGTTCCTCTGTGGGAGTGAGAAGGATCAAGAAGGAGTCCATCAGAGGGACAGAGCATGGTAGATGTTCCGGAGAGAAAGTCACACTGAGATGGTTCGGACCTGGACAGAGGAGAAGATCTGGCTTGAAGGATGCTGAAGGTGGAGGAGATCCACAGCTTTATGGACGGAGGAGAAGATGAAGTTTGTCTGTGTGAGAGAAGGGGGGAGATGGAGGCAGATGATTGGCGGTGGAGACCCCAGAAGGGAGCAGCCCAGAGGAGCAGAAGATGCAGAACTAGATCTTCCAACCCTCAGCTGAAGCACCGTAACCTCATTCTGGGTGGAAGAGTTTTCCTCCTGGATGGAGATCAGCCCACCTGTGCTTCCGTGGAGGGTTGGTGGGGAGGTGTACCTCAGAGCAAGAAGAAGAAAGTGTGTGTGTGTGTGTGTGTGTGTGTGTGTGTGTGTGTGTGTGTGTGTGTGTGTGTGTGTGTGTGTGTGTGTGAGCAGCATGTCTTTGATGAGCGTCCTACCAGGAGAACCTGAGGGAGGAGCTGAAGATCCACCTCCGTCTCTTTCAGGCTGCGCCATCATCCGTCCGCCCAGAGATGGAGGGATTCGATACAGAGGCCTGACACAGGAGCAGGTAACACACACACACACACACACACACACACACACACACACACACACACACATTTTAGTGGTGCAAAACAGGATTGCATTCATTCATTCATTCATCCAATAATTCAATCATTCATCAACATGTTCATTCATTCATTCATTCATTCATTCATTCATCCACCAATCCATCCACCAATCTGTTAGTTCATTCATTCATTCATCAATATATTCATTCATTCATTCATTCATTCATTCATTCATCAATCATCCACCAATCTGTTAGTTCATTCATTCATTCATTCATCAATATATTCATTCTTTCATTCATTCATTCATTCATTCATCCACCAATCTGTTAGTTCATTCATTCACCAATCTGTTCATTAATTACTTAATTAATTCGTCAACATATTCATTCATTCATTCATCTATCAATCCATCCACCCATCTGTAAGTTCATTTATTCATCCACCAATCTGCCATTCACTCATTCATTCATTCATTCATCCACAAATCCATTCATTCATTCATCAACATGTTCATTCAGTCATTCATCAATATATTCATTCATCCATCCATTCATTCATTCATCAATCCATCCACTAATCTGTTCATTCATTCATCCATTCATTCATTCATTCATCCATCAGTCCATCCACCCATCTGTAAGTTCATTTATTCATCCTCCAATCTGCCCATTCATTCATTCATTCATTCATGAATCCATTCATTCATTCATCAACATGTTCATTCATTCATCAATATATTCATTCATCCATCCATTCATTCATTCATCCATTCATTCATTCATTCATCAATCCATCCACTAATCTGTTCATTCATTCATTCATCAATATATTAATTCATTCATCCATCTATTCATTCATTCATTCATCAATCCATCCACTAATCCGTTCATTCATTCATTCATCAATATATTAATTCATTCATTCATTCATCCACCAATCTGCCCATTCATTCATTCATTCATTTATCCATCCATTCATTCATTCATCAACATGTTCATTCATTCTTTCATCAATATATTCATTCATCCATCCATTCATTCATCAATCCATCCACTAATCTATTCATTCATTCATTCATTCATTCATTCAGCGACAGCCAGATTGGCCTCTCCTTCACGAACGTCTGAGAGTCCTATCAGAGCAACACATTCATCCGTTCATTCAAATCCAACTCTTCACGCTTTTTTCAGGCTCTTCTATTTGACTTTTATTTGACTTATTTGATTTGATTTTCTCTCTTTACAATTAAAAGCCCAGAAAGAGCTTTATAAATCTGCTGGAGTGTTATTATGGTCTGTTCGTTCATTCATTCATTCATTGTCTACGTCCCTTAGCCTGAGCAAACATTGTCGTTTACAGATATTAAAATATATAAAAAAAAAAAAAAATGACGTCAATAAATAATAAGTTCAAATTGATCAGCAAGATTAACTCAGGAACTGAACATATAAAACACTTTAACCTACAAAACAAAAATGAATAAAACAATTTGGCTGTTTTTTTTTCATCAAAATAATGATAATAATTAAATAGATAGATAGATAAATAGATAAATAGATATTATCTATTCTAATTAAAATATTATTGTTGTTATTTTTATTTGTATTATCTTTATTATTATTATCATTATTATTATTATTATTTTTATTATTATTATGTGTTTGTGAGGCTGGTCCAGGTCGAACTCCACCTGTCTCTCGTCTAATTATTATACTAATTATTTTTAATGACAAATATAATTATTATAAATACATGTAATAATCATTATTATTATTATGTGTTCCTGAGGCTGGTCCAGGTTGAACACACACCTCTCATCCAACTATAATAATGATAATTATAATTATTAGTTATTATTATTATGTGTTATATATCATGTCTGAGGCTGAGGTTGAACTCCAGCCGCCTCTCGTCCAATGACGTGCTTTTAAATATCCTAATTCTAATAAGAATCATGATGTTTGGTGCGTGTGTGTGTGTGTGTGTGTGTGTGTGCGCAGATCCGCAGCGTGCAGGTCCTCCCGGTGGACTATGAGATCGAGTACATCTGCAGGGGCAGCAGGGTGATCGTGGGGCCGAAGGTCAGGAAGTGTTTGCCGGACGGACGCTGGACGGACCTGAACCTGCAGAGCAGATGCTGTGAGTTCCAGCCTCGGCTGAAAATACCATGTAACATATAAATATAGAAATAAAATATAGATAAAATATTAATAAATGTATAAAAATGTAATGTGAAAAAAAGAAGTAAATGGTTCTGTTGATCAGTGATTTGCACTATTAATTAAATACAAGTAACAAAATAAATATATGCATACACATATAGGCCATAATTTTCTATAGATAAATATAAACTAAATAAGGATATAAAGTATGAATAAGATATTAATAAAAGTGAAAAATGTAATGTGAAAAAAAGAATTAAATGGTTCTGTTGATCAGTGATTTGCACTATTAATTAAATACAAGTAAATATTAATACAAGTAACAAAATTAATATATGCATACAAATATAGGCCATAATTTTCTATAGATAAATATAAACTAAATAAGGATATAAAGTATGAATAAGATATTAATAAAAGTGAAAAATGTAATGTGAAAAAAAGAATTAAATGGTTCTGTTGATCAGTGATTTGCACTATTAATTAAATACAAGTAAATATTAATACAAGTAACAAAATAAATATATGCATACACATATAGGCCATAATTTTCTATAGATAAATATAAACTAAATAAGGATATAAAGTATGAATAAGATATTAATAAAAGTGAAAAATGTAATGTGAAAAAAAGAATTAAATGGTTCTGTTGATCAGTGATTTGCACTATAAATGGAATATTAATAAAAGTAACAAAGTAAATATATGCCTATAAAAAAGGCCATAATTTTCTATACATAAATATAAACAAACTAAGGATATAAAATATAAATAAGATATTAATAGAAGTTAAAAAAATGTAATGGTGAAAAAGACTTCAATGGTTCTATTGATCAGTGATTTGCACAATAAATTAAATATTAATAAAAGTAACAAAATAAATACATGCATACAAATGTAGGCCATAATTTTCTATAGATAAATATAAACTAAATAAGGATATAAAATATAAATAAGACATTAATAGAGGTTAAAAAAATGTAATGGGAAAAAAGAATTCAATGCTTCTATTGATCAGTGATTTGCACTATAAATTAGATACTAATAAAGTAAACTATATGAATATTTGCATACATATATAGGGGACACTTTTCTAAAAATAAATATCAATATATGAATACCAATGAAAATAACTCAATAAATCTATTTGTAGATAAATATAGGCGATACTTTTCTATAAATAAATATAAATAAAATATTAATAAAAGTAAATACATAAATCTATGCGTATATATATAGGCCACACTTGTCTATAAATAAATATAAATAAAAGTAAATAAAATATAAATATGAAATCTTTATAAAAATAACCAAATAAAGCTATGTGTACACAAATAAGCGACACCTTTCTATCAATAGATATAAATAAAAGTAAATAAAATATAGATATAAAATATAAGTTAAATATTAATAAAAGTAACAAAATAAATCTATGCGTACATATATAGGCCATAATTTTCTATAAATGAATATAGATAAAATATGGATATAAAATATAAATAAGATATTAATAAAAGAAACATGATAAATCAATTTGTACATATACAGGCCACACTGTCTATAAGCCGCAGGAGTCCACTATATTTACACACTTTTAATGAAATACGTACCAATAACATCCACAAATATGTACTAAAATGCTTTTTCTTAACACGTCTGATGAAAAAGATGAATTATAAATAAGAAAAGGAAAAGTTCATCCATCCATCCATTTTCTATAAGAATAAGAACAACTTCATTTATCCCGAAGGAAATTGTTGTGTCAGAGTTGCAATAATAAATAATAGTAGAAAAATTGTATAAACAGTAAAAAATGAGAGAAAAAGGGAGAATAAGAAATACAAATAAACAATAAAGTGTCTCAAGTAACAAGTGAAAACTATAACTATCCCTGCTTTGTCCTGCTTTCCCTGAACCGTTAAAGTCGTCTTCTTCGCCGTCGGAATCGAACGGCGTTTCCTCGTCCCGATGCGACCGGGATAAATGTTTTGTTGGCGTGAAGCTCGTTAGTCCAAAAAAAAAAATCCACATATTAGCAGCATCGTCGTTCAAGCTACCGGGAAAAGAAAAACCCGGTGGACAAACCGTCCCCGGACCCTGAGTTTGACTGAAAGCTACAGTGGGACAAAAAAGTATTTAGTCAACCACCATTTGTCCAAGTTCTCCCATTCAAAGATGAGAAAGGCCTTTCATTTTCATCTTAGGTACGCTTTAATTATGAGAGACAGAACGGGGGGGAAAGGATCCAGGCAATCACGATGAATTCATTGGTGAATTCCTCCGAAAAATGAGTCTTTGGTCGCCGACCAACAAGCAGGATTTCTGGCTCTCACAGACCTGGAGCTTCTTCTTCAAGAGGCTCCTCGTTACCTGGATCAACGCCACCTGTTTGAACGTTAACGGTATAAAAGACACCTGTGTGCAACCTCAAACAGTCACACTCTGGACGCCACTTTGGCCAAACCCAAGAGCTGGCAAAGGACACCAGAACCCAAACTGTAGACCTGCACCAGGCTGGGAAGAAAGACTGAGTCTGCAGTAGGTAAGCAGCTTGGGGTGAACAACTGAACCACGGGAGCGTTTATTAGAAAATGGAAAGCATACAAGTGCACTGATAATCTCCCTCCATCTGGGGCTCCATGCAAGATCTCACCCCTTGGGGTCAACATGGTCACAAGAACGCTGAGCAAAAATCCCAGAACCATGTGGGAGGATCTGGTGAATGAGCTGCAGAGACCAAAGTAATGAAGGCTACCATCAGTAGCACTACGCTGCCAGGGACTCAAATCCTAAAGCGTCAGACGTGTCCCCTTGCTTAAGAGAGTACATGTCCGGGCCCATCTGAGGTTTGCTTTGGACGATCCAGAAAGGATCCTCCAAACTCAACTTGTGTTTGGAGGAGAAAGAATGCTGAGTTGCATCCAAATTACATGATGTGAAGCACGGCGGTGGAGACCTCATGCTTTGGGGCTGTTTTTCTGCAAAGGGACCGGGACCACTGACCCTTGCAAAGGATGAACGTGGCCAAGTTTCGTGTAGATGCCTTCTTTCAGCATGACAAGGATCCCAAACATACCACCTGAGCAGTGGAGTGCCTTTTGTAAGAGGCATTTCAAGAGCCTGGAGTGGCCCAGCCGGTCTCCGGGTCTCAACCCTGTAGAAAATCTTTGGAAAGTCTGTGTTGCCAAGCGACAGCCCCAAAACCTCACTGCTCTAGAGGAGATCTGCATGGAAGAATGGGACAAAACACCAGCGCCTGGTGAAAACATTTGACCTCATTTCCAACAAAGTGTATATAAGAAAGTTTTGATGACCTTTTGTTCTTGACCAAATACTTTTTTTCCATCGTAACTTACAAATAAATTCTTTAAATATCAGACCACGTGCTTTCGTCTCCTACTTGAAGTGTACCTATGATGAAAATTGCAGGCCTCCTTTAAGTGGGAGAACTTGCACAATTGGTGACTAAATACTTTTTTTTTTTTTTTTTTTTTTGCCCCACTGTAGTCTTTAGATGTGAGATGATAGATTTCCACAGGTCTTTAGATGTCAGGTGTACACATCCAGAAATAACTCTGCGACGAGAACCTTTCGCTTCCATGAGCCTCAAAACCTCACCTCGGTCTTCCATACGTATGCCTCTGCTGCCCCCTGGCGGCGATACCGCCGCTAACCTAGCGTCTCCTGTGTTTGTCAGTGCTGCTGTGTCCTCGGGTGTGGACGTCGCTGGAGAACGGGCGTGTCTGGTCCCAACCTCCGGGGCCGGCGGTGGAGGGGACGGTGCTGCAGTACAGCTGCCTGCCCGGCTTCATCCTGATGGGACGCAACTCCACGCACTGCAACAAGATGGGCAAGTGGGACACCCCCAAACCAGTATGCCATTGTGAGTCTTCTACTCGCCCAGAAGTTTGTGTTATTTGTTCACGATCTTGTCCGACGGGCGTCTCGTGTCCACGGTGCTTCTAAAACATTGCGTCCACAGACTCCATTATTTGATTTCCTAAACCAAATCAAGTTCAAAGTGTCCTGATATGTGAACAAGAGAATCTCCTCTTGACAATCCTCCCCTTAAAATTAGATTTTTCCCATTACATTTATTTAAATTTTCTTGCCTTGCTGTTTGATATGCTTAGAGAGGAGCTCTGGTATTGTATAAGGAAGTCTGGAGTGATAGAGGTATGTTAGACTAGTGCAGGACATGTATGCTCGCTGTGAGACAGTGCCGAGGTGTGCTGTAGGTGTAACAGAAGTTCAAGGTGGAGGTGGGACTCCATCAGGGATCAGCTCTGAGCCCCTTCTTGTTTGCAGTGATGATGGACAGGCTGACAGATGAGGTTAGACAGGAATCCCCATGGACCAAGATGTTTGCAGATGACATTGTGATCTGCAGTGAGAGCAGACAACAGGTAGAGGAACATCTAGAGAGGTGGAGGTATGCTCTGGAAAGGAGAGGAATGAAGGTTAGTCGCAGCAAGACAGAATATATGTGTGTGAATGAGAGGAACTCGGGTGGAACGGTGAGGCTACAGGGAGTGGAGATCAAGAAGCTGGAGGATTTCAGGTATTGAAGGTCAACAGCCCAGAGCGTAGGAGAGTGTGGGAAAAGAGGTGAAGAGACGGTCCAAGCAGGTTGGAATGGGTGGAGAGAAATGTCAGATAGAAGACTAGCAGCCAGAATTAAAAGAAAGGTGGAGGAGACGGTGGTGAGTTGGTCTCCAAACAATGACCGAAAGACGGGAGGCAGAGCTGGAGGTTGCAGAGATGAAGATGTTGAGGTTCTCTTTGGGAGTGACCAGGATGGAGAGGATCAGGAATGAGTCCATCAGAGGAACAGCTCATGTTAGATGTTCTGGACAGAAACTGAGATGGTTGGGATGGTGAATACATTGGTAGACGGATGCTGGAATTGGGGGTCTAGATGAAGACCAAAGAGAAGATTGATGGATGTCACGAAAGAGGATATGAAGTGAGTTGGTGTGAGAGAGGAGGATCTAGAGAATAGGGTTAGATGGAGAAGGTTGATTTGCTGTGGAGACCCTTGAAGGGAAAAGCCCAGAGGAGAATTTGCCCAAAGAAGAATTTGTCAAAGGGGTGCAGGACATGTATGACTGAGATGGTTTGGACATGAACACTCCTCTGGTGAAGTGGACCATGGTGAAGATCTGGGTAGGTTTCTGAAGGTGGAGCTGTCGGGCAGGAGGTCGTGAGAAAGACCGAAGAGAAGATGGATGGACGTCGTGAGATAAGAAGGTAGTTGGTGTGAGAAAGGAGGATCCAGAGAACAGAGTTAGATGGAGAAGGTGGATTCGCTTTGGAGACCCCTGAAGGGAAAAGCCGAAAGAAGAAGAAGAAGAAGAAGAAGGAGTCCCTTTTGTACGTGGAGTGAACACTGCTGGCATTGAGTTGTCCAGAACATAAAAGAGGAGGCTTAACAGATAATGATCCAAGTCCGTTGCAGGACCTTGAGATGTTTAGTGGGCGTGGGAGCATCAGTGTCTCAGAGAGAAGTGGAAAAGGACCGGGTGATTTTCAGAAAATAGAAGGGCAACAGAAAAGGATCCAACACAAAACAGTCTGTTTTACTTTGTCGTTTTACAGCTAAAGTGATATTGTAGTAACACCTTCTGGCCACTAGATGACAGTGACACACCAAGAAAACACACTCTTTGGCACTTTTTCATAGAATAATGCTGATGGTTCTTGGTAGGAACTGAACATCTTTGTCACGCACAGCAGATGGAGCTGCTCCCTTATGCTATTACTGTCTTAACTATTCCACTTTTAACTTTCAAATTCAGATTTTAAGAAGAACTCTTAGCTGTAGTTCTCGGAGTAGCGAACTCAGGCTCCTTCAAGCGTCTGCTGGCACTGTTGACTCTGCGCTGATGTGGATCATGGACTTCTTTACGTCACCTCCTCTTCCCCTCTGGGCTTTTCCCTTCCGGGTCTCCACAGTGAATCCACCTCCATCTAACCCTATTCTCTGGATCCTCCTCTCTCACACACAAACTACCTTCATATCTTCTCTCACGACGTCCATCAATCTTCTCTTCGGTCTTCCTCTGGACCTCCTGTCTGGCAGCTCCACCCCCAGCAACCTTCTACCCAGATCTTCACCATGGTTTAGACATTAACAGAGGAGTTTTCATGTCCAAACCATCTTAGTCATACATGTCCTGCACCCCAGTGACAAATTCTTCCTTTCTTTGGGCTTTTCCCCTTCAGGGGTCTCCACAGCCGATCCACCTTCTCCATCTAACCCTATTCTCTGGATCCTTCTCTCTCACACCAACTACCTTCATATCCTCTCTCACGACATCCATCAATCTTCTCGGTCCTCCTCTCGACCTCCAATTCCAGCATCCATACATCTCTAGAGCAAACAGCATGGCTCCTCTCACCACTGTGTTGTCCGTTACTTCAAAATATTGCGAATAACCTTGATAGATGAAGGTGAAGCGATCACAAAAGCCTGGCCTCACCAGGCGGGGAACGGGGAAGTTGCATTTCTGATCCCAAAGGTCTTCAAACACTGTGTGAAACCTCATCACGGATCAGTTTAAGTGACAGGGCTAACGGAAGCCCGGAGAGTCGGGAGGAGATCGGAGAGCCATTTCAAGATGGGCTTCTTGTATCTGGTCAGGAAGGGGTCAAAAAAGTGGACATGGAGTGTAGCGTTTTCTCCTTTATGCTAAAGCTAAGGAAAAATTTGGACTTCTAGGTAATTACGCAATGATTTTACTGCTCTTGACACCAAATGAGGCCGTAAGTGACCCCAGACCAAGGCACCCAAACAGAGTTTGGAGATGTGAGCTTCTGCTGAGTAGCATTGTAGTCCCTGGTATCCAACCCAGGGCGTAGCACAGGGACGCCGAGGTTCTCGCCTCTTCTGGATCACCTAATGACCAATGACATCACCGTGCTAGCGGTGACCCGAGGAGGTATCGCCCAATTTAACGCTTTCTCTTCTGTGTCTGTCTTGTTTTACTGCCAAAGACGACCGGAACTACAAAGGTAAGCAACGTAGCGCTCGAGACGTCCCGCGTCGGTTAGCATGGCGCATGTTCCCATCAGACCCCGACCACCTTCGGGACGCTGACGATTGTTGCTGCCGAGTGCCCGTTTGAAAACGACTCCCCTTTCCTCGTGTATGTTAGCATGCCGTCCACGCCGCCGCCGCCGCCGTCCTCTCGGTTCACGACAATTCATGTTTCCTATTTGGGTGGAAAGGTGGTGCTCAGGGTGGCGTCTTCGCCTCTTGCCATTTTCCGGGATCCTCCAGACGTCCAGCAACTCGGGGCTGGTTGATTGGACACTCTGCGTTGCCGGGACGAGTAAATGAATGAGTGAATTGTGACATGCTTGAATTTCTTACAGACTTGTGAATGAGTGAGTCGTTCTCAGTCATTCGGGTCGTGGTGAATTCTTGTCGTAATCGTCTCGTCATGGCGACCGAACTTGGGTTTCGTCACTTGAAGGCGTTTCAGCTCCTCATCCCAGAGGCTTCTTCTGTTCTAATGACTTGTCCGGAGTTTCCTGATGTAAGCACCCCAACCCTGCATAAACGGAGGAGTTGACCTGCAGAAACCAGGCTTAACTGGGTTGTTATGCTAATGGTGGTTGCTATGCTAATGGGGTTATTGTTCGTTGGGGACAAAATAGCATCTTTTGCGGGATGACCTGGTTTGGAATGTGAAAAGGTGAAGGTAAACAAAGCGGGGAAACCTGTTGGATCTCAGGTGGAAGTTACCAGGTCTGGTTCTGGCCTACGGACATCGCTGTCTTGTGGACCGAAGAGTCCTGAAGTGGTGTCCCTCCTGTGTTGGGCCACCCGTTTGTGCAGAGCCATTAGCATAACAACCGTCCTTGCACCCGATTTCCGCGGCTCAACTCCGTTCCATTTATAACCACCGTGGCCTGGAGACGCCCAAAACCCCGGCAGGTATATTTGGAAACTCAACTCCCCATCGGAGTCCCAGAGGCCTCTGGGCTGAAACGCCTTCAAGGGAACAAATTCAAGTCCAGTGGCCTCGACAAGAAGGTTTGGACAAGAAAACAGGAAGTAGTGGTTTAGTCTCTGACGAGTGAACGGATGCCGGTCCTGCCGGCACCACTAGGCCGCAGTGTTGTTCCGTATCTCGGGATGTTTCGGAGCCTCTCCTGCGTCCGCCCTTCTCTGGAAGTCATTTCCAAAGGAGGCGGTCCACCTGTCAGACGCTTTCACGCTCAGGAAGGAAAAAGACCCCCGACGTCTCCTGCTAAATTTACCGACTCCTTAAACGTCCTCTTCTAGTCAGAACCGTCCCTTCTTCTGCTGGGTAGAACTTGAGGTGCTGGTTGGACGGCTTAGCGGTTAGCGCTTCCGTTAGCCTCGCGGCTAGAAGGTCCCCGGTTGGATTCCCGTAGAGGACCGTGTGGATCCTCCATGTTCTCCCTGTGTCTGCTGGGGTTCCTCAGGGTTCTCCGGGTTCCTCCTGCACTCCAAACACAAGCAGGAGGTTCAGTGGAGACCCTCGGATCGTCCAGATTTGCTAACGGTTGAACCCAATAATCAATCTCCAATAATGGAGATAATCAACGGATGAATAAACGAATGTTTCCCTCCTGATGCCAGTGTGTCGTCAAGGAAGGTGTTATTTTTTTCCACTATATAATCTAAATCACAGATAAATCTCTGCGCCGTGATAGCGAACGCAATCGCACAACTGTGTGTGTGTGTGAGATAAAGACGTTTGACTAGAGCAATGCTTGGAGTGTGTCTTCGCTTCAGCACACTAGCATGTCGTCATGGAGATAAGCTGGTGTGTGTGATGGTGTTCTAGAGTGTGTCAGAGATGTTCAGGTGAGCAGCTCGGTGACGTCGGGGGGGTCTTAGGCTGAGCCGACATATGCAGAGTGTGTGTGTGTGTGTGTGTGTGTGTGTGTGTGTGTGTGTGTGTGTGTGTGAGGAACACAGGAAGAGACATTGATTTGTGTCTCATCTCGGTGGCGGAGGGTCGGGTTGTTGCTCCTTCAGTCATTGAATGAATGAATAAATATTCCAAAATGGTGCATTTATGCTCAATTTCTAAATCTGAATATTACCTCTATTGTTACTATTATTTAAGCAGCGTAAATAATCATGATATATTTCCCATGTGAATGAAAAGGTGAATTTTTGTCTGTCTCTAATGTGTGAATGAGAGGATGAATTTTGTTTGTCTCAATTTAATGTGTGAATGAGAGGCTGAATGGTTTTGTCTCTGGGTTGTGAATGAAATGGTGATTTTGTTTGTCTCTATTCAATGTGTGAATGAGAGGGTGAATTTTGTTTTTCTCTAATGTGTGAATGAAATTGTGAATTTTGTCTGTCTCTATATGTGAATGAGAGGGTGAATGGTTGCATGTCTCTATGTGACGTGTGAATGAGATGGTGAATTTTTTCTCTAATTTATGAATGAAAGGGTGAAATTTTTTGACTCTACTTGATGTGTGAATAAAATGGTGAATTGTCTGTCTCTATATGTGAATGAGAGGGTGAATGGTTGCATGTCTCTATGACATGTGAATTAGAGGGTGAATTTTGTTTGTCTCTATTAAATGTGAGAATGAAATGGTGAATTTTCATTTGACTATTTGTGAATGAGAGGGTGACTTTTTTTGTCTCTTATGTGAAAGACAAAACCATTCACCCTCTTCAATGTGACGTGTGAATGAAAGGGTGAATTGTTAGTTTACATTGAGTGTTTGAATGAAAGGGTGAATTGTTGTCAGTCTACACTGAGTGTGTGAATGAGAGGGTGAATGTTTGTATCCGAACATGGCAACGCTTCTCGACCAATCACAGCACAGCAACCCCCCCCCCTTCCCACAGAGCAACTTAAGAATGAATAAGTGAATGTTCATTAACCCCCTTTCTCATGCAAAAAATGGATATTAATGTTTTTTTTTTCGCACGGCGTCGCGGTGCGTTCAATGACCTTCCGTTATTCGTGACGCCGGAAGCGAGTGATTAAAAATAAAAGTTGCACGTTTGTTTCACCTGCCTGATTAAAACAGTAGGTTATATTTTGTTTCATTTGTTTTATTTATCTTAAAAGATACCTTTTTTTTTTTTTCAGGAAATTAACTTGATTGTTTTCGGCGCGGCGAGAAAAAAGCGGCGCCGAAATTAGCATTAAATCATCCAGAATAATGAAATAAAAACGATTAAGAATCAACGCAATTGACCTTGAAATAATCTGCATGGAATTTATCTAAACGTTCTCCACATATCTACGCCGGGTTCCTCAGGGTTCTCCTGAATCCAAAACCGTGGAGGATCTTCATCCACCCCAAACCGCGCGGACGTGCGCGTTGTTAATTCAATTTAAAAAAAAAAGAAAAATCCCCC
This sequence comes from Fistularia commersonii, assembly GCF_037954325.1. Classification (NCBI taxonomy): domain Eukaryota; kingdom Metazoa; phylum Chordata; class Actinopteri; order Syngnathiformes; family Fistulariidae; genus Fistularia; species Fistularia commersonii. The sequence continues at coordinate 1,294,923 of NC_141313.1, read as the reverse complement.
TGAACGATCCTAAAATGAGTCAAATGTGGCTTTTCTGAAAGACTTGGCCAAACATCTGCTCTCATATCCAGATGTTCCTCCTGGTCCTCAGACGCTTACCGGCTGGTCCACGTTAATGCTGGATTTATTGAAGGCCTGGAGCTGCAGCAGACGTTAGCATCTTTATTTTATTCTTCTCATTGCTGTTGTTGTTTAGTTTTGGTCTATTTTCATCCTTACTATCTTTTTTTTTCCTTTATGTTGTCCATCCTGATGATGTTGTTGTTCTCTCTGGTTTCTATTTATGTTATGGATGCCTTTCACATTTTCTAAATGTTTCTCATATTTATATTCACATTTATTGATACTTATAACTGTTACGCTGCTGTGAAAAAAGAATTTCCCCGATTGGGATCGATAAAGTTTCTCTTGAAATAACTCAATAAATCTGTGTACATATATTGGCCTCACTTGTCCATAAATAAATATAAATGAAAAAATAAAAAGTAAATAAAATATTAATAAAAATATCTGAATTAGTCTGTGTACATATACAGGCCACACTTGTCTATAAATAAAAAAATGTATGAATAAAATCTTAATTAAAACAACAAAATAAATCTGTGTATATATATATATATATATATATATATATATATAGGCCACGCTTGTCTATAAATGAATGTAAATAAAATGTAAATATAACAAAGAAATAAAATATTAATAACTAAATAAGTCTTTATGTACATAAATAGGCCGCACTTGTCAATAAATAAAAGTATATAAAATAATAACTAAATTAGCCTATGTGTACGTATATAGGCCACACTTGTCATAAATAAAAAAATATATAAATATAAATAAAATCTTGAAACAAAATAAATCTGTGTGCATATATATATAGGCCACGCTTGTCTATAAATGAATATAAATAAAAGTAAATAAAATATAAATATAACAAAGAAATAAAATATTAATAACTAAATAGATCTATGTGTACATAAATAGGCCGCATTTGTCACTAAATAAAAGTAAATAAAATATAAAATATTAATAAAATAACTAAATTAGCCTATGTGTACATATATAAGCCCCACTTGTCTAAGTAAAAAAAAATATCGATATAAATAAAATCTGAATTAAAACAAAATAAATCTGTGTGTGTACATATACATATATATATATATAGATTTAGGCCAAGCTTGTCTATAAATAAAAGTAAATAAAATGTAGATATAACAAAGAAATAAAATATTAATAACTAAATAAACCTGTGTCCATAAGTAAGCTGCATTTGTCACTAAATAAAAGTAAATAAAATATCAATAAATATAACTAAATAAATCTATGTGTACATATACAGGCTACACCAGCCTATAAGCCGCAGGCGTCCAAGATATTTACACACTTTTAATTAAATACGTATCGGTGACATCCACGTACTGGAAATGCTTTTTCTTAACACGTCTGATGAAAAAGATGAATAATAAATAAGAAAAGGAAAAGTTCATCCATCCATCCCTGCTTTTTCCTACTGTGTCCTGACCTTCCAAAGCCTCAGAATTTCACGCTTGTTTCATTGATCTGATGTGACCGGGCTAAATCTTTTTGCGGCGCGAAGCATGTTAGCTCAAAAAAAACATAAATTAGCCGAATGGTTGTTTGAGGCATGTGGAAAAAGTAGCGTTTTACAATCCCGGAAATGACGGTAGATAATCTAACTTCCTCTTCCTGAAGAGCAGAAGGAGCATCTTCTGCTCCAGAGAAACACCTTCTGGCCATATCGTCGCTTCAACCGTCAAACGTGACACACATCGTGTTCGTCCAGACGAGTCCGAAACCTGGAATTAGCCACTTGAGGCCGGAGTGTGTTGCGTCGTCGGCAACGACGCAGAGGTGTGTGTTTACATGTTCTGCCTGTCGGGAAACACACACCTCATGTATTTTACAGCGAGCGAGCAGCGTGGAAAAGGGTTGCAGCGCTAGCTTGGCGCGGTGTGTGTGTGTGTGTGTGTGTGTGTGTGTGTGTGTGTGTGTGTGTGTGTGTGTGTGTGTGTGTGCTTCACCCCTTAAGGGAGGAGCAGGAAATCCTCTTGAATCCCCGCTCGGAGTAACCGGTTGGCGGTCCAATCCCCGAGGCAGGCGATCCGCCATGCTCACAGTTAGCTTGTTGAAGTTAGCAGTTTGCCTTTTGATGTTGAATTCCTCAAAAGCAGACAAAGTCATATTAGACACACACGGTTGTTTCGTGTTTCAGTGGAAAAATAATCCAATTTCAGCTTCTCCTGAAATCGGCGGCCCTCGCTGTCAAGGTTCCTTTTTGTCAGTTACAATCGCCATTTTTGAAACGGGCCGGAAAGGGTCACACGATGCCCTTTGACCCTCGTGACAAGGGGTCAAACTTTGGCATAGTGAAAGTCTGGTCACAGGTCGGCTGCCATCTTCTGGTGAGATATAAAATAGTTCAGACAGGAGCTCTGGTATTGTATGAAGAAGTCTGGAGTGGCAGAGAAGTATGTCAGACTGGTGCAGGACATGTATGCTCGCTGTGAGACAGTTGTGCGGTGTGCTGTAGGGGTAACAGAGAAGTTCAAAGTGGAGGTGGGACTCCATCAGGGATCAGCTCTGAGCCCCTTCTTGTTTGCAGTGATGATGGACAGGCTGACAGATGAGGTTAGACAGGAATCTCCATGGACCATGATGACATTGTGATCTGTTGTGAGAGCAGAGAACAAGTAGAGAAACATCTAGAGAGGTGGAGGTATGCTCTGGAAATGAGACGATGTAAGGTTAGTTGCAGCAAGACAGAATATATGTGTGTGAATGAGAGGAACTCCGGTGGAATGGTGAGGCTACAGGGAGTGGAGATCAAGAAGCTGGAGGATTTGAGGTACTTGGGGTCAACAGTCCAGAGAGCAGAAGAGTGTGGAAAAGAGATAAAGTGACGGGTTCAAGTAGGCTTGAATGGATGAAAAAAAGTGTCAGGGATACAAAGAGATAGAAGAACATCAGTCAGAAGGAAAGGACAGGTGGAGGAGACGGTGGTGAGATGGTCTGCAAACAGAGACAATGACCAAAAGACAGGAGGCAGAGCAGGAGGTTGCAGAGATGAAGATGTCGAGGTTCTCTTTGGGAGCGACCAGGGTGGAGAGGATCAGGAATGAGTCCATCAGAGGAATGGCTCATGTTTTACGTTCTGGACATGGACTGAGATGGTCGGGATAGTGAATACATTGGTAGACGGATGCTGGAATTGGAGGTCTGGAAGAAGACTAAAGAGAAGATCGATGGACGTCGTGAGAGAGTATTTGAAGGTAGTTGGTGTGAGAGAGGAGGATCCAGAGAACAGGGTTAGATGGAGAAGGTGGATTCCCTTTGGATACTCCTGAAGGGAACAGCTCAAAAGAAAAGAAGAATTGGTCACAGGGGTACAGGACATGTATGACCGAGACAAAGTGACGATTAAGATGGTTTGGACATGAACACTCCTCTGTTCATGTCCAAACCATGGTGACGCTCTGGGTAGAAGGTTTCTGGGTGTGGAGCTGCCAGGTAGGAAGTCTAGAGGAAGACCAAAGAGAAGATGGATGGACGTCATGAGAGAGGATATGAAGGTAGTTTGTGTGAGAGAGGACACAGAGAATAGGGTTAGATGGAGAAAGTGGATTGGCTGTGGAAACTCCTGAAGGGAAAAGCCCAAAGGAGAAGAACAGCATTGTGTTTCGTACTGTGGTCAACAGTCTGGCAGCTGCAAAGTACTGATTCTCCAACAGAGGCTTCGGACCGCTGGAAATATGAACAAGGGCCACATTTGGCTCGCGGGCCGGACTTTGCCTTTTGTTGTATAGATTCATGAAACATGACGGGAAATATTTCAAGCTTTTATTTCTGTATGATCCGGACTTCATGCAGCAATTCATGCAAAAGGAGGCCCAATGAATTATGTGGCGCATAGAAATGAACTTACTTTTCTTAAACCTAACATTTCTGGCCAAAATATCCTTTATTTCTTTTATCAAATTTTCCGGGACAATGATTGTGGTTTTTCATCGTCCGTCAAGACATGAAATAAATATTCCAATTTTTCCATCTGTACCTGAAAATATATATTTAACAAACACCAGTTTTGCAAATTAAAATGCACAAATACCAACAAAATATCTCGGAAATTTTGAGTAAAAGCGGGCTTGTAAGGAAACACGCGACTCGTGTATTTTACACGTAAGCAGCATGAAGGCGTGGAAGTGGATTACCATCCCGTTACATTGGCATGGAAAATGATCCGTGTGTGTGTGTGTGTGTGTGTGTGTTTTGACAAATTTTGATGACAAATGAATTGCATCGTGAACAATGCAGGTACATGATGTCGAACTTCCGTGCAGTAGCGGTCTGGATGAACATGTAGCCTAGCCGCAGTGTGAAGAAGGTCCACGGAGCGTCCTTGCAAAGAGGCTCCGGAGCTCCGGCGCCGATGTCATTTCAGAGGCTATCTGAGGCTAACAGATGCTATCTTAGCTAGATGCTAGGGAGCCATGCTAATGCACACCCTGAGCACGGATGTATAATGGAACAGAGCTTCCATTACCTCCATGTGAGAAACACCTCGGTCACATCACGGTACAAGGAAAGGTTGAATGGCAGCTTCCCCAAACAGCTTGGAAACATTAAAAACAGTAACATTTTGATGTTTTCATTTGAATTTCTGCGCTGGAATTCAGCAACATCACGTTGACAAAACATGGAGTGAACTTCAACCCGCCATCTGATCAACAGCTAATTATAGGATTATTGGAAAGAAAGTTAGCATCATTTCTGGACTATTAGGCGCGCCTGAATATAAGCCGCACCTGCTAACAAGAACTAAATGAATCTGTGTACATATATAATGAAATACATCGCGGTAACATCCACCAATACTGGCAATGCTTTTTTTTCTGAACGCTGGTTGTAACACGGCTGATGAAAAAGATGAATAATAAATAAGACAAGGAAAAGTCCATCCCCGCTTTGTCCTCTTGTTCTTCCTTCTGCTCACTGAAACCGTTAAAGTCGTCTTCCTCGGTGTCGGAACGACCTCAGAATTTCACGTTTCATCGATCCGATGTTACCTGGCTAAATGTTTCGGCGACGTGTAGCTCGTTAGCTCCCCTAAAAAAATCCATAAATCAGCCGCATCGTTGTTGAAAGCGTGGGGGAAAAAAAAGAAGCGGGAAATACGGTGCTCAGAAAGAAGGAAAATATCTAAACAAAGCTGGAATGAAAGCGCCAAAAGGTGTCCGAAGCAAATGAATGGGCTTCATGTCGACTCAAACGGAAAAGTAAAACATTTATGCAAAAAAACGGCAAAGCTGAAACTCCACATGACGTGTCCTTGTGTGGAGGGGGTGGATTCTCCTGCAGAAGATGCTTAGATGGAGGGAGAAGACACAGCGGTGGAGATGAGATGGGGAGGAGGAGGGGTTCGAAGTGATCGATAGAATGTTAAATCGAATCGTGCCACGATGGAAAGTCACTATTACCGGACGTGTTTGCGAAGAACCTTCATTCTGCGCCGGCTGCATCGTCCAGGTCAGCAGATAAGCGACCGCTGCTGCGTCGGCAGGAAGAGCCGGTGAAGCCGCAGAGTTTAAATGTGTTATGACAGGAATAAAGTTGAGATGCTCAACAAAAAAAAAAGTCCAGCGTGTTTCTCTCCGCGGACCTTGGACAGTTAGCGGAGGTTCTTTGGGTGATGCTCAGAGCTTCTGCAGCAGGTACAGGGAGTGGAAAGGTGATGAGCCTCACAATGAAGCTAGGTTTAGAGGAGCGGCACCACAGATGCCAGGTTTTGCTTTGAGAGTGCTGATGGAGAAGGTCAGTGAAGGTCAGGAGCTTCGTTGTGTCTTTGTGGGTTTCATAAAAGTGTGCAGCGGGAGTTGCAAAGAAGTATGTTAGACTGGTGCGGGACATGTATGCCCGCTGCAGTCGGAGTTTCAGGTGGGCTCCAGGTGCACCTGGGACCGATCAAGGACTGCTCCTGGTCCCGTTCTTGTTGCTGCGGTGATGGACAGGCTGTCGGAGAAGGTCAGACATGGATCTCCATGCTTGAAGGTGACATTGCAATCCATGGAGGAACAACTCGAGAGGTGGAGGTATGCTCCAGGAGGTGAGCCACAGTAAGACCGAATACATGTCTGTGAGGAAGAGGAATGCAAGGGAAGGAGTTGAGGAAGGTGTAGGAGTTCAGATGTTTTGGGTCAACTGCTGGAGAAGACTGTCACAGGGTTATCCATGACAGAAGACCACCAGCAAGGGTCAAGAGAAAGGTGTACATCTTCTGGACGGTCAGACGGTGGTGGCTCTGACCAGAAGACGGGAGGAGGAGGTCGAGATGAAGACGCTGAGTGGACAGGATGAGCACTTCAGGAGCACTTCAGAAGAACGGCCCGGGTCAATCGTGGAGAACCTAGAGAAACCCGGATCTTCACCCTTTTGTTAAGAGCACATCTAATGACATCGAACGTCAGTCTTACATACTCCCGTCTCAAAGTATCTCCCCGCTTTGGTCCCGACCCGAGCAGCTCCTTTCGTTGTTCAGAAGTGTCTGGTATGACCCGAGCAGCTTGTCAGGTAAGCGTCTGATGCAGCGGAGTGTTTGCCCGCTGTCCCGCACCCCCGAGTTGTTATTAATGCTATGATTTATTGGTCCGTCAAACGCGTTGCCTCTCATCGCGCTGAGACGGCGGAGGTTGAGCGCAGGTTAAGTGCCTCGCCTGAGGGCAGAACACTCGAGGTCTGAGTTGAATGCCAATGTCCGGAGTTGCCTCGGGTTCTCGGCACACCGCAGCTCCGCTCCGACCTTAGCATGCCGAGATTACGCGAGATCTACGCTTGCTATGCGAAAACGCACCGAAGACAAAGCAAAGCTGTGTTCGGGATCAAGTGGTAGCTTGTGGTGGAGTTCTTGATGGGACGGCACCCGTATGGAGACCTGAAGGGGGCCTTCGCTTTTCAGTTGCTGGAGCAGATGTTCCTCCTGGGTGCCATCACTGTGAATGTGGAGTCCAGTGTGAAGCGTGATCTCAGCAGGGACCATGTGTGTGAATGAGAGGAACTCTGGTGGAACGGTGAGGCTGCAGGGAGTGGAGATCAAGATGGTGGAGGAGTTCAAGTACTCAGGGTCAACAGTCCAGATTGTAGGAGAGTGTGGAAAAGAGATAAAGAAGCTGGTCCAAAGAGGTTGGAATGGGTGGAGAAAAGTGTCAGGGGTACCAAGAGATAGAAGACGAGCAGCCTGAATGAAAGGAAAGGTGGAGGAGATGGTGGTGAGATGATCTACAAACAGACAATGACCCAAAGGCAGGAGGCAGAACTAGAGGTTGCAGAGATGAAGATGTCGAGGTTCTCTTTGGGAGCGACCAGGATGGAGATGATCAGGAAGGAGTCCATCAGAGGGCACGTGGTAGATGTTCTGGACAGAGACTGAGATGGTCGGGATGGTGAATGGATTGGTCGACAGGTGCTGGAATTGGAGGTCTTGAGGAGACCAAAGAGAAGATTGATGGACGTCGTGAGTTGGTGTGAGAGAGGAGGAACGAGAGAAAACAGGGTTGGATGGAGAAGGTGGATTTGCTGTAGAGACCCCTGAAGGGAAAAGCCCAAAGGAGAAGAAGAATTTGTCATAGGGGTGCAGGACATGTATGACTGAGATGTTTGGACATTTGAACATGAACACTCCTCTGGTGAAGAGGACCATGGAGAAGATCCGAGTAGCTTTCTGAAGGTGGAGCTGCCGGGCAGGAGGTCCTGAGAAAGACCAAAGAGAAGATGGATGGACGTCGTGAGATATGAAGGTAGTTGGTATGGAGATTGCAAATGGCAAAAATAGGATTGTAGGGTTAGCAGTGACTCACGGATAAAAATGGGATTTTCGTTGCTTCGCCTCCGAGTTGGAGAAAAGAACCAATGAGAAGATCCGAGCGTTTAGCGAGAGGCCGGACTGTTGAATACATCACTGCCTTTCTGTGCCGGAACTGCTTTTTAATGAATACAGGAATTAGCTGGAAAAAGCTCGGCCCAAATTTAGCCTCCGATCACTTTGCAGATATCTTATATCAGTAACGACCTGACACTTTTTCCTCCTGCAGAACTTTTAAACCCCGTCCTCCTGGTGCTTTGCTTAAATCCAGTATTTCATCTTCACCCTCCCAGAAGGTGTCGGCCAAACGGGAATCGCAAGGACGGAAACCGAAGCGTCCCCGTTTCACGCCCGGCATGGCAACATGTTGCAGTTCGTCCGGTATAATCACGTCTTACGAAGCGGGACATTTAATCTGTCCGACCATCAGGTCAGGAATTGGGTTTTTCTCAACGAAGCGAAGCTCTCTAAACCAGGGGGCGGCAACCTTTAACATCCAAAGAGCCATTTGGACCCGGATTCCTCGGAAAAGAAAACACCGGGAGCCGCAATTACTTTTTGACGTCTAAAATAAAGGTACCGCTGTATATATTGCTTTTTATTACCTTTACGCTTTGTATAAACAAGTGTGTTGCTTCTGAAATTCACAAAGTATTACGGAGAAAATTACATTTTATTTATGTCATGAACTCATTTTGAGCTTTGGGCTTTCAGAGCGTGTAGCGGAGCCTTGACCTGAATATTAAAAATAAATCGGGAAAAAAATCACTGCGTCAGTAAACAATAAAAAATAAATATTTGCAAAATATCTCCATAAATATTTATTTTACCTGGTTTATGGGACTTCTGCTCCTGAACTTCTGCGCACAGCATCTGCAAATCTGGACTTTACCGGCTTCCGCGAGTGTGACGTTATTTTGAGCGGCGAAAAATAATAATTTGATTTAATATTTCAAGATCACAATAATCTTCCAACTTAGAACTAAAAGTTAAAAAAAAGGAATTAACACAAATGAAATACACTTCAATTGAATATTTAAAATTTATTTTCCGGAGCCGCGGGTTGCCGACCCCTGGTCTAGAAGAACCTTCACTGACCGCCTTCACTGCGAGATGCTGGTCTGCAGCTTCTGCCTCCACCCGGCGGGCAAATGTGAAGCGCTTGGATGAACGTCTGACTGTGATTGCAGTCAACTAGCCGCGGCGTGAAGGCTGAAAACAAGTCAAAGGTTCATCGCCGATCGCCAAGTGAAGTCGAGATGAAAAGCGCAAATCAAGGGAAACCTTTGGGTGAATCTTGAACCTGCGGTGTTTTCCGCGAACCCTTCGGCTGCACGAGGACGTGTTTGACCTCGTTGATGTCCACGACGGTCCAGGATGTTCTGGCCTCAAACCTCAAAGCGCTTGAGATTGTAGCTGAAGATGTGGAGGACGGAGGTGATCGGGAACGAGTCCACTTGCTAGACGTTCTGGAGTCGGACTCTGATAGTTTGGAGACCTGGCCGGAGGAGGGGTGGTTGACGATCCGAGTAGAAGGATACTGAAGTTGGAACCTGACCAGGAGGTTGCAGAGGAGAGGGTTAGATGTTCGGCTAAACAGCAGGAGAAGCTGAAGAGATGTTTACCTGGCCTTTAGCGGGCGGTGGGAGTTCATACCGCACCTGTACTTCTGCACCTGAACTGAGTTCCCTCCGGCATCCGTCGCGTTTTTTGGACTCTTTGACGAATTCACAGCGCATTTGTTAATATTGCATGTGTTTCCAAAGCCCCAGATTCCCTCCAGGCTCCGTTTGCATTATTACCTAATCTGGTGGATGTAGCTCCGGGGCCCTTCCTCTCCCCATTGTGTTGGTCTATAAGCCGCTTCCCTGGCAGCTTTTACTCTCCAGCTGTGAACGTCTCCGCTCGCTCCCGCATCTCATCGAACCATATGGAAGCGCAGGAAATCCTCCTCGTGATACTTTCTCTGTTAACATTTCAGCTTTGGCTCAAAGCAAAAAAATCCCCCGGAGAAAAGACTCTCACAACCCGCCCGGAAAAAAAACCGGGGAGCTCACACATCCAAGATGTTATATTTGTGTTTGTTAAACCGGGCTCACGATGCCAAGCGTCGCTTCCTTCTCGGGTTTTTGAGGACGTCGAGCCGGCGCGCGACGCTCTGATTCATGTAACCAAAGAAAAGCCATTACCGATGATCATTACCTCCAACAAGATGTTTCTGCTAACTTTTCCATTAGCTGAGTCATTCCCGTAGAGTCGTTCCATTTGTGCAGGAGGGAGTCAGTGACCCCCCCGATTCTGCAGAAGCAGATCGACATTCTGGGAGGCTTTCTCTCCGACCGGGGTACAGATGTTTCTTCACTCGGAACTTTAAATTGATTCGCAGCGAAGCTCCCCCCACCCCCGAGCATACAAGTAGTGCGGCAAAAAGGGGGTCATGCCGACCGTCCACGCAGGACACTCCGCGACTTACTCATCCTCTTGTCACAACTATGGCGAGGCACGAAAGTGGATTGGCGTATGTCTTTGGACCGTAAGCGGCGCTTACGTATCCTCCGTCTTCTCCTCGGGTTAGCATTTTTCTCTTGTAATTGTTAGGCTACCTCGGGGCGCATGGCGATTCCTTACGTTTCCCTAGTGCTCGGTATGCTCATCGCACACAGGTTTCCAACTCGGTCTGCTTCTCAACTTGCTTCCTGCGAAGCGTGAATCGGAGGAGCGGGCCAATGATGCTTTGGTCCACTGTGGTGGAGACAGAGCTGATCCAGAAGGCGATGCTCTCAACTTTTCACCGCGTTTATGCTCCAATTCATGCTCCTCTTTTGGTCGCAAAGTTTAAGGCCGTGAGCGAGAGAGCGAGGACGGAGATGAATTTGCTCGCCCTGTCAGTCAGACTCAGCCTCGGAGACGGGGTGAGTTGCAGGGGCATCTAGGAGACGCCGCTGGTCCTTTGAGTCCAGAGTAGCTCCTTGCGCTGTGAAAGAATGCTTCACATCGGTGGTGTTAGGGGTGTTTCAAGAACATTTCTTAGGGATCTTTCATTCATTCGTCATCCTGCCCTCGGGTTGGAGGGCAACCCAGCTGTGATTGGCCGAGTGGCTGGTTCACCCCGGATCCATCGCGCATCCACATACGGGCATACAAGTATGCACCCTCTTCCTCATGCACCTGGGGAATTTTGAGCCTCCAGTGAGTCTCAGCAGTCCCAGCGGTTGTGCGAGAGGCGGCGTTCGCCCGGGACCAGTCCATCACAGGACCGTCGATATCTAGTATTTTCCGTGCTCCTTGTTGGATACGCCCACTATGTCCTGCGAATCACTCTGACCCTGTTTCAGGGTCACAGCCATCCCTTGATGTCGTCCCGGTTCCGCAGATCACAATCCCAATCCCCAGCAATTGACATCCTGATTCCTTTTTCCCCTTGACATCAATGAGTGGAGTTTAATCTACTTTAAACGGAGGCTGGACGTGCTATTTCCTACTTTGACATCACTCCGCCTCTTGTTTTTTTCTGAAACAAGGCCACGAGACAAGTGCATCTGGGTCCAGGGCACTGACCGACTGACTCGACGGGACTCTCCGAGCTCGTGCCGCGCCCAAAAAAAGCGGCATCGGAAACGAACGGATCGATGTTCTATGCATCATTTTGAAAATCTAGCCGCGCCGCATCGGTCCCGGCGCGCAGGACACGCGGTATGGATAATGGATGAATGAATCACCTCATGCACCTCAACACCAGGAGCGGTGAGCAATGCATGGCGCTGTTGCTGACGATGACAAATGTATGACAACCTAAACCGCCGGCTCTTCCCTGTCTGGACGCCGCAAAATCGAAATCGCCCGTCATCCTTGGTTTTATTCGTTTATTTCCTATCCCGCGGCCCGTAGGGAGGGAGAAGAGGAAGCGGTACGAGGACGGTTCGGAGGGACAGAAGGCGTAAACAGCAGGTGTAGTCAAGCTGCTCGTATTTCACACTCCAGTTCAGCAGAGCAGATTGCGGGGGTTGTCGGAGGGGGTTATCGTACAGGCTGCAAAACAACGCTAACTTCGACCTAAAAAGAAGAATCTTCGGCTAACGGCGTCACCCGGTGTTGTGATTTCGCCCCGTCTTCCACCGCCGCCTTCGGTGAGAAGCGGCGCTAACGGTGTTTCTATGCCAACTAACACGATTTGAAGGCAAATCGAGCAAACGTGTCCGGAGGCCGAAACCCTAAAAGGATTTACCGCTCTGCTCCGGAGAGAAAAGGGCGAGTAAAGACGGGGGAAACAATGAGGCCGGCGTAAGTGAGGCCTCGCTCTCCAGCACAACTTGCTCAACCTACTTCCTTTGCTTGGTGACACAGGTCAGCTCTGAATAATGAACCAGATAGTCCACCTATGGTTCGACGAGGAACGTACGCTTCAGCTAAAGAGGTCGCGCTTACATGTGGCGAAGCTCGGCTCTTCATGTTTCTGGATCGGGAGCGGTCAGCGGGTCAGTGTTCTTGCCCGACGGCACTAGCTAAGCTTGGAAGAGCTTGACGGCCAGGGATCTTCGGTTCTGAGACGGAGCTCCGACCCATCCGTTCGCTACACCGCCCTCCATCTTGCCCTCTTTGTCGCGGGTGTTCACCCCAGATCCTTCGCAGGTCCACATACGAGCATACAAGTATGCACCCCCTTCCTCATACATCCGGGCTGTCCAGAGCCTCCAGTGAGTCTCGTATTTTTGGACTGTGGGAGGAACCTGGAGGGACTCCACGAGGCCCTCAGATGGAATCCATCTGAGCGACCTTCTTGCTAACCGCCGCTCAACCCCTACCCCACATGCTTCCCCGCGATGTTTACATTTCCGCATGATCGTTCATCAGGTAAAGCCGGCTCAGGTGGCGGCTTGTTGAGCACACACTCGGTTAAACACGATTCATGAAATAAGCTTCGCAGACGTTCGTCTTTGGTCCGGATGACGAGTTCCAAGCAGGAGGGATGTCTTTTCAGGGTACGGAGAGGAAATGAGTGTACGCTGGTGATGTGTCCTTTAGGATTGGATGAATCTTGATGGATGGCCACCTCATTGCTGCACACCTGTCACACACACACACACACACACACACACAGAAAGGACAGTGGCAGTAACCAGGGGGGAGGATGCAGCAGCGTAAATACATCAGGAAGGCATAAACCCAAGAAATCTCTGGAGAAATCAAACCCCGAGCTTGTTTTCCCCCCGATAAGTGTCGTATTATCGCGACTCGTAGTTCTCAACGCTCATTTTTCTAGGGGGGCGGAAATACAACATTTCCAGGAGTCACTCGTTTCGTAAATTGATTTTTTTTTTTTTTTTTTTGCAGCTCTTCCTTGATAATATCGCAAGTCTCTAAGCGAATCACTTCTAATTAAACCCGCTAAGTAACTCATCAATTTCAGTCATCTGGAAAACAAGCGTAACCCTCCGCGAGTTTTTACGTCTGGTTGCAAAAAAAAGTTCAAGCTGCTCAGAGTTTGTTTTCCTCCCATAGAAACGAGCTGCTCACAATTCTAACATCGGCTTTACATCTTTATCAAAATGCCGAGCTGGAAAATGAAATTGTTTGCTTTCATTTCTTTACGGACACCGAAGGGAAAATCAGGATTTTTTTTTTTTTTGTAGGGTTGGTTAGCGCTTCTGTTAGCGAACCAAAACCAAAAATGAGAGTTAATCTGTAAACTAGTGTCTGCAGCGCTTTACCAAAAACTCTACACTGATCTGAATCATTTTTGCATTTTGACCGGCACTGCTCACCGTGCAGGGAAAAAAAATACAAATAAGAAGGGAAAAATGCACCAAAAATACAAAAACTATCCCAAAAAAACACACAAAGAAAACAAAAGCACAGGAAAAATATCCCCAAAAAATATGATAAAAACAAAAAACACAAAAAAATGGGAAAAAATACACAAAAAAAAACCAAAAAACTAAGTAATACAAAAAAACACTGAAAAATACATAAAGAAGGAAAAATACACAAAAAACACACAAAATCATAGGAAAAATGAACTAAAAAACAAACAGGAAAAATACCCAAAAAACAAATAATACCCACAAAAAATTCAAAACACAGGAAAAATACACCAAAAAAACAAGAAAAAATACACAAAAACACAAGAAAAATACACAGAAAAATGCAGGAAAATTACACAAAAAAACAAGAAAAAATACAACAAAAAAAAACACACACAAAAACAAAGGAAATCCACAAAAAATTCACAAAAAAACACAGAAAAATACACACAAATGCATAGGAAAAATACACCAAAAAATTGGAAAAAATACACAAAAAAACAAAAAATACACAGAAAAAAATTAAGTAATACAAAAAAACACTGGAAAAATACATAAAGAAGGAAAAATACACAAAACACAGAAAAAACATGCAAAACCATAGGAAAAATGAACTAAAAAACAAACAGGAAAAATTCCCAAAAAACAAATAATACCCACAAAAAATTCAAATCAACACAGGAAAAATACACAAAAAAAAACAAGAATACACAAAAACACAAGAAAAATACACAAAAAAACACAGAAAAATTACACAAAAAAACAAGAAAAAATGCAAAAAAAACAAGACGCAAAAAGAAAGGAAATACAAAAAAAGCACAAAAAAATTCACAAAAAATACACAAAAAATACACAAAAAATACACGAAAAATACACGAAAAACACAGAAAAATACACACAAATGCATAGGAAAAATACACAAAAAAAAAACAAAAAATACACAAAAAAAAATTAAGTAATACAAAAAACCACCGGAAAAATACATAAAAAAGGAAAAATATACAAAAAACACAGAAAAAACACGCAAAATCATAGGACAAATGAACTAAAAAACAAACAGGAAAAATACCCCCCAAAAAAACAAGAAAAAATACACAACAACACAAGAAAAATACACAAAAAACACAGGAAAATTACACAAAAAACAAGAAAAAAATACAACAAGGAAATACACAAAAAATGCACAAAAAAACACACAAAAAATTACACGAAAAACACAAAAATGGTCGAAGCAAAATGCAAAAATGCAATTTGGGTATTTGGTTTAAACAACTCTGAACGATTCATGGGAGCGACAGCCCGGGGGTGGAAACGACTCACCAGGTTGTTGATCGGCAGCATCCCGTGAGGTCAGACGCCGGCTTTACAAGCACCTTTCCTTAATTCATCCGGTATTTTCTAAACCTTTTATCCGTCGCCTCGAACCGGATCACCGGGAATTAAACTTCCCTTCCCCTGGACCCGCGACCTCCCCCCGCCTCGTCCCGATCCGGATCAAACCGGAGACGCGCGCGGAATCTTAACCTGAGAATTAGAATTCAGCGACCGTCGGCGTTTGAACAAAACGCCCCCCGAGGACCCCGTTAGATAACGACCTCCCCCCCCTTTGCGGCGCGGCGACCAATCACGATGACAGCCGTGTGACGGGGACACGGCACGGAACTAATAAGACACATGTTTGTGACGGCGACGAGCGGGAAAACGCAGACGCAGCCATGCACGTGTAATGTATGCGGACGGCGTGGGCGCAGGAGAGCAAACACTCGGCCCGGACGCTGCCGCGGATCGCCGCGGGACGACACATCGGACGCTTTATTTGTTTTTGCCATTTTTTTTGCGCTGAGTCGCTCGATTTATTCGGCGGCTCCCCTTTATTTGGCAGGTCCGCGGTTAGATTCCCACAGCTTCCGTGTGGACGTTCTCCAGGGTTCTCCAGGGTTCCTCCTGACATGATTGAGTGAATCTTGGTACTTCCCTTTTGGGGACAGTTTCAGGGTGAACCCCACCTATGACCCCCGAGGATGCATGAAGGAATGAATGAGTAGTTTTTCTTGTTTTTTGTGCATTTGTGTTTCTACAATTTCTGCGTTTTTGTGCATTTTTTCTGCGTTTTTTTGTATATATTTTCTGCCTTTTTTGGATATTTTTTCTGCATTTTTTGGATATTTTTTCTGCAATTTTTTGTTTATTTCTTTCCGTGTTTTTTGTGTAGTTTTTTCTGTTTTTCTGTGTATTTGTGTTCTTACCATTTCTGCATTTTTGTGTATTTTTTCTGCGTTTTTTTGTATATTTTTCCTGCATTTTTTTGTATATTTTTTCTGCATTTTTTGTATATTTTTTCTGCGTTTTTTGTGTAGTTTTTTCTGTTTTTCTGTGTAATTGTGTTTCTACCATTTCTGCATTTTTGAGCATTTTTTCTGCATTTTTTGTATATTTTTTCTGCATTTTGGTGCATTTTTTTTTGGTGTATTGTGTATTTTTTGTGTTTTTTCTGTATTTGTGTCTCTACCATTTCTGCATTTTAGTGTATTCATTTCTGTTTTTTGTGAATTTTGTCTGTTTTTGTGTGTTTGTGTTTCTGCTATTTTTGTGTCTTCTGTATATTTGTGTTCTTACCATTTCTGCATTTTTGTATATTTTTTCTGCGTTTTTTGTATATTTTTTCTGCATTTTTTGTATATTTTTTCTGCGTTTTTTGTGTATTTTTTCTGTTTTTCTGCAGATTTGTGTTTCGGCCATTTCTGTGTTTTTTTCCCTCCTTATTTGTATTTTTTTCACAGAATGAATGAATGAATGAATGAATGCAAATGGATAACAGCTTGGTGAGAAAGTCACCACTGAACGTTTTTAAAAAGAAAAGACACAAACACACACAGCACATCTTCTTATATTTCTTTAACACTCTTGGTTGTGTTGGAAGCGAGGTGTTCCTCCCTCAGACCTTCACAGCTCAGGTGAAGAACCAGAGCGAAGGGAAGGAAGTGCATACATGCAACTATCACTCCCGCGTTCACTCATTGGAGACATACGACCATTCACCCTTTCATTCACACATCATATATATATATATATATACATACATATAGAATAAAACCATTCAGCCTTTCATTGTCATGTCATTTAGAGACATACAAGTATCGCCCCCTTCTTCATGCATTGAAGACATAAACTCATTCACCCTTTCATCCCATGTCATATATATAGCACAAAATCATTCACCCTTTCATTCAAATGTCATAGAGACATACAACTATCGCCCCCTTCTTCACCCACAGAGACATACGATCATTAACCCTTCATTGACACGTCATAGAGACATACGACTATCACTCCCCCAGTCACCCATTAGAGACATCCAACCATTCACCCTTTCATTCACAGATCATATATATACATATTTATAGAAAAAAAACATTCACTCTTTCATTCTCATGTCATTTAGAGACATACAAGTATCGCCCCCTTCTTCACCCATAGTAGAGACATAGGACTGTTCACCCCTTCATTGGCACGTCATAGAGTTAAAACCACTCACCCTCTTGGTCACACATCATATAGAAGCATACGACAAATCATCCTTTCAATTGCAGGTTGTAAATGCAGACACACACACACACACGCACACACACACATTGACGGGTAGGGATAGAGATTGTTTGCTCGCTCGCTCAGGAGTGAAAGGATGAGGCGTTCATCCGTGAAGCAGATCCCTGCAGAGGCCTTCATGTGTTTTCCTTTTAATTCAAACGCTTTCATTACCGAAACACGTTCGAGCCGCAGCTGAGCGGCTTCAACCCTTCATGGCACCACATGAAGTTTCCATCCCAGAAGATCCTTGGAAGGGGGGTTCGGGTGCGGAGCGGCCGAGACATCGTTGTTATTTTTAAACACCGAGACGTTTAAAAAAGCAGCGGGAGGGAGCAGGGGAAGAATAGGGATGCTTAAGCGGCGGTCTTGGTAGGACTCCAGGAGCTGCGGGCTGGATCTGATATTCACGGCCTCTCAGCTGCACACACTCGCGGGGCTGTTTCTAAAATAAAGCGACACGAGGGAAGCATCCAGCGCCCCGGTTTCAATCCCCGCCAGACGACGCATTCTACTTTATTAGTCATTCCAGTTAATGCGCCGCCCCCGGCAGGGGAACGCCGCCCTGGTGACAGACGGCGAGGGAAGGTAGAATAGAGTCGTTATACTATGAAAATAAAACCGTGACAACGCGTGGGTATCGGTATCATCGTGACGCGAGGGGAATGAGACGCCATAAAACACCGGTTTCGCCGAAATAGAAGTCCGACCGCCGCGGAGTCGACTTGTAACGGCGCTTAAAGGAAGTACTTTTCATGCAATCACCGATTACTCTGCAAATATTGTGGGTATTCTGCTTAAAGTTATATTTTTCATCACCGCTGAAGTCAGTGTGTCCCGGTGAGGTGCAATCAGGGGAGGCGCGAGAAGCCGTGCCTCACTTGCCAATCTTGGAAAGAAAAAAAATGTCAAATGTAAAAAAAAAGATGGAATGATTATATTTATGAGTAGCAACAGGGAGTTTGGAAGAGGTAAAGAAACGGGATCTAGCAGGTAGTAAAAGTATTGATAGACGGATGCTTGAATTTGAGGTCTAGAGGAAGACCAAAGAGAAGATGTATGGACGTCGTGAGAGAGGATGTGAAGGTAGTTGGTGAGAGAGAGGAGGATCCAGAGCAGAGGGTGAGATGGAGAAGGTGGATTCACTGTGGAGTCACCTGAAGGGAAAAGCCCAAAGGAAAAGAAGAATTTGTCACAGGGGTGCAGGACATGTATGACCGAGACGAAGTGATGATTAAGATGGTTCGGACATGAACACTCCTCGGTTCATGTCCAAACCATGGTGAAGATCTAGGAAGAAAGTTCCTGAAGGTGGAGCTGCCAGGCAGGAAGTCTAGAGGAAGACCAAAGAGAAGCTTGAGGGATGTTTTGAGAGAGGATATGAAGGTAGTTGGTCTGAGAGAGAAGGATCCAGAGAACAGGGTTAGATGGAGAAGGCGGATTCGCTGTGGAGACCCCTGTGGATATTCGCTGTGGACTGAGATGGTTGGGATAGTGAATATATTGATAGAAGGATGCTGGAATTGGGGGTCTAGAGGAAGAGCAAAGAGAGGATCGATGGACGTCATGAGAGAGGATATGAAGGTAGTTGGTGTGAGAGAGGAGGATCCAGAGAATAGGGTTAGATGGAGAAGGTGGATTCGCTGTGGAATCACCTGAAGGGAAAAGCCCAAAGGAAAAGAAGAATTTGTCTCATGGGTGCAGGACATGTATGACCGAGACAAAGTGATGATTAAGATGGATTGGACATGAACACTCCTCTGTTCATGTCTAAACTGTGGTGGAGATCTGAGTAGAAGGTTCCTGAAGGTGGAGCTGCCAGGCAGGAGGTCTGGAGGAAGACCAAAGAGAAGATGTATGGACGTCGTGAGAGAGCATATGAAGGGAGTTTGTGTGAGAGAGGAGGATCCAGAGAATAGGGTGAGATGGACAAGGTGGATTCGCTGTGGAGACCCTGAAGGGAAAAGCCCAAAGGAGAAGACGATGACTTATCAGTGATTTGCTCTATAAAGGTATTTTTCATTTAACGTCACCAGTTTGACATTGTTTTTTATCCAAAATGACAGGATTTTCACATTTACTGTTCAAATTCCCAGTAGAGACCTGAGGTGAGGCTGAGGACTTTTAAGCCTCAACGTAGACTATGCACTGCTCTGCACTAAGACCGGACTGCTGTCTCTCTCTGAATGTCAGTATTAAAATGTTTAAATACTTTTGCTACATGAACTACGTTTTCATTTTGTCAACAACAGATGTGTGTTACTAGTTTCTTGTGCTGAGCGATCATAAAACGGCCGCTAAGAGCCACGAGGTGAGGCAGGCAGGTCTCCTGCCTCATGGTAGGGGGAGCTCTTCCTCTAAAGCTTCTTTTTTGGGTGAGTTAGCTCCTTGTGGGGTTCGTATGTTTGTAAATCCGATTGCGATGAATCCATCAACAATTCCCTCAACCTCACAGGTTCATCCTGAGCAGACCCATAGATGTTCAAACATACATGCACTGATGGACCGAAGCCGTGCACGTTCACGGATGGCGACGCTTCCATCTCAACCCTGACGTCAAAATTTAAGCTCTTACGTTTTTGCTGGCGTGCATTTCTTCAGGGAGTCATCAGGGAACGCCTTATTTATAATAATATGATAATAATTTGTAATTAGCCCTCGGAGGTGGAAGACTAGCGTTGTTTAGCTTAAAGTAAAGATAATTCAGAGTTAGAAAACTTTTTGGATCCCGGCGACCCCTTTAATGTTCTGGACAGAAATAAATAAAAATACATAAAAAAAGACGAGATGATAAAGATAATGAAATATAAGTGGTGTCAGAGATGAAGGTAGATTAGATCCAAGAGCCAAATTGATGGCTAATATAAAAAAGAACAGGACTTCCTGTTAGCTGAAAGCTAACTAGCTTCACCCTGCGAGGTGATGCTGGAGATTCACGCCTTGCAGATCCGTCTCGGCGGACCGAAGACCCGCGGCGGCACCAGCGGGAAATAATCATGAAGATAAATCTTACTTCTATGATATTAGCGTGTTTGACACACACACACACACACACACGTATACAAAGCCAGAGAGGTTTCTATTTGTCTGATAAGCTCTTTTTTTGGTGTCAGTGGCAAAGAGGTCACTGTGTATGTGTGTGTGTGTGTGTGTGTGTGTGTATGTGTGTGTGTGTGTGTGCGCGCTGACGTGCCTTGTGTGTTGGAGTGGGTTAATAAGCATCTCCTGTGCTTTCGTGCACCGAGCGCTCGCCGCCGTCCTTGTAGCAACAACATGTCTTCTGTGGTTGCGTTGGGAAGCCGACCTTCTGCAACCGACCTTCTGAAAGGTACGGATGGATGGATGGAGGGATGGAGGGATGGAGGGATGGAGGGATGGATGGAGGACGGGAAGAACAGAGGGAGAGACGACAGGAAGTCGCTGCTGCGGTGTTTGGTTTAATTTCTCAAATCCACATGACGGTTTACGCTCGCTTGATTTTTTTATTTTAAATTACAAATGACACAAAAATGCCGTCGAGTCTCGTTCTCAGCATGAAGGTTCACGGAGGAACCTCCTCCTCCTCCTCCTCCTCCTCCTTCTTCTTCTACTCTTATCACAACATTGCAGAGAAGAAGAGTAACAGAGCAGAAAAACCCTGCGAGAGATTATCTCTGAGTTGACCAGCATTTAGTCCAGGGGTGTCAAACGTACGGCTCGCGGGCCGATATCGGACCGCCGGGGGGTCCGATCCGGCCCGTGGGATAATTCTACAATTCATAAAAACTCATTAAAATCGTTAAATAGTTCTTTAGATACAAATGCAGTTCCTGTATTGTCTGCTAGGGTTGCACTGCGCTAGTCAGTGTTAGCAACACGGTACAAACACCATGTGACTCACAGCTTACAGCAGGTGGCAGCAATGCAGCTTCCGGGTCTGTAAATAACGTTTTTGCTTCTTGTTAGAAGAAACGTGTTCACTTTTGTCGTTGTTAAAAAAGGGTAAAGTGGACAAGGAGTGCAGGGTTTCCCAAAAAAAAAGGACCATTTCTTATTTGTTGGTTGAGGTTAATAAGAAACTTGTATGCTCGATGTGGATGTGGAGAGTTTCAGTGCCGCTATGAAGCTAGAACTTTCAACTGTTGTTGAAATTACACTTTTCTTCATGAATCTCAGGTTGTTCATCATGTATTTTTTTCATGACAGAAAGATTTTCATCGTTTATCTGTTCTCCTTTAAAAACAAAAGAAACATTCGGACTTCGAGTTACTTCTTGTGTCTGGTCTGGTCCCGCTTGGTATCAAATGAGGCCGTATGTTCGGAGCGCTTGGTCCTCCTGGCCAGAAGGTCCCTGCTTGGACCTCCACTGAGGAACTTCCTGCTTGGGAAGGAGGTTCCAAAGGAGGTTCATCGACGATCTTGAACGTCCGGTTCCCCCTTCCGTGACAAATAAAATACGGATTTGTTACGGAAAGGGACAAACAGTCGCTAATGGATACGAGGCCGGCATCCGTCCCGGAGGTCTGGGGACGCGAGCCGAGCCGTCCAATCAGAGGAGAGGAGCGAACGCCTCGGGCGGGAGGAAGGAAAAACAGGAGGGAATTAATTTAAACAGCCTTATTTGATTCTGGATATGTTGTTAAAGCGCTAATGTGGCTGCACATCCGACGGCCCAGAATCACGCAAGGGTGTTACTTCCGGATCCGTGCCGTCCGCAAGACGAAATGAAGGGGAAGGTCGAGCCGCGACGGTGATGGGAGGAAGCGAAGATGACGAGCGAAGGGTCGGCGTCGGCCACGACTGCGCCGATGTTTAATTAAACGCAAAATGGCTCGGCCACCATCAGGGAGAGACGGTAATGAAGGAATGTGTAAATGTAGGAGGCTGCAGGGGAGGAGGAGCGGCGGGATTCATTACCGCGCCATACAATGTTTTACTCTAATCATCTTCTTCTGCTTCTCCTTTGGGCTTTTCCCTTCTGCATGGGGAATCCACCTTCTCCATCTAACCCTGTTCTCTGGATCCTCCTCTCTCACACCAACTACCTTCATGTCCTCTTTCACAACGTCCATCAATCTTCTCTTTGGTCTTCTTCGAGACCTCCTGCCTGGCAGCTCCACCTTCAGCAACCTTCCACCCAGATCTTTACCATGGATTGGACATGAACAGAGGAGTGTTCATGTCCAATGCATCTTAATCATCACTTTTTTGCGGTCATACATGTCCTGCACCCCTGGGACAAATTCTTCTTTTCCTTTGGGCTTTTCCCTTCAGGGGTCTCCACAGCAAATCCACCTTCTCCATCTAACCCTGTTCTCTGGATCCTCCTCTCTCACACCAACTCACTTCATATCCTCTCTTATGACATCCATCGATCTTCTCTTTGGTCTTCCTCTAGACCTCCAATTCCAGCATTTGTCTATCAATATATTCACTATCCCAACCATCTCAGTCTGTGTCAGCATCTTCATCTCTGCGACCTCCTGATCTGCTTCCTGTCTTTTGGTCATTGTCACAGTTTGTAGAGCATCTCACCACTGTCTCCTCCACCTTTCCTTTCCTTCTGGCTGCTAGTCTTCTATCCTCTCCCATTCCAACCTGCCTCAACCTGTTTTCCTACAATGTCTTTACTCTAAAGTGCTTTGCTACATGAAAAGGCCGGAAAGGTGGCTTCCGTGGAGGGAAGGCAGCTGAAAGGTCACTTGGAGAATGAACTCGAGCCGTATTCAAATCCATTCCCAAGGAAAAATAAGACGCTACACCTGGAGAGGGAGGGTTGGGGAGGCTCTGCTTCCCCATTATAGTTTGACGTTAGGAAGGAAGAAATTCAACCGATTGTACATCAGGAGCCACGGAGGCTCATCAGATTTTTTAAAGATACATTGTGGTATCATACAGCCATGCTATATGCTCTATAAACTGTGACAAACGACAGGAGGCAGAGATGAAGATGTCAAGGTTCTCTTTGGGGGTGACCAGGATGGAGAGGATCAGGAATGAGTCCATCAGAGGGACGGCACATGCTAGATGTTCTGGACATAGACTGAGATGGTTGGGATAGTGAATATATTGGTAGAAGGATGCTGGAATTGGAGGTCTATTGGAAGACCAAAGAGAAGATTGATGGACGTCATAAGAGAGGATATGAAGGTAGTTGGTGTGAGAGAGGAGGATCCAGAGAACAGGGTTAGATGGGGAAGGTGGATTGGCTGTGGAGACACCTGAAGGAAAAAGCCCAAAGGAATAGACAAATTTGTCACAGGGGTGCAGGACATGTATGACCGAGACCAAAGTGATAACTGAGATGGTTCTGACGTGAATATTTTTCTGTTCATGTCCAAACCATGGTAAAGATCTGGGTAGAAGGTTGCTGAAGGTGGAGCTGCCAGGCAGGAGGTCGTGAGGAAGACCAAAGAGAAGATTGATGGACGTCGTGAGAGAAGATATGAAGTGAGTTGGTGTGAGAGAGGAAGGTCCAGAGAATAGGGTTTGATGGAGAAGGTGGATTCGCTGTGGGGACCCCTGAAGGGAAAACCCCAAAGAAAAAACGAATTTGTCACAGGGGTGCAGGACATGTATGACCGAGACCAAAGTGATGACTGAGATGGTTCGGACATGAATATTTTTCTGTTCATGTCCCAACCATGGTGGAGCTGCCAGGCAGGAGGTCATGAGGAAGATGTCGTGAGAGGGGATATGAAGTGAGTTGGAGAAGAAGGAGTAGTAGAAGAAGACCGTAGTATCGTTGGTGTAGAGATGTTGGGGATGCAGCCGCCGTGTGCGAATGAGGCCTCTGGAGCCGGAGATCCTTCACTCCCAGAGTCCTGCTCTGGTGGATCTGACCTTTAGGGATCAGAAAACTCCCTCGGCTCGTTCAAGTGTCTCATTTCCATCCGGCACGAATGAAATCCGTTTCCTTCCTCGCTCTGCGCCGAGCAGGTTCTGGTTCCTTCGCGTAACTTCTTACACAAACAAGCCACATCTCCACGGTTTCATGCAGGAAACACACTCGGACATTCCCCTCCGCACACCCTTTTCTCATAAGACACGTTTTCTGACAGGTTCCCATGGAAACCTCCTCCAGCTGGGTTGAGTAAACCGTTTATTTCTCCACAAAACGTCCAAAAAAGTGCAGTTTCACCGATGGCTGGTTTTGCGTTGCAAATTCAAAGTGGTGTGTGAGAGAGAGAGAGGGAGAAAGCGAGCATCCCTCCTCCTCCTCCTCCTCCTCTTCATCCTCTTCCTCCTCCTCCTCACTCGTTCCCACTCGCCGCAGTCCGCGCCAAGCTTCTCCCCGCCGCGCATCCCGCTCCTCTTCCACGGATCGCACAGTCCTGCAGGAGAGCCGCTCTCCGAACCTTTCCGAATCTCTCCGAACCTTTCCGAACCTTTCCGAACCGCTCCGAGTCGCTCCGAACCTCCGGCGGGTTCATCGGCAGCCTCGACGCCGCTCGGAGAGGAAGAAGAGAAGGAGGAGGAACCGCGTGTGGATGTTTGCTGGCGTGCGTGAGGAGGAGGAGGAAGAAGAAGAAGAGGTGGAGAAGGTGGTGGAGGAGGAGGAGGAGGAGGAGGAGGAGGAGGAGCGGTCACTGCGACGTTTCCACCGTTTGCACGGGAGTTTGGTTCCGGCACCTCGGACAGCGACCGACCGCGGGAGTTGGGTGGGAGCGGGAGGGAGCGGGGGCCCCTGGAGCCCCGCGCCCGGCCACAGAGCCGCCTCCTCCGGATAAGATGAGCAGAAAGGGTCGGAGTTCGAACCCCGGTTCCTGAGCTGAGGAGGATCCCGACTTTCCTCGGGAAAAAGTGACTTCCCCCACCCGCCATGGCGCGTCCTCTTCCCGCCGCGCTCCTCATCCTCCTCCTGTTGTGTCGCTCCTGTCCGGCTCTAGGCAAGAAGAAGCTCTACATCGGAGCTCTGTTCCCCATGAGCGGCGGCTGGCCCGGCGGCCAGGCCTGCCTCCCCGCCGCACGCATGGCGCTGCAGCTGGTCAACGAGAGGAGCGACATCCTGCCGGACTACGAGCTGGAGCTGATCCACTACGACAGCATGGTGAGTGAGAGGCGTGCACGGGGATGGTATCGGCGTTCATTCACGCCCGACCCCCCTTTTTTTTTTTTTTTTTTTTTTTTTGTTGTTGTTGAAGGGGATGTTAGTTCATGCAAATAGTTTGTGAGAAGAAGTAGAAGGTAAAAACATGGAGTGGAGTTAAGCTTTCTGTGCAAAAACATTTCCAGCTGCAGGTGAGAGCGCTCATTGGATTCCCCCCCCCCCAACAACGCTCCAGATTTTTGCTTATTTACCATTATTGATGATCCACACACACACACACACACACACATGCCATTCACCTCGTGGAGTCGTAAGTCAGCAGCTGGCGTGGAAGTTTGAGCGCGCAGTTCATTCAGTTCCCGGAGAAAATCAGCCTTTCGTGATTCACATTTCAGTATTTGTTCACCCAGAGCTGTTTCTGTGTGTGTGTGTGTGTGTGTGTGTGTGTGTGTGTGAGATCACTCCCCCGCTCTCCTCAATCACATGGTCCGACCATCATCCAGAGAGCCGGCCTTCTCTTCAGATGCAGTGTTCTGCTCATGAGATGGATCCAAGCCCACCAGAAATGTTCTTCAAACTGTGTGGTGGCGTCACAACTGCATGTGTGTGTGTGTGTGTGTGTGTGTGTGTGTGTGTCACTGATACTGTCCTAATGGCCTGCTCTCAACCTCCATGACCTCCTGCGGCGCGTCGTGTTCAGGGAAACAGCAGAGCAGAACCTTCAGCAGGACATTCATCCATTCATTCATCCTTTCATGGTTCAAGCAGCCGCTGAATCTCTGCCACCCGATTGGATGAGAGAGCAGGTGCTAGCGATGCTAGCAATGCTAGCAATGTCGGTGGTTGAGTTACCGTATCTGACGCAGTGGTTCTGAACCTTGTTGGAGGTTCTGAACCCCCACACTTTCATGCACCGGACCCTTATTTATTGGAAAAATAAAATGTAATTTTCGTCAAATCCAAGACGACGGTATATGTTTTACCAAGCGAGCATCAACAGCGCCGTGTTCAAACAACGAAAACAGCAAAACATGACTTTCACATAAAAAAGTTTTCACCTTTAGTTTTGCTGCTAAAATAGAATTGCTCAACTTGGTATCACATATCATGCAGTTAGAACGCGTGTATTCATGCGAATGTGTGTGTGTGTGTGTGTGTGTGAGACGTCTGTCATCCCATATTGTACGTTGAGTTCCAGTGACTTAAAATCTGCTCTGCTAGAATTAGCATCGTAGCTTAGCACGACTGCTAATTCTGTTTCGTATTTGCATCCATTCATCGGTTCTTTCAGCACTTTCCCGGGTGTTATCGTGCGAGAAGCGACCGTTCACTCGTTCGTTCACGTCCCAGGAGAAGGAGGCACCTCCGTTAGCGGTCAGGCTAACGGCAGAGCTAACGTTCGATAGCCGATCGCCGCGGACAGAAAAGTCGTTTTTAAGTTTTAAACGAAACGATAACCAGATATCGATCCGATCTCGGCCTCTGCTGAGCCGCAGTAGCACCTAGCATGTAGCATGTAGCATGTAGCACCTAGCTTACTTTCACCAGTCGTCTTGACGGTGATTCACTCATTCACTCATTCATTCATTCATGCACGCCGGAGGCAGCGACGTGCATCAGAAACATTGTTTTCACTGGAACGCAGACGTGCACGGGCTGAAATATGTATGCACTTATATACATTATGTATCTCCGTGCACATATGAGTGCATATGGAAATATAGAATGGATGAGAAGCGATCTGGAAACAAAAATAATGATTAATGGATACAAGTATTACCTTTAATACATAATAATCATTATGATAAATAAGACAATATGTAGTTTTCAACCAGAAAATCCACAGGAACTGGGAAGAAAGGCAAACAGCTCCCCTCAATGAATGGAAATAAATTAAAATTAAATCAAATAAAAATGGAATAAAACAAATCTACAATTGAATTGAATACAAAAAATGTATATAAAATTAAATGACATAAAAAACAATAAAATAAAATAAAATACTATTGAATAGAGTAAAATAATATAAAATGATATGAAATAAAATACAATACAATCAAGTTGAATTAACTTATATTAAATTAAATTAAATTAAATTGATTAAATCCAACCATCCGCATCAGCAAACAAACCAAGCACATAATCATTAAGTAAATACATAAAATATAAATAAAATGATAAAAAAAATCAATAAATTGTGCAACCCCTTATTTTTAGCGTTGGGAGTTTGATCCCAAACGTTTTGAAACTGTTTTATCAGCAGCGTCCGGCTGGAAGGTGAGAAGAACCAAGACCTTTACTTCCCCTAAAGTTATCTCAACCCCTCGCAGTTATTTCATGGCCACGAGATACGTGTGTCACACAAACACACACACACACACACACACACACACACACACACACACACACACACAGCTCTGAGCCTCCTGGAAGGATCCGGAGGTTTCTGTCAGATTCAGCCGGATTAGGATTTATTACTCACTCCTGAGACTTTTCTCATCTTCTCTCATCCCGCCCGAGCCTCTCTGAGCACTTTGCGGATTCACTGCCACACACACACACACACACACACACACACACACACACACACACACACACACACACTCGTGGACTAACATGTTAGCATGACCTCATGTACGCACACATTCATTCAAGGAAAAGCACACACACGTATAGAATGGCACATAAGCATGGCTTTACGTGCACAAATACACGTATGCGCGTGCAAGTTCACACTCGTACATGAAGAAACACACACACACACACACACACACACACGACAATGTGACTTCATGTGCACAATTACAAGTGTGCGCGTTGTCCTTCACACTCGAGCACAAGGAAAAACTAACACACACACACACACACACACACAGCTGTAAAATAAGCATGACTTTAGGTGCACGAATGCGGGGATGCACATACCCGTTCACACTCGTGCACAAGGAAAAACACACACACACACACACACACACACACACACACACACACACACACACACACACACACACACAGTAAACAAACAGTCTGATGCACAGTGACGCGCAAAAAGCAGGACTCTGATTGGCTGGAGCTGCTCTATTTTGGCTCCCGACTTCAAACACCTGGTGTGTGTGTGTGTGTGTGTGTGTGTGTGTGTGTGTGTGTGTGTGTGTGTGTGTGTGTGTGTGGTTGTAAGGGGGTCAGTGTGAAATGCAGATTGGCATGACAACAGTAACCTTGACAACTTCACTTCAAACACGTGGATTTGGCAGGTCAGAGACTTCGATCCTGCACAGAGAGCAGGAGGTGGACCAATCACAGACGTCCTTACATCCTTCCTTCCCTCCATCACTCCATCCACCCTTCTTTCCATCCCTCCATCCCTCCATCCATCCCTCCCTCCATCCCTCCATCCCTCCATCCATCCCTCCATCCATCCCTCCATCCCTCCATCCATCCCTCCATCCATCCCTCCATCCCTCCATCCCTCCATCCATCCCTCCATCCATCCATCCCTCCATCCATCCATCCCTCCATCCATCCCTCCATCCATCCCTCCATCCCTCCATCCCTCCATCCATCCCTCCATCCCTCCATCCACCCTTCTTTCCATCCCTCCATCCATCATCCATCCATCCCTCCATCCACCCTTCTTTCCATCCCTCCATCCCTCCATCCATCCCTCCATCCCTCCAGCCATCCCTCCATCCCTCCATCCATCCCTCCATCCATCCCTCCATCCCTCCATCCCTCCATCCCTCCATCCACCCTTCTTTCCATCCCTCCATCCATCCCTCCATCCCTCCATCCATCCCTCCATCCCTCCATCCCTCCATCCACCCTTCTTTTCATCCCTCCATCCATCATCCATCCATCCCTCCATCCCTCCATCCACCCTTCTTTTCATCCCTCCATCCATCATCCATCCATCCCTCCATCCCTCCATCCACCCTTCTTTCCATCCCTCCATCCATCATCCCTCCGTCCCTCCATCCCTCCATCCACCCTTCTTTCCATCCCTCCATCCACCCTTCTTTTCATCCCTCCATCCCTCCATCCACCCTTCTTTCCATCCCTCCATCCATCCCTCCATCCATCCCTCCATCTCTCCATCCCTCCATCCACCCTTCTTTCCATCCCTCCATCCATCCCTCCATCTCTCCATCCCTCCATCCACCCTTCTTTCCATCCCTCCATCCATCATCCATCCATCCCTCCATCCCTCCATCCACCCTTCTTTCCATCCCTCCATCCATCCCTCCATCCATCCCTCCATCCACTCTTCTTTCCATCCCTCCATCCCTCCATCCCTCCATCCCCCCGCTATGCTAGCAGAGTTCTCTGCTCTTCTGGATCCCTGCTGATCTTCTCCCAGCATCCCGGCATCATCATCACACGCTGCTGCGCCACAAACGCGCTACAACCCCCTCGACACACACACGTACACACACACACACACACACACACACGTACACACACACGTACACACACACACACACACACACACTCGTGTCATCAGGTGGCAAACCGAGCAGAAAATTCCCCTCTCTTTTTCTGGGAATCTGGAAAAAGTAAAAAAAAAAAGATGATTAAATATCGTCCCCAGAGGCTTGGAGGAAGGAGTGTGTGTGTGTGTGTGTGTGTGTGTGTTTGTGAGTGTGAGTGTGAGTGTGTGTGTGTGTGTGTTTGTGAGTGTGAGTGTGAGTGTGTGTGTGTGTGTGTGTGTGTGTGGTGTGTGTGGTGCATGTGTATGTGTGTGTGTGTGTGTGGTGTATGTGGTGCGTGTGGTGTGTGCATGTGTATGTGTGGTGTGGTGTGTGTGTGTGCGTGTGTCTGTGATGTGATGTGTGTGTGTGTGTGTGTGTGTGTGTGTGTGTGTGTGGTGTGTGCGTGTCTATGTGATGTGTGTGTGTGTGTGCGGTGTGTTTGTTCCTATGTGTGTGTGTGTGTGTGTGTGTGTGTGTGTGTGTGTGTGTGTGTGTGTGTGTGTGTGTGATGCAGGCAGACAGTTACATCGTCCCCTGAGTCCAAGTGTCAATCAGCACTGATCCGTCTCAACTCATCAACTGGATGAAGACCATCAGGTTCTTGAGATGTTCCTCATGCCTTTGGTTTGTTCTGTTGATGGAGATCAGCATTCACTCATTCATTCTTTCACTCTCCAGTGAAGCTCCTGCTTGTTTAAGGACGGTGTGAGGAACCCTGTGCATGGAGACTCCACTCACGAAGATCTTCATAAAAGATCCATTTGATCTTCTATTGCTGCCTGGAATCGTCCAGAGTCTTGATCTGCAGCGGGAGGCCGGGACCTTCATGGCTCCACCCCCAAATCCACCATCATTTATGGTGGCCTTATTTAACTTCTTAAATGGTCTTGACTTGTATCGTGCGCTCGCGGACCATTCGGCTCCTTCTTCTCCACATCCGACCCGCTCTCGGCGCCACTTATATGAAGTCCCTAACTTGCTTCTGTAGGAGCACAGAAGAAGTCAAGCTAGATGTTTTGGTTTGTCAGGTGTGTTGTTCCGCCTGGTATTGTAAGAGGAAGTCTGGAGTGGCAGAGAAGTATGTTAGACTGGTGCAGGACATGTATGCTCGCTGTGAGACAGTGCTTAGGTGTGCTGTAGGTGTAACAGAAGTTCAAGGTGGAGGTGGGACTCCATCAGGGATCAGCTCTGAGCCCCTTCTTGTTCGCAATGGTGATGGACAGGCTGACAGATGAGGTTAGACAGGAATCTCCATGGACCATGATGTTTGCAGATGACACTGTGATGTGTAGTGAGAGCAGAAAACACGTAGAGGAACATCTCGAGAGGTGGAGGTATGCTCTGGAAAGGAGAGGAATGAAGGTTTGTCACAGCAAGACAGAATATATGTGTGTGAATGAGAGGAACTCGGGTGGAACGGTGAGGCTACAGGGAGTGGAGATCAAGAAGTTGGAGGATTTCAGATACTTAGGGTCAACAGTCCAGAGCGTAGGAGAGTGTGGAAAAGAGGTGAAGAGACGGTCCAAGCAGGTTGGAATGGGTGGAGAAAAGGGTCAGGGATATGAAGAGATAGAGGAACATCAGCCAGAAGGAAAGGAAAGGTGGAGGAGACGGTGGTGAGATGGTCTACAAACACTGGCAATGACCAAAAGACAGGAGGCAGAGCTGGAGATGGCAGAGATGAAGATGTTGAGGTTCTCTTTGGGAGTGACCAGGATGGAGAGGATCAGGAATGAGTCCATCAGAGGGACGACACATGGTAGATAAGGTGGAGAAAGGAGGTGGATCAGAAGGTGGATGTGCTGTGGAGACCCCTGAGGGTAAAACCCCAAAGGAGAAGAAGAAGACAATGTTTTGTTCCTCCACCTTCAGAAGGAATCCACATTTGCTTGTTTTGGTTTTTCACTGATTTTCAGGCAATATGTTGCGGATTAGTAGGCATGAACGTCTCTATCAGTGATTTCAGAGGGATTTCTCCAGAGAGGAAGGAGGAGAGAGAGAATAAATGGGGGCAGAAAGAGTCAAGCAGAAGGAGGACGGGAGGAAAAAAAATAGGAGAACTTTGCTTACGTCCCCCTTGGGAGTCGGGATCTACTGTTACAGCTGGTACCGCCAGCTGCCCGCGGCCTCAGCATCCCAGGCTTGAGTTGGATTCAGCTTATTATATACCGTCAGAGCAGCTGCACACACACACACACACACACACACACAGTGTGATGATGCATTGACAGCAAGAGATGAAGAATTCATTTCTGTATTTCTGGGAAGTGAAGCGTAAGTGAAGCTCTTAAAGCTTACATGCTTAAATCCCCAGAGCAGGACCTTGAGCTTCAACCAGATCTTCTTGCAAAGATCTCCTTTGGGCCTTCATGGATGACGGAGGCAGATGGTGACGTGGACCTCAATGAGGAGACACTTTGAGGATTAGATGGGATGCGGCGGAGATGTACGTTGTCACGGTGGACAATTGGTGGAACTACAAATATGTTGGTTGGACTACACAGACCTACACTCAGGAAGGTGCAGCCATAACTCTCTTTGTCTCGGTCATACATGTCCTGCCCCACATGTGACATTCTTCTTCTCCTTTGGCCTTTTCCCTTCAGGTGTCTCCACGGTGAATCCACCTTCTCCATCTAACCCTATTCTCTGGATCCTCCTCTCTCTCACCAAATAACTTCATAACCTCTCTCACAACGTCCATAAATCTTCTCCTCTCCACCCTGGTCACTCCCAAAGAGAACCTTGACATCTTGATCTCTGCAACCTCCAGCTCTGCCTTCTGTCTTTCAGTCATTGTCAATGTTTGCAGACCATCTCACCACTGTCTCCTCCACAGTGTCTCCACAGTGTCTCCTCCTTCTGGCTGATGGTCTTCTATCTTATCGTCCCACTGACACTTTCGCCATAAATCCCTGGGTATGTTTAGAAAACAACCCGCTTGCTGAAGCTAAAGTGATGAATTTGGTTTAGTAATATGGAATTAGCTGAATGCTAACCCAGACGCTAGCTGTGGCATTTCTCAAGAGACATTTGAAGGCCCCCTTAACGTGGAGAACTTCTGTGTTCCGTGAGGAGACCGGCCGGAAGAGAAGGAACCCAGAAGGGTTCGGCGGAAGTAGATCCGAGTGTCACCAGCATAGAGGGAGGGTGAGAAAGTCGATATTTGAACCGGGTCAGAAGAAGCATGGATGGATGGGATCGAGCTAATGGTGCAAAAAGTGGTGAGGAAGGCGGGTTTTGCTTTGGGGCTGGACAGCATCTGAGCAGGCTTCTGTCCACCCTGGACCATCCATCGTGTCCGGGCAGATGTAGCTTCGGTGACATGCTGCTGTCTGACGGTTCCTCCCCAACTCTTGATTTCTACACGTCTTCTTCGTATTTATTGCACACTTTTTATCCGAAGTCTTACAGATATGGTTGGGTTTTCAGAATTTCCCTCGGGGATGAATAAATTATCTAAATATATATCTATTTGTAGTCTGGCAGAAGCTCGAATGCTCTTTCTTCTGTCGGAGGTGAGCGAGACCCTCTGAGCTCCTCAAGTTTCAACAAATGCTGACTGACTCCACCGGCGTTATCGGTAAATCCCCGTCTCACACAACGCATTTTTCCAGCTCAGAGCCAAACAAGATGAAATTTTTCTTTCCTACATAAACACCGTCTTCTGTTGTGCTCACAGTGACCAAGCGAGAGAAAGAATGAACATGAACAGTTTCATTGTGTTTGCAATTAATCAGTGAATCCATGAATGCTTGCGCCTCAGAAGGGGAGGTGTTGCTTTTTGTTTGGTTTTCCTTCGTGTGTGATCTCGGGGGGCTTCGCAGGCGTGTGGCCGAACACAGCTAATGGCACCGTACCGCAAGGAGACGTGGGGGCAGGTGTTGTATGCTCAAGTGTGAGCATACAAGGAAGGCAAAGGAACGTAGAAGACCAAGGCATCGGTAGAACCAGGGAGCCATTTTATTAACAGCTGCGCAGACTTCCTCTTTCTTAGAACCTACTTTATCAGCAGCTCCTCTCCCGTCGCCATCTTTGCTATTGTCCGAAATGGACTTCGGAACTCGGGAGTGTATTCTGCGTTGCCCTCTAATGCAGGGGTGCACGCATTTTTCCAGCGCGCAAGCTCCTTATCAAATGTCCGAGGCAAAATGATCTACCGACTATAAAAAAGCAAAACGTACATTTATTTATGAATAAATTGAGAATTCTTTCTATGTTCAATATATGTTGGTGTACCTTTGATAACTGCATGACCTCATATCGCACATGTTGCACATACAACAGTGACCTTAGGGATGTATAATCCAGGCAGAAGCTACTGCTAACCAGCCTCAAGCACGCTTCCAAATGATGATTGTAGTTTTTATTTCCGACAATGTCGCTCCATGTTTCGCTTCTTGGATAAAGTGACAGGAGACCGACAAAGAGCATTTCAAAAATTACATCGCACAAACTCCGGTGTCGTGCCGGATTACAACGTTGTTCCAACCTCACGCTAACGTCAGGTGTCCGCTATCGCTGGCAACCATAAACCAATCAGAGAAGAGTCCATAGTACGCTTCCCTCCGACATTTTTTGTAACAGCGGTACGTTCTGTGCTTCGACACAACATCACTGAGGATCCCCAAAAACGGCACCCGCTAAGAGACGCACTTATGAAGCGGAATTCAAACCCAAGGCCATCAGTCAGGCAGAAGATGATGGGAGGAGAGCAGCCGCCAAAGAATTCAACATGAATGAATCAATGGTGCCGAAGTGCAGGAAGTGAGCAGATGAACCGCGCCAGCTAGAGAAGACCAGCAGGGTTTCAGAGGGAACAAAGCAAGATGGTCTCAGTTCTTCTTCTTCTTCTTCTTCTTTGGGCTTTTCCCTTCAGGTGTCTCCACAGCGAGTCCACTTTCTCCATCTAACCCTATTCTCTGGATCCTCCTCTCTCACACCAACTACCTTCATATCCTCTCTCACTACGTCCATAAACCTTCTCTTTGGTCTTCCTCCAGACCTCTTGCCTGGCAGCTCCAATTCCAGCATCCGTCTACCAATATATTCACTATCCCTCCTCTGTCCATGACCCAACCATCTCCGTCTGGCTTCTCTGACCTTCTCTCCAAAACATCTAACATGTGCTGTTCCTCTGATAGACTCATTCCTGATCCTCTCCATCCTGGTCACTCCCAAAGAGAACCTCAACATCTTCATCTCTGCAACCTCTAGTTCTGCCTGCTGTCTTTTGGTCATTGGAACAGTTTCTAGTCCAAACATCATCGCTGGTCTCACCACTGTCTTGTACACCTTTCCTTTCCTTCTGGCTGATGTTCTTCTATCTCTTGGTACCCCTGACACTTTTCTCCACCCATTCCAACCTGCTTGGACCGTCTCTTCACCTCTTTTCCACACTCTCCTACGCTCTGGACTGTTGACCCTAAGTACCTGAAATCCTCCAGCTTCTTGATCTCCACTCCCTGTAGCCTCACCGTTCCACCCGAGTTCCTCTCGTTCACACACATATATTCTGTCTTGCTGCGACTCACTTTCATTCCTCTCCTTTCCAGAGCATACCTCCACCTCTCTAGATGTTCCTCTACCTGTTGTCTGCTCTTACTACAGATCACAATGTCATCCGCAAACAGAGATGGTCACAGTTAGAGAACAAAATTAAACAGTGGATTATTGAAGGATTGAATGAATTGAAGAAGTTCAACCAAACTGACTTTTGTTTGGCTTCATTCACCGTATGTTTCATCATGTGCCTTCTACCGCGAGGCACCTTACGTCTTAAAGTGGACACCTTATCATCCGGTGCGCCTTCTGGTCCCCAAAAAACGGTATGCGTGCTTAAAAAAAGCGTTGAGGAAGCGGTGAATACCTGCAATATCAGTGTCTGATCTGCAAGCAGGTCCCTGTAGAACAAATAGAACAAGGTCTCTTTCCCGTCTCCAGTTGTATCTGCTTGCATCCGGCATGATGTGGGCTTTAAGAACAACCCATCGAGTGAACTTCGAACTCTGTGGCCCGTGGCCTCGGACAAAAAGTAATCGAACCGGAAAATGGGATGTGTTTATCATGTTTGACGCGGCGCCGACTGCACTCCGGTGTAAATTTGCTCTGCCCTCGCTGAGAGAACAACCCGGCATGAACCGGTGATCTCAAGCCCGGGTTGTAAAAACAAAGGTGCGGGGATTATTTGCGATCCCATCGTTGTTTCATAGATATTTGATTTGGAAACCGTATGGCTTTCAGCACCGAACGAATCGTGTTGTACCACTTGATACGTAGGTGGAAAAAAAAAAAAAGAAAACACGCAGAATCTCCATCCCTCCCTTTTCCACCTGACCGATGGTCACCGCGCCTTCGCCATTATCATTTAAATAGCTTCTTGATTTTTCATTGACTCTCATCTGTAAATGGAAAGCGAGGAGCGCCATTTGTACCGCGCAGATCCAGATAATGGGACCCGACTGCTGGGTAAATGTTTTCTCCCGGCACACTGGCGGGAAAAAAAATGAACTGTCTGCATCCTCAGACGTGGCTGTCAGGACCGGCGGCGGAGGTGACCTTGGAACGTGCCTCACCTTGCCCCTCCTTCGCTCTCCGCCGGGACTCAGCTCAAGCTATCAAAGCGAACAAAGACGCGTCGGCATCTGCAAACGCGTCCTGTCGCCGCGCGTTTTTGCGTCTCGGACAATCGGCAATCTTCCCATAACACAGCTTATCGCGATCCGCCGACTCACTCCAAAACTCCTAATGGATACCTCCCTCCCCGTGACTTGTATGCACGTACCATAGGACTGATGGTAAATCAATAAACTGATGCTGGAAAATGTTTACAACAAGCGTCTGGTGCACCAGAGATGACCTCAAGATGGATGGCGCTTGGTATTGGGTGATAAATGTCGTGTTGTGGCGGCCGCTAAGGGGCGTGGCCTCTCACCCCACTGGACTGGGAGCAGGGGGCAGGGTTGACGTCAGGGGTATTATGGTCCACTGGAGTTCACTTCGTTTGGTGTTGGTGTTTGAGGAATAAATTCAGAACTCTTCTTCGTCTCGGTAATCTTTCCTTTCCACGCCACAGCTTGTTAGATTAGTGCACCTCGCCTTTTACCCACTCTGTCATTGGGTAAAAGGCGGGGTTCACTCCAGACAGGGAAACATCTAGAGATCAGAAATGTTCACCGATGGTCCCTGTTTCCTCTGTGTCCACAGTGCGACCCGGGCGAGGCCACCAAGCTGCTGTACGACCTCCTGTACACCGAGCCCATCAAGATCGTGCTGATGCCGGGCTGCAGCTCCGTCTCCACGCTGGTGGCCGAGGCGGCGCGCATGTGGAACCTCATCGTGGTAAGAGGGCTTGACCAGGATCTTCTCTGGGTAACAAAGCGCATGTGAAAGAATAACTGGTGAGGAGAAAGTTGCTGACATTTACATCCAGCAGCTGCATCATGGAGTCAGAAGGTCGGACACTTGTCCACCAAAATCCAACGTATAGAATACAAAATCTATCTTATTGGGCGCTGTTTAAATTCTAGGCAAAGCTGGCGAGTGTCATGGACATCCAGGTTCAGCGCAGTGGAGATCAGATGATTCCATCCTGCACTTTGCAAATTGTTTCATCCATCCACCTTCTGCCTCTTTATCCTGGATGGGGTCTCAGGAGACCCAGACTCGAGTTGTTCCCTCGCCAGCTCAGAGACACAGGGTCTTCTCAAGGGGCTCAAACATCTCACCGGTGAGGTGTCCAGAGGGTATCCTGACCAGATCCCCGAGCCTCCTCATCTGGCTCTCCTGGGTGGCCAAGCTCCTCACCCTAGTTCTAGAGAGCCCCCAAACTCACTCGCTAGCTCCGTGATCCAGTCCTTTCGGTCCCCACCGGCACCTTGTGGTAGCGTAGATCCATGGGTACATCCTTCTTCACCACGACGGACCAACGCCAATTCCTCATCACCGCTGACGTTGCGCTGACCTTCTTGAAAACCCGAATGGATCCAAGGAGGTCCCATCACAATCCAGCATCCAGCAGCTTCTTCTTCTTAGACCAAGGACGTTGTTTTGTTCCGACAAATAGTCATGATCATTTCCAGCTACCTCAGTGTACCCTAGAACGGTGTGGTCGGGAAAAGGGGCTGCCAATGTTCCTTGGAATTGAATTTTACACGGCGGGGAGACGCCGAGCCAACGCTAGTTTCCCAGGAGAATCCGTCCGCCCGGCACCGAGGACGGGGGCGAGAACGGAAAGCTGAATCATTCAGTCATTCATGCATCGCCAGAGGTTTCACTCCGCTAAATCAGGGAATTTAACCAGAAGGACGAGGCGGTGCCGCGCTGAGCAGGGATGTCAAACAGGGAGAAGGTACCATACATTATTCAAGGCCATCATTAGGAGTTAATTCCTTATTCATTTCAAAAGGACCCTCTTGGGTGAGGTGAAATTTATTGTCAAAGAGCCCCTCAAGGCATGCAGTGTGGCGCAGGAAGACTCTTTGCTTATAGTCCCGTCGTGTTTTTGTTACTTCTGGATGTAAAGCACAAAATTGACCCCAGTCCCTTCCCACCTGGGTGTCTGTCCATCAGGGGTTCACCCTGATTCTTCAGCATGGGAGCCGTTCAGCAATGTGTTGTATGGGTCTACATTAGCAGAGGTGCAGTAACCATGAAGTGGATTAAATCCAGGTGAACATCTTCCAACATCTGCCTCCAAGTCATCCAGCTTCCTCTTCAGATCCGTCCAGTAAGATCAAGTCTTTGAGTGTCAGGTTCTTCTGTGGAGCAGGTGAAGGTTGAGTCCGGACACCCGGATAGACATTGGGAAAACATCCTGTGCACCAAGTTCCTCCCCTTGATCAAGGTGAGAAGGTAGATGGGAGGATGACCGAGGGTAGCCTCATAGATGCCGCTCATAGGGAGACCTCTGGGGTTGAGCTCCATGATGCGGAGGAGAGAAGATCTCCGGCAGTCCCAGACCGACATCCAAGAAGCTACAACTCTTTGTGGACCGGCAGGAGATCTCCACCCAGAAGAGAGAGTTCCATCGAATCCAATACCGAGACATCGGGATGAAGATCCGGGGAGGTTCTGCCGTTCAGCCTCTGTTGATGTTAATCAGATCGGCAATTCATTTCGCGGTTAATCAATAAATCAATAATGAGGTGCAGGTGTCCTCAGGGTCTCCCGGAAAGCATTTGTAGATAATTACGACCATTATTGACCGAGAGGTGCAGAAGAGAAGAAGTCCTCATCTTCATCTCTGCAGGCTTCTCCAGGCTACCTTCCATTCTGGTGCGTTGCAACCTTCTTGCACACCTTTCTCCATCTCTTCTCCACCTTCTGACCCAGACGGCTGTTGACTGAGCGCGTCTGTGAAGACCTTCAGAGGAAACGCTGGTATCCATGGTCCATGAATGTTTCATGGTGAGACGGGACCGTGATATTTAAGAGGCTAAATATCTAAAAAGGACATTATGAATTAATGTCCGAGCCGTGAGTCCGCAGAGGCGGAGTTATTCGCCGGCGCCCCAGATTCAGATTCTTCTCCAGGTTAAGTCTTCTCCACATTTACAGAGATCCTTTTTTTGTATCTTGTAGATACACAAGGTCAGAGTGAACTTGTCGAAACCGATTAGCCGTGAATGGAACCGCGGCGCTCGATGGGAAGAGGAAAATACTCTGGCCGGCGGTCCTTTAGAACCATGAAGGTGTCTGATGCGTCTACTGATTTCAAACCACGACTTGGGTTTTCACAAGACGGTACTTGAAATAGCACCTCAGACTTATATTCCAGCTCTCGTGAAATATTAAACATGACGTGGAAAGGATAGAGGCAGCATGGTGGCGCGGCGGTTCGCACTTCCTCCTCACAGCAAGACGGATTCCTGTTGGAGTCTCCACCTTCTCCTTGTGTCTGCATTTCCTTTAGGTTCTCCAGGTTCAGTGGAGACCCCTAAATTGTCCAGATGTGTCAATGTTCATATGTCTCTCTATGACCTGTGAATGAGAGCATACATGTATGGGTACCCGATAAGTCGTACAGATAATGGATGAATGGATGCAGAGACGTTAATCTTGAGTGGATTGGCTCAATCACCCAGGTCACCTAAGTACTCTTGTCCATCATGACTCATCAGTCAACATGATCTCCTCGCTCAAAGTTCAGGCACCTTGAGGTGCTCGTCCTTCTCCGAACCGCCAATTCACCGCTTCCTTGTTGAAGGCGGTGCGCTTCCGCTCCCCGGCAGCCGGTTCCACAAGTCGACTCCAATTTGACCCCCCGGCAAGCATTTACATCTTCAGTGTAGCCTGGCGGAGGGCCGATCGTCTCGTTCGTTTCCATTAAGCTCCACAAACATCTGCTTCCTGGTGCAGGACGATTTGGACACTGAGCCTTGTTAAAGTGGTTGTCTCGGTTAAAGAGCCCAGCGGAGCGTTCGGCCGACGGATCGATGGCGCCGGAGGGCGGCCGGCGAGGGGTCGCGAGAAGCTGCCGAGACGCCCCGCCTTGGGAAACTAAAAAAAAAAAAAGTTTCAAGACGCACCCCTTCATTTTTCAACCGCGCTGGTATTTCAGTGTTGGAAAGAGCTTCTCCTGCGAGACGGCGGCGCCACGCTTCTTTGTCCACCTCGGCCATATTTCAGGGTGACTCGGAGTGGGTTGCCTAAAGTGAATCAGCGAGAATTCATCGAGCTCCTTCGTCCTTATTTTCCCCTCCTGGGCTTTTGTGCCGCGAGTCAACTGTCGCTCTGCGAGTAGCGGCGCATTGGCATTCGGTCGGTATTCATGTTTCCGTCTGTTTGGATTCACATTTTTTTGTTGTTTTTTTTATTCCTCCCGCCGTTCCAAATCGCACGGCGGGGTAATTGAAGAGTCCGGGTTTTTTTCCCGAGCCGCGATAAAGGAAGTAATGGCCTTTCTTTGTGGTCCTGCGATGAGCCGGGCTCCGGCGCCGCCCCTCCACGGAAGTGACAATGAATGGATTCCGCCTTCGTAATCACTTTTATTTCATACGTCTATTTCTTTTTTTTTTTTTTTTTCCACTCCTCGCGCATTCACTCGATTGATTCCAGAAAGCGCGAGTTAAAAACCACCGGCGGAGGGAAAGCGGTCGATTGTTGAGAAGCGAATTATTTAAGAATGGATAGTGAATTAAAGTGGCAAGAAATGACCCGAAAAAGAGTCCGCATTTATAAAGGAATCAGAAATAGGCTTCGTTAACCAGACATGAACACCACAGGGACTGAATCCTCATTTCACAAACTTTATTCCTATCATTTTTTCATGTTGGTGTAACATCCACTCTTCCTCTCCGTGATTTAGCTAATCTGTCATGAATGCCTGGATGCAAAAGCAACCGGACTCCACAAGTGCGGTTTAAATGAAGGTTTAATAACTCTGAGAACTGTTCTGTTAGGCCTAGAAAAGCATACGACAGGGTGCCAAGAGAGGACCTCTGGTGTTGTATGAGAAAGTCTGGAGTGGTAGAGAAGTAAGTTAGACTGGTGCAGGACATGTATGCTTGCTGTGAAACAGTGGTGGGGTGTGCTGTAGGGGCAGAGAAGTTCAGGGTGGAGGTGGGACTCCATCAGGGATCAGCTCTGAGCCCCCTCTTGTTCGCAGTGGTGATAGACAGGCTGACAGATGAGGTTCGACAGGAATCTCCATGGACCATGATGTTTGCAGATGACACTGTGATCTGTAGTGAGAGCAGGGAACAGGTGGAGGTATGCTCTGGAAAGGAGAGGGATGAAGGTTAGTCGCAGCAAGACAGCATATAGCTGTGTGAAGAAGAAGTAAAGACATAGGTCCAAGCAGGTTGGAATGGGTGGAGAAAAGTGTCAGGGGGACTATGAGATCGAAGACTATCAGCCAGAAGGAGAGGAAAGGTGGAGGAGACAGTGATGAGATGGTCTACAAACGGTGATAATGACCCAAAGACAGTAGCCAGACCTGGAGGTCGCAGAGATGAAGATATTAAGGTTCTCTTTACCAGGATGGAGAGGATCAGGAATGAGTCCATCGGAGGGATGGCTCATGTTAGATGTTCTGGACAAAGACAGTGAAGGTTGGGATGGTGAATATATTGTCAGACGAATGCTGGGATTGGGGGTCTAGAGGAAGACCAAAGAGAAGATTGATGGACGTCGTGAGAGAAGATATGAAGTGAGTTGGTGTGAGAGAGGAGGATCCAGAGAATAAGGTTAGATGGAGAAGGTGGATTCGCTGTGGAGACCCTGAAGGGAAAAGCCCAAAGGAAAAGAAGAATGTGTCACATGGGGGCAGGACATGTATGACCTATACCAAAGTGATGACTGAGATGGTTTGGACATGAGCACTCTTCTGTTCATGTCCAAACCATGGTGAAGGTCTGGGTAGAAGGTTGCTGAAGGAAACTTTTGTTTGATGGAATTCTTCTGAAAAGGGGGGCATGTAGCATAATTAGCATATTGATATTAGCGCTTCCACCTCACAGCCAGAAGGTTGGATTCCCACAAGAGGCTTTTCTGCGTGGCATCGCCATGTTCTCCTTTGTCTGCTCAGGGTTCCTCGGGGTCCTGCAGGTTCCTCCCACAGTCCAAACACATGCAGGAGGTCCAGACGATAAACGTTATCAATACGGGCTGAATGAATGACATGTCCCTGCGTTGTCATGACAACAAGCTTCCGTTTCTGGTTCCTTTCCCGTTCGCAGTTGTCGTACGGCTCCAGCTCCCCCGCCTTGTCCAACCGCCAACGCTTCCCCACCTTCTTCCGCACCCACCCGTCGGCAACGCTGCACAACCCCACCCGCGTGCAGCTCTTCCAGAAGTGGAAGTGGACCAAGATCGCCACCATCCAGCAAACCACCGAGGTCTTCACGTC
The DNA here is from genome assembly GCF_037954325.1 of Fistularia commersonii. Lineage (NCBI taxonomy): Eukaryota > Metazoa > Chordata > Actinopteri > Syngnathiformes > Fistulariidae > Fistularia > Fistularia commersonii. The sequence continues at coordinate 1,252,313 of NC_141313.1, read as the reverse complement.
GGTGAGTCACGTGAAAAAGCAAGAATACATATTTCCTGCACCTCCCCTTCACCATCCGGGTCTCACTCCTTCGCTAATTTGCTTCTTCATTCGCAATTTGTCGGTATCGTCTAATTTGCCCCTTCACCGGAGTCTGCGCTGCCATTTGCCTCTTGTCACAGCTCCTCTCCGGCTCGCTGTTCTATTACCCTTCCTGTCCTCGGCATCCTAATAACGTCTGCGTGTCTCCTTGCTTGACAGACGCTGGATGATCTAGAGGAGAGGGTGAAGGAGGCGGGAATCGAAATCAGCGTCCGTCAAAGCTTTCTGACCGACCCCGCCGTGGCTGTCAAAAACCTCAAGGTGCGTTCGCCGCGCCGCCGTCTGAAAATAGCCGCCGTCAGCCGGCGCCTGGCAACGGAGCTTCCCTGCGTCCGCAGCATCAGTCGGGAACCGTGGAAAGGTCTGATGACAGAATGGACCCGAGCTGCCGCTCTTCAATAAGGAGAAGATAATCACGGCTTTTAAAAATTTGGATCCATAACGGCGGAAGGATGTTGTGATTGTCGTCATGAGTTTGTTTGTGACAAACAGCGTTTTTAAGAAGGTAGACTTCCTGAATCAAGCATACCGTTGTGCCTATATCGAACCCAGCGGAGGAAGAGGGACTTTTCTTCAGCATCTTCTCACGTAATTACCGTAATTTCCGGACTATCGAGCGCCCCTGAATAGCCGGACCAGCTAAAAATAACTAACTAAATCCATGTGCACATATTTAGGCCGCGGGTGTCCGCCTGGTACATTGAGACATTTACACAGAAACATTTTTTTAACATGATGTGAAAATGATAGGGTCAGCATGCTGGTGCAGCGAGAAGGATTCCAGCTGGAGGTCTCTGTGTTGAGTCTCCACATTCTCCTTGTGTCTGCATGTCCTTCAGGCTCTCCGGGTTCCTCACATCGTCCAAAAACACGCCGAGACCCTAAAATTGTCCAGACGTGTTCGTAGTCAATGTCTCTTTTTGACCTGTGAATGAGAGCATACAAGTACGGGTACCGGATAAGTTGTATAGATATTGGATGAATGAATGCAGAGAAGTTAATCTTGAGTTTGGCAGGTTGGCTCGATCACCAAGGTAACCTAAGTACCATATTTTCTGGATTTTTGAGCGCACCTGAATACAAGCTGCACCGGCGAAAAATAGCTAAATAAATGTATATGTACATATAAAGGCCACACTTGTCTATAAGCTGCAGGTGTCCACCTTGATATCTATACACTGTTAATAAAATACATATCGGCATCATCCACAAATACGCACCGGAAAGTCCTTTTGTTTCCGAACAGGCCGATGAAAAAGATGAACCATAAAAAACAAGAGGGAAACTCCATCCATCTATTTTCTATTCCCGCTTTGTCCTCCTCCAGCGGATCACTATCTTGGCCTTCCTCCCGCGCACTAAAACCGTTAAAGTCGTCTTCTTCGCTGTCAGAATTGAACGTCCCCGGAATTTCACGCTCATTTCATCTGTCCGATGTGACGAGGCTAAATGTTTTAGCGGCGTGAAGCTCGCTCACCCCAGAAAATCCATAAATCAGCCGCATCGTTGTTCAAGCCGCAGTTTTCAAAGCGCGTGAGTAAAGTAGCGGCTAATAGTCCGGAAATTACGGTACCCGTTATGACGTATTTTAATGATTATTAGCCTCCTAATTCCACTAAGAGGACGTAACAGTTGGTCATTCTACTGCTTTCTGACTTTTGCAAACTTGTTAGCGCCCTCCTGTACTAGCAAAGCCCCTGGCACCAAAGCCGAGCATACCCAAAGAAGACTGGTTTCACAATTAAATGTAGTTATAGACAGAAGTGTAGAAGTGTAGTAAGGGGACAGAAGTGATGATAACGACATGCCGGTCAAAGCATCCATTTTCTTCCGTGACATGTATCTGGGTGCTGATCAGTGCCTTTGTTTTAAGGGATGGTGACTCACAGCTTCAGATGGTAACTAAAAGACCAGCTCGCCAGAACCTCCGTCTTGGCCTTCCGCCCCTTCCCTCTTCGCGCACATACCTTTTAGCATGACCTTGCGAAACAACCCTGCCGTGTTTCAGCGCGAAGGTTAATTAGCCGCTGCTCCAGAAACCATGGCAACCGCGTGGACGTCACCAGTAGCGAGCTTCTACCGCGCTTTCGGTGGATGTAGCTTTTCCGTCCAGCCTGTTGCGTGACCCTTGTTTGCTCTCTCTCCCTTTCAGCGCCAAGATGCGAGGATTATTGTCGGCCTGTTCTACGAGACGGAAGCCAGGAAGGTCTTCTGCGAGGTAATTTGTTTTTCTCTTCTGATACCGGGGCTTCGAATTTGATTTTATTGGGTAAACTCCTCGTCGGGCAATCGGTGGCTGAAGGGACAGGGTCGCATGCGCGCAATTGCAATCAAGTGGTGATTGCTACAGGTTTCATCAGCCGGGTCGGGTGTTTGAAGCGTGTCTTGAAGGCCCAGAAGGTCCCGGCGGGAAAAGGCATCCCGGCAACACGCTATAGCTCTCCAGGAAGCCTTGAACAGAAGGTACCTTTATGGAGTCTGAACCTTCACCTGAAGGAGCGGTGGGTTCTTCTCAAGGTTTCCCCCGGACGTCTACGCTCCTCACCCCATCTGTTAGGCTACCCTGCAGGGGAAGTATCTGACCTCCTTCTTTCTCTCTGGACCCAGAGGTCATGACCAGAGTTGGGACGTGGATGGAATGGTAGCTTAAGAGCTTTGCTTTCCTTCCTTGCTTAATTCTTCATAATGGATTGATTAACATACACATCAACGCCACTGATGCACGTGTCCAGAACCGTCCGAGACCCCAGGATACTTACTTCAACCTCTCCAAGGAGTCCTTCCCTTCCAATCCAGGAGGGACAAGCCATCGATTTCTCAGACCGAGCCGAGTCTCCTCTGATTTGGAGCTGCAGAGTTTCTTTTTTCCTGCTCCGCAGCTGCACTCTGTGCCGGCCTCTGCAGAAAACCTTACCTTGCAATCTCCTCCCTTCCAACTCCACCGACCAATTCCATCTATGGACTTCACGACAGGAGGCGGAACCGCAGGGCAGCGTTTGCGGCACCTAGCAAAGCCTGTTTCGGACCTCCCGAGGTTTTCTTAATGCACCGTCAAAAAGGCGAAAGAGCCCATCAGAGCTCGGCACCTTCGGCATCTCGGACTTGGACGCCGCTTAAAGAGCTGTTCGGACCCTCAGAAGAAAACAGCGGGAGCCACGAAACCCTTTTGACATCTAAAATGAAGATAACGCTAGTCCCCTTTATGCTATGGATAAAGAAATAAAATAAAAAAACTGAAATCGATGAACTGCTACCAAGAAGATGAAATTCTATTTCTGCAAGCATTTTGAACTCCGAAACAAGGGGGAAAAAAAAAAAGTCCGCTGTCACCTCAAATAAAAAAAGGTCTATTTCCCCAAACGCTGCAAAATTTATATATATTTGCAAATGAAATAGGCGATTAAAATCTGCACCTCACGGCTGTAAAAGCGAGACAAATGGCGTCGCCGGCGGGCGCCGCTCATCGGAGGATGAGGCGCATAATTTGAGCGACAAGATATTAAACATTCATTTTAATGTTACAAGATCGCCATCAACTTCAAATTTAGAATCGCGATTTAAAAACAAGCTAATTCAAATTAAATTAAAACTCATTATCTATTTCCCGAGGCCGCGGCGAAGCGAGCGGCTCCTGCCGATGAACCACCAGCCCACGTCTGCATTCGGACACCAAACACCGGTGAGGTGCAGTCGGGGGAGGCAGGACAAGGCCGTGCCTCACTTGCAGATGTCGGAAAGGAAAAAAATTTAAAATGAAACAAAGAATGTAATGGTTATATATATCAGTGATTTGCACTATGAAGGTATTTTTTCATTTCACTTCACCAGTTAAAATGGCCGGATTGTCACATTTAGTGTTTAAATACTGAGGAGAGACGTGAGGTGAGGCAGCCGACTGTTGAGCCTCACCGTAGTAGTGACGTGTCGTTGGCGAACATAACGGCTCTATGAGCGGCTCTCCAGTAAACGACGGGAGCTGACTCCTGATTGGTGGGCCGACTCCCCACCAATCAGGAGCCGGCTCCCGTCGAGACGCTTTTTTATCTCTTGAAGGCGCACGTGATTGGTCAATACGGGTGGTGTCGTCTCTGTGGCTTCACTTGGTGTTTCTAAATCCCAATCTTCAGTAGAGGCTGCTGATCTTTTTATTTTTGTTTTACAGATTTTAATTTATATTTTTTGCGTGTTTTTCAGGAGTTCTGTGTTGTTTCAGTCTGAATTGATTAAAAGTTGATGGGTAAATAGTTAAAAGTTCTTGTATTTTATAGTTTATTAATAGCACTGAAGAGTTAATATTTATAATTTATTTTTAATTTCTAATTATTCTATTTTGTTGTTTTTGCATTTTTTTTCAGGGATTCCGTGTTGTTCGACTTTAAATTTGTTGAGTGTATAAAAAGCTAAAATGGTTTTGTATTTTATAATTTGTTTTTTGTAGATTTATATTTCGTGTGTTTTTCAGGGATCCTGTGTTTCACTTTAAATTTGTTACGTATAAAAAACTAAAAGTTTATTCTTTTATTTCATAGTTTATTTGTTGTTGCACTGAAAAGTAAATATTTTTAATTTACATTTTGTTGAGTCGTGTGTTTTTCAGGGATCCTGTGTTGCTTGACTTTAAAGTTGCTCAGTATAAAAAAGTTAAAAGTTTGAATTAGTCAAAAGTTCACTGTAGAGCGAAAAAATAAAGGCTATTATAATATAGTAGTATAATACATTTTTTTATGAATCATTAATTCATTTTGTGCATAATGTTACATTATTATTGGTAATATGTCGATTAAAGCAACAAAAAAAAATCTAAAGAGCCGTTTGGGAGCTGAAAGAGCCGGTTCTCTAAAAAGAGCTGGAATTCCCATCACTGCAACGTAGACTGACTGCTAGCATGATCTGCACTAAGACAGTATCGCCGACGCCTTGTATGTCGCTATTAAAATGTCGAAACACTTTTGCTGGATGAACTACATTGCTAATGTATCAACAACCGCATGTGTGTTTGTAGCTTCTTGCGCTGATCGATCAGAAAACGGCCGCCGAGCGCCGCTAAGTGAGGCACGCCGTCCTCCTGCCTCATGGTAGCGGGCGCTCCTGATTCCAGGCATTCTTCTTGTGACCCCTCGGCTGCAGAATACAGCGAGGACAAGCTCGAGTTGGTGAATAATAAGCTGCTCTGTAGGGTTCATAAGTTTGTAAATCTGATTGTGATGGCGTCAGACACGTATGCCAAAGTTAGCCTTCCAGAAAAAACATCAAATTGTCCAAGAATTAAAAGCCAAAATGTTACAAATGCACAAATTCAATGCAAATGCATTTGTAATGAGGAATAAATTCAGTTATTTAACATTAAGGAGTCGTTCCATGTGGCCCTTTGAGGACAATCATGATGCTGAAAATGAGTTTGACACATGTGCCCAAAACAATGACTCACTATGGGTGGCATGTGTCAAACTCAAGGCCTGTGGGCCAATCGTGGCCCGCCACATCATTTTATGTGGCCGTGAGAAGGTCTTAAAAGCTCTGGTAGTCTTAAAATAAATAAGTCAAACGCGTGGATTGTGCTTTAAGGAGGAAAAGCGGTGTTTCTTTTGTGTTGTAAGGCGGCGTCGGTTGTCAAAGTACAATCTACGTCAGCATTCTGACACCTATGCTAAAGTTAGCCTTCCAGAAAATCTACATTTTTATTTGTTTTTTTTTCACTTTTATTATGTTTTTCTCTACACCAACAACGGATTCATATCATGATTAAAAAAAATAAAAAAATAAAAAATATAATAATATAAAATAATAATATAAAATATATATAAAATAAAATGTAATAAAATATAATAAATAATATAATATAATGAATGATATAATAATATAATACAATAATATAAAATATAATAATTATTGTTTTATATTATTTTATAATAATATAAATATAAAACTCATCAGGATTTTTGTTGGAAATCCAAGTAAAAACTAGTTAACATTATTTATGTACATTTTTACACATGTAATATTTGGGATTTGAATGAAAAATAAATTCAGTTATTTATCATTAAGGAGTATTTACATTTCTTTTACATTAAGTATACTGTTACCGCGCTAATGGTTTTATTTCAGCTTATTTCAGACGACACAAAACAAAATGAGGAAATTGAGGTAAAAGTAAGTTTCCAGCTGGCGAACGCGCCTTTGAGTTGGCGGCGAATCGCTTTACATCGGCAAATATTTCCCGCCAGTGTTTTTCCTCTCTAAGGATTCAAGGATTCGAGACTTTTTACCGTCGTTACACAAAACGAAATTTAGAGATTGCGACTCTCAGGTTGGGTGGAATCAGAATCCGAATACTTTATGGATCCCAGGGGGGGAAGTTGATTTCGCTGAAAGCTGCTGCTGCTACAGAGTCAAGTGGGGAAGAATCAAAATAGAACTCTGTATAAAAATTAAAACTATGATAGCGAATAATTAAAATAAAATAAAAAGAGCGGTAAAGATCGAAAGAAATGAATAAAAATAAGGTTAAGGTTGTCATACAGTTAAACATTCATTACTTAGAAGACAACGAATCTGTCGCACATAAACAACTGTGAAAAGCAACAAAACGGCGATAGCAGCTCTCTGGGTTTAAGAAGACAGAAAAAAATATAAGACCAAAAATATATTTTCAAAATAAATCAGTAAAAAAATACTAAAAATATTTTTTGAAAAATATTTTAGAAAAAAAATTAAATAATATATAAAAAAATACCTAATGAATACATATATAAATTGTATGAGGAAGTCTGGAGTGGCAGAGAAGTATGTTAGACTGGTGCCGGACATGTATGCTCGCTGTGAGACAGCACGGTGTGCTGTAGGGGTAACAGAGATGTTCAAGGTGGAGGTGGGACTCCATCAGGGATCAGCTCTGAGACCCTTCTTGTTTGCAGTGATGATGGACAGGCTGACAGATGAGGTTAGACAGGAATCCCCATGGACCATGATGTTTGCGGATGACATTGTGAAGCCAAACAAAAGTCAGTTTGGTTGAACTTCTTCAATTCATTCAATCCTTCAATAACCCACTGTTTAATTTTGTTCTCTAACTGTGACCATCTCTGTTTGCGGATGACATTGTGATCTGTAGTGAGAGCAGACAACAGGTAGAGGAACATCTAGAGAGGTGGAGGTATGCTCCGGAAAGGAGAGGAATGAAAGCTAGTCGCAGCAAGACAGAATATATGTGTGTGAACGAGAGGAACTCGGGTGGAACGGTGAGGCTACAGGGAGTGGAGATCAAGAAGCTGGAGGATTTCAGGTACTTAGGGTCAACAGTCCAGAGCGTAGGAGAGTGTGGAAAAGAGGTGAAGAGACGGTCCAAGCAGGTTGGAATGGGTGGAGAAAAGTGTCAGTGGTACAAAGAGATAGAAGAACATCAGCCAGAATAAAAGGAAAGGTGTACAAGACAGTGGTGAGACCAGCGATGATGTTTGGACTAGAAACTGTTCCAATGACCAAAAGACAGCAGGCAGAACTAGAGGTTGCAGAGATGAAGATGTTGAGGTTCTCTTTGGGAGTGACCAGGATGGAGAGGATCAGGAATGAGTCTATCAGAGGAACGGCACACGTTAGATGTTTTGGAGAGAAGGTCAGAGAAGCCAGACTGAGATGGTTGGGTCATGGACAGAGGAGGGATAGAGAATATATTGGTAGATGGATGCTGGAATTGGAGCTGCCAGGCAGGAGGTCTGGAGGAAGACCAAAGAGAAGGTTTATGGACGTAGTGAGAGAAGATATGAAGGTAGTTGGTGTGAGAGAGGAGGATCCAGAGAATAGGGTTAGATGGAGAAGATTGACTCGCTGTGGAGACACCTGAAGGGAAAAGCCGAAAGAAGAAGAATACATATATAAATATCCTGAAAGAAAAAACTGTACTTTACGTGAGCGTTCGAAACGTGGATTCTGAAGCAGGAATGCGTCGTAGAAGCGCTCGTCCAGTCGGCGAAGAAACGGAGAACCTTCCAGTGAAAAGGTCTGAGCTCGGTATCTGAAAATCCTCACGCCTTGAAAGCGTCCTCAAGGTCATCGCCGTCTTTTAACGTCCAGTCGGAGCCTCAAGCGAGGCCATGCATGTTAAAATGTCCAGCCGATAGAAATGAGAAGCAGGTTTTCAGACGCTTCTCCCTGCCGTTCGCCGTCGAATACTATCACAACCGTGCAGCAGGTCTGGGATTTATTATCCCGGGGACGCAGGAGGTCGAAAACGTCCCCCTCGAAAATTGAAGTTTTCCGTCGCCCCGCAGGTGTACAAGGAGAAGCTGTTCGGGAAGAAGCACGTCTGGTTCCTCATCGGCTGGTACGCCGACAACTGGTTCAAGATAAAGGACCCGTCCATCAACTGCACGGTGGAGCAAATGACGGAGGCCGTGGAAGGTCACGTGACCACCGAGATCGTCATGCTCAACCCGGAGACGGTGCGAGGAGCCTCCAACCTGGTAGGACGCAAATTTAAAATGAATTAACGCGGCTTTTTTTTTTTTTGTTTGTTTTTGTCGGCCTTTTTCTGCTGTAGAGAAACTAAATATGTGTTGCGTTGATTTAAATCAGGGGTTTCAAGTGGGCCGGACCATTAAAATGGTAGCATTCTTAGCAATAAATAACCAAAATATCATGTCTTTCCTCTGTTTTGGTGTAAAGAAGTACAAGGACATGAAGGGAAATCTTGGAATTTAATGAATAATCCTTTTACAAAATATTTCATGAACACCTTATATTTCCTCTGCAAAAACGTGTAATTTACTTTTATCATTCACATGTTTGCAACTGATCCCGCTGATCGTACAAAGGCACAAAACTTTCACAAGACTTGTATGCTTCAAATACCCGAGTGTCCACATAAGGAGGAAAATATTGAAAAATATAGTAACGCACTTGGAGATTAAATGAGACTTATAAAGAAAGGGATTTTTAAACCATTTACACATATAAAATCTAAATTGAATCCCCGCCTACACCTTACAAACTAAAAAGAGTGCTATTAAATGTGTAAGGAAGAAAGATTTCACCTGTAAATGTGTAAACTTCATCCATGAAACATGCAAACACACACAATACATACTGAAAATGCATGGAGTTGCATGAACAGTAGAATTCCAACATACTAGTTTGTAGGGAAGCTGGTGACTGACATTAAATTGCACATTTTCGTTAGCAATTAGCTCGCTGGTTTTTACCGCTGCAGCACTGATTTCTCAGCTCTGGGTGAAAGTGGACGCTGTTTCCTCAGACCGGCCAGTGATTGGTTGATCTTATCTCTTCTCAGTTTCTTTGCAAGCTGTCATATTTTTGATGAGTCTCGTAGCGGCGCCGTATATTATATTCCTTAAATACCGAAACTTGTTGCAAACGCGCCGAGCACAAAGGTTTCCCGTGCGTCTCCGTAAATAAATAGGATCTAGTCCGTTTTTCTTTGAAAATTCTACACTCTTTAACTACTTTTCTGTTTTGATAACGACATTTTGGCTAATCCAAGACAACAGGGTGGAAACAACATGCTAACAAGCAGCAGGTGGTGCATTGCTAACCTCTGCTGATTGGTCCGTCTCAGTGATGCGGATTGTCGTCTACTCTGACCGGAATAGTGCGCCCCCTAGTGGCAAATTCTGGAATTGCACGCAATTCAAAAAATTAAATCCTTGTCTTTTATGCATTTTTTCACTTTCAAATTATCCAGCGAGCCGGTTCTGAAATGACATTTCTGCAAGAAGCAAAACATGTTGAGCTCGTTGGGTTGAAGGTGACTTTAAAGCAAAATACTCAAAGTCCTTCTCGTACAGCCGCCCCTTCAGATAAAAAATCACTTTAAATGTATTTTTTAAGATACGAAACGCGATTTGAGCCAATTTCATCCTTGAAATACGAGAGCGAGAAAATCAAAACTCGATGCGCCAAGCGAGCTTCCAAAATACTCCAATGCTCACCTTGAAGAACGCCATCATTTTAGATCTTTGTGCTTATTTTTTTAAATAATCTTCACCATAAGAAAGAAAGCCCAGAAAGAAGATGCTTTCTGTGGAAAGGAAGCAGGAAATAATAGCAAATAATGTGTATTGATATCCTTCTTTTTCAGGATTTTTCTATATTAATATAATTATTTTGTAAGTTTTTTGGGGGGGGGTTTGTGGAGCAATTTATTTGTTTTCTGTTATTTTAAATATGAACAATTTATTTAAAATAAGAAAAAAATCAACCTACAAACCAACTTCTGGAAGGAATTAAATTTATCTGGATTTATGAAGAAAAAAAAAAAAAGGCAAAATGAAATTATCGCCCCCTCTCGAAAAATCACATTTTTTTTTTTTAGATTTTTTAAGATCACCAAAAATCTTCAAATATAGATTCTCTTTGGGACGCAGGAGGACGGCGAGGATCAGGGACGGTAAAGATCTGGGTAGGAGGATGCTGAGGTTGGAGCCTCCAGGCAGGAGGTCTGGATGAAGAGGAGATGGTTAGACGGAGGCAGATGATTGGTCGTGGAAAATGGGAAGTTTCACTTCCTCATTTGTCCTTGTGGACTGAGTTTCGGTCTTGGGCTTTCAGAGACTCCAAGCCTACAAGGTGAGATGTTGGGGTGTCAATTAAGGATGGTACTTTTGTGGATCTTTAAGCAAACGCGCTGCGTCTCCTGTGAAACCTCCCGAAGGTCAGCTGTCAGAAGGAACCCGAGCGATTCGGAAGAGACTCCCCGAAGCTACCGAGGCGACGGCGAGACACCGCTAGATTTAACAGCCCGGATGTGCGAAGGGTGACCTTTTCCCGGACGGACACATCTCCGTCGGTACCTTGCTTTATCACGTCGGTCCTTCTGTCTGTTCCCGCCGAGCAAAAGGACAGCGTCGACAAGAAGGTCCGGAGGAAGCAGCAAAGGGAGCGTGGATTCCTCTGCTAGCCTCAGAGGTACATCAGCAGGAGATGGCTCACAAAGGCGGCGCCATACTTAGCGGCATCACTGCTGGATGTCACAAAGAAAACGGTATGCTTTCGATCTGGTTGGGCGAACGGAGAAAACTTCTATGAGCTGATGATCTTTTGATGCGGGATATGAGGCCCACAAGACATCGCAGGAAGGCGCGGTGATGCTTGGAATGCAGGGAACGCCTTCTGACCGACAGCGAGGTGTGCCGTACGCCGGGCTGCTGATGCCTCGTTGGGCAAACGGTGCTCGAGTAAACCCTCCAGAGGTTTGTTTTGTGACCACAATTCCAGAATTGAAAGAAAAGGGTACTCATTTCCCGAAATTCCCAAATAGATGAACCTCTTTTTTGCGATCGAGCCTCGAACGGCCTCTTCTGCTAAATGGATGGAGTTGTATCATCGTGTACGCTGATGAGAGCATACAAGTACTAGTACCAGTGACTGCGCTGGTAGGTGCTCTGCAGAGAAGCCCAAGGGGTTCTGGTGATCCTTACCACTCGCCGCAGGCGTCTGCGGTCCAGAAAGGCGGTGCTGCCATACCACGCGGTGATCCAGCTGGTCAGGATACTATCTTAGGTGACATGCCAAACTTCCTCAGGAAGTACAGCTGCCATTGAGCCCTTCTGACCGTCCAGGTGGTGTTGAGGGACCAGGTGAGGTCCCCCCTTATGTGGACACTCGGGTATTTGAAGCATACAAGTCTTGCTACCACGGTGACAGCCGTGCTGGAAGGGGGCGGTCGGCGAAGGGTGGCGGTTCGACATGTCAAATCCGCCATCGCGTCCTGGACTGTCGTCAGATGTGTCTCTCAGCAACAGGAACCAGTGTGACACCATCAAACGCCTTCTGTTCTTCTCTGAAGCCTCTCCAGAGGCTGTCATTTTCTGATTCTTGAAAAAACATCTTTGATGTCTTGTCAGTTTTTTTTTTACATGTTTTTGCTGCCGGCAGCGGGTAAACAAGAAAAGTGTCGGATGGTTGGAGCTACAAGTGCGAGGACAAATCTGCAGCTAGAGAAGCAAAGGAATGAGTTGATGAGTGAGTTGAAAGCGGCGTGGAACTCCCCGCTTCTCGTCCCAACAGCTTCTTCTTCTTGTTCCTCGATGTAAGCTGTTCTCTTTCTACAACCCAAAGTGCTCAGTTGAAACTGCACATCTAGATTTTGAGCACAGTTGCCTACCAGTTTTAATGTCTAAACTCTTATTTGGCCTCCCGAGGCCTCCGCCAGAACTGGGTTTTGGAAACATTGATGGTGAAGACACGAGTGTCCACCGGAACAAGAGCAGTGAAATGCTAGAATGCCCATCGTACTGGCTAATTTTTACGTTGTTTCTTTTGGAATGCTGTTGGGATCCAGTACCTACAGGTACTTGTACTACATTGTCCAAAGGATCTGTGCAAGTGGACTTTATCAACTCTTCAAATAACCACTACTTTAGCCGATGTGTTCCGCCCATAGACTTCGGTATTCACCTAAAATCTAATCAATACCAGATGCAGACTCCAGCAGACACTTCGAGGAGGTTCCTCCTCTCATACCAGAGGCATCTTCAGGTCTAACCGGCTGTGAGCAGTGTAGCTTCTGGGGTCGGGGGTCGGCCTACACCGGAAGGGTTCCTTATGTTCGTGAGTTTGTTGTTTGGCAGCGACTGCCCTGCCGCCAAAGACTCACTAATGCATTTGGTAAAACAGTTTCTTGGACTGGGCCGAGGCCCGGCAGCGGGTCACAATCCAGCTCCACTTCCAAGAACTCGTACCTTTGTTTCCCAAACAGCTCCCTGCAGCCTTAGAACCCAAAGAAGTCCTCAAGGACAGAAACCCAGTCCGGTTACCAAGGACTTCCTTCATTTCCTTCGGGATCAACTCTACAAGGACCTGGACAACCTTCACAGATGCGCCGGTTGACCGTTTAACGCCGCATGCAGCTACTTGTGACTATTTACACAACGGGCAGACCACCACGTCCATATTTTCCTGATAAACAAAGCGCTCTTCCCGTTAATCTGGATTTATCCACCGCTAAAAACAGCCTCGGGTGATGTCGCTTGTGATTCCAGGCGACGTCCCATCAAGTCGTTAAGCACCAAACCGTTCGCGGTGAAGTTGCTTCCTGGTTAAGAGCTGCTCTTCGCTGATCTGGGAAGACTTTGGCCTCGGACACGAGTCCGCACGTTAGCCTCGACGGCCCGCGAGCCGCTCAGCCGCCGCGAAGCGAAGCCGTAAACAAGGCCAATTACGATTTCGGAAGTCGTCAAATAGCAGGCGGCGTCTTCATTTGTTTCCCTTTAGCGAGATTATTTTATTCGCCCGGAAACGCGTTGATCTTTTACTGCAGTGAGACACCGAATGCTGAATCATCCGTCGGGCGGCCAGGATTTACTGCCGTCACAGATGATGAGGACTCATCCCGTCCACTTAGCGGAGCCGGGGAAAAGAGAGACGCCACCGGGCTCATGATGGACGGGAAGCACCTCCGACAGGACCAGCCGGCGCTCGCCGCAAATGAGAATGACCTCCAGGATGGTTTTAATGGCGGAAATAAAAGGATCTGCAGAAAATCAACTTTTGCAGCGGCGCTGTAGTTTGAGCAGAACAGTCGTTTTCCAGGGTATTTTGGCCGCTCGCAAGTGGCAGCTCTTATGTAGCTTGAAATTCTCCTTTTTTTTTTTTTTTTTTTATTCTTATTTTGTGGCAAAGTTAACCATTTTTAGGTTCCTTTTCAAAGTATCTCATATCTTTCACAATTTTCAGTTTTTTAAATTTACATCTTAAAATTTCAAATGCTGTAAATAATAATAATAATTATTATTATTATCATTGTTTTTATTATCATTATCATAATCATCATCATTATTATCATTATTATTATCATTATATTATCATTATCATTATTATCATTATTATTATTATTATTATATTATCATTATCATTATTATTATTATTATCATTATTATTATTTTACCATGTTATTATCATATTATTGCAAGTATTGTTGATAATAGTGATGATACTAGCAATGATAATCATAATAATATAATAACTATTATTATTATTGCTGTTTGTAACAATAATGGCAATTATAATTATAATTATAATATAATAATATAAAGATAATAATAAAATAAAAATAATGGTCCTCAGCTGGATTGGTGCAGGGGGTCTTTCAGTGATGTTATAATAATAATTATTATTGTTATTTTTATCACATTCTTGCTATTATTAACAACAACGATAACAATAATAATGAAGATAATAATAAAATAAAAATAGAGGTCCTGAGCTGGATACATGCAGTGGGGTTTTGTGTATTTACATATGATTTATATGTATTTATATTTGATCTGTGAATGAGAAAATGAGCAGTTGGATGTTTTTATTGGATGTAAGAATGAGAAGGTGAATGTTCGGATGTTTAATTTGTGTTTGTATGATTTGTGTCTGCAGCCCCTTTGCAACCGTGGCCGCTAAATGGTAGAAAGGACGACAATACAAGAATTATTATTATTAGCAGCATTAGCATTAGCGCTGGCAGTATTGATGTCGTTATTGTGATTTTGTTTCTAATCGCCGTGGAGCGTCAGAAAAAGAAAAGCCTTCCTCTTCACGGCTCAGCACGACTGAGAGGGGAGTTTATTCCTGAAAAGACTTTTTAAACGACGGCGGCGGCAATTACCTTCCCCGAGCTCCTCTGGGACTCACCTGACGCCGCGCACGAACGTGCATTCGGCGCGATTTGAGCGAGGAGAGTTGGCGAGGGAGCCGATCAGAGGAATCGGGCAGATGGGGCCTTTTATGCCATTTGGACGTTTTCCTCCGAGGAACGTTTTATGTAACACTTTTCTGGATCGGAGCAAAGAACGGACGCCTGCGTTTAAAGAGGACGGATCCGACTTCCGCGGAGCTTCGGCCACGATCGTCTCGTTTAGCCCTCGGCTAGGCTAATGAAAACAAAATGAGTCTTGCAAGATCTTCTTTGAAGATCTCATCAGACTGAGTTAACCACATTTAGATGGTTCACAGATGACCCCGGCATCGCATTTTAAACTCTCTCTATCAAGGGAAGTCTATCAGCCATAGTTTGTGGCTCATTTGCAAATTGAAATTCAATGCAGGCTAGCTAGCAAACAGAAAACGCGCACATCAGTCGGAAATACTTCTAAAGATTCTGCAGGTCTGCGAAGATCTGGATGAACCCCGCCGATGCAGGATTGTCTGCTGACCGCAATCGGTCGGGCTGCTCCGGAGTGGATTTAAAAAATTAAACAAAGACTCAAACCTCCTTTTAGCATCGTCATTAGCATCAGGCTACCGCGGAGCGAGCCGCTCCTCTGCTGCCACTACCACCAATTTGGAAAAGGGATCACATGGTCACCGTGAAAACTTCCCACACGTTATCAGAAGGTAAAAAAAGGCAGTTAAATTGAAAAATATAGATTTTGAAAGCTCAAGGTCCAAATCATCTTGTCTTCTTGGCAAACTTGAGCTTCTTCACTTGAACGTCTTCATGTGAAGAAATTCAAGAGGCTTCTTCAGCTCTGATGACCTGTGAGGAGTTTCCAAATATAACCGCAAGGTTTTTGGGCGTGTCTAGAGTGGATCTGCAGAAGCTAGCTGTAAGGGAGGGTCGCTATGCTAACAGGACTGTCATTGGTTGGAACAAAAGAGCAACTCAGTGGGATTACCTGGATCAGAATGTGAAAGGTGAAGCTAAACAGAAGCGTGAAACCTGTTGGATCCCACCAACTGAGGCTGGTGTGGATGTTTCCGGGGGTGCAGAAGGTCCTGGTCCATCTCTGAACAAAGACCCTCCACAAACATACAATGCCGTACTGGGATCCATAACAAGACGTATTTGCACAAACTGACCTGACCCAAACCCCATCTGCATCTTTTGTTCCAACCAACAACACCTAGCTTACACCTAGCTTACACCTGGCTTCTGCAGATCAACTCCATTGTTTACACAACAAGCCACCATAAGCTAAACCCGGCGGTTCTATCGGGAAACTCTCCACAGGTCATTAGAAGTGAAGAAGCCTCCAGGATGACGGGCTGAAACATCTTCCAGTGAAGAAATTCAAGTCCAGTTGCCGAGACGAGAAGAATCCGACAAGAGTTCACCACGAACCGGATGACTGAGAACCTCCAGGGACCTTAGGAAAGCTAGTTTTTCACCCTAACGTAATGGATCAGGATAAACGGGACGGATGATGAGTGAATGAATGAATGAATGAATGAACGAACAAACTTGAGATTGCGCGGACACGTCTTCACCAAAATGGATGTTCGGTCTCCCGCGGCGTGTCCGAAGTATGGATCCGACCCCGTGTTCCTCCCCTGGAAGTTGTTTATGCTCAGTGTTCCATCCCATAATTTCACCTGACAATAGTTTTAATACGATGCGGCGGGATATACCGAGTCCGGCAGAGACGGCGGCTGTCACAGGATAACAGATTGCGGCAGGACATTCGGCCATTCGCGGTTGCGCCGCGGCTCCGGTTCATCCTCGCCTCAGGATCTATTTCCCCCTGAAGACTCCAGAACAGCCACGCCGGGAAGATAAATGCATGTTTGCCTTTCGGCGTATCTAACGCACCTGCCCGGCGCTCCCGTCGTGGATCATTACGCCGAGCCTTTCGCTCCCAAAGAGCCGGGCCATCGTTCAGCGCCGCTAATTGATACTTATTAATGTAACGACGTGTCACAACATATGAACCCGTAATGAGGGCTAATTGTAAATATGGAAATGCGTCATCCGTCACGCAGACGATGACCGCGAGTGGATGCCCGAAGTGACCCGTGAATGCGAGGGTGTCCGGGAGGAACGGCCGCCGCTTCTGCCGCGTGGTTCGCTTTGAGATTCCCAGTTGGGCATCGGATTCATTTGGCTCGATGACGCTTTGGAAGTCGGCGAAGGTGCAAAATGGACCTTGTTCGGGAGGTCCTTGGCGTCGGCAGGATTAAATAAAAGTCATACGATTCACAAGGAAGTGACCGGCCCGTGGACTTGCGCGATAATTGCGATGCATCAGGCTTTAATTACCGCCCGCTACTTCTTTTCATCATAGCGCTAACTATTAGCAACAACAATCTGAGTCCCGGACTGTGAAACAGGTGTCCCCGATCCTGCGTCAATAAGCTACATCACCCGCGACCTCCCTGTGGACGCTGCCCTTCCCCCAAAAGTCAGCTTTTCCCGCCGCCTCGGACTATCTGATGGTAAATAATTGATGGAATGACTGAGCGCTAAAGGGTCGGCGTGCCGGAGGTGCCCGGTCGATCGTGTCCGACCTGATGAGTTTGTTTTTGAGGGCGGCAAGGAGAGGGCGAAAGGGACGGAGCTTGTTTTCGTGCAATCGATTCTCGGCTCTTGTGCGATAAAGTTCATTCACTCTCCTCCGGAGACGTTAACATTTATCTCCAAATACCTCTTCCATCGGGAGTCCTACAAATAAAATTTTTGAGGATCATAAATGAGCTGTTAAAGCGTCACAAGAGTCGACCCCTTCGCTTTCAGCACGGTCCTGAGCTCCTAGCCGCTTCTGGCTAGCCGCCTCTGACTAGCCGCTTCTGGCTAGCCATCCTGTTTTGGCAGCTCCAACCTCAGCCTCGTCTCCATCCTCCTCCCGTGAGGCGGACGTTTAAAATGAAACTACTTTGACGTCGCCGCAAATAAGACAAAGCGTCCTGTGGATGCATCGGGTCGTGAGCATTAAATTGAAAGAAGCTCATCAGCAGTAGGGAAAGAAATATATCACGCCCCGGAGCCGTGATCTACAGAGGAGACATCAAATCACATCCATAAATCGGTCACGACGTACAGATTTAGGAGGATCTCGCCTGGCTGGAGGTTGCAGTCCAATAATATCAGGACCGTAAAGTGACACCAGTTATGAATCCAGTCGTTATCGTCTAAAGTACTGAAGAATCACAAAGGCATACAAGTCCAGCTCCTAACGGAGAGGGTGCAGCACGTTGTAGTCGGTGTCCGGTAGCTACCCGGCGCCTGAAGGGCCGACCCGCGACCGGAACCCGGAAGTCCGAGCGTTGCTCGGGCGATGTGACGTGAACAGGTTGTCATGGAAACCAACGGAGGGATACAATACCGTCTTTCCGTCGCAGGAAAAGCACATTTCTATTTTTACGGATACCATAAATAACCCTCCCGCGTCAATCGGTCGTCGGAGCAGCTCTGCTTTAAGTTCACCTCCCATCCTTCTCGTCGGATACCAAACACATGGGCCGTCGTCATGGGGATTACCTCGGTAACTCGTTCCACTGCCGAGGAGTACGAAGATACGAGTCCACGTTTGTTCCCTGGCTTGCAACTTGTTGTTTTTTTTATGTATTTTGCATGCAAAACACCAAGAGCGGAGTAGCTCGCTGCAGCTCATTAGCATTCCGGGGAGCTCGGCTCCTTCTAATCAAATGTTTATAGTGTTTTGTTAACACCGCAGACGGAATCCTGCAAGAAGTGCACTCATGAAAGCGGCAACGGCCACATGTCTATCCCCCCTGAAAAAAAGGATGCGAGAGTAAAGTGTTTATCGTTCAACAAATCGCGCTGTTTTTCAAAGGTTCACTTCCAGTGTGATTACAAAAGTGCTCGAAATGAAATTGAACGCCGGCTAAATCGCTGCCTGGTGGCAAAATACGAGCTGCGTCTTCTGTGGCGTTGAGCGGAAGATTTAAAAAATGATGTGAACATCTCCGGTTGGTTCTCCAGACCTCCCAGGAGTTCCTGTCCCAGCTGATGTCCAAGCTCGGAGGCAAGAACCCCGAGGAGACGGGGGGGTTCCAGGAGGCGCCGCTGGCCTACGATGCGGTTTGGGCCCTGGCGCTGGCCCTCAACAAGACCGTGGGGCCTCTGAAGGCCAAAGGTCACCGTCTGGAGGACTTCAACTACAACAACAGGGACATCACGGCAGAGATCTACAGAGCCCTCAACACCAGCTCCTTCGAAGGCGTGTCGGTGAGCGGCGTCGACGTTTTTGAAGGAGCGAAATATAACCTCCGAAATATAATCGCCCACGTCCGTGTAGACGTCCTTGTGAAAAAACTATGTCTTTAGCAGTTAGCGGAAGCGCGTAGCTCCTTTCCAAAGGATTTATAATCGTCCGAATTGTAATAAATCTATGGCGGGACCCTTTCTTTTATTTATAACTACCAATCGATGGAGTCCAAACGATTGCAGAGGTGCTAATGATTTATCGGAGCCTCTGAGCGGATCTCTGCTTTTTGTTCCAGGGCCACGTCGTGTTCGACGCTCAAGGTTCTCGAATGGCCTGGACCCTCATCGAGCAGCTTCAAGGTACCGCCGCTTTACAACACAAACGTGCTAGACGTGCTAATACATGCACGCGTGCTAATTAAGGAACGCCAGACTTGAAATTCTTCACTCGAAGACGTTCCCAGAACTGAAGAAGCCTTCGAGTTAAGAAATTCAATTCACGGCGAGACGATTCCGACAAGAATTCCCCACAAACTGGACGCCTGAGAGCCTCCGCAGACAAAAAGAACACTAGTTTCGGGCTGAATTCCACTCCTAAGGCACGACGTGACGCGATTTTCGCCCTAAGTGGGAACTCACACGGTAATAAGCTTTCCATCTCAATAACGAAACCGTCGCGGCGCTTCGTAATCTGCTTCATAGAGCAGATCCTTTTTAGCGCCGATGAAAAAGGCGACGGTTGTGCGACTTAGCAAGCCTCGCTAACGCCCGATGTTCATCGCTGTTTAGCCCATTTCCTAGCGTCTTCTTATATTTCACTTTGCCGGCTTTCCTTTCCTTCGAAAGCGCCGCCATAAAAAGAGGCCAACTTACAAAATAAGGGAAAAAAGTTGCCAAAAACAAATCCAAAGAAACGAAATCCAAGATGGCGTCCGACCGGCGAACGTAAACAAAGCCGACTTCCTTGTATTCGCCGACTGCAAATTCGTTTAAACGTTTCAAATGCAATCCGTCGGAACGATTGGCGATATTTTCTCAATACATTCACAGGAGAATGAAACGTAACCAGGTTTGTGTGTGTGTGTGTGTGTGTGTGTTGTATGTTCATCAGCACACACACACTTTTAGGTTCTGTACATCCCTCAGGCTTCACCAACATGTTGCCGGAGTAAAATGTTAATCATTCCTTGAATATTTCATGGAGCAGAGCTTCTGTCACCCCTCCTCCCACACACACACACACACACACACACACACACACACACACACACACACACACACACACTATGCTTCACCAAATCAGGCACGCAATCTGCCAGTTTCTCCTCCACGATGGACTAAGATCATCCTCGATGAGGATTTTTTGGGGGCGCAGCATTTAGCATAGCGGTTAGCGCAGCAGTTAGCATAGCGGTTAGCGGCAGCACCCCGGTTGGTGTCCCACGGTGAGCTTTTCTGCGTGGAGCCTCCATGTTCTCCTCGTGTCTGAGTGCTTTTTCTACATCATCTGGACGTTTTAGCTTCTCCTAATGAGACCTAAATGGCCGAGAGGGTTTTCAGAGAGAGAATATTTTATTTTTAAATAATAAATGCACGGACAGGGAGGCGAGATTCCCCGAGAGGCTCCGCCTCCTCGGCGTCCGGGCATCGGAGAGGGTCGGATTAATTTCACTGGGCGACAAACTCGTTCCCTGGAATATCGGCGAGTCTTAAAAAGAGAAGACGCTGCTCTTTAAGGAGTGAATGATGGTTTGTTGATCAGTCACGCCGAGAAGCTCTGCAGCCGCTGTGTTTTCCTCTCAGATTTATATTCCCTTTTAATTAGCCGAGAACAAGGCTCAGCACTTTGCTGAAGGGCTAGCTGAGCGCTAACGGACTCCAGAGCTTCATTCATTCACTCATCATTGGGAAAAAGGCAGGGTTCATCCTGGACAGCTCCATCTCAGGGTCACAAGTGCTGGAGAGGCTTCACAACGTTCAGCCGCTCATACACACAACATACAACACTCACCCGCTCATACACACAACATACAACACTCACCCGCTCATCTACATGCCATATAGACAAACAGCCATTAACCCTGTCATTTACATGTTACAAAAACATACGACCATTCATGCTTTTATTTACATGTCACAAAAACATACAACTGTTCACGCTATCATTTACATGTCACAAAAACATACAATATTCACCCTCTCATTCATACAACATACAACCATTCACCCTGTCATTTACATGTCACAAAAACATACAACCAATCATGCTTTTATTTACATGACACAAAAACATACAACATTCACCCTGTCATTTACATGTTACAAAAACATACGACCATTCATGCTTTTATTTACATGTCACAAAAACAAAGAACGTTCACCCTGTCATTTACATGTCACAAAAACATACAACCATTCATGCAATCATTTAAATGTCACGAAAAACATACAACCGTTCATGCTTTTATTTACATGACACAAAAACATACAACATTCACCCTTTCATTCATACAACATACAACCATTCACCCTGTCATTTACATGTATGGACGACAGGGTGAATGTTTGTATGTGTGTGTGACAACACTCACCCAGTCATTCATGTATCTGGACGGTTGTGTGTCAGGTGAAGCTCCCGCATGTGTTTGGACTTTTCTCCAGGTGAGGAACCTGCTCGGGTCTGGTCAGCACAGAAGGTGCTGGTTTGGCGGTGGATGGCGTGGTTTGGCGTGAGGGACTCCCAGGGAGTCGTCTCGAGGCGTCCGCAGGACCTTCAGGGACTGTTAGCGGGGAAACATGGACGTAGCTCGCGGGGCTAGGTGACCACATGAGGACGTAGGAGAACCCGGCACAGGGAATCGGAGAAGAAGCTCGGGCTCCAGCCTCCGTTTCAGACGACCGATCGACATCCAAGGGTCGCGGCAGTGCAAGCGTCGTCGTGGCGATGTAGCCGCTAACCCTCCGCCTAGCCGCGAGCTAGCCTAGCGGGGAACGAAGCTGTGAAGTTCCCAAGCAGTCGCTGTTTCCCAACCTCTACCTTCTTTTCCTTCTGGCAGGAGGGAGCTACAAGAAGATTGGATACTACGACAGCACCAAAGGCAATCTGTCCTGGTACGGGAATGACAAATGGATCGGTGAGGAACATCCATCATCCTCCGCCCCTTTATTTTTCCCTCCATCACCGTCCCTCACACTCCCCCTACCTTCTAATCTCCTGTTTTCTCTGACCCCGCCGCCCCGAAACCCCCTCCTCTCCCCTTAATTTCGCCGCCCGACACGCAAAGTCATCTGTTTTTCAAATTGTATTTATCGCCGCGGCGGCGGCGGCGGCGGCGGCGGCGCTCGCTCCTCCGACTGTTCCAAAGGGGCAATAAAATAAAGGGAAGCTGGCAGGCTAAAACAAAATGGAAGAACGCAATAATGGGATTGGGGCCCCGTGACCTTGACTTGACGAGTGTGTGTGTGTGTGTGTGTGTGTGTGTGTGTGTGTGTGAGCTCATGGCGATAAGCAAACATCTGGGTAATTCCCAGAGCGCGAGGAGGTGCGACCAGTCCGACGTAGAGAAAGATGGAGGACGTGGTGATGCTGGACGGGAGGAGGACCTTCACGCGTCCTCACCTCCTGGTGGAGGTCGTATGTTGGAGGTCCCGCAGACACGTTCTGCACACGCGTGTTTCTAGGCGGCTCATCTTCATACGACATGTGAATGAAAGGGTGGATGGTTGAATTTCTGTGTTTAGAGTGTGAATGAATGAGTGACTGGCGGTTTGTTTCCATGCGGGGGAAACGATTTACGTCTGTGTGTGAGATGAACGAGTGAATGAAAAGGAAAATGTTTCTATATGACGCATGAATGAAAGGGTGAATATTTCTATATAACGTGTTAATGTTCCTATATAATGTCTGAATGAAAGGGTGAATATAATCTATATGATGCATGAATGTTCCTAAATCACAGGTGAATGAAAGGATTAATATTTCAATATGACGAGTGAATATTTCTATATGACGGATGAGTGAAAGGGTGAATGTTTCTATATAACGTGTTAATGTTTCTACATGACGTGAATGAGAGGGTGAATGTTTCTATATGATGCATGAATGTTTCTATGTGGCGTGTAAATGTTTCTATATGATGTGCGAATGAAAGGGTGAATGTTTCTATTCGATGCATGAATGTTTCTTTATGACCTCTGTGTTTGTGCCATTTTCCATTTTTTTGTAATTTAGTCTCAGATTTGGATATAATATTATTTAAATTATATTTTGGTCATTGTTGATTATAGCATCATTATTTATAATTACTTTGTTGTATTTAATTTTGCTTTTTCGTTGAGTCCATGCTTATTCATGGCACATGTATTCGTGTTTATGTTAACCAGATCAGGTTCGGAGCGCTGAGCTATGATGTGATTAGTTCATGTGTGTATAAAGGTGAAACTGTTTCGATACCCGTCAGATTCAGTCAAGAACACACTGTTTTCTACCGTCGTCAACAGTAAACACACGTAGAGACTCGTTCTTTCCGTCTTAGAGTGGTTAAATGAGTAAATACTTTGGCAAATACTTAATATAACATGTGAATGTTTCTATATGATGCATGAATGAAAGGATGAATGTTCCTATGTGATGCATGAATGTTTCTTTATGACGCGTGAATGAAATGGTGAATTTTCTATATAACCTCTGAATGTTTCTATATGATGCATGAATGAAAAAGAAAATGTTTCTATGTGACATATCAATGAAAGGATGAATGTTTCTATTTGACGTGTGAATGAAAGGGTGAATATTTCTATATAATATATGAATGTTTCTCTATGACGTGTTAATGTTTCTACATGACGCATGAATGAAAGGATGAATGTTCCTATATGACATGTAAATGTTTCTTTTTGACCTGTGAATGTTTCTATGTGCCACTTGAATGAAGGATTACTGTTTCTATATGATGCATGAATGTTTCTTTATGACGCGTGAATGAAAGGGTGAATGTTTCTATTTGACGTGTGAATGAAAGGGTGAATATTTCTCAATAATGTACGAATGTTTCTACACGACTTATGAATGTTTCTATATGACATATCAATGAGAGGGTGAATGTTTCTTTATGACGCGCGAATGGTTGAATGTCTCTTCGTGACGTGTGAATGAATGAGTGAATGGCTGTTTGTGGCGTGTGAATGTTTCTCCGTGGGTGAACGACATCATGTCCATCCGGTGTGTGAATGAGAGGGTGACTTGTCGCACGTCTGGATATGAAGGAGCGATCGGCCGCATGTCGCGAGGTGAACCGGAGGGCGAACGGCGGCGTGTTTCGATGCGACGTGTGAACGAGAGGGCGAATGTCTGCAGGTCGAGCCGCGGCTCTGGAACCGAACGAATCCTCACTCTTTGAGTCGCCGTCGTTGCGAAGGTGCGGAGGTGAAAACGTCCGCCGCCTGTTTCTGTAAAACCCGAGCGATCCCTCCGTCCGCGGCGTCCCGTGACTCGCCGGGCGACAGATGGCGAACGTCTCATGCCGCGCCGTTCGACGCCGGAAAAGCCGGTGATGTAAGAGCTGCTAAAAAAACAAACGATAGCGCGTCGTCGCGGTAACACTCTGATACACAACGAGCCTTGTAGAACCTTCCGGAGAAAACATCCGGGCGTCGGACCTCCAGGATGGCGGCGCGCCGCAGATCTTTGATTAACACCTTATCGCGGAATCGACTTAAACCCTCTTATAGCGGAAACCTTAATTAGCACGTCGCTAACGCGGCCGCATCATCCTGGGAAGCCGTGATCTTCAGCGGGGACGCTTCACAACCCAAACAACCCGAGCAGCTCTGTTGACATTTCAGCTGTGAAGGGCGTGACGTCACTCTTATCTGCGGGAGCTGGAGGCTGCCGTGTGTGTGTGTGTGTGTGTGTGTGTGTGTGTCTGTGTGTGTGTGTGTGTGTGTGTGAGACGGTGCCAAAAACGCTTGTGTTTCCAAGCCAACAGACAGCAAGGTCAGCCGAGCGTTGGTCTGACAAGGCTTGAGGGAGGTTTGATGTGGACGCCACCTCCAGACGTCTTCGGACGCTGGCGTCTGCGTCCCGCGGCCGTGCTGCCGACGTCCTCCACGGACCTTCAAGGTGACCACGTCGGTTCCTCCCGGAGAGAAGGACGGACCAGAAGACGAAGGAAGGAATGGAGAAGAAATAACACCGACTGTCAGATTGTGTTTCTACGGCGCCGCTTTCTGAAGCAGCTTCTCTTAAAAACATCTCCAGAAACATGACGCTCCTCCAGGAGCAGCGATGGGCGGCCTTCTGCCTCGACACACACACACACACACACACACACACACATGCCGCAAGTGTGTGTGGCGTAAAGTTTACGACCCCGCGTCGTTCCTCGGAGATTCGGCTCGATTTTACTCGTCTCCTCTCGCTTCCCGCCGCTCGCAGGCAACCGCCTCCCTCATTCCTCCCGTCTCCACGGCAACCGCTGCTGCATCGCCGCCTCCCGTGCGTCGCCGTGGAAACCGTTATGGGGGGCCAGTCGCCATGGTAACACACCGTCCCGATTCCACCATCAAGGGCAGGGAGAGGTTTTTTTAGTGTTGGAGAACACATTTTCCCAAAGGACACCGGCTTGCAGACACACACACACACACACACACACACACACACACACACACACACACGCACACTTTTTCTCTCCCTCATCAACACTTGTGCACAGGCATCTGCCTCCAGCAAGCAACCACTTACATGGGCTCACGCACACACACACACACACACAAACACACACACACAGCTTTGAGTAATGACTCTGAGCACTTTGCTTTATTGACGACGCATTTCATTTGCTTAAAAAGCACCTGGAAACGGGACAAACGCTGAGAAACCCTCGTGATCCTGACGTTTGAAATGAAAAGTGAGCGTCTCGGACGCGTTAAACGTGGCCCTCTCCCGCCCGCAACACTCCAAAAACATGCAGTTCCTCAGCAGGTTCACAAGACGTGCGAACGCTTGCGAGCCTCCATGAGACCTTTCGATGACAGGATGAACCGTCAACTATGTTTAAATGGCGCGTGAATGACAGGCTGGATGGATTTACATCCGAACGGGACGTGAATGAGAGGCTGAACGACAAAACGTGTCATCATGAGGTGCGAACGACAGGGTGAATAGTTTTCCATCCCTGTGTATCTGATGACAGGATGAATGTTTTTCATTCCCATCTGATGTGTGAATGACAGGGTGAACGGTCTCGGTGTGACATGTGAATGGGAGGCTGTACGGCTAAATATGTTTTATACGTGGCGTGAATGAGAGGGTGAATGGTTGTGTGTCTCTACGGAGGAGCCTGTCCAGCCTCAACATACAGGGTGAATGAATGAATGAACGAATGAATGAACGAACAAACAAATGAATGAATGAATGAGCAAATGAACGGATGGACAAATGAATGAATGAATGAATGAACGAATGAACGAACAAATGAATGAATGAATGAATGAATGAACGAACAAATGAATGAATGAACGAACGAACGAATGAATGAATGAACGAATGAACAAACGAATAAACGAATGAGTGAATGATCGAATGAACAAATGAACGAATGAACGAACGGACGAACGAACGAATGAACGAATGAAAGAAAGAACGAATGAATGAAAGAATGAATGAATGAATGAATGAATGAAAGAATGAATGAATGAATGAAAGAACAAACGAACGAATGAATGAATGAAAGAACAAACAAATGAACAAACGAATGAATGAATGAATGAAAGAACAAATGAACTAACGAATGAATGAATGAGTGAATGAATGAATGAACGAACGAATGAATGAATGAGTGAATGATCGAATGAACAAATGAACGAATGAACGAACGGACGAACGAATGAACGAATGAAAGAAAGAACAAATGAACGAAAGAATGAATGAATGAATGAACGAATGAAAGAATGAATGAATGAATGAAAGAACAAATGAACGAATGAATGAATGAAAGAACAAACGAACGAACGAACGAATGAATGACCAAATGAATGAATGAATCTTCCAAGTCTTGCAGGACGACTGATAAAATAACGAGCAGCCGTTTTGTCATCGCCGTCTCGCCGTTCCCTTCGCTAATTTGACTGATTGGGGTTTTTGATCCGCCGCGTCGCTCTCGTCTGGAGGTTTATTCAAATGAAGCCGTGCAAAGCGGCCCGTCGCCGCCGCCGCCGCCGCCGTTTGGCCGGGAAAGCGTGTCTCTGATGTGGCTCTGAAAATAGACGCCTCGCGAGCAGGTTCCTGCAGAGACGCCGGCGAGGGCAGATGTTCGGGAGCAGAAGCTTCGCTTCCGCCGCCTGAATTAAACACCCAAGTTACCCAACACAGTTAATAATTAAGTCAATACATTTCTTATTTAATCATAATTTTTGCAGCTTTTTATATTTTGGGCTTTTTAAAAACTAAATCATTTAAAATGCAGAAGTCACGTCTCACTTGCTTGAACTGATTTTAGGTGGAATACTTCCCATTAAAATTATTTATAGTTTCGGTTATGTTGTCTGTGTGTGTGTGTGTGTGTGTGTGTGTGTGTGTTACTATGCAATTCTTTTCTGGCATGTTCCTCGCTCCGCTGGCCCCACCTGAAGGGTCAGTGGTCCTCGGCGCCCCGTCGCTCAAGGTAAAGTCCTTCTGGGAGCGGCGGCGGTGGAGGTTTGAAGGTCCTGGTCTTCTTAAGCTAAGCGCTAGCAGGTGCTAGCCGCCGCACGTAGACTCCAGGTGGCTTCCAGGTCATCTTCTCCTCCGAGCGGGAACTCGCCGACTGAATCTCGGCTCGCGGACGGCGGAAACAGGAACCGCCGGGAAGCTAACGTTTGCCGTGACAATGCGACCCGTTACATGCCGAGGGGTGGTTGTGCGTTTCGGTACCCAAATTTCTAAGCCGCACCGGCTAGCCGATCGCTATCTCGCGCTAAAACCGTCAACGTCGTCTTCATCGGTGTCGGAGTTGAAGGGACTCGGAATTTCCCGGTTATTTCACCAGTCCGATGTGACGAGGATAGATATTTTAGCACCGTGAAGCTTGTTAGCTCCCCCCAAATAATCCACATATTAGCCGAATCGTTGTTTAAGTGAAAAAAGTCGTGGGTTATCGTCCAGAAATGACGGTAATTGACTGTTTTTCCCTGTTGGTCGCGGCCGGAGCGCTGGAAAGATACATTCCAGGAGGCAAAGACTTTCTATCGTCGTTTTTGCACTTAAAAAATACCCGCTACGTCTTCATAGCATCCGCATACTTTCCTTCCCGACAGGAACCGAACAAAATTGGACGCTCATTCCAATCTTCTTTTCTGGTTTTCCTGATTTTTGGCCATGTTTTTGTCGCACCGTCTACACTTCCTGTTTTGGAACGCGCTCGTGGCCTGGAAGTGGGTTTATTGAAGTGAAACCAGGGAAAAAGTGTCTTCTACGCCTTCCATTGGTGTCAAATATCAAAGATATTTGAGGTTTATCTTAGTTTTGGGGGGAAGTAACGAGAGTTTGCTTCCGCGTCGGGGAAGTTGGTACTTCAGCTTTTATGTCTTTGAACGAATGCATGCGGACACGAGTCACGCCGTGTATTTATAAAGTGCAAAAACCAGGATAGAAGGTCCTAGAACGTTTCTTCCTTCCGTATTAAAGGGCGGCGCCGGCCAGGAACCGACACGGAACCGCAATCCGTTACCAAAAACGCCCGGGGACGAAACGGGCCTCATCGGCCGGAGATAAAAATCAGAGGACGGGATGTTGCCGTGGTTACGGCGCGGGATCCGGGGATAATCAAATAAAATTTCGATGTACTTTTCGGAGCGTCTTCGGGCGCCGGTCGCTATTAGCATAGCATTGAAGCGGCTCCGGCTTCCAGCGAGAAGGTTGTGAAGTGACGCACAAACACATCCAGAGCCGCGTCTCAGATGGGAAACATAATCCTCTTTTCCGCCGCGTGACTTCGCTTGACTCGTCGCACTTTTTTTCGGCGGCGGGATTTGCTTCCGCCGACGGGTCGTGGAGGAGCCGGACGGGACGCGGAGATGTTTGTCGGATTGAAGGGTTTAAATTTGAGGGCGATCGGAGAGGAAATGCGAAATGAAGTGCTTGGAATTTGTATTTTCATGTGATTTCTGGTGGAAACTTCTCTTATCTCCGGGCGTCAGAGGTCTCCACAGCCAATCATCTGCTCCGGTCCTCGTCCCCTCATCTGCAGACCTCCTCTCTGGTCTTATCTAGACCTCCACCTTCAGCATCCGTCCATCCAGATCTTCTCCATCCCTCCTCTGTCCAGGACTTTATGTCCAGAACCTGTGTTGGTCCTCTACATCCTCTTCACTCCCAAAGAGGAACCTCCACATCTCCATCGAAGGAGACCGGGGAGGAGGTCGGTGGACGGAGGGAAAGAAGACATGAAGTTAGGCGGTGTGAGACGAGAAGGTTAGACGGAGGCAGGTGGTTGGCTGTGGAGGAGAAGAAGAAGAAGAAGAAGAAGAAGAAGAAGAAGAAGAAGAAGAAGAAGAAGAAGAAGAAGAAGAAGAAGAAGAAGAAGAAGAAGAAGAAGAAGAAGAAGAAGAAGAAGAAGAAGAAGAAGAAGAAGAAGAAGAAGAAGAAGAACTCCTCTGTCAGTTTGAAGCGGATGATGAGCTTTACAGGAGACCAGATCTCCTTCGTGATGAAGTTCTACCACAGTGTGACTTCCTTGATGGAGACCAGACTCCGTCAGAGCCGGACGCTCGATCTTCACGGCTCCTGTCCGGTGCTCCGCGTCTTTCGGATGTTCTGCCAGATGTCCGTCAAAGTGAGCTAGTTGAAGGACGTGAAGGTGTCAGGAAGGCGAGGAGTCGTAGATGTTCGTTCTGAAGGAGCTGGAATCACTGCGTCCACGAAGAGGTCGTGAGGTCGGATGAAGTTCTGATTCGGGTGGTTCCTCCATGTCTGATCCGTTCATTATCTGCACTGCCTCTCCTGCACCGGAGGCGAGGTCCTTTCCATCTTCATGTCCCGCCGTCTCAAGACATCCAACCATTCACTCATTCATTCAAGAGTGAGATGTCGCAGCGTTCACCCTCTCATTCCTACGTCCTCTGGAGGCAGCCGTCCTTTCACTCGTTTATTGTCCTGTAAAAACATTCACTCATTCATTTCGAGACACCCAAGCATTCACATGTCATGTGGGGACATGAAACCATTCACCCTCTCATTCACGCATTCAGATGTAAAAGCATTCATCCTCTCATTCACACATCATACTGGGACAGCTGACCATTCACTCATTCATTCACATGTCATATAGGGACATGCAACCATTCACTCATTCATTCACATGTCAAATAGAGTCATGCAACCATTCATTCACTCATTCATTCACATGTCATATAGGGACATGCAACCATTCACTCATTCATTCATATGTCAAATAGAGTCATGCAACCATTCATTCACTCATTCATTCACATGTCATATAGGGACATGCAACCATTCATTCATTCATTCATTCATTCACATGTCATAAAGGGACATGCAACCATTCATTCATTCATTCACATGTCATATAGGGACATGCAACCATTCATTCATTCACACATCGTACGGAGATGGATCGTATTCACCCTCTCGTTCAAGTCATATTGAGACATGAAACCATTCACTCATTCATTCAGGAGTCATCCAGGGACATTCAAGCATTCGCCCTCTCATTCACACGTCATGCAGGGACATGAAACCATTCACTCCCTCATTCACGCATTCAGATGTAAAAGCATTCGCCCTCTCATTCACACATCATACTGAGACAGCTGACCATTCACTCATTCATTCACATGTCATATAGGGACATGCAACCATTCACTCATTCATTCACATGTCAAATAGAGTCATGCAACCATTCATTCACTCATTCATTCACATGTCATATAGGGACATGCAACCATTCATTCATTCACACATCGTACGGAGATGGATTGTATTCACCTTCTCGTTCGCGTCATATTGATACATGCAACCTTTCACTCATTCATTCAGGAGTCATCCAGGGACATTCAAGCATTCACCCTCTCATTCACACATCATACCGAGACAGTTGACCATTCACTCATTCATTCACATGTCATATAGGGACATGCAACCATTCACTTATTCATTCATACTGAGATGTAGGAGCATTCATCCTCTCATTTCCGCATGTTATGGAGACAGCTGACATTCATTCACTCATCCACGCATCATATTGAGATGTGCCTTATCGCTCATTCATTGTCCTGCCATATAGAGACTCATTCACTCATTCTTTCAGGAGTCATCCAGGGACATCCAAGCATTCACCCTCTCATTCACACGTCAATATGCGGGATTATTCACCCCCTCATTTGCATGTCCGATAAGGTATAAACCATTCACTCAGTCATTCACACGTCATACCGAGACGTGAGAACGTTCACCCTCTCGTTCACACGTCTTATAGAGACGTCCAGACGTTCACTCACTCATTCAGGCATCGTGTTGAGGGGTCACATGACCGTTCACCCTGTCATTGGTGTGAGTTCGGAAATTTAGTAAAAACCACGATTTGTCGTTTATTAGCACGGGTTTCCAGATAAAAGCTCTGGCAGCGTCGCTGCTGATAAAGGCGGTTCCATTGCGGCAGATTAGAAATAATAAAAAAGCCGCTCCACTTTTAAAATAAACATTAACGGTCGTTCCCACGGCGACGCTTCGGCGTCTTTTCCGGAGCGAAATGGATTTTTCAATCATGCACGGCGGCGGCAGGTGAACGCAGCGAAGCAGGAAGTGCAGCTCGCCGATCGGGATCTTCATCCGAAAATAAAACGACGGAATTGTTGCTGAATGATAATCGGCGCGGCGGATCGGCCGCTACTTCCTGTCTGATTGCTCTTTAACTCCGCCCCCTTTCCAGGCTCGGGACCCCCCGCCGACCAGACGGTGGTCATCGAGGAGTTCCGCTACCTCTCCCAGAAGCTCTTCGTGTCCGTGTCCGTGTTCGCCGGGCTGGGAATCCTGCTCGGGATCATCTGCCTCACCTTCAACATCTACAACGGCAGTGTCAGGTACGGCGCCCCCTGGTGGCCACGGGCGGAACTGCACGTAGAGCGGTTATCCAGACTCTTTGCTCGTGTGTCAGAGTTAAACGTCCCCGTCAAAATGACTTGAAATGCTATTTAGTTCCCGTACAAGTATCCGGATTTGGTTTTTAAATGTAAGAAAGAGGAAAGAAGGTGGTTTTATGAGGTGCATTCATCTTGGAGATGGACGGAGGAGGTTTCATTTGTTGCTCTATCCTCAGATTAGCTTACCGGCTACACACGTAATGCTACAATGCTATGCTAAATGCTCCATTTTATGTATAAACTCTATTTATGGACGTCGCAAAGCCGCTCCGTCACCCGATGTTCCCTCGAAGCTGCAAATGAATAGATTTATCACATTTTTATTCTGTACCATTTCGCTGTGTAACTCTGTGAGTGACAGGTGACCAACCAATCATACGATACGATGCAATCACGCTACGTAGCCAATCACGGCATTGACGGTACTTACACACGTGCTCTGCACAAACACGCTATATAACAATAATAGCAGTGCGGCGGAGTTAAGTGATGCTAATGCTAACATGCTAATCGGTGTTAGCATGCTAACACATGGCAAAACTAGTGGGCAGTGAATGTGAACTGCCGTTTTTATCTCCCGGAATACGAAGATACATGAAATGTTTACTTCTGTGTGAGCCGCAGTTTCGCTCTCCAACAATTCATGAAACATAATCCAGCGGTCGTTGTAAAATCCAGATTCCAGAATGTGATCCGTCCACTCACCAAACCGAAGTTAAAGAGATGCGGTTCTTTTAAGTCGGAACGGCGGTCGGATTACGTGCAAATAGAAGAACGAGCGATGAAACTGGGTGAGATTTTTTTTCTTTTTCGAGTGAGAAACGTCGGCTCTGCAGAACATGCAGCGAAGCTAAGGTAGCAGTTGCGAAGCTAACGTTGTCTGTATGCACAGACGTGGAAAATTAGCGGGAACATGGCCGTCAGCGCGTCTCACCAACTTCTCCATATCTTCATGAAGTCACCACACTCAGAAGTCAAGGTTCCTCTGGACGATTTCATATTGTTGCTTCACAGTCGGGCGTCTCGGCGCTGCAGCGGTTAGCGCTTCCTCTTCCCGGCTAGAAGCCTCTTGTCTGCGCAGGGTTCCTCAGGGTTCTCCAGGCTCTCCAGGAGGTTCACTGGAGACCTCTGACAAAAAGGTGGACTAGAAAACAAACCTCCGCTTGGACGTCTGGGAATCAGAGAGGACAGAATGAGATGATTTGGACGCTCGGAGAGGAGAGAAGGTGAGGAGAAGGACGTCTCGAGGGGAGGACCGGACAGGAGATTCATGGACGCGATGGAGACGCCAGCAGATGATCTGCCGGGGCGACTCTTGATTTAATGGCGGAGCTGGAAGGAGATGCAGAAGAACCTGAGGAAGCAGATGATTGGTGTGCAGCTCGCTAACAAAGACGTGTTGTGACTCCAAAGCCTCTCTTTATCAGCCTCTCCTGAACAAAACCCTACCTTTGACATGACAGATCTAATCTACACTACAAACATCACCGCGCGCGCGCGTGTGTGTGTGTGTGTGTGTGTGTGTGTGTGTGTGTGTGTGTGTGTGTGTGAGATAAAAACACGCCTGGAAGCTAGTCAATCCTGCTGACGGACAGCTAATATCCTTGCTGACAGTCCGTCTCTGACAGCACCGTTCCAGTGAGCAGCTCCGTCAACGTATTTGTATGGGTAGAGGTGTGTGTGTGTGTGTGTGTGTGTGTGTGTGTGTGTGTGTGTGTGTGTGTGTGTTTCCCACCACCCTGACTCCGAACACGGGATGGTTTCCAAGCAGGTTCGTGTTTCTGCGGAGGTCCTCGGTCATCCGAGTCGTGGAGAATTCTTGTCAGGATCTTCTTGTCGCGGCGACTGGACTTGGATTTCTTCACTTGAAGATGTTTCTGCGAGAACCTGATGGAGCAGGAGGATGAAATTAAATTAAATTAATACTGAGCTTAAGAGGAGCTCGCTGATGGTTGTCTCCAGTCGTCCCCAAAGCGAGATCCATTCTCATTCCCTAGCCCAGAAGTTGCTAATGCTATGCTAATGAGGGTTGTTATGCTAACGGACTTGTCCTTCATTGGAGACGAAGGTGCAACTTTTGTGGGATACGTGGATTGGAACGTGAAAAAGGTGAATCCTGTTGGATCTGATGGACTGAGGTTCAGGTGGAAGTTAGCAGGTCTGGTCCTGGTGGTGGATCTCTCCTGGCGGTCTTGAAGGTGCAGAAGGTCCCGCTCCGTCTCGGTGTTGAGGCCTCCTCCTCTGTTCACAGATGGTTTCTCCGCTTTGACAAAGATGGCTTCTTTGACTCTGGAACCGTCCATCTTCTCCAGCCAGGAGATGGACCTTGCTGTCCTTCAGGTGGAGATGGAAGGTGGCGTCCTGTCCTGAAGCAGTGGTGGAGGTTGTCTGGTCTCCAATGTAGACGTCATCACAATAATCCACCGCAGACACCACGGTCTCCGTCTTCTGCCCGAGTGTCTTGTTCTTGAGGTGCACCTGCTTTTAGGGGGTTGAGATGTAGCACCATACTGTGTTTGCTCTTTGAGATCTTCCAGACGTCCACCAAACAGTTGCTACCGCTTGTTTTCCATTCACATAAGACGTTTTTTTTGTTTTTGTGCTCCAGCATCGTATTGATTCCGTTGTAACCAAACGTGATCTTCTACCGGGATCCTAAAACGAAGAAGGTGTCGGTCTCTCCTTCCTCAGATACATCCAGAACTCCCAGCCGTACCTGAACAACATGACCGCCGTCGGCTGCATGATGGCCCTGGCCGCCATCTTCCCGCTGGGCATCGACGGCCTGCAC
This sequence comes from Fistularia commersonii, assembly GCF_037954325.1. Classification (NCBI taxonomy): domain Eukaryota; kingdom Metazoa; phylum Chordata; class Actinopteri; order Syngnathiformes; family Fistulariidae; genus Fistularia; species Fistularia commersonii. The sequence continues at coordinate 1,217,415 of NC_141313.1, read as the reverse complement.
GTCCACAGGAAGCAGTTCCCCGTCGTCTGCCAGGTGCAAATCTTCAGTTTAGATGAAGTTTAAGCTCCCAAAATGTAAACGAGGTGTAATCGATTCACGTGTCATGTGAGAAGTTGAGCAGTTTCGGTTTTAAATCGAATACGTCGTCTAAATGAACGCGATAAACGTATTTAAAAACCAATAACCTTAATCTTGGAATCTTAAGAATTAAAATCGGCAAAATGACCAAACCATAAATTACATTTCCATTTTCAAGATATTCATTAATAAAGCATGAATCGTCTCATTGAGAACAAAAAGAATCGGACTTTTCGGTGTTGGATCGGAGCTCTGAATCCGACGCGGCGCCGATTCAGAAGGTCGCTTCCGAAAGGCCGTCGATGGCGTGGATGACCGGCTCTGTTTTTTCCCCCGCAAGTTCCGGCTGTGGCTGCTGGGCCTCGGCTTCAGCCTGGCGTACGGAAGCATGTTCACCAAGATCTGGTGGGTCCACACCGTCTTCACCAAGAAGGACGAGAAGAAGGACAGGAGGAAGGTAACTGATGTCACCGTACGAGAAATCCACCGTCCGCCGGTGGAATTTAGTCATACGACCATTCACGTGTTAAATCTCGGCGTACCAATTCATTTCCTGACTATTAGGCGCGCCTGAATATAAGCCGCAGGGGCTCAAAATAACTGAATGTGTTTACATATATAGGCTACACTTGTCTTCGCCACAGGTGTCCACCTTGTTACATGAGATATTTACTCACTTAATTAAATACATATCGGTAACATCCACAAATACTTGAAATGTTTTTTTCCCTCCAAACAGTGGCTGTAACACGGCTGACGAAAAAGATGATAATGAATCAGACGAGGAGAAATCCATCCATTCATTTTCTATCCCCGCTTTGTCCTATTCCAGCTGATGGCTACCAATTTCACGCTCATTTTATTCGTTAGCATTTCGTTAGCCCCCGAAAATCCATAAATTAACCGTATCGTTGTTTATCCACAGTGTTCAAAGTAGGGGGGGCGGAGCTTATAGTCTGGAAATTCTGGTAACTCCTTCTTTGACTCCATTCGCAAACCGAAGTATTCCCAAACCCAAACGGTTTTTCCGGTTGAAATCAGCGTAAACCCCACTGGTTCGTCCTCCGGCCCCAAAAACATGCTGAACTCTTTGGAAACTATTTTCTTTATGGGTTTACTTGTGGCAAATATACTGAAAGGATTTAAAGCGAACCTACATTATCGCTGTTTGTCCGGTTGTCTTTCTCTTCTGGCCGGTGCTGGTTCTCGTTCCTGTCGCTAAACCAGTAGAAGTAAGAGCCCCTTGCTAATGCTAACGCTAGCTGTCTGTCGTACATCCGAACAACAATCACTTTCCTTCGTTCACATCGGCACATCTTCAGGATGGTGGACTTAGCCGTGTCGTAGTAACACCGACACCGCGCTCACCTTTAGCTAGCGTTTCCTTCTTCAAATCCACTGTAATTCTTAACATCTTCTTAGCACCGCTATCATTAGCACCCACGACTTCTTTAGGAGCCGTAATGAGGCTAGCTTACCGAAAAAACAAGCGTTATGACAGGAGAGCACAACAATGAACCATGTAAACAAGGTGGAGTGGCATGCTACAACTGCTGCTACGCTACAACGCCAAAGACCGTGAGCGTGTTTTAGTGTACCGGAACTCGGTTCGGGGTCCGAAATGTTGGGGTGGAACCCCGAGGAACCCCGCGCAGGAAGGCCTCCTGTGGGAATCCAACCTGGCAAAAGTTCAAGCCTGGTATTTGGAAGTCCTTTAGAGAGTTCTGCGCATCCTTAGCCTTGACATTCCTCATTGGCGGGCAGCTAAGTCAACCCGCTAACGTGTCCAGAAGAAGGTCATGGCGGCGCCGTCCCGCCTCCTGTGTCTGCAGGCGAAGCGCTGATGTGGGACATCTTTAAGGCGACAGCTGGAAATCCTCCCCCCGGCGGCGCAACACGAGCCTCCGCTGAATATGCATGAAGGTCTTCAGCTGGAGAGAAAATCCCATCAGTCGGGATTATTTTGTGGAGGGTCTCTGTCAGAATCGATCCCGCTCACTTCGCCGGGTCTCCTCAACAAGGACCAGAAACTAAGCCAGCTCTAAAGGAGGAGATTTGGGAGTCCTCGATGTGTAGAAATAACAGTATATGATTAAAAATGAATGGGAAGGGGGGGTTAAATGCTAAAATAAATTCATAAATATTCATTTTAATAAGTAAACTATGAAGTGTTTCACAAATTACAACATTAATTTTGCATTCGTCTCATTAAGTTCATGAATATCCATGGATTAATAATCAGATATAAAGTTAGAATTTCCTCCGGTAGAGTTAACAAAAATATAAAGGCAAATTAACGAACCAATAAAGTCAATCTAGCATTTATGTATAAATTCTCCCTTTTCAACATCATTCAATGAGAACCTTTTTATTTCATCTTTTTGCAGAAGCTAATCAATAAGCTCTTTAGGTGTGCAGATGCTGGAAGCATCTCGGGTTTTGGTCAATTATTTTCGCAAATACCTGAGAGGGTTTCCGTCGGTGCAGCGATTAGCTTCACAGCTAGGAGCTCCCTGGTCGTCTACATGCCATGGAGGCGTGTAGCTCTCGCTAACGTAGCGGAGGCGCTAGCTTGTGTGCGGTCGACTCCGAGCAGCACGCCGTGCTAATCCGGCCCAGAGCGCTTGGATGGTTTCTGCTGTCTGAGCGGAGTTCAGGCTTTGTAACAAAACAGGAGAATAAAAACACCACAGCTGTAAGTAGGACAGATAGTCTATTTAAAGTGGATAAGGGCTGAGGTGACGGTGCAGAAGGCCAAGCCGCAAACGCTGACAAAGGACTGATAGAGCCAATTCAGACCGTGGATAAACAACGTGGATCTTTGTTTTGCCGATAAAGAATCGGATCCCACTGCCGTTTTCATCTCCCGGAATACGAAGATACATGAAATGTTTACTTCTGTGTGAGCCGGAGTTTCGCTCTCCGACGATTCATGAAACATAATCCAGCGCTCGTTGTAAAATCCAGATTCCCTTTTTCCATTTTTTGCCATGTGAAGATGTGGAGTCGTCACAAGACTCAGACAAGACGAACGTCTTCTAGGGGAAGGGAATAGTCCGAACCGTTGGAAGGGATAGAGCGGTACCAAGAAGTGGATCTGGGATGGAACTCCTGGAGGTGCGTTGGGTTGTCCTCTTCCCTGGAGTTGCTCAAGGTGAAAGGAGTCAGGCAGGTGTACGGACACTCGCCAGGTCCTTGCTGAAGACAAGTGCTGGAGTTTTCCCTGCTAAATGAAGGATCACGTAGGGGGGAAGGTCTGATACTTGTTGGCTTGTAACTCCTCGTAGACCTTGTGAACCCAAATGGTCAGTGCTGGTGAACTAGGAGGTCCTGATCCCGATCCCGAGGTCCTCAACTCGCACCTCCCAAGTTTTTTTTCCCAAACCAGCATTTTTTGCACCGGCAATAAAGGAGGCTGTCAAAAGAAAGGAGAATCCTCCTTCTAATGTGATGAAGAAGGAGCAGAGCCAAAGGCTGAAGCTCTCAATGTACTTCTTCTACTACTACTACTACTACTAATAATAATGATAATACCTTTATTTATGAAATGCTTTTCCATGGGGTCAGAGGTCATCTTGGAGTCGCTGTGTCTTCCTGTCAGAAGGAGCCAGGAGGTGAGGATGACACCTGATAGGAGGCCTCGAGGATGCTGAGATAGACCGTGCGCCCCACCTGGCGTGGGAAAGCCTTGAGTCCACCCAGACGTGACCCGACAAATTTGCAACAAAGCTTCAAGATTTTCTTAAAATCTCGTAAGACAAATAACTCAAAACTCCGTTCAGGAGCATACAAGTATTGCCCTCACATTCACTACCAGCAAATCTGCTCTCGTCCCAGTCTGAATTTGTGAAAATATCAAGTGTCAGCGCCCGAGCGCGGACCCTCGGGTCCCCCGTCACGGCGCGCCGCTCGGAGCGCAGATTAAATTGACTCCGCTTCGTGATGGATCATTGTTTTCTCATTCGGCTCAGGCTCCTCTATTTATGGCTTCGTAAATCCCTCCTTCACAAAATCAAAAAGAGGGGAGATTACGCACCCATCATCTCCCTCTGTCCCGGCAGCACCTGGAGCCGTGGAAACTTTACTCCACCGTTGGCGTTCTGCTGGCCATCGACATCCTGTCCCTCATGATCTGGCAGATCGTGGACCCTTTGCACATCACCGTGGAGGTAGGAAGCAGTCATTAGGAACATGTACACTCACCCCAGCAGCGATCGCAAGCTGTTATTAATACGCGCCGATTGATTTCCAACTCCGTCGGAGCTGGCAAGTGACAAAGTCATTATTCAAGTACGCCCGGAAAGCAGGAAGTGGCTTCAAATTGAAAAACAGCCGCCGTTAGCAACCGGCACGAGCCGCGCAGCTTTAATACGCAATTAACATTTGTGATCCCGCAGCGGAGCGTTCCTGGTAGCGATCAAATAATCCTCAACGCGTGCTTGGCTATGACTTCAAGATGTTTAAAGGTGCTAGCAGAAAGCTATGAGAAGCTGACCTCTGGCTAGCAGGGGCCGTGACACACGGCTGGGATAGCCTACTACAGGGGTGTCAAACATACGGCTCGCTGGATAATTTGAAAGTGAAAAAAATGCATAAAAGACGGATTTAATTTTTTTATTAAATGTAATTCCAGAATTCCCCGCTAGGGGGCGCACTGTTTTGGTCAGAGTAGAGGACAATCCGCATCACTGAGACGGACCAATCAGCAGAGGTTAGCAATGCACCACCTGCTGCTTGTTAGCATGTTGTTTCCACCCTGTTTTCTTGGATTAGCCAAAATGTCGTTATCAAAACAGAAAAGTAGTTAAAGAGTGTCGAATTTTCAAAGAAAAATGGACTACGTCCTATTTATTTACGGAGACGCACGGGAAACCTTTGTGCTCGGTGCGTTTGCAACAAGTTTCGGTATTTAAGGAATATAATATACGGCGCCGCTACGAGACTCATCAGAGCGAAAAATATGACAGCTTGCAAAGAAACTGAGAAGAGATAAGATCGACCAATCACTGGCAGGTCTGAGGAAACAGCGTCCACTTTCACCCAGAGATGAGAAATCAGTGCAGCAGCGGTAAAAGCCAGCGAGCTAATTGCTAACAAAAATGTGCAATTTAACGTTAGTCACCAGCTTCACTACAAACGAGTATGTTGGAATTCAACTGTTCATGCAACTCCATACATGTTCAGTATGTGTTGTATGTGTTTGCATGTTTCATGGATGAAGTTTACACATTTACAGGTGAACACTTTCTTCTTTACACATTTAATCGCACCCTTTTTAGTTTGTAAGGTGTAGGCAGGGATTCAATTTAGATTTTATATGCACATGTGGAAATGGTTTAAAAATCCCTTTCTTTATAAGTCTCATTTAATCTTAAAGTGCATTACTATATTTTTCAATACCAATTACTTATTAAAGTTTTGTGCCTTTGCAAGATCAGTGGGATCACATGATCACATGATCGCAATGCAAACATGTGAATGATAAAAGTAAATTGCACTTTTGTCGAAGGAAATATGAGGTGTTTCATGAAATGTTTTGTAAAAGGATTGTTCATTCAATTCCAAAATTTTCCTCATGTCCTTGTACTTCTTTACACCAAAACAGAGGAAAGACATGATATTTTGGTTATTTATTGCTGAGTTTGCTATCATTTAAATGGTCCGACCCACTTGACATCTATGTGGCCTCCATGAGAAATGAGTTTGACACCCCTGGCCTACTAGATAGCTCCAACATGCAAACGGATGCTAACAGGAGTGAAAACATGTCTGGGAAGTCGTGCTTAGATACCACTTGAGAAAACCCACTTGATTACTTTCCAACCACATCCACCATGTTCTCGCTCGAGCGATTGTTGCTGTCATACATTATGTAAGTCCTTTGTTGCTTCATCCGCGAGTCGACGCTCCTCTGTTTGTGGGCAGAAATTCACCAGGGAGGCTCCCAAAGGAGATCTGGATGTGTTGATTCAACCGCTACTGGAGCACTGCAGCTCGGAGAAGATGAACACCTGGCTGGGTACGTTAAACACCGACTACATCTGCACCCGATCTCCAAGCGAACTCCCGCCGGCGGGGAGCTGATAATGACGCGAGCAATGGGTGGTGTTCCTCCTCAGGCGTGGTCTACGGCTACAAAGGCCTGCTGCTGCTGCTCGGCATCTTCCTGGCTTATGAGACCAAGTCCATCTCCACGGAGAAGATCAACGACCACCGAGCCGTGGGCATGGCCATCTACAATGTCGCTGTGAGTTTGTCCCGACCGAACCGAACCCCCCGCTGCACAAACGTTCGATGAACCGTCTCAGCGAGCATACAACTACTGATCCAGAGTTTCACAGGGGATCTTTGGAATCTTGCTTTGGACCAGTGAAATGTTTTGTTTACCCCTAGCGAGTAAATAGCTAGTGTGCTAAAAGGTGCAAATTGCGCATACCACAGCACTATGGTAAGATTTAGCTGTTTGCTAACGCTCGTGGGATTAGCAGCTAATGTAAACATCAACCATTTGGCGTTGGGGTCCACTCACTTGCACACTTGGGAGCCACCTGGGAACATCAGTGGGAGTTTGACGAAACAGTTAGCAAGAAAAGACTATCTGAAAAGCATTCAGGAGTAGAGGGTATCTAGCGTCACGCTGTGGAGGCCGAGGCTGCTGTGCTAGCTGCTAAAATTCATCCATTCATTACCAGTTCCGCTAATCCCAGCTGGGCCAAATATCCAGACATACAACAATCCGGACGCAAGTAGAACACGGAGACTGTCTTGACTCGAGGTGAACACGCCAAACACCCGGGGTTTAAATTTACTTTGTAAATCCAATGCAGAGACGTCGCGTTCGTCGCCGAGGAGACTCATAAAAGAAAAACACGCCGTTGCGAAGACGGAAAAGCTGCGCCTGAAAAGGACGACCCTGGAAAACAAATGAAGCGTTACGTCCTCGCAAACTGACTGCTGCCGTTTTAAATAACATTTAGGAGAGGACGTAATGGACCGCCGGCGTTCGCTTTCCCTCGGCCAGATACGGGGGGACGGGACACGTGTCTCCATTTGCAGATAAGGGCTCTTTAGCGAGGACGCTAATGTAGGTCGTTGCTCAGCATCCGTCTGGCGGTGAGGGTGACGGAGGCTTCGCCGCTTGACGCTAATAAAACCTGATACCACAAGCAGCTGCGTGGAGAGAAGACTCCCGTCCACAGCCAGAGAGAAGACCTGCTCCGGTTTGTTAACGTCTCAGGAAGCGTCAGGAAACATCTCCTTTTATTGGAACATTACCGCAAACGCAGTGGACCTGAGATCTAGGATTAACTAATCGGGTCAGGCGTCGGTGAGTCGCGTGCCTTCGCGGCTGGACTTCACCTCCGGCGGTGCGGCGTCTCCTTTGGCGTCTCCTCCCTTGTTTCACGCTTCGCTGGAATTTTAAAAAAACAAAAACCCATCTCACCTCCAGCCCAGTTTGTCAGCTGGAAGAAGGTCGGCGCCGGCCATCGGTATGCCCGCTGAGCGGGGACATCCAAGACGGCAGGCTTGCGGCGTGTCCTTCCACGTCCCGGACGGCGACGCCGACCGTGTCCTCGGCGGACATGTTGGTGGCCCCGTCGACTCGTCTGGCCGCCGGAACGTGCACGAATCCGAAAAGGTCCGCGTGCACTTAGAATTGGGATATGGTTACCGCTGCAGCAACCAGATTCGGAGATTATTCCACTCAATCCATACATTTTTCCTACATAGGACTTTTACGCTGTTCTTTTCTATCGATGCAGAACCTCATATCCAAACCTCAGCATTTGGAGATTTCTGCACATATTCATTCATTTTGTAAAATAATATCAATATGCAGTGCACGCTTCGTATAGCCTGTGCACCTCGGGCTATATGCTAGCTTAGTAAGCCAAGTTTAGATTTCTTTTTCCAATATTTTTATGTTTATAGTTTATTTTTATTTCTAATTCTGCCTTTTTCTTTTTATTATCTGTTACTGTCATATTTTCTGTAACTCTGGCACAACCATTTCTTTCGGGATTAATAAAGTTGTTCTTATCTTATCTTATTTTGGTGATCTGCTGGTGCAGGACATGTATGCCAGCAAGTTCAAGGTGGAGGTGGGACTTCAGCTCTGAGACCCTTCTTGTGATGGACAGATGAGGTTATATAGGAATCTCCATGGATCATGATGTTTGCAGGTGACATTGTGGTTTGTCGTGAGAGCAGGGAACATGTGTAGGAACATCTAAAGAGGTGGAGGTATGCTTTGCAAAGGAGAGGGAAGAAGGTTAGTCACAGCAAGACAGAGTATATGTGTGTGAATGAGAGGAACTCAGGTGGAACGGTGAGGCTACAGGGAGTGGAGATCAAGAAGCTGGAGATTTCAAGTACTCGAGGTCAGAGTGTAGGAGTCTGGGGTACGAAGAGATAGAAGACTATAAGCCAGAAGGAAAGGACAATTTGTGACAATGACCAAAAGACAGGAGCTGGAGGTCGCAGAGATGAAGATGTGGAGCTTCTCTTTGGGAGCGACCAGGATGGATCAGGAATGAGTCCACCAGAGGGACGACACATGGTAGATGTTCTGGAGAGACTCATGGACGTGGTGAGAGAGGAGGATCCAGAGAAGAGGGTTAGATGGAGAAGGTGGATCCCCTGTGGAGACCCTGAAGGGAAAAGCCAAAGGGAGAAGATCAAGTCGCGTCTGCAGGCTCCATCATTATTCCCCAATGTTTTGCCTTTTTTGTAACACGTCCACGGAGGTTAGATTTAATTGTTATTCCATAAATAAGTTTGTTGATGACAGTCAGAGGCATCGCCATGCAACCCTCTTCTCACACCAACCATCTCTTCCTTACCTTCTCCTCCATCCATAAAGCTCCTCCAGATCTCTAACCTCAGCATCCTTCCTCCACCCCTCCTGGGTCCAGGTCCAAAACATCTCAGTGTGACTTTATCTCCAGAACATCAACCATGTGCCGAAAAAAGACATCATTATTTGAATATATACATCATTGAAATAACACACACACACACACACACACACACACACTCGGAGTGGCTTTTTTAATCAGGAGCATCTCCATCACAGCTGATTTCATTCAACCCTCATAATCTAATTCATCCTGGAGGATTATCCATTACACACGGAGCGTTTAAGCCTAAACTGCGTGGGGCCAAAATGCAAATCTGCACCAGAGAAATTAAAAAATGGGAAAAAAAAATAAAATAAAAAACAGAAAAATATCTGCGCGTGTTTGAACTCCTGCTCCAGCTTCGGTTTGTTTTGGGAACAAAAGCGGCCCGCTGGATTTGCGCTCTGTGTAAACAAAGGGGTTTGACGTTTGATGCGGCAGACGTTTGTTTACGGCTTCCGCTACAAACGGCGCTGCGGCCGAGGGACCCGAAAAAAACGTTTACGGCGAGTATTCTGGGAAAACCGAGTGATTTTCTGTCGGGGAGGAGAAATGGCTGCGCGCAGAGGAGAAAAATCGGTGTAATAACGGCGTTATTTACTGCTAAATATACACACGGGTGGAAATCCGGGATTAAAACTTCGACAGATCTGAAAGAACAAAATGATTCGGCACCGAGGCCGTGGCTAATGCTAATGCTAACGCTACTTGTTACATCGCATCGTCACAAAACGTATCATGTTTTTAATACAGTAATTGCTAATGCTAACGCCACTTGTTACGTCGCATCGTCACAAAACGTGTCATGTTTTTTAATACAGTAATTGCTAATGCTAACGTTACTTGTTACGTCGCATCGTCACAAAACGTATCATGTTTTTTAATACAGTAATTGCTAATGCTAACGTTACTTGTTACGTCGCATCGTCACAAAACGTATCATGTTTTTAATACAGTAATTGCTAATGTTAACGCTAATTGTTACGTCGCATCGTCACAAAACGTATCATGTTTTTTAATACAGTAATTGCTAATGCTAACGCTACTTGTTACGTCGCATCGTCACAAAACGTATCATGTTTTTTAATACAGTAATTGCTAATGTTAACGCTACTTGTTACGTCGCATCGTCACAAAACGTATCATGTTTTTTAATACAGTAATTGCTAATGCTAACGCTACTTGTTACGTCGCATCGTCACAAAACGTATCATGTTTTTTAATACAGTAATTGCTAATGCTAACGCTACTTGTTACGTCGCATCATCACAAAACGTATCATGTTTTTTAATACAGTAATTGCTAATGCTAACGCTACTTGTTATGTCGCATCGTCACAAAACGTATCATGTTTTTAATACAGTAATTGCTAATGCTAACGCTACTTGTTACGTCGCATCGTCACAAAATGTATCATGTTTTTAATACAGTATTGCTAATGCTAACGCTAGTTGTTACGTCGCATCATCACAAAATGTATCATGTTTTTAATACAGTAATTGCTAATGCTAACGCTACTTGTTACGTCGCATCATCACAAAACGTATCATGTTTTTTAATACAGTAATTTTGGAACAGTGAACCTGCTATGATCCTTTGAATAAAAATTTTTTTTTTTAAAAATCCAGTGGTTAAAATAAAATAGCGATTAATAAAAATAAAGTAAAACCGGTAAAGAAATTAAATGTACGTAAAAAAATATGCAACGTATTTACATGTGTATTTACAAGTACATGTACAGCGGTCCCTTAAGATACAAATATAGTTCCTTCCAGAAGTGGATTTCACATTCGCAACGTTCACCAAAAATAAATGAAGAATAATGTGATTCAAAAAATTTTCAACCGGTTATACCCTTTCGTCCAGGAAAGCTAGAAACGGCGACCCAAGGCAGCGCCTTGAGCCTCAGGTACCTTCCCATCCAACATGGCGGCGAGCGACATGCCCTTTGTTGTGGAGCTTACAGTCCCGTGGGAGGACGGACACTGGCGAGACATTGGCGAGACATTGGCGAGACATTGGCGGTATGCCGATTTAGCAGCTGAAGCGGAGGGACGAGGCTGGAAAGTGAAGGTGAGGCCAGTGGAGGTGGGCTACAGGGGCTCTGTAGCCAGTTCCACCAGAAGGCGACTAAGGAAGATCTGGAGGACGGAGGGCAATGGAGGAGTTTGGCACTGTAGCGGAAGGGAGCGCTTACTCGACTCACACCAGGTCCGACCAGCCTCAAGCTCGCCAGAAAGCGTCTACCAACCAGTCCTGTGAATGAGTTGTGTTATTAGCTGCGATGCTATTGGATGCTAACATCCGGCCCCGGCGCAGAAGTACCGGAAAGTTTGGGGAAACGTCGCTGCCCATAAATGAAAGATGTTTAACGTTATCGACCGAACCCGGGCCTCAGCGGGAGCGTCGGGAGCGTCGGTATCAGCCGGCAGGTTATAAAGACTTATGAAGTCGTGGTTCTTTAGCCCGCCGTGGGTCCATCCATCACCCGCCGCTCCCGCCATCGGACACCATCCACCTCCAGAGGCCCGTTGCGCCAAAACACGGCGTTATTAAAACAGAAGCCGCTCCTGACGGACCTCTAAGAACCCGAAGTTACACTTGGCGCTCGTCCTCGGAGCTCCAGATTGCCGTGGAGCGTCCCGTCTCCAGATGAATGATGGCGGTTCCCTCCCCGCCCATTCTCTTCCCTCCGCCGTCCCGACGGCTCACAAATGCTATTTGCTGCGGCGAGATGACCGAAATGAATTGGACGAGTCGCAGTGTGTGTGTGTGTGAGTGTGTGTGTTAATAATGACGGCACAGAAAACAAGGCTCTCCAGCCTTCTGGACTGACGATTGATGAATGTTTATTGATTTCCGGCGCTGCATCGCCGGCTCTCCAACCTGTAATTCATCCCCACCTGCTATTTTTCTCTTCCGCCTCGCCTGCATTTAGCTTGATTTTACCCAAAAACAGCCTCCGTTAACACGTTGAACGCACGATCCCGACGGTCCGGCCAGAGACGAGCTGGTCTTTTGGGTTTTCGTACCTCGAGAGGCGTGTTTTATCGTCCGTGCGGGAGGTTAATCGGAAACATCTGAACCTCGCCGCGTCCCTCGGTAGGCTTAATGGCTTGTCGTTAAACGACGCGGGGATGCTAATCCACGCATTGGTGATTTTGTGATTGGATTATCGCAGGGTTCTATAATCCGGGTGGCCTCAGAGGTCCAACGCCGGGACGGTTCAGACTTTAAGATGTTGTTGCTTGCTCTTATCCGTCTGGCTGGGTGAAGCCTCCCTGCCTGGAGGTGCACTGACCTCCTGTCTTCTGTCTGCGGCTTGTATTGATTCTTCAAAGCAAAGCTGAGGAGCCTCTGGTTCGCCGACTGCACCTCGGAGTTCTGTTGTTGATGAAGGTCCCGGTTGAATTCACACGGTGTGGACTCTCCATGTGCCTCCATGGGGTTCCCCACGCGTTCTCCAGGTTCCTACCACAGTCCAAAAGCAAGCAGGAAGTTCATTGGAGAACTCTAAGCCTAACCTGACGGCAGTAGAGACAAGCTTTCTAAATAGCCTTGCGGTATGCTCGATAGTTACAATGACCCAAAGACAGGAGAAAGAACTGGAGGTTGCAGAGATGAAGATGTGGAGCTTCTCTTTGGGAGTGACAGGATGGCGAGGATCAGGAATGAGACATAGACTGAGACTGAGTTGGGTCATGCACAGAGGAGGGATAGTGAATATCTTGGTTGACGGATGCTGGAATTAGAGGTCTAGAGGAAGACCAAAGAGAAGACTGATGGACATAGTGAGAGAGGAGGATCCAGAGAATAGGGTTAGATGGAGAAGGTGGATGCACTTTGGAGACTCCAGAAGGGAAAACCCCAAAGGAAAAGAAAAAAGTTGTCACAGGGGTGCAGGACATGTATGTCCGAGACAAAGAGATAACCGAGATGGTTTGGACATGAAGGCTCTTCTGTTCATGTCCAAGCATGAAGATCTGGGTCGAAGGTTGCTGAAGGTGGAGCTGCCAGGTAGAAGGTCTGGAGGAAGACCAAAGAGAAGACGTATGAACGTCGAGAGAGAGGAAATGAAGGAGGATACAGAGAATAGGGTTAGATGGAGAAGGTGGATTCACTGTGGAGTCCCTTGAAGGGAAAAGCCCAAAGGAGAAGAAGAAGGAGGAGAGTTCCCTCAGATTTGTAGTAGACAGAGGAAGAGACGACCTTAGGAGTAGGTAAACATGGCGCCAGCTAGGTTCATGTCCGGTGGACCAAAGAGCGTATCTTCTGACACACTTAGGTATCCTCAGATATGCTAATTTGATGGCTGCGCGGCGGCTAGCACTTCACAGAGAAGATGGATTCGCTGCGGAGACCCCTGAAGGGAAAAGCCAGAGGCAAAAGAAGAAGAAGATCAAACCTGTGGATCGTCCACCGTCGAGAATAATACTGGCATAAGGACGCGGCTTCGGCTCATATACCAGATAGCTCGGACCAGTTACGATTTAAGGCACAAGATTTTAAGCCACCAGAAAAAGCTCCGTTCTTTTTGCTGATTCAATTGAAGATTTCAACCAAGACACCCAGTGGAAGCAGATCCATCTATGACTTGTGCTTTGGCTCTTCTGGCCGAGCCGTCTCATTGGTCATGTGACATTTAGCGAAGTTACATGGTTACTTAATGGGTCATCACTAGCTTGGAGATACAGATGAACAACATATAACCAAGCCTCTCCCAGCCGCCTCTCCGTACAGGAAAAATGATGAAACCGACCCCGTATTCTCACAGGAACTTTCGCTCTAGTTTGTCCGTCTTCCAAAATAGCTGCTAATTCCCGGGAGCTGTGGCGAGGAGGCATGAAACAAGAAAGAATCCTCCTCAAAGTGCATGTTGTTTTGAAGTCCGGGGACGTGATTTCATCGGCTCTTTCTGTCGACCTGTACGGGAGGCTGTCGGCGCCTCCGGGATTTCGACAAGAAAGCGGCAATAAGCTCACTGGTCACGGGGATTGTTTTTATATAAGCTACGGGTCAAAGCTACGCAACTCCTGAGGGAGCCGGCTCTCGGTCACGTGGTCGATACTACCCAAGGAGTTGGACGCCGACGTCTGTGAACTTCTGAGGCGTCCGGGAAGTGGTTCACGCAGACGGCAATATGTGGTACGAGTGCCTGAAGGTTCTCAGCCGCCCTGCCGGGTCATTTTCAAGTCTTATCTTAATGGGACTTTGAGAAATTGGAGTTTTCGTCCGTCCTGACAAACTGTGGGGAGCGAGCATACCGTGCTCTGGCTGGGGAAGGGTACTGGTCTAGGCCAGGGGTCGGCAACCCATCTTTACACTGCGGCTCCGAGTGGCTTGGGAAAAAAATGATAAATATTTAATTGAAGTGTATTTCATTTGTGTTCATTCCTTTTTTTAACTCTAAGTTCTAAGTTGGAAGATTATTGTGATCTTGAAATATTAAATAAAATTATGGTCATTATTTTTTTGGCGCTCAAAATAACGCCACACTCGCGGAAGCCGGTAAAGTCCCGATTTGCAGAAGTCCCATAAACCAGGTAAAATATATATTTATGAAGATATTTTGCAAATATTTATTTTTTATTGTTTACTGACACAGTGATTTTTTTCCCGATTTATTTCTAAAATTCAGGTCAAGGCTCCGCTACACGCTCTGAAAGCCCAAAGCTCAAAATGAGTTCATTACATAAATAAAATTTAATTTTCTCCGTAATACTTTGTGAATTTCAGAAGCAACACACTACACACTTGTTTATACAAAGTGTAAAGGTAATAAAAAGCAATATATACAGTGGTACCTTTATTTTAGATGTCAAAAAGTAATCGCGGCTCCCAGTGTTTTCTTTTGCGAGGAAACCGGGTCCAAATGTCTCTTCGGGTGTTAAAGGTTGCCGACCCCTGGTTTAGGCCGACTGCGGTTCTTTATGCTCATGTACCCGTCGCTAGTTAGCGCTTGGGCCAAAGGTAAGAACTCAGCTAGCTCACCTAGCTTGCCTAGCTATGTAAACAGCTGATCATAAGGCTAAAGGTTGGATTCCTGGAAGTGGTGTGTGTCGTCCCCAGCTGTTACCCATAACTGAAACCCAAAAAGACGCCTCTTGACGCCTCCTTTCCTGTGTCCCCTCAGGTTTTATGTATGATCACCGCCCCGGTCACCATGATCCTGTCCTCCCAGCAGGACGCCTCCTTTGCCTTTGCCTCCTTGGCCATCGTCTTCTCGGTCTACATCACGCTGGTGGTTCTGTTCGTTCCCAAGGTAAGAACGGCTCGTCTGCACCGCACGCTCAGCGCGACGGTTCACCAAAGTCCAATTGTTATCTTCATGCAAGGCATTAGCGCTCAGCTTTCAATGGATGGTTCAAAGTTTGTAAAAGGAGTTTGCCAAAGCAACCGGCGCCTGGCTTTGCACGGTGAGAAAATCTTTCTCGATACAAATGATGTTTTTGTTCATTCGACCTTCCGGACCGTTCCCGCCTTCGCCGCGCTTCACTCCGTCTCGCCGTTTCACGCATCAGCTAACACAAGCTAGCCCTCGGAAAAAAACAGCCGGACACATTTTCTTGCATAAAACCGGTTCACAAAAAGTTGGGACTCCTGGTGTAAAAGACCTGGAGTCAGTTTCCTGTGGAGACAAAATGATGAACTTCATTTTTGTCCATAAATATTCCGTTTAAATCTATGAAAGGCGACGAAACTCCAGCATCATCGATCAGGTGATGTCATCTCCCGCCGCCTTCCCATTGGCTATTGGGTCTAAAAAGTGACAACTCCTGTTAGGACGCAGTCAGTGGATCAGCAAACATCTACGACAGCAGGTGGTGCTAGACATCCATGACACCTGGCGGGACTCCACACTCGTTCCTTCATTTTCTAAAAACAAAAGTACTCTTGAGGAACCCGTACAACGTTTTAGAATTCACACGCAAGTGAAGGCGCAGTAGTTGCTCTTCATTCCCCATCCACCAGCAGATGAACGACTTCTGAACACCTCATGTTTCACCCGAGAAAGTCTAAAAATTGTAGCTATTACTCAGTCTGGGCTTAGACGAAGACTAGACAAAGAATATTCCGCATAATCATAACGTTGTGCCGACCGACTCCTGGAAGTGATGAATGCTTCCGCAGGAAAAGAGGGGAAACTCGCTCGTCGGCAATTTCATCGTCATCACGTAGAGGTTCGGTCTCAGAACGCTGACGGGGATTAGTAGATTGGGTATGGACTCCGGGAGCAGCCGTGAACCATACGGAGCGACAAATATTCCAAACCGTCGCCCAACGCCTGGCAAATCCAGGTTCTCCGGTGACCCCCGGTTAGGGGACCCATGTTCCAAAAGAGTCCCGTAAGGTCTACAGAGGTCTGCCCAAAGTACACCAACCCCGATGTTGCCGAGGCTCCAGGAGGACGTGCCCGGCACCTTCGTACCAGCAAGGGGTTCCTCCGTCGTCCATCATCGGGGTTCGTCCGATCGCACAACAGTACAAAAGCAGATTCCAGTAGGCGTCGGAGGGAACATCTGCAGGCGCTAAGTGTTCCCATCAATCGCGTCCTTGGGAGAAAATCAGCCATCAAATAAACGCCGCTGGCGTCCGAGCAGCTCCGAGATCTTCGGCGGTCGATGGACGGAAGTACACTGAGTAGCAGAAGGATCTGAAGACCCTTTGACGACCCGAGATTTTATTCAACGGTAGTTTTATGTCTCCCGCGTGTTCGGGATCGATACCGTCAACATTTGTACAAAAATCCGACGAGGAGCTCGACGCGTGAATCTGTCTTTGCCAACATTTCCAAATAAGGAAATAACGGGTTTACTCGGCGGCGTATCCTCTTATGAGACCTCTAGTTTGGTGACGGAGGTTTCGGATCTGTCTCTCATTTCACTTTTGATAGAATGAATGTCATATTTTCCAAAATATACTGGAGTTCAGCAAAAGTCAACAGAAACAAGTATGTTAGGAGGTACATTGTCGGTTTCCCGGCGTTGTCCTGGTTTTGTCAAAAGCGGCGATTCCCCCTGTGCTTCTGGCTTTCAGGAAAGAGCTTCGTGTCGAAAATGAGGACGTACGACCCGAAAAAAAAAAAGAATAAACATGTGACGCTTTAAAAAGTCATATTTGACATTTCCTGCATTTATAAAACCACAGCTTCGTTTTAGGAAGGAAGTGCAGTTCCAGTTTGTTTTTGACGTTCAGAGATCTTTTATTACATCTCTTTCAAGTCTTCATGAACTTTCCCTGATGAGGATCCTTTTATTTTGCTTTTGTTTGTATTTTGTTTTAATAAATCATCTGCAGTTATCTAACGCTTCCTCCTGTCGGTTCAGCCCGTCAATCCCCTTCTTTTGTCTGGCAGAACACTGCGATACAAAGGTCAAAGGTCAAATTCTTGGGGTTGGTTAGCAAGTTGTTTGGTTTTGTACGAATAAGATGTCGTTATAAACGCCACAACGTCGCCTACAAAACCTTCTGACCACGGCTTCAAACCTCAAACGTGCTCGGGTCCAGAAAACACGAGGATCGACACTTTAGGGGAAAAAAAGAAGCAGGTGAAAAAGTTGTGTAAGTCATAAAGTTGAGAACTCACCCCGAGGACGTCGCATCTGGTGAGATCAATAATGTTGTGTTTACCCTTCCAGGCAAGCGGGTCCGATCGAATAACTTGATATTTATTGTTTTTTTACCCCGAGCGGGAGGATTGTGAGCAGAACATCCGAGATACGGCAGGAAAACAACACAAACTGGCGCATTTTGCGGACCGTAAGATGCAACGCGCTATGAGGCGCGTGATAAAACCGCAAAACAAAACAGTCAGTTTAGTCGAACTTTATTTATCTCATTTATCTCCCTTTGTTCCCTCGGAAACTGTTTGGTCTTCTTCTCGCCGCGATTTTCCGCTCCACTTCGGTACCGTTGATTCATTGCCAATTTTTCGGGGGTCCTCAGAAGCGTCGGCGGTAAGAGTACGACACTCACCGGACACTTTATTAGGTACACCTGTCCAACTGCTCGTTAACACTTAATTTCTAATCAGCCAATCACATGGCGGCAACTCAGTGCATTTAGGCATGTAGACGTGGTCAAGACAATCTCCTGCAGTTCAAACCGAGCATCAGTCTGGGGAAGAAAGGTGATTGGAGTGACTTTGAACGTGGCATGGTTGTTGGTGCCAGAAGGGCTGGTCTGAGTATTTCAGAAACCGCTGATCTACTGGGATTTTCACGCACAGCCATCTCTAGGGTTTACAGAGAATGGTCTGAAAAAGAAGAAATATCCAGTGAGTGGCAGTTCTGTGGGCGGAAATGCCGTGTTGATGCCAGAGGTCAGAGGAGAATGGCCAGATTGTTTCCAGCTGATAGAAAGGCAACAGTGACTCAAATAACCACCCGTTCCAACCAAGGTGGGCAGAAGAGCATCTCTGAACGCACAGGATGTCCAACTCTGAGGCAGATGGGCTACGGCAGCAGAAGACCACGCCGAAACCGAGGCTACAATTTGCACGAGCTCATCGAAATTGGACAATAGAAGATTGGAAAAACGTCGCCCGGTCTGACGAGTCTCGATTTCTGCCGCGACATTCGGACGGTCGGGTCAGAATTTGGCATCAACAACATGAAAGCATGGATCCATCCTGCCTTGTATCAGCGGTTCAGGCTGGTGGTGGAGGTGCGGGGAATATTTTCTGGCACTCTTTGGGCCCCTTGGTACCAATGGAGCATCGTTGCAACGCCACAGCCTACCTGAGTATTGCTGCTGACCACGTCCATCCCTCTATGACCTCAATGTACCCAACCTCTGATGACTACTTTCAGCAGGATAATGCGCCATGTCATAAAGCTGGAATCATCTCAGACCGGTTTCTTGAACATGACAATGAGTTCACTGGACTCAAATGGCCTCCACAGTCACCAGATCTCAATCCAATAGAGCATCTTTGGGATGTGGTGGAACGGGAGATTGGCATCATGGATGTTCAGCCGACAAATGTGATGCCATCACGTCGATATGGACCAAACTCTGAGGAATGCTTCCAGCACCTTGTTGAATCTATGCCACCAAGAATTGAGGCAGTTCTGAAGGCAAAAGGGGGTCCAAGCCGTTACTAGCATGGCGTACCTAACAAAGTGTCCGGTGAGTGTACGTACTCTATAGTTGCCAGCGACAGCGTACACCTTGTATTCCAGCACTACATAATTAGTTTTCAACCGAGGACCAACTTTCAACCAAGGGAACGCTCCAAAAATCAACCCAAAGTCGCGCCAAAACATTTGGACGGATGTTTGAGCGCGGGGTGTATGCGCAAGAAGAATTCATACATAAGGTGACGGATTATAAGGCACACGGAGGGTTTTGGAGAAAATTTAAGGATTTTAAATGCGACTTATAGTGCGGAAAATACGGTATTCACGGAAAGGGAGCCAAACGCCTTTTGGGCCAAGATACATGTACAGCTGACCTCGATAACGACAACCGTGGAATATGACAAAACGCAAAAGGGAAGTTCAAAAGATGAACTGAAATCGGAGAGTGAGAAACAGAACAAAGGTTATATTTCTAAATCACCCAATAAATAAAAAAAACAATAATTCCAGCAGAAGCAAATTCTGAAAGTCCACTTTCCAGCAAAGGAAGCTGATAAGTTACCAAACAAGTATCCAGATGTTTACTTGGGATTAAATACAGGGAAGACGTTTCAGAACCGAAGGGGGTTCAATCCAACACGATATCCAGCCTCAGAACTTCAGCCGGCGTGAAGTTTCCAGGTTTGTAACCACAAAGCTGACATATTTCATCGGCGTCACGGTTCAGCGACGAGCCGCGGCCGAGAGCCGAGCAAACTGAACCGTGACAATCCGGTATCTCCCGCCCGGACTTCGCTGCGCCGCCGATCTAATTAAATCGGCTTCGGGTGCCGAAGCTCGGGTCTCTCCGAGACGGCCGTCTTCTCATTCCTCTCGGCACGGGTCAAAGCACAACTTCTGGTTTAAGGTTGAATCCTCAGCTTCTCCTTGCGCCGAAAGTACTTGTTCAAGCTCTGTATCCGCCCATCCAAAGAGGGCCTCCTTAAATGTCGTCCGCTACGTCGCCTGATCCAGATAGTTCCTGGTTTCTCACCCCTTCACCAGTTTTTTGGTGGATAGTATTTTTCAACAACTTATAACTGAACCTTTTATCTTGACTTTCCTGCTATCGGCGCTGTCGTACCTCGACGAATTCCCGCCTACTTTGTTTGCCAAAAAGTTCCTTGTATGTGAAGAGCAGGCGTTCCTCAAAGCAGAAGGTTGGCTGTTGGATTCCAGGCCGTTCCTGTCCACGTCCAGAAGTTTCCTTGGGCGAGACACTGAACCCCGGTGCTTCTGACGGCCTGGTTAGCATCTTGCGTGGCAGCTCACGCCTTAGGTGGTCTCATCTTCTCGAGTGTCACATTGAGATCCATCACCCGTCAACCGTATCCTAAATTCTGACGTGTTCTGCACGCCGCCGCTTCGTGAAGTCCATCTTCTGCCTTTCCGCCGGCCTTTCCAGGTCTCGTTCCTGATAATTCCATCACGATGGTAATCTTGATGCTCTTCATTCCATGGAAGTCGATGTTCTACCTCCGTCACCGTGTGTGGGTTACAGATGAGGCGACTGATCACGAGGGGCGAGTGGCAGTCGGACACCCAGGAGACCATGAAGACCGGCTCGTCCACCAACAACAACGACGAAGAGAAATCCCGACAGCTGGAGCGCGAGAACAAGGAGCTGCAGAAGATCATCCAGGAAGTAAGCAGGGTTCTCCTTCCTTCCTTCTTTTCATTTTGAAAAGGTCTTAGAAGATGCCAAACACTTAGGTCAGGAGAGGCTTTTGGGGGGGTTCTTCACAGGTTCTCTCGGCAGGCTGGGAGCTAAGAGCATACAAGTTCCAAAGAGCATACAAGTTCCAAAGAGCATACAAGTTCCAAAAAACATACAAGTTCCAAAGAGCATACAAGTTCCAAAGAGCATACAAGTTCCAAAGAGCATACAAGTTCCAAAGAGCATACAAGTTCCAAAGAGCATACATGTTCCAAGGAGCATACATGTTCCAAGGAGCAGAGCATACAAGTTCCAAAGCTATTTTGAACCAACAGGGTAATTTCCTTCTCCAGAAAGGAAAATCAATATTTTTTTTTCCCTGGTGTGTTGTAGAACGATCACATATGAATAAAAATCCTTTGTTTCACCAACGCCGCACCTCAGTCACCTGAGTTTGCACAAAATAGATCCTAAACTCCATGACATGCAGCTGCACAGCCTCCCTGGTGTCCAAGTCCTTTTTGTGGAATTTTACGGTATTGTTTATCTAATCCTTGTAACCGTCTCTATTGAGTGGATTCCCACAGGAGGTCCTTCTGTTTGGAGTCTTCATGTTCTCCTGCATCTGCGAGGGGTTCCTCCAGGTTCATCCCACAGTCCAAAAAGACGCAAGAGGTTCATTGGAGACTCTAAACTGTCCAGACGAGTGAGAGGGTGAATGGTCGGTCCAGGGCGAACCCCACCAAAAAGAAATGAACGAATGTGTCTACTTTTTCACATCTCAGAGACGTGAAGATGGTTTTTAATGCAGATAAGACTCCCATTTTCCAAAAAATCAAGAGCAAGCCATTTTTTTTTTACAGATACAGATTTGAAAATATCTGTTTTATTTCCTTTATAAGTTATAAGAGCAAGTGTGAGTCTGAGTCAACGAAGCGTAGCAAGACACTGGATGGGCGGCGTAGAAGCTAATAAGACGAACCAGAACTCCTCACTGTCCGCCGGCCGGCCTTTTCTTTGTCCAGAAGCCCATCGGCTACGAAGCTGTTTGGCCGGAATGCAAATTCAGATTTAACAGTTACATCCAGGCGGTGTCGGTCGGTGTTTTTCCTCCTGATCATTTCTGTCCGCGGCTGAAAAGCCAGACTTCTTGCGCTTCCTGCCAACACATCCGGCAGCTTCCTCTCATCCAGAAGCAGCGGTGAAGACAAGATTTCCTCCTCCGGCTCAGATAGCGCGATTTCATAGCAATCAGGAACAGAACTATGCCAAGTTGGACGCGGTAGAAGATTGCACTTCGCCTCGTCTTTCAGCGAGACAGACTTTCAGGAAGGACTTGGGATCTTGCCATGGAAATGCAACATCTGGAATAATTGTGGTACATATATTCATTCACTCGTAGCCTATCCGAGCCGTGATTGGGCGGGAGGCGGGGTTTGCCGTGGATTGGTCGATCACGGGGCCTCGTGGAGAGACATGCGACCCTTCACCCTCTCATTCACACGCCGTATAAAGACATGGAACCATCCACTCGCTCATTCACACGTCATGCAGAAGCATACAAGTATGGCCCCCGGGAGAATGCGGAGACATACATCATCCATATGTCTGGACGATGTCGGGTCTCCAATGTGGTTTCCTGCTTGTGTTTGGGCTGGAGAACCTGGAGGAACCCCATGCAGACACCTTGAGAACATGGGGACTCCACCCAGAAAGGCAGGGACCTTCTGGCTGCAAGGTGAAGGCTAGTCCACTTGTAAATGGTTCCCTGACTGATGGGTGTTTAGCAGGCTGTGAGCAGAGTTGTATGTTCCCTGCAGAAGGAGGAGCGGGTGTCGGAGTTGAGGAACCAGCTGTCCGAGCGCCAGGCCCTGCGGTCCAGGAGAAGGGCCTCCACCCTCACCAACCAGAACCACAGCTCCCCCTCGCTCGCCATCCCTCACAGCGACCCTCGGGCCCTGGCCCCGCCGCCGGGGTACCCCGCCCCCGCCTCCGACCTCCACGCCGTTCCTCCGTCCTTCGCCAACTCGTCCAGCCTCTACCAGCCGGACAGCAAGATCAGCCGCAACAACTGCCACGCCAGCCGCCTGCAGCTGCTCTACAAGTGAGTCCTTGGCCGCGAAGGCGCGGCGAAGGAGCGCCGGTGCAAAGAGGCCCCGGTGACGAGTCCCATTTTCACTCGCGTCGCTTTGCACAAAAACGCCCGTCCCCTTTTTCCCTCCAGGAGAAAACGAAAAACGTGTGAACGTGACTTTATATTTGACTCGTACGCCACCAGGGGTTTGAGGAAATGCTCCATGTTGACCATTTGCTATGTCTCAGCTGCTCTTTGACTGGACCGTGCTCTTTAAGACGATCTGCAAAAATCCCGAGACAAAGGGAACGTTGTCTTTCGCCGGTCGGTGCAGGAACCTCGGATGGATCCCGGCTCAATGTGGACGCCCTTCTGCCTCGACCGGTTGGGGTAGAAAGAGAGGGCAGAGTATGGAGGTCGGGAGATTCGGGCACTGGTGGCGGTATACCGCTAATATCGGTCGCGCTAACAATGCTAACATCCGAAATGACGGAAAGCGCTTCATAAATTGTTATTATGACAGGATGTCGATGCATCCATGCTCCTCACTGTTCAGTTTTCTGACTCGTGGCCCAAAACGACTACCGTAAGCGACCCAGGACAAAAACAATAGCTTGAGCTAACGCGTGGATGCACAAACTGTAGATGCTAAGCTGCGTTAGCGTCTCGGTCTTCGGGTGTCTTCTGAAGAGGGTGGACTTCTACAAATAGTCAAGATGGTCGAGCGTTTTTTGATAGCGATACCTCAGTGATGACCTCCTTGTGTGTTAGCTAGCGGTCGAGAAGCCCGATGAAGACGCACCTCGCGAGAACTCGACTCCCCGACAAAATGTGTCATCGTGGCTCTTCCTGTTTCGTGTTCGGAGGTGGGTTTTTATTGTCCCGTTCTCTTTATGCGCTGCCGTTTATAGGTCTCTGTTGAAAGAGACACCAAGTTGCTGTACATGCTGTGTGCTAACGCTAACGCCTCATCGCCGTGGGTGTTCTCGCTGTCCCTTCCGAGGTCCCGGGTCGAAAACGGGTCCGTCTGTCGGCCTTCATATTGCCATGTTTTCGCTGATCGACAGCCACGTTTCTGCCGGAAAGTCAATACAAGAAAAAAGGCGGTTCTGAAATAGCATCCGTGCACCCAAACGGGCAGAAGAGGACCTTCTGGCTTTCCCTGTTTGGTCCGAGTTGAAGAAACACCAAAGAGAACGAGATTGTAAACGACTGAGCACCTGCGCCGGGAACTCCCGCCGGGAATTCAATTCGTCCATCCGTCTTCTGCCCCATCCAAAGTCCGAAGGGGGCGGCAGCCAGAGCAGAGACGCCCAGACTTCCCTCCCCGGCCATGTAGTCCAGCTCTTCTGGGGGATCCCAAGGCGTTCCCAGGCCACCCTGGAGACGTATGCTCTCCAGGGTGGCCTGGGTCTTCCCCGTGGTCTCCTCCCTAGATGGACATCTCCTCCCTGACCAGATGCTGAGCCACCTCATCTGGCTCATCTCTACGTGGAGAAGGGGCGACTCCACTCCGAGCTCCTCTTGGATGGTCCAACTTCTCACCCTTTCTCTGAGGGAGAGTCCGGCCACCTCGTGGTGAAAACTCATTTCGGCCGCTTGTATCCGCGGATCTCGTTCTTTGGATCACTTCCCAGTTGGGAAGGTACCGTAGCTCCACTGGTAAATTGAGAACTTCGCCTTCTGGCTCAGTTCCTTCTTCACCACCACAGAGAGTCCGGCAGAGAGTCCACAACACTGCAGACGCTGCATCTCCCGCTCGGGAACAAAAAACCCGAGATACTGGAACTCCTCCGCTTGCGGCAGGACCTCTTCCCCGACCCGGAGTGGACACTCCACCCGTCTTGACCTCGAGGTGCGAACCCGGAGATCACGGACCGATGAAGCCGACAGAACCACATCATCTGATCCCCTCGAGGTCCTGGCTGCACCAAGACATTCTGTCCATAAAAGTTGTGGACATTTCAAACCACAACCGGACCTGAAACGCGCTCCTCGGAGTCCGTTCGCGTCGTCCGCCTCTGCTGCGTTTCTACGAAGCGACGGTCCTTCAAGATGAAACATGTTCGATGTTCTGGAGATGAAGTCAAGGCTGAGATGTTTGGGATGTGGACAGAGGAGGGATGGTGCAGAAGTAGTGAAAGCAAGTGGAAGAATTAGAGACGTCTGCAGTTTATGGTTTTATGAAATCAGGAATCATCCCCTGAGGCCGTCAGATGTGCTCCTTTAAAAGATCACCCAAGTGTTTGTCCGGTAAAGTCAAACGTTCTCGCTTCTTCTGTGACTGTAAATCAGTGTTCTGTCAAGATCACGTCGGCTTCGGCTTCGGTCGACTCCAGACTCGTACTCAACGCCGTAAATCGAGATCGCAGCGAGACGCCAAACTGCACTTCCTGGGCAGGTGTCTGGTTTCGAGTGACTCGGTCGCTCTTCCCGGTCCGCGGTAGCTGGTTTTACAAACCCGACCAACCGTTTTACAAATCTGCCGCTTCCTGGATCCAAACCTGCCGCGGCCTCCCCTCCTCTTACTATGCAGACGTTTCCAAACATTCTCCATCACACAACCGTGGTGAATCTCCTCATACCGAGATGTTTCGGGGGGCAGAGGAGGAGTTTAACGCCAGGGTACCGACATCATCTGCTAGCAAAGGCAGCGAACGGGCTTTCAAACGGCTCATTCACCTGGAAACGGTAGCTTAGCTTAGCTTAGCTTAGCGGTCCGGGGCATCTCCGAAGAGCGTAGGCGAGTTTTAACTCTTATCCTTATCGTGTTTCTGGAGTACCGTTTTAATCTTCGCTGGGAAGACGAGGTTTTTTTTGACAAACAAGGGCACGTGTTGCTAGAAGGGACGTTCAACAGGAGAAAAAATATCTATCTCAGCATCGTGTTTCCCCCCGAGTGTAAATATCTCCTCCATGTTTGTCCGTGAGGACGTTGGATCGTGACCATGTGAGTGAACCGCCGACTGTACATAGAAGAGAATAAATCTGTAAATAATGATTTCATCTGCTGATACAGGCTGTATTCCTGGTGTTACAGTATTGAAAGTATATTTCTACATTTGCTGTCCCATCCGTCGGAGGAGATCATTTTGACTGCGAACTGTCTTAACCTGACAAATAAACTAGTTGTTTTTCTCAGAGCGTGTCTTCTGGCGTCTGTGAACCTCCTGGAGGTGGTTGTCATCGGACCTTCGAGGCGCCGGCGTCTGTTTGGTAACTTCACGCTGTCTTTGGGTGTTATTTGGCGCTGCAGAAGGAGGAGCTTCGGTATGCTTGGTGCGACGGGACCTTAGAATTTAAAGAGGTCACTAGAAGCATCGTTTTCAAACTCAGGAACATCTCCAAGATCTCCGCTCAATGTGGGCGACCTTCTGCCTCGACCAGCCAGAGTAGAGGAAGAGTACTAGAAGGTCAGGGAGGGAGAAGGAAAGCAAGACGAAAGCAAGTGGTCTAGAACGACCAATACCAGGAGCGCTAACAGCAACATGCTAATAGCCAAAATGAAAACTTTATTACTCATAAAAAAAAAAAGATGAGCAACGGTGGACGAGTGGTGAGATGGTGCGATAGATACGGAACTCGTGGGATAAGAAAACCCAGGAAAACTTACGGTATAAATGTAGGTAAGCACAGAATACTCATAGAAATGAGTTTGTAATCGGTGTTTTTAAACGACGGTAGATCATCTTGCATCTGACGCGAGTGTCGTCCAAGACTTTTTTTTTTTTTTTTCCTCCGGAGGTCAAAACTTGAAATCAAATTCACTTTCCTCTCAAACGTTGAAATGAAAGATGAAAACGATAAATACCAACTGGGGTGACGTTGTTCCACAGTAAACAGAGTGTGGGCTGTGGGGGGTTTACAGTGTTGGCGGGGAGTTACCCTTTCTTTTTCCTTCCAACTCAACTTTTGAGGAAATGGAAACTTTCTCTCCACATCAAGTGGACCGAGAAGCGAAAGCACGCAACTTCATGGTTTTGGTATGTGATGCAAGTTTTGAGCTACAAATATCCAGGGTGACTGGGTTCGTCGCCAGGCGTGCTCACCGGCCTGTTAGCAATAAGCTAACAGGCCGTCATGTGGCATTTTTCGAGCCGCCGATGACCTTCTGGTCGCTCTCTCTGCTTTTCGGGGTCGAGTATTCGCACCGAGCTCGCCATTGGACGCATCCGCCGATTCTCTTTCCTTGAGTCGAGTTGAACCCGGACTCCGTGAAATGTTTTTCGCCGCCTCGCTAGCCCAATCCCTTGGACGAACCTTCCGAGCTGCCCTTCGGCCTCCCGAGGCCACGATTGTCGGAAACACGCTGACTTTCTCCTTCTTCCACGGCGGCCGGTCTCACATTTTCCCCTGGTGACGACGTCACAGCAGAATACATCTACGGCGAGAAGGAGAAGCCAATTTATTTCCTTTTATGGTATTTTCTTATTCAACATACAAGCATACGAGTCTGGCGACCGGTACCTCTAAAGGCATACAAAATTTGCGATGCTGCGATTGTGGACCAACTGGACCGACCAGCTGTTTTGCTCTGATGGCGTGAAGCTCTTTAATAGCTGTGAGAAACAGAAGTGCACGACATGATAGTATTGGTTTCCTGCTCAAATCCAACCACAGTTTCCCCTAACCACCTCTTCATGCTGTGACACCAATGTACAACAAATGTACAAATGCCAAAAGACCAGGATTTTTATATATTTTTTTCAACGTCAGCTCATCTCCAGGCATCCGAAGTCCGTTGAAGCCTTTGGTCGCGGCTTCCGAGACGTCCTAAAACCATTTTTCAATCTCGGGCGAACGTAGAAAGCAGGAAGAACTCTGGTTTTACGTCAGGTGTAAATCAGGTCAGGTGAAGTGACAGTAAAAGAGGTCATGGTACACGTTGGTTGGTGAGATAAGCCTCCCGCTGATTTGCGTAGCGGGTTTTATCATTCTGGCAACGTAGTCGGAATGACTCGGGACACTTTTCAAGCTCCTTTCGTTCATTGACGTATTTATTTATTTTACCAAACAACTGGCATCGTATAAACATTCGTCGTCGATACAAATAGCTGTAAAAAAAAAAAGCATAAATAATTTTAAATAAGGCAATAATTTATCAGGTTTTCGTTGCATAGAACGTACGGCCATGAAATAAAATAAATAATTCCATAAATATTTCTCACAAATAAATAAACCAAAATAAATAGAATACAGCGCGATGATAAATATGTACTTCCGTCGATATTTAAAAAAAAAAAAAAAAGAAATAGCACCGTAACTGTATTGCGTAGTCCAGTACATCAAAAGGTACTGCAAGAGCAGCATACACAGCACTGTAAGTACATAGTACGTAATATTCGCTACGGCGATAGCTTAGCATCGACGCCGACCGACGATTCGCGTCGTCACAGCATCGGCGGAAACGCCGTCGTCCGTTCCGTCAAAACACCGATTCACATTCACGGAAACAAACGTCCGCCGTCGCCCGGCCTCACAAGGCCAACGCGCCGAAAAAGGTCCGGCCGTGGCCGTCCTCCACGCTGGCCAGGGGGCTCGTCACGGTCCTCAGCCGGTCCCCTCGATCCAACTGGAACACGGCGCCGGTGTTCAAGGTGGCGTACCAGCCCTGGTCCTTGGAAACGCCGCCGGGCAGCTTCTGGCAGGCCGTGTGCAAAGAGTGCAGGATGGGGTTGTACAACAGTTCACTGACAGCCAAGGACTGGAGCTCCACGATGTGGCTCAGGTGGACCACCGGATAGTTGCCCGAGGTGGCGGCACCGGGGCTGCTGCAGTTGATCCTGAAGGACACTTGGCTGTAGACAAAGTAGAGGCCTTTGCGCGGGATGACGATCTCGTTGTCCTTTAGCGTCAAATCCCCTTGCGAATGGGC
This sequence comes from Fistularia commersonii, assembly GCF_037954325.1. Classification (NCBI taxonomy): domain Eukaryota; kingdom Metazoa; phylum Chordata; class Actinopteri; order Syngnathiformes; family Fistulariidae; genus Fistularia; species Fistularia commersonii. The sequence goes on along the minus strand of NC_141313.1, from coordinate 1,188,710 downwards.
CGTGTCCACGCTCCACTCCGCCGAGGACTCCAAGGCGCTGTTGTATCTTCCTGCAGGGAGAGGGAAGAGCTTTTCTTTGGCAAAACCAGCGCCCAGGAACGTGCAAGAGAAACCGGAGAAACATCTTGTGCAACTCAGAGAAGCTGATGAGCATCTCCTCTATGTTTGAAAACTCCCGATCGCCAAGACCCGCTTTCACAAAACCTCGTCGGGAGTTTTTACCTTCCAGATAGATGGAGTCGCCACGTCCGGAAAGTTGCCGCAAGGTGTGATGAAGATCTGCGAGCGCAAGAAAAGAAGCAGATGAGGAGATGATGCTTTTCTGACCTGATTGGCCCATCGGCTCATTTCCAGAATCCCCAACTTTTGGGCGATTCCTTTTGGTCTGGTATTCTTTGGCGGTCAGAGCCAACGGTATGTCCTTCAAACCGAAAAATCCAAATATGAGAGCTCTCACCGAAGGTCTCCTTCTCCCGCTGAGGTTTCTTTGGAGAGAACAGAAGGACAAAGAGAGCGTCAGATCATCCGGATTGACGACGAGGTACGTTTCTCGCCGCAAAGCATCGTAGCCTCACCTCGTTGCGGGCGCTGACGACAAAGAAGACGGCGGCGGCGAAGGCCAGGCAGATCATCAGGGTCGCCGCCACCCTAGCGGCGCCGCCGGCTTTAACTCTGCCGGGCGTATGCTCGCCGGTCGGCGTTTCCCCGCCGGCGCAGATCGGCACTTTGCATTCTCCTTCCATGGTGCTAGAACTTCCAGGAGTTGGTCGGTCTTCCCTCAGCTTCAGCCGATCGGGTTTGTTGACTGTCGTCCGGACGGCTCTTTTTAAGAGGAGTCTCTCTCAGGGGGCGGAAACTCCACTGATGTCATTCAATGTCAGCAAGTAGAGTTTTGACAAGGAAGAGGAGCTTCCACCTCCAACACCCACGCAGCTCGGCCACGCAGAAGCACATGTTTCTACCTGCTGCGTTGCCCAACCCTGCAACTACCCTCAAACCCCCAGAAGCTCAGCAAAAACGTCCAAAAACTGAACGAGTTGCACAATTTTTGGAGGTTCGTTTGAAAATCGTCTCCAGAGGAAGTGGACCTTTACGTTTCAACATTAATGACACTTCTTGTCGGGGCAGCTGGACTTGAAGATCTTTCACGATATAAATATATCAATAATTAGAAGAATAACTTTATTTATCCCGAAGGAAATTGTTGTGCCAGAGTTTCAAGTAAAACATAACAATAATAAACTATAGTAGGAAATTGTGTAAACACTATAAACAAGGGTGGAGAATAAGAAATACAAATAAAACTATAAAGTGTCAAAGTAACAAGTCAAGGCTATAAAGTGTCTTAAGCTCTTAAGTACAAACATTTAGAGATAATAATAATAATAATGATGATGATAATAATAATGATAATAATAATAATAATAATAATAATAATAATAATAATAATAATAATATGATAATAATAATGGCGATAAATCATTTAATTTGTATTATTATTATTGATGTTATTGTTGTTGGTGGTGGTTATTAATGCAATTATATGATATACATAAATCATTTTTTATTATCTAATGTGTGACGATGATAGATTATTCTGATATTTCACATTTCAAAGTTGTTATATTTGTAGTAGCTCATAGTAATCTCATTTAAATGTGTGTGTGTGTGTGTATGTGTGTGTGTGTGTGTAAACCCATGTCATTCTGTATATATGTACAGGACTGTCTCAGAAAATTTGAAAATTGTGAATTAAAACAACAAAAATTACTTTTTCATAATATTCTAATATTTTGAGACAGGATTTTTGAGTTTTCTTAAGATGTAAGCCATAATCAGCAATATTAAAATAATAAAAGGCTTGCAATATTTCACTTGATTTGTAATGAATCCAGAATATATGACATTTTTGTTTTTGTAATTGCATTACAGAAGATAAAGAACTTTATCACAATATTCTAATTTTCTGAGACGGTCTTGTATATGTATGATATATGAGAATGAGAATGAGAACAACTTTATTTATCCCGAAGGAAATTATTGAGTAAATTCAATTAACTAAATTGTTACTAAAGCAAGAAGAAGAAAAGAAAAATAGAAGTAGAGAATTTAGGAAAAAAATAAAAATAAAATGAAATAAATAAATAAAAATAATAAATAAAAATAATAAACAAAAAAATATAGATGTAATATATATATATATGTATAATATATATAGAATAAATATTTTGTTCCTATGTTTGTGCCATCTCTCTCTATATAATGTAACTAGTTGTTATGAAGAATTATTTTCCCTGTGATCAATAATCAATCAATCTATCTATTGATACAAAATGTTGAATGAATGAAACAAGCATATATTGAAACACACGCAGAAAAACCTCACACACACACACACACACACACACTATAAGGTGGAAAGAGATTTCCAAAACTATACAAACAGATTTTCCCTCACGCACACACACTTGCACACACACACACACACACACTTGCACACACAGACTCCAGTTAAAGCAGCAGAGGTGATTGGAGTGTTTGGGCCACCGGCCGTCCTCCAGGGTTGCCGGCCCGCCGGCCTCGGTGCCAGTCTGACCTGCCGGGCCGGTCGAACACCTCCGAGGTACCTGCCATGAGTAAACGGCGGCGGCGGCGAGCTCGCTGCTCGCTGCTTGCTGCTCGCTGCCGCAAAAAAACATCATTTCCCTGTCATCGAGTCACTTCCCTTTTGTCCAAAAAAGGTCTGAGTATAAAAGCAAGACCATTGCGTGTGTGTGTGTGTGTGTGTGTGTGTGTGACTTGAAATTCTCTATGTAGGAAAAAGCTTGTGTTAAAAACACGCTCTCCGATCACACGTGTTTAAACAGTAAATTCAGTTTGGCGTCAGAACCTTTAAATACCTTCAAATCCGCCACCTTAAGAAATCTGACTGCAAAAGATGAGTTTTGTTTTTTAACCGTGACTGAAATGGCAGCGAGGCGTGTGAGATGATGTAAAATAAAACACGCATCAAATGATGCAACTTTCCCATGAAATAGATCTCATGGGGTTTAGTGACGAGTTGAACAAGGTCCTGTAGTTAATCCAGGAAAAAAATATACATAATATAATGTATTATAATAGCAGGATAAGCAGTAGCAGATGGCTGGCTGGATGGATAATATCATATTATATTGTGTTATAGCTCATTGTGTTATGTTAAATATTATAATATTGTATCTTATTTTATTATATTATATGACATGATATAATATCATATAATATTTTATTATAGCTTATTATATTATGTTACATACTATAATATTGTATTGTATTTTATTTTATTATATGACATGATATAATATCATATAATATTGTATTATGGTTTATTATATATTTTGTTCGATAATATGATATTTGTATTGTATTTTATTATATATTATGAAATGATATAATATAATGTAATATTTTTTTATAGCTCATTATATTATGTTAAGAAATAGAATAAGACAACTTTATTTATCCCGAAGGAAATTGTTGTGCCAGAGTTCAAGTAAAACATAACAATAATAAATAATAGTAGGAAATTGAATAAAAAACAACAAAAATAAAGATAAGGGGGGGAATAATAAGAAATACAAAAAAAACTATAATGCAATGACAATAAAAAGCTATTGTATTGTTATATATACGTATATATATATCCATATATAACTATAAAATTATAAAGTGTCAAAGTCAAGGCTATAAAGTGTTTTAAGGTCTTACATAATATAATATTGTATTGTATTTTATTATATTATATGACATGATATAATATCATATAATATTTATTATACCTCATTATATTATGTTACATAATATAATATTGTATTGTATTTTATTTTATTATATGACATGAAATAATATCACATAATATTGTAATGTATAATATTGTATGATATTGTAGGATATTAAATTTTATATTATATTATATTATACTATATTATAGAAAATTATACTATAGAATATAATAGAATGATATTATGATAACATATCATATCTTATCATATAAATCCTTGTTTTGGTTGTGTATTCTCACCCTTGCTGTCTTTTTTTTTCATTTTTTTCATTCTGTTGTTTATTCTTATCCTTGTTGATGTTCGCTCTGCTATCTATTTATTATTGGATGCCTTTTGCCATCTTTTAATCATCTCTCTATTTATATTCATACCCACATTTAGTGATACTGTGACTATTGCGCCGTCGTGACCAAAGAATTACCCCTCTGGGGTTCGATAAAGTCTTATCTTATAATATAAGTGGAAAACCAAGCCTTCTATCAAAATGTAAAATCTCTTTTCAGAGGAAACCAATGAAAACATCGGTGTCACCCAGGTAACCCGACCGTATCAAGCCTGTTAATCATCGATGGCTAATATCATCTTAATCACCAGACATGATATTGAAATACCCGAGGGACGGCTGAGGGTGCAGTCATCCACAAAACCCCGCAGAAGCATCGGTTGGAAATGAACAGGATGTGAGTGGAGTTTCACTTCCTTTGTTTCCACCTGGTACAAAAGAGGAATATCCACTGCTGCAGAGATCTGTGAAGAACTACATATCAACGGTGGCCTTTCGTGCAGTCGGGGTGAAACGTTCAACGTCGCCCCTGCTTTACAAGAAGGGCAGGGAAATGCAAACAGACGTGCATGAGTGTTGTAGTGCTAGATATTTAGAGGACATGTTTTGGAATGAGAACGGTGAGGCCACAGGGAGTGGAGGACTTTAAGTACTCTGGGTCAACAAGTGGAGAAGAGGTGAAGAAATGAGTCCAAGCAGGTTGGAACAGGTGGAGAAAAGTGTCAGGGGTGGGAAGCGAAAGAGGAACATCAGCCAGAAGGAAAGGGAAGGTGGAGGAGACAGTGGGGAGATGGTCTACAAATACTGACGGTGGTCAGAAGACAGGAGGCAGAGCTGGAGGTTGCAGAGATGAAGATGCTGAGGTTCTCTTTGGGAGTGACCAAGATGGAGAGGATCGGGAAGAAGTCCATTAGAGGGACGGCACATGGTAGATGTTCTGGACATAGACTGAGATGGTTGGGATGGTGAATATATTAGTAGACGGATGCTGGCATTGGAGGTCCAGAGGAAGACCAATAAGAAGATTGATGGATGTCGTGAGTTGCTGTGAGAGAGGAGGATCCAGAGAATAGGGTTAGATGGAGAAGGTGGATTCGCTGTGGAGACCCCTGAAGAGAAAAGCCCAAAAGAAAAGAAGAATTTGTCACAGGGGTGCAGGACATGTATGACCGATACCAAAATGATGACTGAGATGGTTTGGACATGAGCACTCTTCTGTTCATGTCCAAACCATGGTGAAGATCTGGGTAGAAGGTTGCTGAAGGTGGAGCTGCCATGTAGGAGGTCTAGAGGAAGACCAAAGAGAAGATTGATGGATGTCGTGAGTTGGTGTGAGAGGAGGATCCAGAGAATAGGGTTGGATGGAGAAGGTGGATTCGCTGTGGAGACCCCTGAAGGGAAAAGCCAGAGGAGTAGAAGAATTTGTCACAGGGGTGCAGGACATGTATGACCGATACCAAAATGATGACTGAGATGGTTTGGACATGAGCACTCTTCTGTTCATGTCCAAACCATGGTGAAGATCTGGGTAGAAGGTTGCTGAAGGTGGAGCTGCCATGTAGGAGGTCAAGAGGAAGACCAAAGAGAAGATGGATGGATGTCGTGAGTTGGTGTGAGAGGAGGATCCAGAGAATAGGGTTGGATGGAGAAGGTGGATTCGCTGTGGAGACCCCTGAAGGGAAAAGCCAGAGGAGTAGAAGAATTTGTCACAGGGGTGCAGGACATGTATGACCAAGACCAAGTGATCACGGAGATGGTTTGGACATGAACATTCCTGTGGTCATTTTTAGACCATGGTTGCTGATGATGGAGCTGCCAGGCAGGAGGTCTAGAGGAAGACCAAATAAGATTTATAGAAGTCGTGAGAGAGGATATGAACTTATGAAGGAGTCATGAGGATATGAAGGAGAAGAAGGAGGAGTGTTCCCTCCGATTTGTAGTAGATGGAGGAAGAGGCGACCTTAGGAATGGCGTGGTCACATGGTAAACATGGAACCAGTGAGGTTCATGTCCGGTGGACCAAAGCGCGTACCTTCTGACACACTTTGGTATCTTTGTGCATCGGGACTCTTCAGCTATGCGACTCTGATGGCTGGTGGTAAGCACATCGCCGAGAAGGTTCCCCAGGTCTACCTGGGGTTCCTTCAAGTTCTCCAAACATCCAAACACATGCTGGAGGCTCATAACATCTAATCCTAATCATATTTTCTATTCCCAGGGCAACTAATGAAAGAAGAACCCCAACATCTGGTCCTGGTCCAAGCACATCCTTTGACAACAGTGCCCGGCGGATAATCTGACAGGTGGCCGGCTCTGTATCTTTCTTTGCATAAATGGGCTAAACTAGCAAAATCATCAAGAATGCTGCAGGGATTATGAAGACGTGACGCTCCCCGGTTGACTACTGCAGAAAAACAATATGATATAGTCATATTTTTTTTAAATAACACGCAAAATGAGATCATCGTTTGTTTGAAACGACCTAAAAAACGGGACTAAAAACCCTCCGATGACAGAATGAACTCCCTTTAAATCTTTAGATCAGGGGGTCAAACTCGCTTTCAGCAAGGGCCACATCAGCACCATGGTTGCCCTCAAAGGGCCACATGGAGCCGAAACAGTATAAACGTAACTAAATGTAATGTAAAATAAAAGTAACTACTCCTTAATGATAAATAACTCTGAATTTATTGCTCATTCAAATTCTCGGACAACTTGTTTTTCTGGAAGGCTAACTTTGGCATACATGTTTGGTGTCAAAATGCAGACGTAGATTGTACCCTTTGACGACCAACGCCGGCTCATAACACTTTTTCTCCTTGAAGTACAAACATTTATTGGCCTTCCCATCTTTCTTGAAACATCAGCGTTTCTCTTCCTGGACATTTGGATTTCCCAATTCCACTTGTTGAAAATGACATCGAGCTAATGGGCGTGAATTGTGGGAAAGTTTATGTTCAATGGACGTGTTTGACTTGTTTATTTTAAGACAATCAGAGAGATTCGTCTTCGAGAGAGAAGATCAGGAAGGAGTCCCTGGGTGAGGCAAGGTGGTAGATGTTCTGGAGATAAAGTCAGGCTACAATGGGTTGGATATGGACAAAGGAGAAGGTCCAGATGGAAGGATGCTGTGGTTGGAGGTCTGGAGAAGACCAGAGAGGAGGTTTGTGCACGGAGAAGAAGGACAGGACAGGAAAGAAGTTGCTGTGAGAGAGGAAGGTGAGATGGAGGTAATCACCTGGAGAAAGAGAGATTGGATTTTTATTTGACTTGCTGTAAATGTCCAAGGGTTCGGGAATCTCAGTTTTCACGGCCGTATCAGAAGGTTCATCCGGCCGAGCCCAGGAGCGAGGGGGAAGCGAAGGGGAAGCGAAGGGGAAGCGAAACGGGAGGCAGGAGGTGACGACGCCTCCAGTTTTGATATGTCGGTTTTGATATGACTTCGAACAGGATGTTCAAATGAATGTGCAGTGGTTTCCGCTGATTGCAGAGCTTGAACCGCCGTATCACTGCATCGCTCTACAAGTAGCTTCACTACCCTGCTTGTGGCTGACGAGCAGCAAACAACAACACACCTTCAAATACTTACTGGCAAATACTTCACCTCGCTGCTACTCCTCTGCTCTGTTAGCTCTGCGGCTAACATTAGCCTCGCCGGCATCCTTTGCGCGGCTGGTTGTTGCAAGTGATATCCGAGGGTAACTCTGTTGACTCCAGAGTCTGGACTGCAGGATGTCAGGAGGTGTAGTCCCTGGAACCAGATGGGGTTATTTTATTCATGAAGCGTTTTCCAGGCAATAAGAGGACACCGTCATTCATTCATTCATTCTCTACACCGCTAATCCAGGCTGGCTTTGTTCCCAGCCAATCACAGGACCTCATGTTGAGACGTACCCCCATTCATCCTCTCATTCATATATCATGCAAAGACATACAAGTCTGGCCCCCGGGAGAATGTAGAGGCATACAACCATTCACTCCCTCATTCACATCATGTATATAGAAATGTGTTTATACACACACACAACTATTCACTCCCTTATTAAAGAGACAAACAATATATTTAATATAAATACATACAACCATTCACTTGCTCATTCACATCATTTAACTTTTTTTTAAGATGGCACTGAAAGACTGCAGCCTCTCGCCGTAGCTCTTATCTTATATATAAATGCATATACGTACAACTATACACTCCCGCATTCATGACATATATATATATATATATATATAGAATAGAATAGCTTTTCATTGTCATTGCATTAAAAATCACAACAAAGTTGTAAAAAAAGTATATATAAGTATATATACATTAAACAGTTTACTCCCTCATTTCTGCCATATATATCAATGTGTAAACTTGCAACTATTCATTCCCTTATTTATGTAATATATATATATATATATACACACACAACCATTCACATCATGCACATATAAATATGTTGACAATCAACCATTCACTCTCTCATTCACGTCATAAATAAAAATATATATATACAAGCATTCATGTGTCACATAGAGACGTTTCCAATGAGAGATTTGATATAAATTTATGTATAGATTTATCTAAATGTACATACATGCAACCATTCACTCCCTGATTCACGTCACATATATAACTTTATATAAATATATAGCTACAAGTTCAGCGCCTCATTCATAGACATACAACCCTTAAAATCTGTCATTTCCAATGAGAGGTTGAATGGACGCTCGCTCTGGGCTAGAACATTTTTAGCTAGAACATGTGAGGAACCCGGAGAACCCTGAGGAACCCCACATGGAGAACATGGAGACTCCACACCCAGAGGCCTTCTCCGGGACCTTCTAGCACCGACCGCTACATTAGCGCGTCGTTCCAGAAATGTACTGTAAATAAGTCCACAACTATTCCGGTGACTTATTTCTAGAACATACCAAAGAACAAGTCCTATCATGACAGCGTCAGTGGAAGGAAGCCCTCTGGTTCTTCTCGGCCGTACAGAACGGGGTTCCGCAGGTGCGCAGAACGAGTTTTAAAAAGATTTGTAACGGACATGTTGTTACCCGCTCCGTCTGCTCCGTCCCGCGAGGACAGACTCGGCAGACGTTTTCCCGCAAACCGTCCGAAATTCATCTTCACCGAAGAAGTCGCCGGGAGCGTCTCGCGCCGCTCGCCGTGACGTCTCGGGAACCGGGTGGCTTTGAGTGGGAGGTTTCGGGTTGATGAGTCGATAAAGGGGGTGTTTTCGGCAGCAATTTGGGGAAACCCCTCATATTTTCCAAGAACGTCTTCATCCAGCTCAGGTTATTTATATTTCAGGTATCTAACAGTAATAGCCGATGGTCTCTTTGATGGAGGTTTTTTCCTTCTGGTTTCAGTATCAATGTTCGACCTTCTGAAATCAACCAGCAGCTTCAGCGGAAATGGCGGCTCCCCAGCAGGCCTGCAGGAAACAGTCGGGGTACCTTCAGTACATTTGTCTGACCTTTGCTTGCATTCCATGCATAAACCGGTTTTTGCCTTGTAGCATCACATCCAGCTCATTCATGTGCGTCAGTACATCCACAGTAAAGGCTAAATCACAAAGCCAATCCGTGTCATTCAGCTCAGGAAAAATCTGAAATAAGCCCCCAAATTCATTGATCCAATCATTCACATCAAGCATGAATTCTATACCGATGTTTGGCCGCCCGGATTAAGAGGACTGGCGGGCCAAATCTGGCCCGCGGGCCGTAGTTTGCCCGACCCTGCTCCAGATGTTTCCCTGATTGGCTGGTCCAGGGGGAACCTCTGCTCTCGGCCAATGACAGCTGAGACACCACCACCACCCTGAGCCAAGGATAAGCAGCGTAGAGATTGAATGAATGAATGAATGAATGAATGGATGGATGAATGGATGGATGGATGGATGGCAGGAACCTCCAGGCGGTGGAGGCGACTGCGTCCAGCAGTAAACCACCAACCAGGAACTGAAAATGCAAGCAATTCCTGAGAACTCTGACTGAGACGGTATTGTTAATGTGACATATACGGCGGTAAATATAGCAAACGGAAAAATAAGAAAACCCCAGATTACCGTGAGTCGTCTCCCGCCGCCCCGAGGCGATTGCAACATGTGTGTTTTCTGTGCGAGCGCTAATGTTTAGCCTGGTCCGGTCGGTGAGTCACTGCAGGGAAAACTTAGCTGTTAAAAGACACTTGGCACAATGTGTTGCACTGTCATGAAGTGTGTGTGTGTGTGTGTGTGTGTGTGTGTAGGGGGGTGTTGTGAATTTCTTCTATTCACTCTAAACATCCATATATACCATTATTTCCGGAGTATAAGCCGCTACTGTTTCCGGTTTAAACAACGATGCAGCTAATTTATGGATTTTTTAAGCTTCGCGCCGTCGAAACGTTTAGATTCTGAGGCCGTTCAAATACGACAGCGAAGAGGACGACTTTTAATGGTTTTAGTGCGCAGTAGGGAGGGACACAGCGGGGTTAGAAAGTAGATGGATTGTCTTATTTATTATTCATCTTTTTCATCAGACGTGTTAAAAAAAAGCATTTCCAGCACACATTTGTGGATGTATTTCATTAAACCTGTGTAAATATCGTGGACACCGGCGGCTTATAGACATACATATGTACACATATATTGATTTAGTTGTTTTTATTACTATCTTATTTATTTATTTTAGATTTCTATTTGATTTATTTTTGTTGCTATTTATTTATTTATCCACAAGTACGGCCGATATATTTACACATATATTGATTTAGTTGTTTTCATTGTTATTTTATCTATTTATCTTAGATTTCTATTAGATTTATTGATATTTATTTGCAGCCTATTTATGTACACACATGTTGATTTAGTTGTTTTTATTGATATTTTATTTATTTATTTTAGATTTCTTTTAGATTTATTTCTATTTATATATCTTTATTTATCCGCAAGTGCGGCCTATATATGTACACATATATTGATTTAGTTGTTTTTATTGATATCTTATTAGATTTATTTTTATTTATATTTCTTTATTCATCCACAAGTGCAGCCCATATATTTACACATATATTGATTTAGTTGTTTTTATTGTTATTTTATCTATTTATTTTAGATTTCTATTTGGCTTATTTTCATTTCTATGTATTTATTTATCGACAAGTGCGGCCTACATATGTAAACATACATTTATTTAGTTGGTTTTATTGATATTTTATTCATGTATTTTAGATTTTTTTATTAGATTTTCTTTATTTTTATTTATATTTCTTTATTTATCCACAAGTGCGACCTATATATGTACACATATATTGATTTAGTTGTTTTTATCGATATTTTATAAGATTAATTTTTATTTCTATTTATTTATTTATCCACAACTGCGGTCTATATATGTACACATGTATTGATTTAGTTGTTTTTATTAATATTTCATTTATTTATTTTAGCTTTCTATTTGATTTATTTTTATTTATATTTCTTTATTTATCGACAAGCGCAGCCTATACGTGTACACATATATTTATTTAGTTGTTTTTAATTCATATTTTATTCATTCATTTTAGCTTTCTAGCTTTCTATCGCTCAAATCCAAACTGTTGATTTGTGCAATATTTCATTTCATACCAGCTACACTACAATTTTTCCTTTTATCATACTATTGTGCACTCCTTACCTCACTTGTTACTTAGACACTTATAGTTTTATCACTTGTTTACTAAGACACTTTATAGTTTCACTGAGACACTTTATAGTTTATAGTTTATTTTATTTCTAATTCTGCCTTTTTCTTTTTATTATTTATTACTGTTATATTTTATGTAACTCTGGCACAACAATTTCCTTCGGGATTAATTAAGTTGTTCTTATCTTATCTTATCTTATCTTATCTTATCTTATCTTATCTTGTCTCCACGTTTGCTTTGCAGGGAAAGAAACGGTGCAACCTTGTCTTTCAGTTTGAGCGAGCAGAACCTGCTGTGGAAGGTCTCCCAAGCATCTTCTATCCATCCATCCATTCATCCATCCATTTATTCAGTCGTTCATTTGGACCTGAGGCAACCATTCACTCCCATTCAAACATCTGTCCAGCTTAGGGTCTCCATGAGGCTCCTGCATGTCCTCGGACCTCCTGGAGGAAACCCATGCAACATATATCTTTTTTTAAAACACAACCGTTAACCATGTGTTTGGACGGCGGGAGGAACCCGGAGAACCCTGAGGAACCCCGTGGAGACAGAAGCACCTTCTCATTGGCTCCTCCTGTCCATCCAGTAGGTCCATGTTCACGTCGGGCTTTTCCCCTCAGACGTGCAGCCTGATGATGATGATGATGATTCTATCCATATATGGAAGTGAAGAGCGACATCTCTGCAACTCTGAGAGCTGGACGCAAGGAGGACAGAAACATGGAATTTACACAAGGAAGCACGTGATGATGAGGAGTGTGATTAAGATCTGTGCTCTTGAGTGTGTGTGTGTGTGTGTGTGTGTGTGTAAAGGGCGAGCCACCACATGTGATTCACAACATCGTCACTGTGTCCTCCTCCAGCCAAAACACAATTAGCTCCTAATCCCAAGACGAGATCATCTGAGACGTGTGTGAAGACTTCGCTTCCATCATCTAAACCGACGTGACTTCATCATGTTGTTCATTCAAGACAACGTGCACCAGCGCGTTAGACGTGCACGGAGCTGCTGCAGCTGACGAACTGTAACTTTCACTTTTGCATTCACAGCAGCCCGGCGGCGCAGAGCTTCGCGTTTCCATTTGCAGCCGGGGAACCCTGGATGGATTCCCTCAGGGTTCCCCGGGTTCCTCCCATCGTCCAAACACATGCAGGAGGTCCACCGGAGACCTTGCATTCTCCAGATGCGTGAAGGCTGCAGGGTCAACAGTGCACATGGTGAATGAATGAATGAATGAATGAATGAATGAATGAATGAGCTTCTCCTCCTTTGGGCTTTTCCCCTCTGGGTTCTTCACAGTGAATCCACCTTCTCCATCTAACCCTATTCTCTGGATTCTCCTCTCTCTCATGATGTCCATCCATCTTCTCTTTGGTCCTCTTCGAGACCTCCTGGCTGAAAGCTCCTCCTTCAGCAACCTTCTACCCAGATCTTCACCATGTTTTAGACATGAGGAGTGTTTATGTCCAAACCATCTCAGCCATCACTTTGTCTCAGTCATACATGTCCTGCACCCCTGTGACAAATTCCTCTTTTCCTTTGGTCAGGTGTCTCCACAGCGAATCCACCTTCTCCATCTAACCCTATTCTCTGGATCCTCCTCTCTCACACCAACTACCTTCATATCTTCTCTTTGGTCTTCCTCTAGACCTCCAAGTCTACCAATATATTCACTATCCCAAACATCTCCAATGTGCTGTTCCTCTGATGGACTCATTCCTGATCCTCTCCATCCTGGTCACTCCCAGAGAAAACCTCAGCATCTTCATCTCACCATCTCCTCCACCTTTCCTTTCCTTCTGGCAGATGGTCTTCTAGTATGAATGAACGAGCTGCCCGATGTTCTTCCCTTCTGATGTCCCTGTAAAGATCTGATCCACTCGGAACCCTTTTCAGTGAAAACAAATTATCTGAACATCCGTCATTAGTATTTTTCATGAAACTTCAGGCGCTGTAATTTTCAGCATGAAGAAAACGCTTCTATATGTAATATCACCCCTGCAGAATATTCTCCTGTCCATAAATAGATAAAATAAAAACGCGTAAAGTCATCAAACAGGCGATGAATTTGAGTGTTTTGTTTTTTTAATTCAGTTTGAAAGATCAGAAACCTCCTGCAAAGGCTGCTGATCCTCCAGCAGGCCTCACAGTTTGTGAACTTCCAGCACCACCATGTGGAGACCAAGAGCTGCAGCGTCCTCCAGGCGCCGTGGAGCGGCAACCATATTTACAAGTGTAAAAACTCAAAAGGGTTTCTCGTTCCTGATCGTCTCATTTTTTTACATAACCGAAAACAATGTATGGTCTTTACTTTATTTCTGTATGAAGTCCACGCGCATAGACTTCTCCACAAACACTGCTACTTTTTGTTTTCTTTTATTTATCTTGTATATTTTATCTTGCGTTGCTTTTCGAGGGACTCACATGTGCCCCCTTCAGGTGAGGCACAGTATCGTCTGCCTCACCTCATCATTTTTCACGACAGTTTCTTTTCTGATCCGCAAGAATAATTGTATCACACACTTACACAGCTTGTAGCAGCTGGTGGTGTATATAATAACATAATAAAGCTTTCTACAAACATTCTTTAGGCGACATGCTGGGAAACAGAAGCTATGATGCGTAATGCAGCCCAGTTCGAGACGGACCGCGAGTGCAGAGGTGAGCCCGGCTGCCGCACCTTGGTAGATTCACCGATTTCTTCTTGAGAGCATTTAAAAAAAACATTGCAATCATACAGAAAACATAATTACGAATCAGATCAGTGGAAAAATGTATCGTACATTACCATTGTTTCGTTTGTTTTTTTCATGATGACAGATGAGGCAGCGCCTCACCTGCCTCCCCTGACTACCGTAGATACAAAGTACCGCAAAATACCCGACTGTCTCTCGGAAAATGAGTTTTCCAGAATTACCGTAATGAGAGGATGACGCCTCGACACGTCAGCCTCGAAGTGACGCTTCCTTCCCCTCCGGGGCAGGTTGCAGCTGGTTGGGCTCTTTGTGCGCCGGTTCCTGGCGGGTGGAGCAGCTTCTCGATGCCAAGACCATCCTCGACACACACCGCTGAAGCGTCTGCTGCGCCGGGAGCGGTGCATCCCTGCGTGGCCTGCAGGGACGCCGCTGCAGGCGGTGAAGTCTGAAGGAGGTCAGGGCCTCGTGACTCAGGGGCGGGAAACCCCGCCGTCATCTCGCGGACCGGTTCTGGGCGCGGTTGCCGTGACATCTGCATGGCCGTCATCCACGACGCTCGCCGGAAGCTCCTGGGG
This sequence comes from Fistularia commersonii, assembly GCF_037954325.1. Classification (NCBI taxonomy): domain Eukaryota; kingdom Metazoa; phylum Chordata; class Actinopteri; order Syngnathiformes; family Fistulariidae; genus Fistularia; species Fistularia commersonii. The sequence continues at coordinate 1,173,665 of NC_141313.1, read as the reverse complement.
AGCCAGAACTGGAAAGACCGTGTTATTGTGGCCCCTGGATTACTTCACGCGTGCCGTCGTGGATCTGAGCGGCTGCAAAACGCCGGATGAGATTCTACTCATTTCTGGACATTTACTGGCTTCAGGACAGACGTGCACGGCTCAGGGTTCGGTTAGATCAGAGGTGCAAAGAGGGATGAGGACCTGCTGGGACCTGATGCTCTGCAGATCATTTCTTCAAGTTATTATTGCAGCAGGAGCAGTATAATATGGTACAAAATATTTTATCTTACTTTGTATGAGTATTCCTAAAAACAATACCACAATACATTTTATTTAATATCATGTACAAACAAAAAATATTTTAACAAACACTAATGACACAAAATGTTTTATTTTATTTCGTATGAGTATTCCTAAGAACAATACCACAATACATTTTATCCAATATCATGTACACACAAAAAATATTAAGACAAATATAAAATATGATGCAAAATATTTTATTTTACTTCGTATGAGTATTCCAAAAACAATATTACAATACATTTTATTTAATGACATGCACAACCTAAAAATATTCCAACAAGGACAAAGTATTTTATTTTATTTTGTATGGGTATTCCTGAACACAGTATGACAATACATTTTATTTAACATAATGTACAAACAAAAAAAAATTCAACAAATACAAAATATATACAAAATATCTTATTTTACTTTGTATGAGTATTCCTGAAAACAATATTACAATACATTTTATGTAATGTCATGAACAAACAAAAAATATTTCAACAAATACAAAATATTTTATTTCGTATGAGTATTCCTAAAAACAATATTCGAAAACACTTTATTTAATATCATGTACAAACAAAAAACATTTTTACAAATACAAAATATGATGCAAAATATTTTATTTTATTTTATTTCGTATGAGTATTCCTAAAAAACAATATTACAATACATTTTATTTAATATCATGTACAAACAAAAATATTTCAACAAATACAAAATATGTTATTTATTTATTTATTTCGAATTATTTATACATGCAATAAAATTTAATTTACCTCAACATTTGAGTCTATTATAATTTATAAAGATATTTATATATATTTTAAAAATGACCCTTTTAAAAAATGACCTGAAAATCAAGCACGCTCATCATTAGCAAATTGCAGAGGAAGCGCTTTTGTGCAGCGAAGCGTTTACTTTATCTGGTTTTGTTAAAATCTTAAAAATTAAAAAACAATTATCCTGAAAATTAAATTTAAATCTTATTTTTGTCTGCAGGAGATCTTTTCGCAGACACAACGCGTCTGAGCCTGAACACTTTACCGTAAACACGGATAAAACGCTCCCCCAAATTTTACGCCACATCTTAGCCAAGCTTAATAGCCGGCCAGGAAATAATATGTGGGAGTTTTAATTAAAAATACGTCTTTTTAGGTGTCTTTCGAACACAACTTTGTAGTTTTTCAACAGTTTTACTGCGCCTTCCGGGCTGCCGGTAATTGTCGGTCTCCTGTTTTTCGGTCATTGCGGTAGATGTTGCCGGGAGGGACCCGAACACACAATGGAGCGGGGAGACTAACGTGAACACCAGGTGCCTTTCCCCGCACTAACATCGTTACTTAAAGCCTTTTTAATCGCACCGATACAATGACAGAGTTATTTCTTGCTGCTCTAGAAACAAGCCAACTGTCGCTTGCGAAAGATTCGCCTCGGTGTTGCTAGCGAACTACATTAGCAAGCTAACTAGCTGCTAGCCGGTAGCCGCTAGCCGGTAGCCGCTAGCCGGTAGCCGCTAGCCGGTAGCCGCTAGCTGCTAGCCGCTAGCCGGTAGCTGCTAGCTTGTAGCTGCTAACGGCTAGCCCCGCACCTGCTCCAGCTCCGCCGCACCGCCCGTTAAACTCGCTAGCATGGAGTTTCCCTTCGACATCAATCAGTTGTTTTGCGAGAGGGTCTCCGTTTTGGACCAGACCCTCGTTGCGGGGCGTAAATCGGCAGGAAGGTAAGTAGGGGTGGGTCTGTTTTAATGATGGAGCGCTAAAGGGGGTGGGGGGGGATCCATGCCCTGCAGCACTCTGCAAGGGAGAAAGTGTCATGCTGAAATAACTTGCATTCTTGGTCATTCATTGCATTATTTTAACAAATTTCCTTACAATTATACGTGACACTAATCAAAGTCTGGCTCACTGTTATACCCATTGCTGACTGCACTAGTAGAAGGATGGTGTTCACCCGTCAGAAACCACTTTAAACCTTGCAGAACTGCTTTAAAATAGTCATGCAGTGATTTGCTGTACTCGCTTTGCAACTTGGACTTGTTTTGTATCTTCAGACCGGATCTCCAGGCTCACATAGCCACTGTCATCGATGATCTCGGAAGAGCCTCTGCAAAGGTGAGCAAAGGTTACCTTCCGAACGAATCCCCCCCGACTTTGGAGCAAAATCTCTCCTCTCCGCCGAGTTCTTCTGTCTGAACTTCCAGGTCAGATAAGCAAACATGGGTCGGTGGCGTGACGTGTTCTCACTGCGGTGTTTTCGCTCCGATCCGTGTTGAACGGGGTTCATTATGTGAAGTGTCGGGAATCTAAATGAAGGAGCAGACAGACAAACCACTCTATTCTCTGGAATCCCAGAGCTCGATGAGGAACGTCATGGTCGGCATCTCCTCACTGTCTCACCCAGTAACAGGCAAACTAATCCGGCCCGCCCAACTTTACATTTTATAGAATTAAATCTCATTATTACCGACGTTCCTCATCCACACTGACATTTGTCGTAGTGTGGCGTGTTACTCTTTATGTCACTTTTGCCATTTGAATCCTTCTGTAAATACGAGTGGATCGTGGAAGCAGAAGCCGTCAGTGGGAATGCAGAGTGCTTAATAAGAACCGGACGACAACATTTTTTGATTTACAGACTTTGCAAAAGTTTCCCACGGACAAACCATGATTACAGAGTCGAGAACCGAGGCAAGTTTTATGCTGGGCTTCAAATTAGCCATGTTCGTAAACCTCCAGAGGACGACACGTAAGACGCTGACGGCGTTTTATTCGACCTACAAACACCAACAAAGCCTGTCGCAGATCCAGTTTATTCCACCTGTCACGTTCACTGCTCATAAAAATAAAGGGAACACTAAAATAACGCATCCTAGATCTGAATTCATGAAATATTCTAATTAAATACTTTGTTCTCTACATCGCTGAATGTGCCGACAATAAAATCCCACAAAAATGATCAATAGGACTCTGATGTATGAACCCATGGAGGTCTGGAATAAGATAAGATAAGAACAACTTTATTTATCCCGAAGGTAATTGTTGTGCCAGAGTTTCAAGCAAAACAACAATAATAGATAATAGGAAGGAGGGAGGCTAAGAAATACAATCAAATATAAAGTGTCAATGCAAATGAAAGTGTAAAAACTCACGACGGGCTGATGCCGTGTCTTCAAAACGAGTCCAGATGAATCAGTGTTGTTTCCTAAGAGGACACTTTGACTCCACACAAGTGTCTGACTGGCTTGGAGTTACGTTGTGTTGTTTAAGTGTTCCTTTTAGATTTTTGGAGCAGTAGTTCAAACAAATACTCCATCTGTTCCTGGTCCGGACCCGCTGGAAAACTTTCGAACCCCTTTCAGCCGGCGAGTCAAAAAGTTTGCCGGCTCCTGGTCTCACCTTTCCAACGTCTGAAGAAGATCTCCTGTTTTTAGGCCCAGCAGCTCAGCGCTCCTGTAACCAGTGCTTCCAAGCTGCAGTCGCAGCGCCATCAGCTCTACCTGCTGAAGGACGGCGAGCGGAACGGGTAGGTCTCGCTTCTTCTGCAAAACACCTTATTTTTTTTAAGCTCTCCATGTTTTCTGGCCTCGAAGAACCCGAACGGAAAGCCGGTTTAATAAAAGCTGCGCCTCCTTCTCGCCCCGCAGAGGACGAGGTGTCGCGGTGGGATTTATCAAGGTCGGCTACAAGAAGTTATTCCTGCTCGTGAGTCTCCGTCATTTATTTTAATTCTTTTCCCGCCGCGTTTGCCGATCCCGATGCCGCAGCCGCGTTTTTCCCCGCAGGACCAACAAGGCGCGCACATCGAGGCCGAGCCGCCGTGCATCCTGGATTTCTACATCGCCGAGAACCTGCAGAGGCACGGCTACGGGCTGGAGCTGTTTGACTTCATGCTGCAGGTGAAGCTGAGAGACATTTATTTTATTTTTGTGTGAGAGGAGCAGGAAGAAAAACATCTGGTCGTCCTGCACCATTTCAATGCTGTTGTTTGCCGTCCAAAAATGTACATTTCATAGTTTACATTTGATTTGTCAACGAAGACGGTGCCAATATTAGCATTAGCTGATGGAGTTTTATAGATCAAATCTGCAAGTTTTTTTCAATACTGGCAGCACTTTGACGGAGCGATACGTAAATGATTTGTTGACGAGTAGCGCTTTTTATAACCCTTATCCTGATAGCCGCTGTGGAAAGCAGCTTTTCAGCCGGGCGTAATCTGGATAAATCAATGCATTGTCAGTCAAAGTAAACAAAATGAGAGCCTGAAGAGAATAAGATGGTTAAAGTCGCCTTTATAACGTCCTATTGTTAATATATTATTTTTCAGCCACTTGTTGACTATTTGTGTTAAACTGCTGTCCTAATTTATACAGCATGTCTTTCAACAAGAAACCGCCTTTGTTTGAACATCCCTGTAATTAAAGGGGTGTTACTGAAAACACAGGTGACCACCGAGCTGCTTCGGTCTAATTTAGTTCCTAATGTTGGTATCTTCTGTTTGCAGATGACATTGTGATCTGTAGCGAGAGCAGGGAACAGGTTAGAGGTGGAGGTATGCTCTGGAAAGGAGAGGAATGAAGGTTAGTCGCAGCGAGACAGAATATATGTGTGTGAATGAGAGGAACTCGGGTGAAACCGAGTGAGGCTGCAGGGAATGGAGATCAAGAAGCTGGAGGATTTCAGGTACGTGGTGGTCAAAAGTCCAGAGCACAGGAGAGTCTGGAGAAGAGGTGAAGAGACGGGTTCAAGCAGGCTGGAAATGGTGGAGAAAAAGTAGAATAGATTTATAAATGTTTTAAAAATGAACCTGTTAAAAAAAATGACCTGAAGCCCTGTATTAGAGAATTAGAAAGAAAGCGCTTGTGTGCAAATATGTGTTTTATTGAGCTTCTCTTTGGGTGTGACCAGGATGGAGAGGATCAGGAAGGAGTCCATCAGAGGGACGGCACATGGTAGATGATCTGGACAGAGACTGAGATGGTTGGGATAGTGAATATATTGGGAGACGGATACTGGAATTGGAGGTCTCGAGGAATACGAGAAAAAATTGATGGACATTGTGAGTTGGTGAGAGAGAAGAGGATCCAGAGAATAAGGTTAGATGGAGAAAGTGGATTTGCTTTGGAGAAGAAGAATTTGTCACAGGGGTGCAGGACATGTATGACCAAGACAAAGTGATGACGGAGATGGTTTGGACGAGAACACTCCTCTGGTCATGTCCAAACCATGGTGAAGATCTTGGTAGAAGGTTGCTGAAGGTGGAGCTGCCATGTAGGAGGTCTAGAGGACGACCAAAGAGAAGATGTATGGACGTCGTGAGAGAGCATATGAAGGGAGTTGGTGTGAGAGGAGGATCTAGAGAATAGGGTGAGATGGAGAGGGTGGATTCACTGTGGAGACCCCTGAAGGGAAAAGCCCAAAGGAGAAGAAGAGTTTGTCACAGGGGTGCAGGACATGTATGACCGAGACAAGGTGATGATTAAGATGGTTTGGACGAGAACACTCCTCTGTTCATGTCATGAAGACTAATGCTGGTATCATCAGACAAATCAGGCATGATGTGGGTGGGCCGGATCAGCGTGGACGTTTCTCCGTGCATCCTCTGGCCAGCCTCTCGACCGGGGCCGGACATTTCACAAGTTTTGACCCATTTTTACTCAGACGTCATTATTTTGGCTCTGGTTAAAGCAGTTTACAGGAGAGCCTTTTTATTTCCCGCTCGGCCAGAGGGACACAGCCAGACCATGTCCTTCACTGGGCCTGTAGAACTCTGTGTTCTGGTCCGTGAATGAACGTACCGTTTAAAAACGGGAGGACTTTGAAGGGGCCGTCGAGGTCGGCCATCTTTGACCCGAAGTCCAAATGTTTCATTTGTTTCAGTGTAAAGGAGAACAGATAAGTGATACAATTCTATGTAATGAACTGTTCGGGCTGAGCTTCATGAATGAAAGTAAGTGCAATTTCAACAACACTATGTCTCAGTTCTCCGTGCATTTTGTTGTGTTTTTCACCACAACGAGTCTCATAGCGGCACTGAAACTGGCTGCATGCACACCCACCATACAGGTTTCTTATTAACCTCAACCAACAAATGAGAAGTGACCCATTTTTCTTGGAAAACTCAACCCTCCATGTCCACTTTTCTTTTTTTTTGATAACGATATCTCGGTGATGAGGGTGTCGGGTCCAACAGAAAAGCTCACACATCTCTAACAATAATTAAAAATGTTATTTACAGACCCGGAAGCCACATTGCTGCCCTCTGCTGTAAGCTGTGAGTCACATGGTGTTGCACCCCTAGCAGACAATATAGGAACTGCATATTTTAAAAAGTACTTCCTGATTTTTATGCATTTTTTTCAAATTGTAGATTTATTCCACAGGCTGGATAGAACCCCTCGGAGGGCGGTACATTTGAAATTCCCGATCTAAAACTCTCCTGTGTGTTTTCCACTCCAGCACAAGAACCTGGAGCCGGTTCTGATGGCCTTCGACCGACCCTCGCCCAAGTTTCTGTCTTTCCTGGCCAAGCATTACTGCCTGACCCAGAGCGTTCCTCAGGTAAGGCCTGCTGGGAAATGCGATACAGTATACTCTTGTTTTTCACGGGGGTTACGTTCCAAAAAGAACCCGTAATAGGCAAAATCCGTGAAGTAGAAACCTTTATTTTTTTTTTACAATTATCATACAATTAATGCAGTCATTAATCCACAGAGCTAATCGAGACTCCATCCTTACCACGGTCTTGTTGTGGACAGTTGCAACCCTTTTTGCATCCTTATTAAAACTTATCGCTGCCGTCGTCCTCATGTTTTTTTCTTCCTTCTTTACGGAACAAACGGAAGATTCATTCATTCCGTAATGCCGACCTGCAGCCGCATAGCTTTTAGCTTCCCTTAGCATGTCCAGAAGTTTAACTTTATTTGCCATAGATAGCATCTTCCGCTGCCTTTTGGGCCCTGCAAGGTGCTTTTGTCGTGTTTTGTCAACATTATGGGTTTTAGAGAAACTCGAAATTGCAAGAGAATTTGCGCGTACGTCACGTAAATTTGTCAAGCTGTTTTACGTACGTGTACATATTAAACTGCAACGTTATTGACGCACAGGTAGAGAAGAAGAGGAGTGACTTTTTAGCCAATCAGAATGCAGAACACAATGCACCATGCAAATCCGTGAAGAAGCGAAACCGTGAAAAGTAAACTCCGTTATAGCGAGGGATCGCTGTATTTCACATCTCCGGTCCTTTTTATTCCCCCGACGTTATAAATGGATCTTTAATAAAGTTTTATCAGTAAACTTTGCATTCTCCCTTTTTCCAGGTTAATAACTTTGTTGTGTTCGAGGGCTTCTTCGTCAACCGATCAGGTAGGAGTTTCACTTCTCGGCTTTCCCTCTTTGTCGGGAGGGAGGGAGTCCTCGTCGGTGAAATGATGGAAACGAGAGGGGAAAAAAAAAAAATCAACAACCAGCCCTCGTTTCTTTTAAAATGCGTGAGAAGGAGCACCCGTCCCGGAGTGCTCGTCTGCTTTTCTTTCCAAAATCTTTTTATTTTATTTTTTGTTTTGTTTCACCAAACTCTTCCAGGCTCGCTTTCCGCTCCTCTGACGGATCAGGGGATGTACGGCTTTTTGTAAGGATTTCCTTTCTTTTTCTCATTCGCTCCCGGCATCTCATTCCCTCTCCTCCTCTATTGCATCCATCCCTCCTGCACCAGATTCACATGCAAGGTTTATTTCCTCCCCGCCCTTCACCGTTTTCCACTCCGATAAATGTCCTGCATTATGTCACCTTCGAAACCCGCTCCTCCTCTGGAACGTCCTGTTGTTTTTATTTAGCAACGCTTTGCATATTTACCTATAAAGTTGCGCGATGATTTGACGCAATTGGGGGGGAAAAAAGAAATGTGAAAATTGTGACGTAGGAAGGTGTCCGGAATTGCAAGAATGGTGCGAAAGCGAATGAGCTTGCAGGCTCGAAATTGGCAAACAGGCCGTTTTAATTGTTCTTATTTTGTTTCCGCGTTCCACTCAAACAGATAGCAGAGGAAAGCATGTCCTTGCTTGTTTGTGTTCAATGAAGGAGTTGATGAAGAGATCTAGACGTGACGCCGTGGTTTTCCAAATGCCGCCGCGGCGTTAAAAGCCGAGGAGCAGCGATGGCGAGCGCGGCGATCGGGGTCGGCAACCTTTTCCATTCAAAGAGCCATTTGGACCCGTTTCTTCCACAGTAAAGAAAACACTAGAAAACACACGACCCTTTTAGAAATTTAAAAATGAATTAACACGGCATAAAGGACCATCTCAGAAAATTAGAATATTGTGATAAAGTTCTTTATCTTCTGTAATGCAATTACAAAAACAAAATTGTCATATATTCTGGATTCATTACAAATCAACTGAAATATTGCAAGACTTTTAGTATTTTAATATTGCTGATTATGGCTTACATCTTAAGAAAACTCAAAAATCCTATCTCAAAATATTAGAATATCATGAAAAAGTAATTTTGTTTTTTTTTTAAATTGCATTACAGAAGATAAAGAACTTTATCACAATATTCAAATTTTCTGAGACAGTCCTGTATAACGTTTGTTTTGTTTTTTTTTTGCCTTTATGCGATGTACAAACAAAATGTGATGCTTTTTTTTTTTTTAATCAATGAACAACTTCAGAAAAAAACAAAAGACATTTCTGCATGCAGCAAAACATTTTGAGCTCTTAAAAAAAAACATTTGGTCAAAGGTTATGTTTATATGAGTCCTGCTTGTTTTTATGAAGAAAAAAAAAAAAATTAAATGATTCACCTTAAATTAACTGGCGCGTGCAGTTGCTAATTAACTATATTTTAACACGTTTTATTTAGATGTTACAAGACCCTAATTTAAAATGACATTTTAAAAATGAAAGAACTAAAATAAAATACAATTTAATGAAATATTGTTTTTAAATAATTATCTTCAAAAGTCACAGGGAGCCGCATCAGAGGGGTCAAAGAGCCGCGGGTCGCCGACCCCTGGCGTAGATCTTTCCAGAATCAGATCTGAGTTTCAGCCCTGCGAGGATCTGGAGTTGGAGGCGCGAGCGACTCCCTCTTTCCAGACCCGAATCTGACGGCGCTCTCCTCCACAGCGGCCCAGCTGAGAAAGGTTCCCCTCAAAAAGCCCGACGGAGAGATCAAGCCCTACTCTTTGATGGAGAGAGAAGGTGAGCGGATCTGCACACTTTCCAGTGTTTCCAGATGTCCACCGTCTCCCGGGAAACAGTAAACCCTTGTTTTTCACGGGGGTTTCGTTCCAAAAAGAACCCGTGATAGGCAAAATCTGTGAAGTAGAAACCTTTTTTTTTTTTTTTTTACAATTATTATACAATTAAATACTCTATTATACATTGAAAAGAAAGAACAAACCATTTTACAGGCTCAATCATTTGCTTCACAAATAAAAGTACTGTACTTTAGAAACGTTTTTTTCAACATATAACTTCTGTACTGTCAAATAATAATTTTAATCATCAATGTGAACAGAAGGCTTCAAATGGCGGAGATTAGCTCCGCCTACTGCGACCCGAGGAATTGGATTAAACGGGATAAAATTGAAAATGATTATGAAAAAAATTGCGGACAGTTGCAACCCTTTTTGCATCCTTATTAAAACTTATCGCCGCTGTCGTCCTTCTGTTTTTTTCTTCCTTCTTTACAGAACGAACGGAAGATTCATTCATTCCGTAATGCCGACCTGCAGCCGCATAGCTTTTAGCTTCCCTTAGCATGTCCAGAAGTTTAACTTTATCTGCCATAGATAGCATCTTCCGCTGCCTTTTGGGCCCTTTTGTCGCTCCAGAGCGTTTTATCAACATTATGGGTTTTAGAGAAACTCGAAATTGCAAGAGAATTTGCGCGTACGTCATGTAAATTTGTCAAGCTGTTTTCCGTACGTGTACATATTAAACCGCAACGTTATTGACGCACAGGTAGAGAAGAAGAGGAGTGACTTTTTAGCCAATCAGAATGCAGAACACAATGAAAGATGCAAATCCGTGAAGCAGCGAAACCGTGAAAAGTAAACTCCGTTATAGCGAGGGATCACTGTATAGGCAAAAAAAAAACAAACATTATACAGGACTTTCTCAGAAAATAAGAATATTGTGGTTAAAGTTATTTATCTTCTGTGATGCAATAAAAAAAAACAAAATTACTTTTTTCATGATATTCTAATATTTTGAGATAGGATTTTTGAGTTTTCTTAAGATGTAAGCCATAATCAGCAATATTAAAATAATAAAAGTCTTGCAATATTTCAGTTGATTTGTAATGAATCTAGAATGTATGATTTTTTTTTTTTGTAATTGCATTACAGAAGATAAAGAACTTTATCACAATGTTTACATTATGTTTACACACAGTTGTGTTCAAAATAATAGCAGTGTTGTTAAAAATGTGGGTAAAGCTCAAAATCCTTCTAATATTTTTATTTCCATTCACTCTGCACATTATAATTTACATGAAAGCATCAATGAAAAAGTAGCAATGTTTAATTTACAGAAAATGAAGAAAAAGTGGTTGTGGGCTGTTCAAAAAAATGGCAGTGTCTGAATATTTCATAACAAACTCAAATGTTAACTCCATGAACTGAAAGAACATTAAGGTTTAGCGTTTCTGTGATTCACAAAACTAATATTTAGTTGCATAACCACTTTTTGAGAACTGCTTCACATCTGTGTTGCATGGAGTCAACCAACTGAGGCTTGAATTAAGTGTTTGGGACAGTTTTCTTCTGTAAATAAATTCAAATTCTGCTACTTTTTTCTCAATGATTTCATGTAAAATATAATGTGCAGTGTTCCCAGTGAATGGAAATAAAAATATAAGAAGGATTTTGAGCTTTACCTCCATTTTTAACAACACTGCTATTGTTTTGAACACAACTGTATATAACTGTATACACAACTGTATATGATTAAATACATACCAGTAACATCCACAAATGTAGACTGGAAATGCATTTTTTCTGAACAGTGGCTGAAACGGCTGATGAAAAAGATGAATAATAAATAAGACAAGGAAAAGTCCATTCATTCATCCAGTTTTTTTATCCCGCTTAGTCCTCCAGCTGATCGCTAGCTTGGTCTTCCTCCTGCGCACTAAAACCACTAAAATTGTATTTTTTGGCGTCGGCATTGAACGTCCTCACAATTTCACGCTGGTTTCATCGATCCGATGCGAAAGGGCTATAAATGTTTTGCGTGAAGCTCGTTGTTTAAGCCGCAGTTTTGAAAGCGTGTGGGGAAAAAGTAGCGGCTTATCGACCTGGAAATGACGGCATCTGCCGTGTCCGCGACATTTGTTTAACTCTTAACTCACAACCTACAGCAGATGGCAGCAACCTTGCTTCTGTGCCTGAAAATAATATTTTTACTTTTTGCTAGAAATGCACCTCCTTTTCTGTCGGCCCCGACTCCCTCGTCAGCAAGATGTCGTCGTCAAAAAGGAGAAAAGAAGTCACGGAGTTTCGGGTTTTCCAAGGAAAATGGACCACTTCTTATTTGTTGGTTGAGGTTAATAAGAAACCTGGGGCAAGATTCGGTGTCGCTATGAGACTCAAATACAACAAAATGCACGGAGAACTGAGTCGACAGAACTTAGGCGAGGTGTTGTTGACATTGCACTTACTTTTCTCCATGTTTTTTTTTAAAGGAACCGTTCATGACATAGAAAGATTTTTATAATTTAGATGTTCTTTACACTTAAACAAGGGAAACATTTGGACTTAGTGTTACTTCCAGGTAAGAAGTCACAGGATAATAAATAAGCCCACATTTAGGCAGGTGGCAGGTGTTCTATGCAGATTTGATGATTGAAAGATGGAAAGGACATGTTGAAAATGTTTAAAAATACACATAGTTCTTGTTGTATTTGTTTTATTTATTAGAAATTAGTTTAGGAATCTGCCAGGAACCCACACACATGCTTCCAAAACGGGAAAGAAGTAGCGTTTTGAGAGTCGTAGATGTGATGAATGGATTGTCAAGAATGGACTTTCCCTTGCAATTCCCTCCTCAGTGGTCCGGCAGGAGCAGAGGACTCTCCCCTGGCCGTTTGCCCCCCATTCCCCCCGGCGGTTGGTATCCTCCCAGTTCTCGCACTCCCTCAGCGTGGGCTCCTCCCCCACCAGGGCGCCCCTGCGAGCCGCCACAGTGGCCCCCGGGGGCCACCGAGACCTGGGTCCCCGCTCCCCCCTGATGGAGCGCTGCCGGGCAAAACGCACCAGGTAAGGCTTCGGCCCAGGGAGCCGCGGGAGGGTGGGAGGCCTGCCGTCATTTCCGGAATAGAGGCCCTGAACCTGAATGGAAGCCGCTAGGTGAGGCAGGCAGTTCTCCTGCCTCATGGTAGGGGGCGCTGCAGAATACAGTGACAGCAAGCTACAGTTAGCATGTCAAGTGCAGCCATCCATTTATTTTTTTGAAGATGGAAGATGACATATCCAAATGTACTGTCATTTCCGGACTGTCAAGCGCACCTGGATAGAAGCAGCACCGGCTAAAAAGAACAAATAACAAAGATCCACCATCTTCCGTTCTTCTTCCGATTCAGGAACAAGCAGGATGGTAGTTAGAATACCTTTTTCATGTGCTTCATGTGTTGCCTTTTCACCGGCGCATGCATTCAGAGATGGATAAATACCATCATTTCTGGACTTGCACCTGAATATAAGCCGCACCGCCTAAGAATAAATTGATCCGTGTACATATACAGGCCTTATCAAGACAGAAGATATGTGTGTGAATGAGAGGAACTCGGGTGGAACGGTGAGGCTACAGGGAGGGGAGATCAAGAAGCTGGAGGATTTCAGGTATTGAAGGTCAACAGTCCAGAGCGTAGGAGAGTGTGGAAAAGAGGTGAAGAGACGGTCCAAGCAGGTTGGAATGGGTGGAGAAAAGTGTCAGGGGTACCAAGAGATAGAAGAACATCAGCCAGAAGGAAAGGAAAGGTGTACAAGACAGTGGTGAGACCAGCGATGATGTTTGGACTAGAAACTGTTCCAATGACCAAAAGACAGCAGGCAGAACTAGAGGTTGCAGAGATGAAGATGTTGAGGTTCTCTTTGGGAGTGACCAGGATGGAGAGGATCAGGAATGAGTCTATCAGAGGGACGGCACATGTTCGATGTTTTGGAGAGAAGGTCAGAGAAGCCAGACTGAGATGGTTGGGTCATGGACAGAGGAGGGATAGAGAATATATTGGTAGACGGATGCTGGAATTGGAGCTGCCAGGCAGGAGGTCTGGAGGAAGACCAAAGAGAAGGTTTATGGACGTCGTGAGAGAAGATATGAAGGTAGTTGGTGTGAGAGAAGAGGATCCAGAGAATAGGGTTAGATGGAGAAAGTGGACTCGCTGTGGAGACACCTGAAGGGAAAAGTCGAAAGAAGAAGAAGAAGACATATATAGGCCGCACTTGTCTATAAGCCGCAGGTATCAACGTTTTAACATGAGATATTTACACTTTTAATTAAATGACAACATTTGTAGTAACATCCAGACATACAGATGTTACGCATACATCCACTTTGTCCTCCAGCCGATGGCTATCTTGGCCTTCCTCCTGCGCACTAAAACCGTTCGTTTTCATCCGTGTTGGAATTGAACGGCCTCAGAATTTAAGACAATTATTATATATATGTTTTATATATATATATATATATATATATATATATGTGTGTGTGTGTGTATAATATATATATTGTATTATAACTATTGATTTCCATAGGGGTAATTCTTTTGTCACAGCAGCTAGCTGTTACAGTGTCAATAAATATGAATGTAAATAGAAAGATAGCAAAAGACATCCACAAATAGACAGCAGAGTGAACAAGAATAGAAACAGTGACGATAACAATAACAAAAATGAACAGGATGTGAATGGACTGAGACCAAGAAGGATAAAAATAGCCAACTTCACGCTCCTTTCATCGCCCCGATGCGACCAGGCCAAATGTTTTGGCGGCGTGACGCTTCTTAACCCCAAAAAAATCCATAAATTAGCCGCATCGTTGTTGAAGCCGCCGTGTTCAACGCATGATATAGTCCCGGAAATGACGCTATCTGCCGTGTCCACCCGCCGACGTAAACAAAACGGGTCGGTAATCGCTTTGCTTTAAAAGGATCGGCGAGAACGCACTCTCTGCACGTTCATCTTCGGAGCGTTCTGATTGGACGACACGGAGAGGTCCGGTTTAAGCCGAGATAAACGCCGCCCGTGCAGGGAGGGCGGATGTTTGTTAATCTTCTCAGCCAGACAGAACCGGGGAGAGGACAAATATTTACCGGATTCTGGATAAACACGCCGAACAGGCATGTTGTACTTGAAACACTCAGATAATTGTTTCGCTTTGATTCAGAATCCAATGTGAAGAACTGCACTTTTCAAGCACAGCATGATTTAAAGAGCTTGGACTCGGTTCCAGAGTCACCGTCTGCAGGCTCCTCATTTTAAGGGAACATGGCAATATATATGTGTGTGTGTGTGTGTGTGTGTGTGTGTAATATTACCCAGCAGTGGGTGGGCAGGGCTTCCTCTCCTGGAGGCTCTGGTAGCTTTGTGTTCTTGGGGGACAAAGCGATGTTTTCCTGCTCCGCCCGGCGTTCCTCCTGTTAGCATTAGCTCTCCTGCTAACGTCCAAACACTGTCTTTCTCTTCTTCCCTCTCTCTCTCTCTCTCTTTCCCTTATCCTTTATTTATTTGCTCACCCCATTTATCCCACCGATTCATTGTGCCTGTCGTTTTCCTCACCTCGACCAATCAATGGCCTCGGTAGTTCCCTTAATAGATCTCAGCTGGGTTTCCATTGACCGTCTCCTCCTCTGGAAGGGGTCGCGCCGATGGACGGCCGTCGACGGCTAAAAGAAGTTGCGGCCTTTTTTTTTAAAAATGTTGTTATTGTCTCTTCCCAGCAGAGGGGCGTGATGTGTTCTTGCCTTTTATAAAAATCCATTAAATCCTCTCAAACCGCACGCGCGGCTTTTTATTTATATTTTCTTCGTAGCAACCGAGAGGCTTTGAGTTTAATAGTGATAACATTGAGAATTCTGCCTGTGGAGGTTCTCAGTTGTCCAGGTGGTGGTGGAGTCTTGTCGTAATCTTCTCGTCGTGGCGACTGCACTCCTTCACCTGAAGACGTTCCAGCCCTCGTCACGGAAGCTTCTTCACCTCCAACAACCTGCTGGGAGTTTCCAAATATAAGTGCCAGGATTTTGGGCGGCTCGAGGTGATGGAGGCTTCTTGTGTTAATGGAAGAGCTGATCTGCAGAAGCTAGGTGTGACGGGGCTGCTATGCTAAGGGTTGTTATGCTAATGAGTTGTAATGCTAAAGGGCTGTTATGCTAATGGGGTTATTATGCAAACAGAGTTATGCTAACGGGGACTGTTATGCTAATGAGGTTGTTGTGCTAACAGAGTTATGCTAATGACGACTGTTATGCTAACGGAGGTATTGTTTGTCGGGGACAAAAGACCAAATTTTGTGGGATGACCTGGATTCTGATGTGAAACATTGAAGGTAAACAAAGGAGTGAAACCTGTTGGATCTCATGGACTGAAGTTACCAGGTCTGGTTCTGGAGGTGGATCTTTCTGGATCTTCCTGGTTGTTTGGAGGGTGCAGAAGGTCCTTGATCCCAGTAGGGCGTTTGTGAAAGGTCTTGTCTGAGGCCCCCTCCTCGGTTCAGAGATGGTTTTTCTGTTTTTTCATTGACACAACAAGCCACCGTAACCTAGAGCCGCCCAAAACCCTGGCAGTTCTTTTGGGAAACTCCCCACAGGTCACCGCAGCTGAAGAAGCCTCCGGGATGAGAAATAAAACATCTCCAAGTGAAGAAACTCGAGTCCAGTTGCCACGACGAGAAGCTCTGGACAAGAAGCGAGAATTGTAAGCTGATAAATGTTCACCGTCCGTTGCACCGCTCCAGTCTCCGAGGGGAAACACTTCTTGTAAAACACACTTTGTACCGCTGTTGGAACAGTGACGTGGAACTGCCTTAAGGTTTCCAAATAAATCCAGTCATGACGACCAATGGCTCTTTCACATCTCATTGATTGATGATCAATACATCGAGTCACCCCCCCCCCCCTCCCCCTTCAAATGCCCTGATTTTTATCACATGAGTACCTTCACATCATTTATTTACTTTTCATGCTTTTGATTTTACTCCCAGACCATGTTTATATTATTTACCCCCCACATCTCTTGTTGCTTCGGTTTGGTTCTGTTTTGTAACTCTTTCCCCTCCTCTGTTGTCCTCCACTGTCCACCTCCACTATCGTGCTGCTTCCTCTCTCTCTTTTTCTGTCTGTCCGTCTGTCTTCTCCCCGCTCTGGATGTTT
Organism: Fistularia commersonii; assembly: GCF_037954325.1. Taxonomy (NCBI): domain Eukaryota; kingdom Metazoa; phylum Chordata; class Actinopteri; order Syngnathiformes; family Fistulariidae; genus Fistularia; species Fistularia commersonii. The sequence continues at coordinate 1,157,019 of NC_141313.1, read as the reverse complement.
CCCAGCAGCCAGGAGGGTTTGCTCGCCCGCGGCAGCCTCTACAGTCGCCACATGGACGTCGGGGCCGCGGAGCTGCTGCACCGACGCCTGACAGGTGAGCTTCCTGCACCCGGCCGCAGCAGTCTGCAGAAGTCTTCAGATAAAGATACGACTTGTTGATCCCCATCGGGGAAATTCGTTTGTGACAGCAGCGGACTGGAGACGCTGGTGAGAGCAGCCATGCTGTATGCTCTACAAACACAATGACCAAAAGTCAAGAGGCAGAGCTGGAGGTTGTAGAGTTGAAGATGTGGAGGTTCTCTTTGGGTGTGACCAGGATGGAGAGGATCAGGAGTCCCATCAGAGGGACGGCACATGGTAGATGTTCTGGACATAGACTGAGATGGTTGGGATAGTGAATATATTGGTAGACTTGGAGGTCTAGAGGAAGACCGAAGAGAAGATATGAAGGTAGTTGGTGTGAGAGAGGAAGATCCAGAGAATAGGGTTAGATGGAAAAGGTGGAATCACTGTGGAGACCCCTGAAGGGAAAAGCTCAAAGGAAAAGAAGAATTTGTCACAGGGGTGCAGGACATGTATGACTGAGACAAAGTGATGACTGAGATGGTTTAGACATGAACACTCCTCTGGTCATGCCTAAAACATGGTGAAGATCTGGGTAGAAGGTTGCTGAAGGTGGAGCTGCCAGCCAGGAGGTCTAGAGGAAGACCAAAGAGATGATAGATGGACGTCGTGAAAGAGGATATGAAGGTAGTCGTTGTTAGAGAGGAGGATCCGGAGAATAGGTTTAGATGGAGAAAGTGGATTCGCTGTGGAGACCTTTCCCTGAAGGGAATAGCCCAAAGGAAAAGAAGAATTTGTCGCCGGGGTGCAGGACATGTATGACCGCAACAAAGTGATGACTGGGATGGTTTGGACCAGAACACTCCTGTTCTGGGCCAAACCATGGGGAAGATCTGGGTAGAAGGTGGAGCTGCCAGGCAGGAGGTCCAGAGGGAGACCAAAGAGAAGATTTATGGGTGTCGTGAGAGAGGAGGATCCAGAGAAAAGGGTTGGATGAAGAAAGTGGATTAGCTGTGGAGAAGTTGTCACAGGGGTGCAGGACATGTATGACCGAGACAAAGTGATGACTGAGATGGTTTGGACATGAATGCTCCTCTGTTCATTTCCAAGCCCTGGTGAAGATCTGGGTCGAAGGTTGCTGAAGGTGGCTCTGCCAGGTAAAACGAGGATTCAGAGAATAGGGTAAGATAGAGAAGGTGGATTTGGTCTTGAGACCCCTGAAGGGAAAAGCCCAAAGGAGAAGAAGAATCTAAATGTATAAATATAAATATGTGTGTAAATGTACTTGTGTGTAATAATTCCATTGTCTTTTGTGCAATAACCCTGATTTTTACACAGAAATACAACATGTAATCATACACAGCGGCCTCTTAGGATACCGATCACTTTGTATACAATTTTTTTTTTTTAAGTTACGAAGCGCAATTCAAGCCAATTACATCCATGAAATACAAAGAAAATTCACAATACGAATACAAATAAAGTTTTCGCTGATTCTGATTCTCCCCGTCAGGCCTGGACGCCGCCTGGACCGTCAACCCCCCGCGACACGCCGACACACACCCAAGCAGGTACTCGCACAGCTACGCCACCGTTTGTTGTGTAGCGCTTGCAGACTTGGACCTGTAAGCCTAAACATCTACCGAGGCTGGGAGAGAGGTGAGACTTAGGTGTCTCACAAAAGCCGTAGAAAACGTAAAAAAAATGAGTTGAACATTTGACAAATTTATTGACTAATACCAGAAATTATTCAGTCCTTAGTCCCAAAATAAATTCCCAAAGGGATCCAATATCATCAACCCATTATATTATGATACAAGCACATTTATTACTCATAAACTTACTCCTCAATGTAAAGAAAATATATTGCATGAATCAAACAATAAAGTATACTTTTTTTTAACTTAAGAAAGAAATTATGATGTCATCACTTTTAAAAATCATTTCAATAATATTACAACAAGTTCACATTCCTAGGAATTGCATTTCCTTCTAACTTGTATAAAATATACATATAAAGCAAACCGTTAACGCTCGGCTTAAACCGAAATTGAGCAAAATATACCGTATTTTGACGACTATAAGGCGCAAATAAAAGTCTTAGATTTTCTTCCAAATGTGCGGCGCGCCCTCTAGTGCAGTGCGCTCTGTGTGTGTTGTTGTTGTTGTAAGGTGGACGTAGTAGAGGACACCATGAGAACGTTAAAGGGGGAAGTGTGGGCGTTGGTTGTATATAAAAGAACGGTTGTTTGCGTCATGCAGAACATTGTTGTTTTAACAACCCTTAACACATCGAAACATCGCTCGGGCTAACGTGTCCGCCGGCGCTGTTGTTCCAGCTTTCGCAAAAGCCGGCATCATTTCCGAGGAAAGCGACTCTGACAGTGAAGAAAGTGAACCCGGCATGTTTGACGGAGATTTAGCGCAGCTGTTCAAATCAGAAACAGAGGATGAGGACTTCCGTGGGTTCGACTGATGATGATTGCCGGTGAAAAAATGTGAATACCAAACGCAGTTAAGCTCCCGCTCTGTTTTTAAATGCGCACACTTGTATGCTTGTGTGTGTGTTGTTGTTGTAAGGCGGACGTAGTAGAGGACACCATGAGAACGTTAAAGGGGGAAAGTTGGGCGTGGATTATGTATAAAACCTGCGCCTTATAATCAGGTGCGCCTTATAATCAGGTGCGCCTTATGTATGGGTTAAATACAGTGATGGCACACATCACTGAGACTGCGCCTTATAGTCGTGAAAATACGCTAAGTGCCAGGTTCCAGAGCATTGGCTAACCAGACAAACACAATGATTCAGGATGTACCAGAGTGGATTACAACATCAAGGCTAACTGACAACTCATAACACAATCGTCAACATCTACTATAGGAGTCCTTCTGGTCCACAAGCTAAAGGTTAACCTCCCTGCGTGGCTAGCAAAGGACGATTTAGCAAAGGACAAAAAGTTCTCAATACGATAAAACTGTCACCGTCTCGAAAAGTAACTTAAAAGACTAAGTGGATGGAAAATAAACCGATTTAAAGTCTACTCTTATCATTTATTCGTTTTTATTCAAGAGCAGGGAGCTCGATGAGTCCTGTTGAAATGGCGGGCTGAAGAGGTAGAAGAAGAACCTAGCTGATCCCTGTTCTCCAGGCGTCATCGTGCTCCATCTAATTCCAATATTACTATATTTTAGCAGCTCTATTTTCTTTCGGGCTACTAAACGTGTGCCGGTCGTTCGAACTCGGCACTCGGAGAAGTTTGATCCATAAATGCCTGCCTTGCTGCATCATATCAGACCTTCTCATGACCTTCTCAACACCAGGTCTCCTTCCGCAGGTCCTCCTCCGCCCCGCTCTCACTGCCGTTCCTGTCTGAGAAGGACGACGTCCGCAGGAGGACGGCCGTGGGCGGCGTGCACGTCTCCAGGCGTCCACTAGGAGACTTCACGAAGTTCAGGTTGGACGGTGACGGCGAGCCGGACGTCTGGTCCTGGACCGTAGGGGACGGGCGCTTCACCGCCAAGTGGGTGAAACACAAGCAGGAGTGCAGGGGCACGTGTCCATGGTGAGGAACCGGACCCTCCTTCAGCTCCAAGACCTCGGCCGGCGCCGAAGGTCCGTCGCGCAGAAGGTCCACCTTAGATCCCGCACCTTCTCGTGGAACCAGGACGCTCCGATTGCTGTGAGGACACTTTTTTAGGACGTTCCAGGAACCTGAGGGGACCAGGAGGTGTTTGCTGAACATGCAGGTGTGAGGAGCTTTCTGCTCCTGAGACCATGAGAAGATGAGAGAAGATGAGCAGAAGAAGAGTTGTGATCAGGACTTCTCCTGGACATGGCAGCTTCACTCAGAAGGATTTGCCTTTTTGCAAATAAATCTTTATTTACATGACGGATGTTTGCAACCTTCTTAGGACAAACTGAACACACAACCTCCGAGGGGTCGTGGATCAATCGATCGATCAAAGGATGGACAGATGGGTTGATCATAGGATAGATCAATGGATGGATGGATCAATGGATAGATGGATCCATCAATGGATGGATGGATGGATTGATCATAGGATCGATCAAAGGATGGATTGATTAATGGATGGATCGAAGGATGGATGGATAGATCGATCAAAGGATGGATGGATCAATCAATGGATGGATGGATCGATCAAAGGATGGTTGGATTGATCAGTGGATGGATGGATTGATCAAAGGATGGATCGATCAAAGGATGGTTGGATTGATCAATGGATGATGGATTGATCATAGAATCGATCAACGGATGGATCACGTTGATCAATGGATGGATTGATCAATCAAAGGATGGTTGGATCGATCAAAGGATGGATGGATTGATCAATGGATGGATCGATCAAAGTATCGATCGATCGATGGATGGATAGATTGAGCAATCCATCGATGGATCAATCCATCCATCCTTTTGGATTCCAGCTGTGAACTGTGTTGCAGAGAAGAATCACACCACATATTTTTGACCTTTTCCAGGTTTGAGGGCTCGTTCTTGCAGAACCTGTTCTTTCCTTTGTGTCAGCAGAAGAAGCATCTGAACATCTGAGCATCTGAGCAGAGTCACCGGCCTTGAGGGACCAAGCGGAGAAGACGGCATGTGACAAAAGCACATAGTTTTACGGGTCAAACGGAATGGTTGGCGAACGGTTGCACGTCTCAGTACGGCTCCCTCTGATTGGCCCAGAAAATGAACACATGATTTGGGTTTTTGGGTCCTGTCAGATGCTGGAGGTCTTCAGCTGTTCAGGAAGCATCTACAACCTCATGACTGAAGGTCGACGGCGGGTTCGGCTGGTCCTGTCCTCTGGAAATTCACGGTGTGAAATCTTTTTTTTTTTTGTTGCTAAACTTTGCATTTGTGTGAAGAAGCCTTTAGCTTAGCTTTAACATCCGATCAAAGATACGACTCGGAACCGGCGAAGCTGCTTCCTGGGTGAGCTAGCAGGGAATGCTAATAAACGTTAGCATGCGTCAGAGGAGAGCCAACTCTTGAGTTTCCACTTGGGAGCTGGTTGTTTATGAGTTGGCCCTGACATTAGGATCTGAGGAGGCTGCATCTCCGCTCCCTCTGGACGCCACTGACTCCGGGGAGTCGCTCCTCAGATCTCATGGCGTGAGAAGCAAAAGCCCCCTGAGATCTTCTTCTCCACGCCGTCTCCTCCACCGCCTCCTGGAAAACTTGAGACAGAAACCCGAGCGGTTAAAGCGAAAAAGGACACTGAATCATTCGACCGGGCTCTTATTCGTTTATTTTGGATGCGGTCATAACTTCGCTCTGAGTCCAGGTTTTGGCGGTCGTGGACTCGTGAACCAAAACCAGCTGAAATAATGAGGTCACCTTCTGGGTTCATCTGCAGGTCAGACACGTCCGGGTCCCGCCTTCAGATTCAGGTCCAATATTTGTAGGATCTGGTCGTCGGTGCGTTTTATTCCTCGTGTTCAAGCAGGAATTCATATTGAAGTATGACATTTACTGTGTAGTTAACATTAACGCGCAAAAAAAAAGATTTATTACGACCCGATGGAAATATTCAAACTAATCCGGACGCGTGACCTGGAACGGGAGGAACACAGTGACAATTTGTTTGAAGAGAAGAAAATTTCATAAATAAGAAGAAATTAAAGAAAGCCTTTGCTCTCATCAATTGGATTCCTAAATTTCAAGCTGCGATTGTTTTTTTTTACTTAATTATTTGAGACATTTTGCGTGCACCCGACCTTAAGAGTCCACGTTGTGAGGCCCAAAGGAGGCAAAGCACAAGAAGTGAGTCATGCTAAGCTAACATCCTGAGTTCTTCTCCCCTGGACAGGATCCAGATTCTTAACATCTCGCGCTCCCAAAACAGAAGAAGAAAAGGAAAGCAAAGGTTTGCATCTTTTCTAATAATCCGAGTTAAATCGTCTTTTGGCTCAGAGATCATCCGGGCCACCAGGGGGCGCTAGTCGGCGTCCTGAAGCAGAGCGAGGTAGATGTTGGACTGGAGGAAACGGGGGTAGCAGTCCGTGTCCAGCAGCGAGTAGATGCGTTTCTGGGCGTGGGACAGCGAGGCGTGGGACGGGGCCTGCAGCAGCTGCAGGGTCAGCTCCCTGGTCTTGCTGTCCAGGTTCACCTGGAACGAGAAGACATTCTGGAGAGACCTTCTCGCGCCGTTAGCTAGCGTCGGCTGGAACGTTACATCCGTCCCCTTACTTTATAACCCGGAAATCGCCGGCCGGTTTCCGGGTTATAAAGCCTTCGTGGGCGTCCGTGGCGGGAAGTGTTTCCCCAACCCTCCGCTGATGCAGTCCTTAAAAAGTGTCGGGTTTGCGGTCCGAACCTCCTCTGCCCTGAAACTAAAGGCACTCCGGGGAACTATACTGCTCAAAAAAATAAAGGGAACACTTGAACAACACAATGTAACTCCAAGTCAATCCCACTTGTGTGAAATCATAGTGTCCACTCAGGAAGCAACACACATTCATTTGGACTTGTTTTAAGGACATTACATCAAAGTTGGATCAGCCTGGAGTTTGTTTTTACACTTTAATTTGGAGTGTGATTCCTAATCCAGACCTCCATGGGTTGATACAATTGATTTCCATCGATCATTTTGGTGTGATTTTGTTGTCAGCACATTCAACTGTGTGAAGAGCAAAGTATTTCATAAGAATATTTCATTCATTTGGATCTAGGATGTGTTTTTTAAGTGTTCCCTTTATGTTTTTTTGAGCAGTGTGTTTGTTCCCACTTGGCCAAAATAACAACTTTTAAGAGTAATTCTCACCCGGAAACATCTTTCAGATCAATAACGTCGAGCTCTGGAGGACGTCTTGTGGTGAAACTGCTTGTGGTCGGTGACGCCACCGTTTGACCCGCAAGTTGGGCAAGTTTCCGAATTTGGGCAAGACTTTGCGCGGAAAAGGTGCGCGTTTTGATGTGGACGTGTCAAGGCGGCGTGTTGCCGTACCTCCCGCGGGGAGCCGGGCAGGATGTAGGTGTTGCAGATGTCCTTGGCTCGCCTCTGGAGGTTGAAGTTGTTGGAGGACTGCCGGTACTGCTCGCAGGCTCGGTAGAACTGCAGGTTCTCCTCGCTGAACTCGGAGCGCAGGAACGCCCCGAACACGGTCACGCCGGCTGCGGGAAGAAGACAAGAAGTGATTTTGCGCGGAGGCCCCTCGGCGGAGGACGTTCCTCGGGAGTCCGGCGACTCCATCTTGCACATCTGGGGTTCCTCAGTCACGCCTCGCTTCGCTTCTCTTAATTTACCCCAAATGACTCGCAGATTTCTGAGACACTCCTTGTGGATTTCCAAAAGTTATCCGTTGACTCCCTGCCAGGACTTCTCTCCTACGAGTCCATCTTTGCTCCTTCTGCATGGAGAAGAGGCTCTCTGGGAGTCGTCGCCCTCCACGCTTACATTCTCCAGCCTTGGTTATTACCTTCATCCCTCTTTCAAACACTCGGATGGATGTTGTGAAGATGATCCTCATTTGTCTCCTCGGTCATGCGGTTCCAGGCCAATAAGGTACCGAACGTCTGACTGGAGCATTCCTCACCTCCTGGCTCTCCTCCACGAGGTTATCGCCTATCGAGCGCCTCCATCCGTCTCCTGCTTCATGTGTCGAGGGAGAAAGTTCCCGATGGGCCGTGACGCCGGTTCTCCGTCAAAAGACTGATGGCTTCTCGCGGCACCTCGAGTCCAGAGGCCAGAGGCCTCTTGTAGATGTCTTTGCGTCCGTTCTGAGGTCCGACGGGAGCTCTTCTGCTCGTTGAATGTTCCAGATAAAGAAAGTCCCGTGTCGTTCTTCCGGCATCCGTCCTCCGGACACGTTCCTTACACGTTCCTTACAACCTCCTGGGTCTTCATCGGTACGAGTCACGTGGACCGCATTTTTCACCTTCGACACCTTCAGAAAGCGTGACGAAGCGTAGCGAAGCATCCCGCCTACCGACCGGATCGCATTCCGCCCAGTATGGCGGATCCTTCCGGCTTCTTCCGCTCGCCGTGGTTCATTCCAGACACGCTAATCTACCATTAGCTCGCTTTGCTCAAACGACCGCGCAAGAAGCTAAAACGCTTGCAGACGTCCGAATCTGCATCCCTGCGGGTGTTTCGTGCGGCCGACGCGCCCTGGAATCAGTCGCTCATTGCAATTTCACCGTGACGGAATAACAAGATAAATATCAGCATGGGAAGCAGGAGCTTTCCGGGGGCGAAGTGGACTTTTCTCCTCAGCGAAATGGTTTTCCACCGCTATTTAGGGAGTTATTGGAGTTTGTTGGGCAGATGGTTTGTCGCCGGCGGTTTAAGGGTCTGGAAAGAGACGATCACGAAGGGGAAATTAGGGAAACGATCCGTGGGTTTGGTCAAGAAATAGGAAATAAAGGAGGTTTCGTTACACTTGAGCAAAGATGCTCCACGTTCCACTGGTTTGCAGGCGATCCCTCTTGAACTTTTTGTGAAACAGCGATTTATTTCTATCTCTATCGGATAGAGATTCTATCAATGTGAGCTTCATTAAAGCAAACAGAACCGGGTGAGTGCAGGATTTAGCGCCGGTCTTTAGCGGCCCCCCCCACCCGCAGATACTCTCTCCTGGATCTCCGCGGTTCAAGACTCTGCAAATGGCTTTATTTCCATCCACCTCGAGGAAGAAGAGGATCTGAAAATATGCCATTAAAACCCACAGCAAAGCCGCCTGATAGAATGGATCGGCGAGCCTCGGGACGGGAGCGCTCAGGCCGTCCCCTCCGGGGGGGAACCGACTCGGGCGCCGGATCCCGCAAAGCTTCTGCAGCTCGCAGATAAAAAGGACATTCCCCCGCAGAAGCGTCCGCGCTTTTTTTTTTTGGGAAGCGTAAAAGAAGCGAGGCGTATTCTGGGAAACCGGCGACGACGCCCGAAGATAGACGAGCCGCAGCAGACGGCGGTAAAAGGCTACTTTGGCATCGACCTGCTTTCCAGACTCTGAATCACCGCCTTGTTGTTTATCGCGCTATCAGATATTTGTATTTTTCCCCCTAAAGGCTGCAAACTCTCTCTGGGAGCAGAGGCGTCGGCGCCGGGAAGGATTTCAAGCGGAAACTCCCTGACATCAGATCCTCCTGATAAAACTTTCCATCGCCGTCGTGTGAAACCTCCTCCTCCTCCTCCTCCTCCTCCTCCTCCCTCCGAGGAGAACGGCTTCGACATGGAAAAAAAGGTTTGTTTCCCCGCCCTCAGAATCAGAATTTCAATGAATGAAACTCGCTTCCGGTGCGCGCCGGACTCCCTGTGCTTGCAGGTGATTGGAAACACTTCCAGAAATTTCCAATAAAAATAGCCGCAACCTCAACAAGTGCAATCCCTTTCGGCAGGGGATCGCAGGAGAACGCCAGAGATTTGTCTTGAATATTTTCCTGCAGCTTTCCTCAGAGCTTCCTATCTCCACCTCACACACACACACACACACACGTGCGTCGACATGGCTTGGGCAACACGCCGCTCCCGCCCGGGGAGGCGCTCGGCCTTTCGCTGCCGAACCAAAGTCATGGGAGTCAAAAGGAGGCGTTGTGGATCTGCAGGCCGGAAGCTCCCGCCGGGGTCGGATCTGCCCTTAGAAACTCGGAAACTCCTTCTGCAGGGAGTGGACGGCGTTACTCCGCCGGCACTCATTAACCTGCTGAGCCAAGCGTCCGCTTTATGGAAGAACCCGGAGTAAAGTCCAGGCCGGCCGCGATTGAATGAGTCCAAAATTCATCAAAAACCCGGCGCTCGGGATCGTCTGCGAACAGAGACGACGGGTCAAAACGCCGCTTCGAAATCACTCGGACGGCGGTCGACGACCCCCCCGAGCGACCTTCAGCTCGGGCAGCGGGAGGAGATGCAGGAGAAACCTCCATCACCGACATCCAGCTCCGCAAGAAAAGGACGGCGACTCGCCGCCTCGATCCGCGCAATCGGGAAGACGGACCGAATCTTCTCGCCGCCGCGTACCGACCTCTGACCTCCTGCGTGTCGGGAGCGCCGGCTCACCGTGGCTGTCCAGCAGAGCGTTGAGAGACTCGGCCCAGCTCTCCAGCTCCTCCCTGCTGATCCGGCTCCTCCTGTTCATGCCCACCTGGCTCCACTGCCGCATGAAGCGCAGACGGGACCTCCTCTTGGAGACGCTGGAGGCCGGGAGAAGACGTCAAACCTTCCAAAATGTCGTCTTTTGGACCGAAACGGCGCGCCGGCTCACCTGTCCTGGTGGTCGGCGGCGGACAGGTTGGAGGTGGATGAATGCGGGCTCTGGAAGGGAAGCGACAACATCAGACTGGTGAGTCTGAGGAGAAATTTAACTGTCGTGTTTTCTGGTGGAAATCATCGACGCCGCTCGCCTGGAAGACAAAGATCGGGGCAAAGGATCTTTCCCCATCTTGCCGACCGCTGATGACTTCCTCCACTTTAGAGAAGAAGCTGTTAGGGAGGGATCTTTTGACGCGCTAATTTCCTGAATTACATTTCAGAGTGAGTTTTAAATAATTGATTATTTCATTCTGCTCCTTCTTTCAGTCACTGGCAGCCGCCGCAGGAGGAGGAGGAGGCGGTTCTGCCCCGACCGGGAACCTCCTCGGCATGAAAAGATGAAAAAAAACGACTTGAATACCATCTTCAAATTGAGATTTCATCGAGGTCGTTCCAAGGCGTCGTATACGATTCTTTTTTAATTCGTTTTAGCTGAAATATATCCAATGCATCTGAGTTATAACACCTCGGATGAGGGTTTTTTTTTTTTTTTCTCCGTCGGCACGTCTATTAATCCACGCAGTTGTACTTAAGACCTTAAAACACTTGATAGCCTGAACATTGACAATTTACATTTCATTGTATTTCTTATTCTCCCTCCTTCCTACTATTATCTATTACTGTTATGTTTTTGCTTGAAACTCTGGCACAACAATTTCCTTCGGGATAAATAAAGTCGTTCTCATCTCAATTTACCCGAAAATACGCGAGGAAACCGACTGAGACGGCAGACGAACCGATGAATTCTTCCTGTTTGCGCAGGAATCCCTCACCTGTCCGAACAGACTCTTGAGGTGCAGCTTTGCGGCGGCGAGCTTCTGCCGGTGCCGATGCTCGAATTTGGAGACGGCCGGGCCGGAGGCGGCGGTGGGGGAGGCCGGCCCGTCCTTCTCCGCGCCGTCGGCGCCGCCCTGCGCGGCCGGGGCCAGCTGGCTGTCGCTGTAGGCCTTGTAGCCCTCGCCGATCGCGCACACCGCCAGGTGGTCCTGCTCCGCCTTGCCCACCAGGTCCTTCAGGTTCTCGGCGCTCACGCTGTGCTCCTTTATCAACTCCCCGACCCTCTGTTCGGGCTCCTGGATGACGGGCAGAAGCTCGGCCGGATCCGCCTCCGGGTCGTTCGCTTCCGAACGGGACGCGTAGACGCCGGCCCCCCGCTTGGGCTCGTAGTCCGCGGCGCTCAGGGCCACCCGCCTCCACGGGAGGAGGTCCAGGTCCAGGAGGGAGCCCTCGGAGCTGAATCTACGCATGGCGGCGGGACGGGGAGCCGCGGCACGTCAGTCAAGCCTGCAGAGAGCAGAGAGATCACCGTCAGACAACCTGCTGCAACACAGACTCTCCGTGGATTCACGGTTTTATTTCTTTTGAACACGAAAACATGGGAAAATAGAACATGCCAAACTACACTGCTCAAAAAAATAAAGGGAACACTTAAAAAACACATCCTAGATCTAAATGAATGAAATATTCTTATGAAATACTTTGCTCTTTACACAGTTGAATGTGCTGACGACAAAATCACACAAAAATGATCAATGGAAATCAATTGTATCAATCCATGGAGGTCTGGATTAGGAATCACACTCAACATTAAAGTGTAAAAACAAACTCCAGGCTGATCCAACTTTGATGTAATGTCCTTAAAACAAGTCCAAATGAATCTGTGTTGCTTCCTGAGTGGACACTATGATTTCACACAAGTGGGATTGACTTGGAGTTACATTGTGTTGTTCAAGTGTTCCCTTTATTTTTTTGAGCAGTATATTTCCCTCGGATATGAGGAACAGCTATTTGTCTTAACAATGTACGTCAGACACGGCGTCACACGAAAATAAAACTATTCTATATTTCCCTCGTGAATTTACACTCTTGTTGGTTTTTTTTTTTATTGCACCGTTTCTGGTCGACTTCCTGATTTTCACATTCATTGCCGTGTCCATGTGGCTTTATTTCATGAGCCCCTGATTCATGGCCCGTCTCTTGTTGATTTGACATTATTTCCTGCTGGTTTTATTGCCTAGTAGGTTTTAAGGGGACGTAAAACAGTCGCAGAGGTTCATTTCCTGGAAACTCTGGAAAAAGAAAGGTGTAATAGACTATTTAAAACAAGTTTGGGGCGTTCACTGGACTCCGAGCCGCTGCAGCTTGGACTCAGGACAAGAAACTAATTATTATAAACAGAATAAATGAATCGTTGGTCCAGTTCTGTGGTTTGGAAAGGTTAGGAAGGTGCAGGCTGTCGGAGGAAACACAAGGATCCGTTTAACAACTGTTCTATTATGAGTCGGGGGAAAAAACTGCATCACAGAATTAATGATCTGTGCATTTCTGGATTTCTTTTTTTTTTTTAAACACTGAAGGAGGAAAAAATGAGCGGGTAAAAAAAGAATCTCGACATTTATGAACTGAAAAAAAAATCAATTTTAGTTTTTATCTTGAATCGCTAGGAAACGGATACCAAATTATTTATCCTATTTTGTTATTATTATCATTCCCTCGGTCACTGTACGTCGTTTATGTGTGTGTGTGTGTGTGTGTGTGTGTGTGTGTCACAGTTACGGATAAACAACTTTTGGTTTATTTGCCACATCTTTTCACGATTGCAAAACGGAGACAAGAAAAGCAGCTGATCGTCTGCAGCTGAACATCTACGACACACTTTCTCCGCGTGGATTCAGACCTCTGTATGTGTGTGTGGGTGTGTGTGTGTGTTCACCTCTTTCCCCCAGCTGCACCTTGGTCCCTGCTGTCCTCCGGATCTCGGCGGCGACATGTGCCGGTCCCTCGTCCCCGCACGTCCCCGCACACGACAATTCTGCAACGGTAAAAACACGCAAATATCAAGTTCCGCAAAGTTCGTCCCGACACTTGTGTGTGTGTGTGTGTCGCCGTCCTCCTTCGCGCCGCCGCCACACCTTCACCCTGTCTCAACTTGCTGGAGTGGTTCGTGTACACGCCCACGCACAAGCAACGCACTATGTATGTGTGTGTGTGTGTGTGTGTGTGTGTGTGTGTGTGTGTGTGTGTGTGTGTGTGTGTGTGTGTGTGTGTGTGTGTGTGTGTGTGTGTCCCGGTGCAGCTGCAGAATTGCAACACTAATATCATAAGGCAACCACAAAGATCGTCTATTACCTCTCACTCTGTCGGAAAAACCAGATCCGAAATCCACCGCCGCGTCTTATGAAGTGACGCCGACCGAATCGTTCGTTCGCCTCTTTATTTTGAAAAGAGAAAAAAAATCGAAATAGGATATTTTGTTCGACTAATAAAGCATTGCGCCCGAAGATTTTTACAAGTTATAAAACGGCGGGGCTTCGGGAAAAGAGAGCTGGATAGCAAAAGCGCTCAGGCACGAAACGGCCACCCCTCGCCTGCGTCACCGGGGTCCTGTGATGTCGCCCTGTTTTATTTAGGGAAAATTAAGTTAGTTAGCCGACTTGAATACGCTAAAGCTCGGCGCCCGAAATCGTATCTGCACGACCGGGCTGTTGACTTCGCGGCACGGCCATCAAAATAAAGAGCAAGAGGTCGAATTGGATTCGAGACGGACGCGGGCAACGGTCTCCCCCGCAGGAGATTCACTAGCTAGCATCGTTAGCTTCCCGTTGACTAGGATAAGCTAACGGTAGCTAGCCGGCTCACAGGCGAATAACCACAGCAGAAGCTAAAAGGTGCTGCCCGACTATGACAAATCACTATTAATTCCTTTCATAAATGTACAAAATAATACAAATCTTACTTTTCGAACGAAGTTGTTTATGTCTCAAATTTATGTGTCATAGCTGGAGTGAGCATTAGCTGCTAAGCTCCCCAGCTAGGGTTGCTAACGTTAAGCTAATGTGTCTGTTTTCAAACACACAGGGCTAAACATGGCTGAAGCAGGAAGCATGATTGAGGTGACAGTGAAGACTCTGGATTCTCAGAGCAGAACCTACAAAGTGAGAGGAGAGGTGAGTGTATGCTCTGACCCTGGTCCTAGTCACACACACACACACACACACACACACACACACACAGTGCTGTTGCTTGACAGGTGTCATGCATTGTCTTCTTCCTCCAGCTGACAGTGAAGCAGTTCAAGGAGCACATCGCCTCCTCAGTGGAGATCCCTGTGGACAAGCAGAGGCTCATCTACCAGGGCCGCGTGCTGCAGGATGACAGGACTTTAACGGAGTACAGTAAGTAGACACACACACACACACACACACATCACATACTCAGAAGCCACAGCCCGAGTCCTTGCTGCGTGGGTACGCAGGTTGCATAAAAAAACGACTTCCAGGAGTTTAGCAACAGTTTTCAAATCTGTTACCGCATTGATTCTGCAGGTGTCGATGCATTCTGTTACTACGTTTCACAGTACTTGTCACGCTGTGATGGTTTTGTTTTTTTTTAAGATGATATACAAGGGTGGAACGGCGAGGCTACAGGGAGGGGAGATCAAGAAGCTGGAGGATTTCAGGTACTTAGGGTCAGTAGTCCAGAGAGTAGGAGAGTGTGGAAAAGAGGTGAAGAGACGGGTCCAAGCAGGTTGGAATGGGTGGAGAAAAGTGTCAGGGGTACCAAGAGATAGAAGACTATTGTCCAGAATAAAAGGAAAGGTGTACAAGACAGTGGTGAGACCAGCGATGATGTTTGGACTAGAAACTGTTCCAATGACCAAAAGACAGCAGGCAGAACTAGAGGTTGCAGAGATGAAGATGTTGAGGTTCTCTTTGGGAGTGACCAGGATGGAGAGGATCAGGAATGAGTCTATCAGAGGAACGGCACACGTTAGATGTTTTGGAGAGATGGTCAGAGAAGCCAGACGGAGATGGTTGGGTCATGGACAGAGGAGGGATAGAGAATATATTGGTAGACGGATGCTGGAATTGGAGCTGCCAGGCAAGAGGTCTGGAGGAAGACCAAAGAGAAGGTTTATGGACGTAGTGAGAGAAGATATGAAGGTAGTTGGTGTGAGAGAGGAGGATCCAGAGAATAGGGTTAGATGGAGAAAGTGGACTCGCTGTGGCGACACCTGAAGGGAAAAGCCGAAAGAAGAAGATGAAGAAGAAGAAGATACAAGGACGAACACTGATATTCTGCCTCACCCGTGTTCAAAAATCTCATTCATTCAGTCGACCTCAACGCTCGTACAAGGAGTCTTCATTTTAAAATGAATTTGACTCTGAAAGGTGACCTGAGGTTACCAGGGGAATCAGTCCCTTTTTGAAACAGATATTCACGGCATCAACATGTCCTCAGCTTAAATTCTCAAAATGATTTTGTATTTCAAGCTGGTGAAATGTTTGACCCTTTAGCAGCCTTTCTCTTTCCCTACAAGGTGCGCTAACCTGTCCAATCGAAATGTGCCGATTTCCACCGATGGTGTATTTTCATAATGTTCTTATATTGTCGCATATGTTGTTACTGCCCATTGTACGGTTGGTAAAGTTCAACAAAGATGAAGTTCTACATTCTAAAACTATTGTACAATTTAGTTCGCGTTGTGTGTAATCAGTCTACTATGAAGTATTTCTCGTAGCAGCTGAAGAGCCACGAGCTTTTATTTTGCTGGAGAAAGTGAGAAATCAAGGTTTTCTTTGTGTCTCAGACGTGGACGGGAAGGTCATCCACCTGGTGGAGCGTGCCCCGCCTCAGACGTGCATGTCCGGCTCGGGGGGGGCCGGAGTGTCCGGCGAAGGCGGGTCGGAGACCGGCGGCTCCACGCACACCTCCGCCGCCCCCCAGGGCGCGCCGCACGATCGCAACGGCAACAGCTACGTGATGCTGGGGACGTTCAACCTGCCCGTGAACATCATGGAACCTCAGCAGATACAGGTGGTGCAGTTGAAATCACAACGCAGCAGGCACAATGTCAGGGTGTCAGGCCGGTGACGTTTGTTTTGCAGATGTCCGTGCAGCAGATAATGGGCGGAGTGGAGGCCGGGAGGAACCCCAGGGTCAGCACCAGCTCCGGGGTAAAGCCTCCCCCTCGTCGCCGTTTCGCAGCCCCGCGTCTCGCTCTTCCTCGCCGAGCTGAAATGTGTCTTGTCTGCGCAGAGCAACGGCTCGCTAGACGTGCAGATCAACCTGGACCACTCGGTGCAGAGCGAGCCCAGGATGAGGCTGCAGCTGGCAGAGACCCTGCTTCGAAACGCTCGCTCCCTCATCCACCGGCTGGAGGTACATTTTCCGTGCCGAGATCTTCCACGAAGGAAGCAAATCTGGGGTTGCCCAGGAGGAAGACAGTTGGCCGCAACTTGAAACCTCACTAGAAATACAGATAGTTTGATCTTTGTGAGTTCACATTTTTTAAAGCTCTTACCAACATGTTTGGTAAAAGCGCAATCAGGCCAGTTACCCAAAGCTTCAACACTTTTGTGCACCCACACACACACACACACACACACACACACGTAGGAAACTTGAAAGCTGTGTGTGTGAGGCAAATTCCCAGCGGAAGGTGAAAGGAAACTTTCTTTATTCCCGACCAGTCTTCTGGCTCCTCGGATGTTTTGTGTTTTCACAGTGACACGTTGTTGTTGTTGTCGCAGGGTGTGTCCGTCGACAGTAGCTCCTCCCAGGCGGAACCTCAGTCCTCCTCATCTTCATCATCATCCCCGACACCATCGTCCTCCTCGTCCAGAGGAGCCTCCCAGCCAATGGACACCAGCTCTCTACCTGCTGCATCGTCTTCCACCACCACGCAGACCGAGGAGCCGCACAGCGCCGGGCCCAAGTGAGTCGGGCCTCTGCAAAGGCATGAAGGAAATTACAAACACGCACGACGTTTAAATGCTTTACTTCAAATAATGAATCCGCAGACAAAATTCCAACCCCCTGCATCTCACCAAATCACAATTGAATGTCATTCTCAATTCCAAAACTTCCAAAACAAACCTTTATGTACTGTTAGCCGCTGTTCGTGACTCAGCTCCGCAGTCACGCTCCCACCAATCTGGCGCCATCCAGATCTATGAGGTGGACAGGCTGTTTCACTGGCGTCACTGTCCCTCCACCGATGAGCCTATTCTTCCTCATACACTCACCACCAAACTATGACTAATATTGGTCTTCAGCTATTAAACAGTGGCTTGAAGATGATGACGATGAGAAGTAGCGGGGATTCATTTGTCACTCACATCTTTCCCAAGTCATGGATTTTCATTAAAAACCGAAGCGAGCACAATTCTAGAGCCGCAGCCGACGCTTTGACGCTCACGCCTCCCGTCATCTGTGTTTTGGCCGCAGCCACCCGAGTCCAGCAGAGTTTGTGGAGGTTCTCTCCGAGGTCAGGAGGGTGGAGGAGAGGCTACGTCCCTTCATTGAGAGGACCCACTCCATCCTCGGGGCAGCCACGTCTGCAGACTACAACAACAACGTAAGCGCTGAAAAAGGAAAAACTCATTATGGCGTCCTTCTCACTCCTCTGGTTTAATCCTGGTCTCTAAAATCATCTCTGTGTGACAGTCGGTTAAAAATACAACAGCTGATCGATGTCATGACGATGCCATTCATCAAAGATGGATCCGTTCCTAGCTGTAGCTACGTCGCTCTGTGCTCGGTGCACGTCCGAAGACGCCGCGAATTGTGGCTTTGAGCTGGTTTGAGAAGTAGCGTCGTCGTTTGAGTGAACTATTCCTTTCATAACCGCTAAATTCAGCAGCGGCTGAAGAAACCTGATGCAGAAAAATCAGAACATTCACGCAAAGAGGCCACATCCTTAGCGTGATCGCTACTCTGGAATACAATCTGTGATGAGCGGAGTCGGTCCCGGAGAGAGTCGACCAATCCAAAGACAGAGTTAAGCACTAGCTTAGTGTGTTTTTAGCCGGATGTATAAATCTTTTGTCACACCTGCCGTCTATCCGGCGGATTCATTGTCTTCAGCTCACGTTAGCTTTGTGAACGCGGCGCTCAAGCCTGCTAAAATGTCGCAAAATGAAAGCGTGGCAACCGAAGTAGCATCTCGTCAAAACGTCAAACAAAAATATCCCAAAAAAACATTTTCAGATCGTAGCATTCCCTGCATAATTGAGTGAAAAACTTAGTTCTAGGGGGAAAAAAAGGTTAATCATTCAGAGGCTGTTAGTTTCCTCGTCTGAACTTTCACAGACCCAGGAGCGGGAGGAGGATCAGCGCACCCTCAACCTGGTGGGGGAAACTCTGCGTCTCCTCGGCAACACCTTGGTCATCCTGGGTGACCTGCGCTGTAACCTGACGACTCCTCCGCCACGTCACCTTTACGTGGTCCGCCCCATGAGTCAGTATCCCCACCCCATGATGCTGCAGGCCGGCTTGCCTCACATGCCCCTTCCGGTAAGTCTAAATGCGTTAATGTCAGCGTCGGAGGACTGTTAAACCACGCCCGGGGCCTTGTTCGAGCGCGACAGTCATTTGTGGGTGGTACGAGGGCTGTGGAATTCATTTAAATGAAGTGTTATCTGGATGGGAAGGTCATTCCAAAACACCATTTTTTTTTTTTCCTCATTATATTACTGTCGTTTGGCAGACGCTTTTATCCGAAGCGACTTACCAACAGTGCAATTCAGTCACCAAAGCACCGAAGGACCAGTCGTCGGAAATCTGAAGTGACCACTCAACAAATAGCCTTTTCAGAACCATATTCATGCATACATTCATTTCATTGTTTTGTTTTTTTGTTTTTGTTTTGTTTTTTTCCGTGGGGGCTTTTTCCTCCCAGATAAGTCATGGGCGTGTCTTAGCTCCGTTCCATGAATGCACTGACTGTGTGTCGCTAACGCAGAGAACAAGTTCTTTTTCTGTTACCATAATAGCGGTAAAACCAGTTGGGCTGTTGCTTAAAATACACTGGAAACCTACAGGAATAACCCAGCTGGAGTTCAGGTCCAAGCATAGTTTTATGAGCGTGTTGTAACCGCATCAAAATATATCCTTGACGTCAGTGAGCATATTTAAAATTTCCCGAACCAAGTTTAACTGAAAAGCATTTGGAATCGTTTCAAATAATTGTACATGTTTTGCTCCACGTCGCCATTCATAACAAGGGACGGAGCGAACGGGGGAATAACACACTTATTCAACATCAGTCAGACTCCACAGCATCTCCACACCAGGAGGTCTGGACCAGGACACACTCACTTTGTTTATATTAGTTCCCGTTTGTGTTTGCGTCATACGAGTTCCTCTGATGGACCAGGACACACTCACACACTCACTTTGTTTATATTAGTTCCCGTTTGTGTTTGCTTCGTACGAGTTCCTCTGATGGACCGCGGTACCTAAAGCCTTCCACAGTTATCTCCTCAGCGCGCTGGATCGATGGCAGTTGGATATTTTGCGTCACTGGTGCCCAGTGGTTTGCTTAAGTGACTGGAATGACAAATGATGGTGGAGAGACATTCGTGGTAATTGAAGCTCCAAAGCTCTTTCCTCCATAGGATGCATCACACACACACACACACATCAATTCCCTTGACTGGAGGTCTCTTACAGCTCATAGCCAAAGGGTATTGACGGTCATCGTCGACGCGGTGACCCATAGCAATCTCATGACTGATTACACAGGAAACACAAGCTAAGCTACCCACACACTTCAAACACTTTATACAATAGAAGCGCACGTCCGTCAATCAAGCAGACTTATTTTGTATAGCGCTTGTCATACGATTTTAAAAAACACCGCTTGACGCACTCGACGCAATAAAAGCAAGGAAAACAAAACGGAAGCAGAACCCGAAGCGGCCGCCCACAGACGCCTTCTGTCACACTGGGCGGAGGGCCGCCGTCTTTAGTTAACTTTTAGCTGCGTGCCGTTCCGCAGCCCTGGACCCGTTTAGTTTTAACTTTAGGAATTCATAAAGGGCCTCTGTTTGAAGACATTAGATTCTGGATGCCTCTAAAGCAGGGGGTGTCAAACGTACGGCACGCGGGCCGGTATCAGCCCACCAGGGGGTCCAGTCCGGCCCATGGAACAAATCTGCAATTTGAAAAAGTACATAAAATTCATGAACTACTTTATCAAAATAAAAATGTTACTCTTGGGTAATTATGCGATGATTTTACCGAGCCGGCCCCCTTCACATCAAATGAGGTCGTAGGTTTGACACCTCTGCTCTAAAGCAAGTCTTGATAAATAAAAACGACCAAGACAATTTTAGAGCTTTATAATCAGTTTAACGTGAGCTCTGGACCAGGAAAGAGGAGCGGTAACTATGGACACACTTTAGCAAATGAGTTAAGACGATCACAACCATTCTTGAGTTATGTGTCTTTTTCCGTGGTACTTCATTCTGAGCCGGAAACCACCCCCAGGCTGTGAAATCAGAGGTTCCCCCTGTGTTGTCAGGAGACGCAGTGACGTAAAGCTGCATATCATCAGCATATCTGTGAATATCTCTGCCATGATTTCAAAAACAAGTGGAGCTGAAGTTGAGCCCTCGGAGACGACAGCGTTTTAATTTATGGCTTGAAGAGGAATGCAACATGAAAGTTACAAAGCGGTCTCTTGTTTGCTAAAATGGGATTTAAAGCAGAGGAATCAGGACCAGATGTACAGATTGGGCTTTGGAGTCTATTTACGGTGCTCCGCGGTCAACTCCGTCAAAAGCTGCATTGATGTCCAATCGTCTCATGTTCCTCAAGATTACACCTGAGGTCATTGGCAGCCCGAACCAGAGACGTCTCAGCTCTATGATTGGCTGCGAAACCAGACGGACAGGTTTTCATGGATATTTGAAAGATAAAATCATTCAACTGATCTTAAAAGCAATCGTACTAAAAATGGCAGGGAAAACACACATCCAAAGGGGAGTCTTTGACAATAGTTGAGAAATGAAATGTTGAGGGGAAAAAAAAACACAAGATTTGTGAGACGATCGGAGGTTGAAAGTGGGATCTGAGAACGGTTCGGGCTGCTGCTGATGTGAAAAGCCCTGCATGTGTGTCGTGTTGCAGATCAGCTGTTCACCCACGACGCCTACCTTCGCTTTTATTCCCATTTCTGCTCCGTTTCGCTACATTTTTAAGAACACAAACTGCTCCTAAAGTCGTCGCCAGTCTTCAAACCGGCCAGTCAGTCATTATGATGCGCAGCTTAGCTTCAAAATAACATTTCGTCGCCCGTTGGCTCCTGCTGTTTGGTAAATTAAAAAAAAAAAGAAAACAAAACAAAAACACTGACTCCCACAGAGTTCAGCTGAAGGTCAGATGGAAAGATAAAGTTTTATCCTTATGAACATCCGTCTTGAAGGACGTGTCCGCTAAAGAGTCCTGTTACAACCCTTTAACAGCGCATTTGCTCTTGTGCCCGGGAGATGAAACCATGTAAACCATGAGCTGAAAAGCATCGCTTCCCTCTGCAAACATCTGCATCTTCAGGTACACAGGACGGCTAGCGTTGAGCCTCAGGTGCTACGGTCGCACCTCTGAGCCACACCGTCCTGGACGCACTTTCTTTAGGATGCTTGATAATTCTGCGTGTCGCCGATTCATTTCACCGTGGACGTGCGGCGCATGTGTCGTGACATAACCCGCCTCATCCTCGTCCTCAGATCAACTTGGGCACCACCGTCACCATGACGTCCAACGGCAGCGCCGCCGCAGACGCGCAACGCCAACCCCCGCAGGCCGCCGGCCAATCGGAGGAGCCGGCCGCTGGCCAAGCCGTGCCTCCTCAGGCCAACGGGGCCGGTCATCACCAGCCGCAGGCGGGGCCCCGCGTCATCCGGATCACGCATCAAACCATGGAGCCGGTGGTCATGATGCAGATGAACATTGACGGTGCGTGTGTGTGTGTGTGTGCGTGTGTTGCACTGTACGACATTCAAACCGACCGCCTGTCTGGAAAGCAGTGTAATATAACAATAACAGGAGACATGATATTAAAATCAGAGCCAATAAAGATATCAGACAAAGGAAATTAAAAGTAAAGGCCAGGTATGCTCTGCGGCGAAGGTAAACAATAGCCTGGCTGATCTCAAAGGAAACATGGTATTACTAATATTATACAATACTACATATTGACATGTTTGATAGAAGAGACACTTCCTCTTGCGCGCTTTATTTATTGCTTAAATCTAGTCTTTATTCACCATGCGATTATATATTCCCGTGTAAACAACAGGCGATTCTGTGAAAGCGCAGGACAAGACAATGCAAAAGAATAAGAATAAGAACAACTTTTATTTATCCCGAAGGAAATTGTTGTGCCAGAGTATCAAGTAAATCATAACAATATTAAAGAACAGTAGGAAATTGTATTAACAGTATAAAAAATAAAAAAAAGGGGGGGGGGTAAGAAATACAAATAAAATATATATACATATACATATATATATAAAATGGCCTTTGTTGGAAGCAGATCCAGTATTTAAGCACATACTGTTTTTGTCGACACAAAAAAAAAGATACACCAAAGTGTGTTAAATCTGGTCTATCGATGAAAATATGTTGTTGTTGTTGTTCTTTCCTCATGACCATTTTGGGTGCTTTGTCCAACAGGTGAATCAGCCGCCGGCTCTCAGGCTCCAGGACAACCTGGTAAGTGCTGGTCTATGATGGAATTGTGTTGCCATGGTGATACCGTGGTCACCTCCCAACCCTGTCTTGGCGCTACTCGACAAAAACGTCCTGCACCTCAGCAGAGGAACAATTACTCTGCATGCAGCGCGTCTGATAACGGCTTTCTCGGCTTTTCTGCTAGACTGATAATCCATCTATTCTCTGGTGTTCAGAGATTATATCTGTTTGTTGTCGTAGCAACTAATCTCATTGAATCTTTGTGCGTATTGTTTTCCTACTGGTTCAACGTGTTTTTGTTTTTTTTAATCATCTCTCATAAATTGTATGAGAGCCATGCTCTGTAAATAATGAACAATTTCAAAATTGAATTATCAAGCTCAAAAAACTTACTACTTGTCCCTTTTTTTATTATACCTAGTTAATACATAACATAAGAAAACCCGACTGTTCCATCACAACTTCTGTATGATGATCCTTTTAATTTTTGTGCAAATCTCCAGCTCCGCCACTTTGTTTTTCACTCATGCAAAGGTTATCTGTGGGTAACAGCAGAAGAAACAACTAGAACATCTCGTTCTTGTAAGTTTCTATCCGCTTGGATAACAGAAATCCTTTAGCAAACAAGACTAGTTTGACGTCACCCCCTTGCACCACGCTGCCAGGGGATAACTGGTTTTGCAAAGCGAAGACATTTGTAACTACCATGGAAACACCCTAGTGGTGCCAAGACATGCGACGTGTTTTTCCCCGAAAGTCAACTCGTCCTGTTCTCCCCTCCTCTGTACAGTTAAAATATCATGGATATGATCGCATGGTTTGGTTTTATTTCATCGAAACCGATGTATTTCTCAGCCTAATGACCTTGAACTGGCGCGCGGTGATGTTTCCTCAAGCAGAATTTGAATAAAAATAGTAAAGAGCTCCTCTCTTGCGTGCAGGCGCAGCCCCGGTCCACTTCCCGGCTCTGCCTCCGGAGTTCATGCAGGCCATCGTGCACCAGATCTCCCATCAAGCTGCATCCATGGCCGCCGCCGCCTCCGCGGGCCAGCCGGCCGCCGCCGCCGCCGGGCCCGAGCCCCTGCATCCGGCTCAGGCCAGGGTGGTCATCACCAGGCCGTCCCTCTCCCCCCGCCTCCCTCAGCCCGTGGGGACCAGAGGCGCCACCATCAACCTGAGGGCTACGGTTCCCCCAGCAGACCAGCAGTCCGGACAGGTGAGCTTCCTCCGCGGGTCTGAGGGGAAACTCCAGGCGTCAGCTCGCTAACCCGCCTCTCGTGTGGCCCCTGGTGGCAGGGGATCCCCCTGGCCCCCTCCTCTCTGACCCAGATGATCAGCGGCCTGGTTGGACAGCTCCTGATGCCGGGGCAGCAAGGTCAGACCCGGCTCTCCTTACTGCTTTTTTTCCAAAAAGCAGTGAAGTCAGTCTTCTGAGACCGTACGCGTTGAGACGGTCGCTCCTTCTCCGCCAGGTGACCCCGGCTCTCAAATCTTCTCCGCCCCGCCCGACGTCGCCGCCGCCGCCGCCGCATCCGTCCCGGCGACCTCGGCCAACACCTCCGGACAGACCACCACTCACACCACCAGCACCGCCTCGGTGGGCCAGCCGGCGGACGGCGCCCCGGAGGGCAATCTGGCTCACTTCCTGAGCTCCCTGCTGGGCGGGAGCTCGGCTCCAGGAGGCCCCTGGTCCGGAGCCGCCCCCTCCATTACGGTGACTCTGCCCGGGGTGTCGCCCGGCGTAATCCAGGGCGGGGCCGACCTCGCAACGGTTTGTTTACACGGCAGAACAGAGTTCAGCACACAAGAACAATAAGAAGAAGAATAACCCGTCTGTGCACGACATGCAGTCAAAGTCAAATCCGTTTCAAAAGGAAAAGGGAGAACGTGACACACATTTGATTCTGAAGGAACAGAAGATATTTGCAGCAGGTCCCTTGTTGTCGTTAATTCCAGAACTCGGGCTGCTCTTCTTCACGCACTGAAATGAGCTCCATCTTATAGGATTAGGACCAAACTCCCATAACCTTTGGCCTCTTAAATGACAAGAGATGAGATCTACTTTATTGACCCCAGGATTGGGATATTATGTCATGTTCTTGAAATCTGTAAATTTGTAAGCAGAACTAAATTTTGTAGGGACTCCTTTCTCGAGGCACCCGTAAGGTTTACACACCAAATACACCCCAAAATCTTAAATAGACAAAGTCGGATACGTCGAAAGGATATAAGCATTCCAAAAAATATGGACTTATTTGTACTATTTTTCTTTTGACGTGTATAATAAGAATAAGAATAAGAACAACTTTATTAATCCCGAAGGAAATTGCTGTGCCAGAGTTACAGAAAATATAACAGTAATAAATAATAAAAGAAAGGCAGAATTAGAAATAAAAATAAACTATAAAGTGTCTCAGTGAAACTCTAAAGTGTCTTAGTAAGCAGTGATAAAACTATAAGTGTCTTAGTAACAAGTGAGGTAAGGAGTGCACAATAGTATGATAGAAGGGAACATTGTAGTGTAGCTGTTATGAGACTACAATGTTCCCTTCTACAATGTTCCCTAATATGTGTTTTGTTGCCGTCCAGCCCCCTCCTCCTCCTCCTCCTCCGCCTCCTCCTCCTCCTCCTCCTCCCGGCCCCGCGGAGGCCGAAGCCCCTCCGCCCGCCGGCCCGGCCGCTCCTCAGGCCGGCGGCGCGGCCGGCAGGGACTCTCTGAGCCCGGAGCTGTTCACGGGCATCGTGCAGGGCGTGCTGTCCACCATGATGAGCTCGCTGGGGGCGCAGCAGGGCAACGGGGAGACCATCGCCCAGTTCATCCAGAGGCTGTCCCAGACCGGCAACCTCTTCACCCCCGGCTCCGGGGACGCAGTGGGTACGTCCGGGCAGGAAACCCCGGCGGCGTCCGGTCGGACACTGAAAGTTGTCTTCTTGACAGGGTTCTTCGGGGACCTGCTGTCCCTGGTCTGTCAGAGCTTCTCCATGGTGGACATGGTGCTGCTGCTCCACGGCAACGCCCAGCCCCTGAGCCGTATCCAGCCCCAGCTCACCGACTTCTTCACCCAGCACTTCCTGCAGGGCCAGGAGCCGTCCGACTACAACATCGCCGTAAGTCAGATCTGGAGGAGACAAGTGGTATCAACCGGTTTTTGTCCCGGTCACACGGGTGTTTCCAGCTCGGGGGGCGCAGCAATAGATTGATTTAAGGCTTCTTCGGGGATTCTCGTGTTTCCAAAATGATAACCGGCGGATGATTTTTCGCTTGCAGACGATAGCCGACGAGCTGTGCGACGGTCTGGAGATGTACTTCGCGGAGAGCTTTGTAAGACACACACACACACACACACACACAAAAGCCATGATAGCGTGCCGCCGTCCGTCTGACGGAGCTGTGTGCTGTTCCCAGGCCACGGTGCCGGTGCGAGACGGAGTGGACATCGTTCACACCAATCTGTCCTTCCTGAGGTGGCAGTTGATGCAGATCGCCAAGCACATCCTGCGCTGCACTGGTACGTCCATCTACACGTGTTTGCAAACGCAGCTACTTGTCGTACAGCTGTGATTTCTATACAGCTGGACCTCGACTTACAAGTGCAGCAACTTAGGTTTTTGATTGGAGCCCGGATCTGAATTAGGAACAAGCGGGATGAGCCTTTGACTTCCACGTGTCCGTCAAGTGGCGTTTTAAGACAGCGGGATGCGCCGCTCGCCTCTAGCTAGCCCAGTGAAAATCATGCAAAAATACAAGCGAGGTGTGCGTGTCGTGGACTCGTCCGTGATGACGAGAAGCGGTGAGAAACGGTGACGGAGAGCACAGCGGGAATGTAGACGGACGAGGCGTCGGAAGAGATAAGATAATAATGCTTTATTGATCCCCAGAGGGGAAATTGGTTGGTCACGGCAGTGCAACAATAACAATAAATATGAATATAAATAAGAGGCTAAAATTAGATAAGCAGGATGAGAATGGAATGAAGAGTCGTTAAAAGCCGGTCAGGGACGGTTTCATGGTTTTTAAAAAGAGGAGCACCTTCAATCCATTTATAAATGGAGTTTGAGCATAAAGTGTAGCAAAGTCACATTTAGCAACACATTGTAGCATTAAGTGTGTAGCTGGTAAGCTAAGCTAAGGATAGAGCAGCTAATGAAAAACTCCTCCATCCATTACATAATAAAACCAATGTCTTTCTTTACGTTCTCTTTTATTATGCATTATTATCTTCATACATTATTTGTTATTTCTTAAGTACATTGATCATGTTTAAAAACAAGTGGTCTGGAACAGATTAATCATGTTAAAATTTATTTTAATGGGGAAATTGAGCAAATTGAGCTTAACCGCAGAAGCAATTCAACTCCTAATTCAAGGTATCGATGCATTTAAAATTTATTTTTTTTCGCATCCTCATAAATGATGCCACATTGCTCGCCCTCGTCCTGACGATAATTTTAATTCACAAAAATCCGTTGCATTTTTCATCAAATCATATCTTACATGTTCTGTTTTTTTCTGCCTATCTTTCTGGCTAACCATATATTAAGCGACACAAGATAAAACCCCGTATCCTCTGCCGTCCCTGCAGATCACACCTTTGGGCCCCGGCTGCTGCTGCTCTGCACGCAGGGCCTCTTCGAGTACCTGGCCCTCAATCTGTTCTGCTTGCGGGGCGAGCAGAGGGCCCTCACCGCCGTCATCAACCACCGCATCGTGAGTAGCCTGCCTCGTTACGCCTCCTGTATCTTTGCGAACACGCCGCTTCCCCTTCCCACGCGTGGTTTCCGCGTTCTCTCAGAGGAGGATGTCGGCGGAGGTGAACCCCAGCCTGGTCAACTGGCTGACCAGCATGATGTCCATGAGGCTGCAGGTCATTCTGGAGCACAACCCTGTCACCGAGGAGCAAATCCAGCGCTACATCATCCCCACGCAGGTCCCAACAAAACCCTCGCTTATGATTGACTCACTGCCCAATATTGTATTTTACTCCATTATACTCACAATGAAACCGAAACTAGAAGGACTGTAAGGATGTGTGTTCACTTGCTCTCTACGTGGAGGCTTGGGATCTGAATCTCAGACGTTAGACCAGAAGCGTTCATGCTACATTAGGTTAAATTACAAGAGAGATGAAGGTTGGAACCCTTGATGGAGCTCAGTGCTCCTGCTGTTTCAGGCTCAGATGAACCTGCAGATGGGCTACACGGCAGATCAGCCACCTGAGGGTCAAAGCGTGGAGGTAAAGCTTATTTTTCCTCCTTCTTCTGTCAATAGTGAGCATTTTGAGGAAAACACAGGCAACACCCACAGCCCTAAAGAACAACATCTCTGATCCGTGGCTGTTTCGTCTAGCTAGCAGCTTCAGAGCTTCACGATAGTGTACGATCGGGATGCATTTGTGCAGCGTTTACCTGCTCTGAAGAAAGGCTTTTAAAGAGTAAACTTCATTTACCGCGTCCGCAGATGGAGGAGGGCTTATCTCCAGCTCCGGCAGACGAGGCCATGGCGTCGTCGGCCGACCGGGTGGAGAGGGCCGTGTCTCTGGGCGACACCACGCAAACTTCGGGGGACGCCCGGCACCCCGCCGCGGCGCCGGCCTCCCGGGCCGACCTGGGCCCTGAGGTGGAGCCCTGGGCCGCCTCGGTGCCGCCAGTAAGGACTCGCCTCACCCGTTCACAACCCGCTTTAAATATGATGACATGAAGGCTGTGCCAATCTGACACGGGAGACGCACACATCATGATCATTTTCCAGAACGCCACGCTTTGCCGTCTTTTAAATTTAATTGTATTAAGTGGTCACCCAGTTCGCTACTTGTAGAAACCTGGGAGGAGAAAGGAGTCAGAATAACCATGGACACAAGTGGGCGCTGTTTACTGCTTTATTTATTTTTTTGGCACCCGCTGCTCACCAAAGCTCTCCAACCACTTTAAAATATACTATAATGTGACCATTCTTGAAACGGTTAAACCAGGGGTCGGCAACCTTTAACACCCAAAGAGCCATTTGGACCCGGTTTCCTCAGAAAAGAAAACACTGGGAGCCGCAATTACTTTTTGACCTCTAAAATAAAGGTACCACTGTATATATTGCTTTTTATTACCTTTACACTTTGTATAAAAAAGTGTGAGGTGTGTTGCCTCTGAAAGTCACAAAGTATTACGGAAAAAATTACATTTTATTTATGTAATGAACTCATTTTGAGCTTTGGGCTTTCAAAGCGTTTCGCGGAGCCTTGACCTTAATTTTAAAAATAAATCGGGAAAAAATCACTGTCAGTAAACAATTAAAAATAAATATTTGCAAAATATCTTCATAAATATTCATTTTACCTGGTTTATGGGACTTCTGCTCCTTCTGCTTCTGCGCACAGCATCTGCACATCGGGACTTTACCGGCTGGCGGACATACCGGCTTCCGCCAGTGTGACGTTATTTTGAGCGGCAAAAAATAATAAATATAATTTCATTTAATATTTGAAGATCACAATAATCTTCCAACTTAGAACTAAAAGTTAAAAAAAGGAATGAACACAAATAAAATACACCTCAATTCAATATTTATCATTTATTTTCCCAAGCCACTCGGAGCCGCAGTGTAAAGATGGAAGAGCGGCGGGTTGCCGACCCCTGGGTAAAAGTCAAATAAGAGAAATAAATTTAGGAAAATTTTAAAATGAAATAAGGATGAAAAATCAAAATTGTAGCCCGCAACGAAAGAGCGAAGCTGAAGAGGGCTAACAGGAGTGTGTTTCAGGAGTGGGTTCCCATCATCAGACACGACATGCTGTCTCAGAGGAAGATCAAGGCTCAGCCGCCGCTGTCCGACGCCTACCTGCACGGGATGCCGGCCAAGAGGAGGAAGGTGAGCTCCGGCTCCTGTGACCGCCTCGGCCGTGGAATTGCGTATTCTTCACGCGGTTTGCATGTCTCCCCCCCCAGATGACCCAGTGCGAGGGGCCGCACCTGTCGCTGTCCGACGCCGTGAGTCGAGCCGCTCGCTCGGCCGGCGTGCTGCCCGCCACGGCCTCCAGCAGCCTGCAGGGGGAGCTGGAGAGGCCGGAGCTGCAGGAGGCGTACGCATCCCAGGTGGACAATGACCTTCAGACGCATCATGTTTGCTACTTGACATGGAGATAATCATACATGCTTTTATATGAGATGTGTATTTAAGCTTTAACAAGAGAAGACTTGTGTGATTAACAGCAATGGGGAGGAAAGGAGACCCTTCATAGGCAATGTTCTTGTTACTTCCCCTTCAGCATGCTCCCTTTAGGGGTCTCCTCAGCCAATCACCTGCCTCCATCTAGCCCACAGCCAATCATCTGCCTCCATCTAGCCCACAGCCAATCCCCTGCCTCAATCTAGACCGCAGCCAATCCCCTGCCTCCATCTAGACCGCAGCCAATCCCCTGCCTCAATCTAGAACGCAGCCAATCCCCTGCCTCCATCTAGACTGCAGCCAATCCCCTGCCTCCATCTAGCCCTCAGCCAATCATCTGCACCCATCTAACTTCCTGTCCTCTTCCCCTCCATCCATAAACCTCTCTGGTGTATGTGGAGGTTCTCGGCCATCCAGGTCAATTCTTGTTGAAATCTTCTTGTCGTTTCTTCCGTCATCCATGACATGAATTGCTTCACTTGAAGAACATTTTGACAAGAACTCCTCTCTGCTCTTCCTCCTGTCCTTCTGCATGGCAACATCCTCCAGCAACCCCAATCTTCACCACCCTTCCTCTGTCCACATCCAAACCATCTCAGTGTTCCCTCTCTCTCAGCTTCTGCGCAGTATGGATGCTAAAGCTAGTGAGCTAAAAGCAGCTCCTGCTGTATTCTGGGAAATGTAGTTCTGTCCTCATGTGAGGACAGTCTTGTGTCAATGTGTCTCCTGTCCCTCCAGGTCAAGAGCGACATCAAGGAGCGCGTGAGGGACGACCCGGACTACAACGCCCAGCGCTTCCCCAACACACACCGGGCTTTCTCCATGGACAACTCCTAATCCGACAACCCTTCCCCCCACCCCCCCGCCCCCCCCACGACGCAGCGCGGGTCACGTGACCGCCCGCCGCCGCCGCCACCGGACTCCTTCTCTTCCGCCCCCGAGTGACACAGTCACCGCAGACTGTCGCACCGCCGCGCTGCAGGAGAAGCGAGCCAGATGAGTTTCCTCCTACCAGAACATTCCCTTTTGCTTTGTGAGAACCCTCCCCGCCGGGCGCGCACAAAACTTCCAAACG
The DNA here is from genome assembly GCF_037954325.1 of Fistularia commersonii. NCBI lineage: Eukaryota > Metazoa > Chordata > Actinopteri > Syngnathiformes > Fistulariidae > Fistularia > Fistularia commersonii. The sequence goes on along the minus strand of NC_141313.1, from coordinate 1,125,976 downwards.
CCGAGAGGAAACTCGTATTGGAGAGCTTCCCCGAATCCTTAGGCGGTACGAGCGAAGCGGCTCCCGAAATCTCCAAACGTTGTCTTCCTGTTTCCTCTTTGCCAAAATAAAACCGGGCGTAGTTGCGCGGAGAAGGGGGAGAGGTTTCGGGGGGGGTTTGGCGTCGACGACACGGAGACGTACGTAAAAAAACACCAGAAATGTTGACGGCCTCAAGCTACGGCATAGATTAGCATTCACCGTCCTCCCGTCACGCTCATTTGATGTCCATTCTTCTTTCTTCTGACTCCTTAGATCATTTTTAATTAATTTATTCCTCGCTGGTTTTATGTACATTTTCGTGGATGTCTGTCGCTCATGTTTCGATGCCAGACAAAGTCGTGAGCGCTTTTGTCTGTCAGACACACTGAAGTTATTTTTCTCGGCTCCGTCTGGAAGGTCCAGCAGGTCTTGGACTCCCTGCTCTTCGTGAGGCGTTCTAGAAGTAAAGCAGACATGAAGCTGTAAATATCGACCCCGGCTCCGGGACCAAAGCATTTAGTTGATGATGTAAATGTTGATTTTTCAAATCGACGCCGTCGTGGTCGGAGACCCGCCGTGATGTGAAACCGGCTGTAACCATGTAAACCAGAGGCCGGCGTTTTATCTTGACAGAAGTGAAATGGGAAGAAGCGCTTCGTGATTTCTTTTGTAGCACCTTGAAAAAAGTTCTAGCTGCGCATTAAAAACCGCAGAAACGTCATGTGATGCCGACCTGAACCGAGACGTCTTTATTTTTAATAGTTTCAGCGTTTTATCGATCATATTTTTCAGCTCGTCCGGAAGCGTTTCAACGGCCTCGTAGTTAATTTCGACACAAAGTACGGTTTAGTAATCTGTACCGGGTTTTAGGGACGATGGGGACGTTGGATTTGGGTTGATCGTTTCTTCAAATCCACTTTTGACGTCAAACAAACCAAATATAAACGTCAGAAAATGTTTGAACGCTTTGTTCTTCATTCCATGTCGGTCGTTTGGGTTCAATCGACCAGCCGGTCCGAGGAAATGGTCTCTCTCTCTTTCTTACCGTCCATCACCGCTGGACCAGCAACCAATGAGAGGGCAGGAATGCATCGTCCAATCAGAGATGGGATGCGTGCAGCGGGACGAACGCCGCACCCAGATGTTGAGGAAGCTGCAAAGAATGAAGGACCGCGTCGTGTCAGATCTTTTTCAGGAGTCCAGCTCAAACCTGCTCCGCTTGAGACCGTCAGACTGGCCGGGGGTCAGAGGTCAGAGGTCAGAGGTCAAGTCCAGTCTGCAGGCTCACCAATCAACTTTAACAATCTTATATTTGATGTTCTCGTCGAGTTAGGAAACGCCGACCGCAGCAACGGCGGGCTGTGATCACACCGTGCGGTGTTTGTGTTCCCAGCCAGCCGGACCTTCTCTGAACATCTGGAGCCTTCAGCTCGTGGTTCCCTGACGCGTTTGTTCGTCAGACGTCCCAACAATTGGCGGAGAACTTGCGGAGCCTCCATGTCAGCTCCGTCGATTCAAGGAGACGGTGACGATGCATTTCCGTTCCACGTTAACACGCGATTCTAAACGTGCACTGCGGATTTGGGTGGTTTCACATCGGTGTGTGTTGTCTTTTTCTTCATCTTCAGAGCACCTCAGACACAGGCGGGATTTATTGGCTACAATAAAAAATAAACAGTGAAAAAGAGGAGTTAAATACAGCCGGTCCGTCTGCTGGGCTGCTCCAGGGACCTGCTGCGTGAGGAACACTCACACTGATGCAATGTCGCTTAAATCGACGTAGATGCCACCTAAATTCTCATTCTCAGAATGCTTCCAGAATTCTAATCACCGAGTGTTTTGTCCGGACGAAACAGAGGAACGGCCTAAATAAAGGCAGCAAGACCGAGAATAAACACATCAGGGAAGCCCCGAGCTGCTGCAGAAACCACTGGACGCATGAAGACGACAAACAAAAGAACATCAACATGCCTTATGGTGCTGGTGTTACAGACGAGCTCTGAAGGTTGTACTGCAAACACCTCATACCGCGACATCTCAAACCCCAAGAACGAAACACTGAGGATTACTGTGATGACGTCCACATCGGAGAGACCAAACCACCTCCGCACAAACAGATAACCTGACACAGGAGAGCCACTACAGGACGGGACAGGACCGCCTAAAGGACAAGAGTCCTTCTTTTGAAGACCGCTATGTCTGTATACTGACTGGAGAAGACGATGGATGCAGGACAATCCCACCAGATGCAGAGACCATGTTGATTTCTGCAGAGAAACTAACTGATATCTGCATCTCTCCAGTCCCACTCATTTTACCAAGACTGTAAATAACTTTCAAAAATCTGAGTGACTTCTGGCAGTTTCTTAAGAGCCAGACTGCAACATCTCGCAAAATTCTAATATCCCTCCTTTGTCTTCTACGCAACGGGAGGAACTCAGGACACTGGCGGATGTTTTCATTTGCCTTTATTCACACAGCTGTTGCGGCAGAACGAGTGGAAACAGGAGCCACAGCTACGGTTGCATGCAGGGTCGGCTAAAAACTAGAGACCTGACGTTGAATAGAAGCTGCAGTGTGGGAGGGTTCATCTGGAGACACGGGTGTTTGACAAGTGAATGAAATCCTCCTCTAAGAGTCCCAGTCCTCCATCATCCAGGCACCTCTTTGCGCTCACAAAAACACCAAAAGGCGAGCGCGCAGATGATCGTCCAGAGCTCGTGAACGGTCAGACGGTCGGTCCGTCTGCAGTTTCTCCGTGTCCATCTTTAAGGCCTGCTTTGGGGCCAAAGGTGCTTTAAGAACATTACATGAAAAAGTCTCTACCGTCAACACATGGGCTTCTAGCGACGGGTAGGTCACAGGATTTTCTGATTCAACCGACTCTTTCACCATTCAGACGCTCCGTGGACGCAGACGGGGCCTGAGAACGCCGGTCCAGACGTCTGCGACTCTCCTGTGACTTCACTGCGGTCAAAAGGGTGAGAAGGATTAGCTGAGGACGTTCCTTTGTGTCCTCATGTCTCCTCACGACGCCCCGTCTTCCTTCTCATGGACGACCAGCTCTGCAGACACACGGCGGTACCTCGCCTCCAGGAGGCGTCCAGTCACGACGATGGTAAACAACCACGTTTTGGGATTAGAACGTTAAATGTGATCTGACTGAACGAGCAGCTAGATGATCTGCAGGAAGAGCAGCACTGGGGTGTGTGTGTGTGTGTGTGTGTGTCGGCATGCGAGCTGCCAGACCGAAGGGGACTTTAAGAAACTGTTCATTATTTAAAGAAACACCGTTCTTCCCTCTAATATCGTGATCCTTTACATTCAGGACTAAACTTTCCGCACTTTTCCATCGTCTCCTTGAACCCGCTCACCGATCGAATGTTACATTTCTGGTTGTTTCTGGGCAACAAACTAGGATTGATCCTTTGCTGACGGTCAGGTGATCAATCCCGTCAGTCTGGGGTCATTTTCAGATCTTTAACTCAACATTATCTAAACAGGAAGTGAAAAAAATCACAGATTGACTCAATGATGAACGTGCTTCTGCAGTTAGCTGATCAATCGGTCCTGGATGTAAACGTTAAAGATAACGTACAATAACGTGATCGATGTGAATGCAGCGCTGGACGCACCTTCTGGATATCTTCTATTAACCGTTCAATGTCTTCTCTAGTTTCCAGAACACTCAACTTTTCCTTGAAGGTGGTTTTTGCTTCATGTGGATTTTGCATCTGATGAAATGTTTTCTATGAATTGCAGGTTTCAGCATGCAAGGTTCTTCTGGACATATCTGGTTGTTCATTCCGTGTGTGTGTGTGTGTGTGTGTGTGTGTGCGTGTGTGTGCGTACAGTGACACCAGCTGAAACACGATGATGAGCAGTTTGAACAATCACAAGTGTTTATGAGGCTCCCCCCTCTGGCTGCTGCTCCACGTGGTCATCTCGAACGATGAGCGGGTGGACGTGGACCTTCTGGACCGTTCTTGCTCCACGGCGCCCCCCTGTGGTCAGTCTCTGGTCTGGCGAAGGGAGGACAGGAGGAGGGGCAGGAGGTTGAGGGCCGGCCGGTTCTCCTGGAAGCCCAGAGCCACCAGAGCCCCGGCCAGGAGGGAGGTGGCCCGAGGCAGGACGGGCGGCCGGGCCGGGATGACCTGCAACACCAACAGCGGGTCAGCGGGACAACACCAACACCTCCGTGAAGCTCCTCACACACACACACACACACTCCCGAGGAGCGGAGGACCTGGATTTTAGATCTTCAGCTAGGACCGGCGCTTCACCGCCTTCCACCTCCAGAAACTCTGGTCACAACGCGAGTCCATATAGAGACGGAGGTTCAACCCACAATGGAAACCACCTTCTGATCAGAAGGGAGTGTGAAACAGCTGAAAGGCCACCAATCATTCTGGAAACTCTCTCACACACACACACACACACACACACACTAGTCCGACTCATTTCTGGTATTGTGTCTGACGCTGCAGAAAAGGGGAATAAAAAGTCCCTTTTAACTGTTAGTATTCTGATGTTTCCGTGTTTAATTTCAGGGGAAAAAAAGCATAACTTCACCATCAGTGAGCAGAAGAGGCGTTGAGACTTTGCTTGTGAGAAATGGTGTAAATATTATCTATTGTTTTTGCAGACTGGTGCGGGTGCACATCGAGTAGGTTTGACAGCCAATCAGCCAATCACACACACACACACACACACACACACACACACTTGGAACTAACTGTCCATATCGTCTCTACACATGTACCTTATTTTTCCAGGCGTCAGTGAATGCTCACCTTTTCAACCTTGTGACAGTGGATGAGGCCGTCCTGGGCGACGGAGAAAGTGGAGAAAGCGTCGTAGGACCTGAAACGGAGCACACGTCCACTGTTAGGAACCACCTGGAACCCAGGAGGTCAGTGTGAAGACCCCGTCTTTGGTCGCTTCGATGCTGCGACCGTAAGTTCTGAATGATTCCTCTCGTCCGACCTGTACAGGTGAGATTTGTCTTTGCGGTAGAAGCGGAGGACCAGGGTGTGGAAGGGGAGGCCGCGTAGCCTCCAGCGAGCCTTGACCGTCCCGTCCTCCATGTGCTTGGTCAGCTTGAGGACCTCCAGGTGGACGTCGGCGTAGTAACACATGCACAGGAGGCGCCAGAGCGACAGAGTGAGCTGGTAGACCACACGGCCTCTGCAGACACAACCCAGGAGGAACGTCTCAGGAGGTGAGGCCCACAAGACACGTCTGACATGAAGGTGCACACCGACCTGGTCTTGGTGTTGAGGAGTCCGTTGATGAACTCCACGTCCTTGGAGTAGATGGTGTAGTCGTGGCTCTTCAAGAAGAAATTCGGGAGCTGAAAAACAGGGAACACGTGTTGAAATGAGAGAGAATAACTTTATTAATCCCGAAGGAAATTGTGCCAGAGTTTCAAGTAAAAACATAACAGTAATAGATAATAGTGGAAAGGAGGAAGAATAAGAAATATAATGAAATATAAATTGTCTTAGCTGTTAGCAGTAACTACAAAGATTGAAGATTCCCTGTGGCTGAGGGAAGAGGAATTAAAAAGTCTGATAGCCTCAGGTAGGAAAGACCTCCTGTGGCGTTCAGTGGAGCTCTTTGGAACGGCGAGACGTCCGGGGCGGAGGCGGGCCTCCATCCAACGACGGTTCTTACCTCCACCCTCAGCTTTTCAAACGCCGCAGCTAGCTTCTCCTCCCCCTCCCAGTCTGACTGAGCCCCCTCCCCCTGGACCTTCTCCGGCCGGCTGCACAGCGAGGCCGGGTGCAGGAGAGGCAGGAGGCCCGGCCCGGCCCGAGACGCCCGGTCCGTCCCAGGGCTGTGGAAGCAGTAGAAGCGGGAGCCCTCGGTGAACGGCGCCGGGCAGCTCTCCACCTCGAACAGGCTCCGGAAGCAGCCGTGCTCTCGGAGCGCCGGCGCGCCGGGGTCGGAGCCGTGGACGGAGATGTCGTCCTCTCTTCTGCCGTCCACGGTGGTCAGCGGGAACCAGAGCTCCGCTCCGGCGCCGCCGAGGAGCTCCGACAGTTTATCCCGGCTGAGAAGGCGGATCTCCTCCAGGGTGTGCAGGCCGCCGGGCTCGCCCTGCCGCACCATCACGCACACGTCGACCGACTCTTCCCAGTGCTCCCCGTAGCAGGCGGCCTTCTGCCCGCCGTGGCTGAACGGGTGAGACAGGACCGGCTGCTTAAAGCTCTGATAGCGCAGGCTGTTGGGCGGCGCCAGGGCCCACGACGCGCTGCTCAGGGAGCGCGCGGGGGGAATCCATTGCAAATCCATGGCCTGAAAGAGCGAGGAGAACCCCGGTGAGCTGACGCCGTCCGCCACCCGACGTGAACCGAGACGCGCGGCCGTACCTGAGTCCAGCTGCGCTTCCGGAAGGGTTGCCTTCTGCTGTGGCTGCGGACGCAACCCACCCAGAAGGCAACGCCCCCTCTGCTCACAGCCATTCAGCACAGGAGCACGGGGGAGGGGGGGCCACCCCGGTCACAGGCCGACCATCACCAGGGGCACGGGGGAAGGTGACGACAGGCTTCCAATCGTCTATTTATGGAAAGATCTCCGCTGCAGCCGGGGCTTCTTCTTCTCCTCCTCCTCCTCCTGCTTCTACACCAGGGGAGGAGCAAACGCAAGAGAGAGCAATGTCTCAGTTTATGAGACCCTTAAACTGCCCACTGTGGGCTGGACGAGTGCACGCCACACAGGGTGTGTCACAGCTTTTCCTTTCACAGCACGCAGACACACACACACACACACTTCCTGTGGGACATCACAGCTTTACCCTGAGAGGTGTGTGTGTAAATGTGGTGGATGGAAATCAGCTTGGACATCACAGAAGCGTGTTTACTCTTTGAGACACCTCAGCTAGCCATGGTTACGTCATAGTTTTCTAACTCTGTGTGTGTGTGTGTGTGTGTGAGGGACAGGAGTGCTTTACTCCATTTCAGCTCCAGCTTCATTGTGCCAAGTAAGAGGTTGCTAACACATGATGCTAATACTAGCAGTATTAAATGGCTAATAGCATTACCACGGCTTTAACCCACTGCTATATTTGTAAATGACAGGCATACAAAGTTTAAAATAAATTTGTCAATGTTTGTATACTAGATTAGCGTGAAATAAGAATCTTACTGGCGGACCGAGGCGTCACGTGCACTCCGGTGTGAGATGTACACCATTGCATCACCAATTTTTTGTAGCGCTTTAATTAAAGCCATCCAGATTTTCCAAAAAAATGTACTTCACGCTATGCTAGAAACATTAGCTATGGGATTGGTCAACCAAAACAAAAGATCTGACGGTATCTCAGGACATCTGTGTGGACATCGCAGAGCCCACCTCCTCGTAAAGTTACTTTAATATCACTGACAAAAGGAAAGACCATCTTGTCTGGACATTTTATAGTTCTGCTGGCTCAGGAGCTGAGGTTGTTGTCCCTCAAGCAGCTTCTAATCTGAAAACCTCACGCACACGTGCACTGCAAACATTCAATTATCCTGTTAGAAGGATGTGTGGAAACGTATGAGGGAAAGCCAGACGAACTATTAGATCATCTGTAAGCAAGGCTTTGTGCAATAGATTGAACGTGTGTGTGTTGCAGTTCACCAAAATCTCCTCTGCAGAAGAAATGTTATCTATACAAAAAAGAAATAAGATATTTTTCAAATGGGTTCTTCTGATCAAGTCAGAGCAGACACGGTAAGCCGTGATAAAGGAGCGGCTGCAATGACCTCGGGGTTCGCGACGTCAAAGGGGAAACGGTTGGACGATGCAGGGACGGAGTAAAGAGAAATTAACGAGAATTAACAAGTAATGACGGGGCGGGCTGAGGAGGGAACAGCGACGTTCCAATGATGCATCACAACATCCAGAAACCAGAGTCTCTGGTGCTGAAAAGGATTCTAGAGCAGCAGACAAAAGTCAATGGAAAGTCAGAATAGGTAGTTTAGCGCAGACTTGTGTCCCACCCCCAACAGGGGCTTTTAAGCGACTCCCTTCGTCGAGCACATGATTTTCACTCGACCACACGTTTAGAATCAGAGACCTTGGTGACGGCCCAGATTGAATCAACCGGGCCTGAACTCGCTGCGTGCCTGTCAGGGAGGTGGTGGGCTTCCACCTTGAGCTGTTGGGTCACAATAAGATAATTTCAAACAGCTTAGGTTCTTGCGTGCACAGGTGTGGTGGTTTGTGAGTGACCTGTCATGCTTTGCTATCTGTAAACAAATAAGAGCATCAGGAGATGAACAGCAGCAGCAGCAGGGAGGCTCTGCTGTCTGACCGTGCTGCGTTCAATGACAACAACCCGGTGCTTCTCTTAGTAACATGGCAACCCTCATCGAGATTGGAGGGTAAATCGCTGATGAGTATTGGGTGGCAAAGACGGGCCGACGTGGAAAAAACACTCTAAATCGATTGCTGGGCCATCATTGCAAAGCAATAATGCAGTTCGCCTCCGCCCCCTTCGACATTAGCTTGCTTGACATCGCACAAGCACTTTGTGTGTTCATTTGAAACCATACGCGTGTTCTGTTTCCAACGATATCAATGAATATCTTCCACTTGAGCCTATTTTAGCCGAATGATCACTTAATGTATAAATATCCGATGCTACAGCTGCAATTTAACACGTTGACATTGCTTCCGCTCACAGTGACAGTCACGAAACTACTAGGCTAGGCTAGGCTAGGCTAACCAGCTAGCTAACCGGCTTGCCGACCGTCCCAGTCTTGTTACCTTTTAACGACGATAATGCAGCGAGGTCTTCGTGGCTGTAGCGGTTCCCCAGACGAGTTTTATGCACTTTTCTGCCCGACGTTAACCGCAGATGATGAGTTAGTCAGCATTATCCGCCTAACTTACACAAGTGTCATTCCAGACTCTGTGCCCTTGCCTGGCCAAACACGCCTGTCGCTGTCAGGCGGAGTGGTGCGTTCACGGCCGTGGGACAAATGACCACTACCCCAATTATTATCAGCATTATTATTATTTCGATTTGTTTTACGTCATTTCTTGTTATTATCACATCATCTATCGATAATTTATTCCCAATGTCTTGATTATTTGCTTGAAAACGCGGCTATTTCTTCTGCATTTTAAGTTTTATTTGTCTTTTATCCAAGGATTAAATGCACATCCTATCCATTTTTTTTTACAGGCAGCTCCGCTGTTAAAATGCTCTCGTCATTATCGCTTTCTGCTGTGAATAAATGTTGCCGAAGCCAACTTTGATGCTGATGTGCAAAAAAACTACCAGGAAACTACCAGAGTTACCAAATGAATCAACAAGTGATTGCTACATGCATCATGTACCACAGCATGTTTCATGGCCTCGTAACTAACAATCTCTTTGTTTCTCTTTCCCTCCCTCTCTGTCTCTTTATATGGCAAAAGGCAATGGGAATCTAAGACGGTAGTAACCCCTCATCTGTGCCAACAAAGAAAAGCAGCTCCTTGGTTAGTGTTCCGACATCTGCAAGTGGTCTCTGCAAGTGATGCATGCCAGGGCAAGGGTGAGCCATGACGAGCTCCTCAGTGACCAACCAGCCAACATACATCGAAGCAAGATTGCCCTTAGAAATCATAGATGATGAGTAAAGTCCTTAGGGATAGAAAATATTACCCCCCCCCCCCCCCCCCCCCCCAAAGAGAAGAGAACTGGAGGTCATGAAACAGAGGCAACAACTGACTCTCAGAGGGTAAGGGAGCGATGCCTAGGATGTGCAATATAAAGTGCCTGGAGCAACTGAAGCGAAGAGAATGAATAAACGGCTATTTAATTTCGATTCTGCCCCCCCAAAAATCCCCAAGATGTCAAGATCCAGTCTGATCAGATGATAAAAACTAGCTGCAGTTCTACCTTTCACCAGCAGAGGGCGCTGCGATACCGGAAGTCTAAGAAAACAACGGAAAATGTCGCGAGAATAAACTTTCTCGCTCACCCGGCATCCGCATCGTCTCACCGTTGGGCCGCATGACATATGTACTGTGGGCGCCCATCTAGCAATAATAGTTTCACAAACCCTCAGAAACAAAATGCCAAAGAAAGCGAAGGGAGAAGCAGAGTGGGTGGACGATGAAGTCGCTCCAGCTGCAGGTCAGTGACAAGTTTGTCGGTAATTCGACTGTATAGCGTTAATAGTTAGCATTAGTGTTGCTAGCAGTAGCTGATGCGAAATCTCTATTGAAAAAACACAAATTTTAAGGTCGCACCTCTGATTGATAGCTGGTGTATCCTGTCATAAACAAGTAAACGCATTTAAATGATTCCAAATGTAATTTGGGTCATTTGCATTAAGAACGATACGGGCAGCGCTTTAATTTTTTTTTTTACATTTAATTCTGTTTGTTCCGATGTCAGATGGGGCCTTCAATGCTAATCAAAACATCAAAATACGAATGATGTTAGCAAATGCCACTGGTTTCAGGTCAACTTTGTTGCTAGAGCTAGTCACAAAAGAGTTATACGACTGAAAAGTGGGGGCATAAAAATGATCACCAGATTTAATCTCTGTCATCATCCCAAGACTTCCTACTCGAACTTTCTGTTTTCCCTGCGATGTCATTTATTTTTAAAGTAACAATCCCTGCCAGGTTGGTGCTTTCTGCCCTCTGACACATAGCACTGTAAGCTAACATTAGCTTTTCAAAGTGATGCAATGCAAGTGCAATTCGTGAACTCCTATCTCACTTTCAAAGACTTTTGTATTCATTCCCCGTCCTGTGTTGTTTTTCACCGGGTGTGAGAAGTATAAGCATTGAAGTACGTGTGGGGAGAAGCATTGTCAGGTTGAAATGCTGAATCTTTAGGATTGGGGAATGCTCATTCACAGAATAATAAATAGGCCTTTATTGCCATTGCAGAGCACCAGCTGTGCAGGAAGACCACGTTTGGTTTCCAGCTCAGTATAGAATGAAAGACCGTATACAAGGGAACTGTAGATCAGAGTGTAACATAGATTATGTCTAACCTATGGAGGTAGAATAGATCAGGCATCCTGAATATAAGCTAAAGAAAGTCAGGATTCCTGTGTTGATAAAGCTGCTTTGTTCCACAAGGTGTCATTTTCTGACTAAAACCCAACTCTAAAAAAAAAAAACATGGTTAATTTTTCTGATTTTTTTTTACTACTGCTAGATGTTTCCCTTTTGCAAAAATTCTACTCACATCTGCAATCAGGAGATGCTTTGAAGACATTTGTCCAACATTTAATTCAAGTAGGGTTTGATCTTTCCTGTTACATGCAAGTATAATGTGCTCTCCTGATTTCTGTGGATGAAGGCGGCCATGAAGTTAGATGGTGATTAGTTGTGGGTTATATGAGGACCGTTGATTGGCCGTGGCCACCCAGAAGGTCAAAGGAGGCGAAGCGCTCTCCTGCTTTCATTTTCACACAGAACTTATATTTTGATTCTGGTTTATTTCAGCAGAAAAAACTGTGAAGAAGGGAAAAAAAGACAAGAAGGGCAAGAAGAGTGTGAGTACCAACCCTGTGATGACCCTGTTGTCGGCCGCTGTGTCTGCAGGTGCACGTCATCTAACTGGCACCATTTGTTTTTTTCTTAGTTCTTTGAGGAAATCGCCACTGATGCCAAACCTGAGAAGGAAGAGGAGGTCGTTGTGAAAGACACGCAAGGAAAACAGGTGAAAGATTATAAATTTGTCTTCTTAAAGCTTATTAAACTGATTTTATATGCTTGGATTTGGCTTGGTTATATTTCTCTGATTATTGTGTAAACAATGGCTATTATATTTTCTTATTAAGATATGTTATCCTAGCAGAGACACTCAGGTACATAAATCCAAATCCCACTTTAGTGTTTTTAGCCCTGCCTGGTTCTGAGTCTATCACAGATCCACAAGGCGGTGAACGCTTGTGACATTTCGTCTTGTCATCGTTTCCATCCAGCCCAACAAAAAGAAGAAGGACCGGCGGAAAGCAAAAGGTGGCGACGCAGATGAGGACGATGAGGACGTGATGCTAAAGCTGAAGAAACTCTCCATGCTGGAGAGTGACGAGGAGGAGGAGGAGCCTGGTAGGAAAAGTCTGGATTTAATAAAGAGTCTTATCTTAAACATTTGTGCCTGCTTTGTCACTCACTGACCTTGACTTCTTTCACAGTTGTCGCCCCGAGCAAAGGAACGAAGAAGACCAAGGTTTGTTGGTCCCACTTTATTCCGGCACATTCCCCCCCCCCCTACACACACACACACACACACACACACACACACACACACACACCGTGACTCCCGTCACTCAAACATGACACCTCTTCGTGTCTCTCAGGGGGTGAACAGCTTCGCCGCCCTCATTCAGAGCCAGAGTGAAGAGGAGGATTCGGAAGAGGAGAAACCAGAGAAAAAGGTACCGTCATTTCCAGACTATTGGGCGCACCTGAATAGAAATAACTAAATAAATGTATGTGTACATATATAGGTCGCACTTGTGTATAAGCCACAGGTGTCAGCGTTGTAACATGAGATATTTACACTTTTAACTAAATATATACCGGTAACATCCACAAATACGTACCGGAAATGCTTTTTTTTCCGAACAGTGGCTGTAACACGGCTGATGAAAAGAATAAATAGGAATAAGAATAAGAACAACTTTATTCATCCCGAAGGAAATTGTTGTGCCAGAGTTTCAAGTAAAACATAACAATAAGAAATAATAGTAGGAAATTGTATAAACAGTAAAAAAAAAAGGGGGGGGGGGGGGGACAATAAATACAAATAAAACTATAAAGTGTCAAAGTCAAGGCTATAAAGTGTTTTAAGGTCTTAAAAAGGTGGATGATAAATAAGACAGGGAAAAGTTCATCCTACATCCATCCATTTTTTTATCCCCGCTTTGTCCTGCTCCAGCTGACCGCTGTCTCAGTCTTCCTCCTGCGCACTAAAACTGTTAAAAGTTGTCTCCTTCGCTGTCGGAATTGAACATCCTCAGAATTTCACACTCATTTCATCGGTCTGATGTGACCAGGCTAAATGTTTTTGCGACGTGAAGCTTGTTAGCCCAAGAAAATCCTTATATTAGCCGCATCCGTGTGTAAGCTGCCGTGTTCAAAGCGTGTGGAAAAAGTAATCTTATAGTCCAGAAATGACAGTATCCTGCTCAGCCTGCATGGTTGTCCTGTGAAGCCAAACCCACAGCACCCTCTTGTGACGTAATCAACATCATATTCAACATCAGCCTCGCCCCGGGATATGTAAAATGTTTTTAAAATCTCTGTATAAGTATGCAGCCTTGTTCCCTTGGTTTTTCCTTGATAAAATACAGCGATCCCTCGCTATAACACGGTTTCGCTGCTTCACGGATTTGCATGGTGCATCGTGTTCTGCATTCTGATTGGCTAAAAGTCACTCCGCTTCTTCTCTCTATCAATAACGTTGCAGTTTAATATGTACACGTACGTAAAACAGCTTGACAAATTTACATGACGTACGTGCAAATTCTCTCGCAATTTCGAGTTTCTCTAAAACCCATAATGTTGACAAAACGCTCTGGAGCGACAAAAGGGCCCAAAAGGCAGCGGAAGATGCTATCTATGGCAGATAAAGTTAAACTTCTGGACATGCTAAGGGAAGCTAAAAGCTATGCGGCTGCAGGTCGGCATTACGGAATGAATGAATCTTCTGTTCGTTCTGTAAAGAAGGAAGAAAAAAACAGAAGGACGACAGCAGCGATAAGTTTTAATAAGGATGCAAAAAGGGTTGCAACTGTCCGCAATTTTTTTCGTAATGATTTTTAATTTTCTCCCGTTTAATCCAATTCCTCGGGTCACGGTGGGCGGAGCTAATCTCCACAATTTGAAGCCTTCTGTTCACATTGATGATTAAAATTATTATTTGACAGTACAGTACAGAAGTTATATGTTGAAAAAAACGTTTCTAAAGTACAGTACTTTTATTTGTGAAACAAATGATTGAGCCTGTAAAATGGTTTGTTCTTTCTTTTCAATGTATAATAGAGTATTTAATTGTATAATAATTTTGCCTATCACGGGTTCTTTTTGGAACGTAACCCCCGCGAAAAACAAGGGTTTACTGTATAGCATGAAAACTTTCTGGAGGGCTTTCCTGCTCCTCCGCCTCAAACCGGAGAATTATTCAAATGCGAGCGCTCACCGAGTTTTCAACAAGGCCTTTCTCCGACCCGTGTTGTCATGACAACATCGCATAGTTCGACCGCAACAGCAGCACCGGTGCTGAATGAGCAGTTTGAGCGGCTGGTGTTCCAGCCGGAGGTCCGTCCTGTCAGCTCAGCTCGAACCCTCTGCTTCCAGAAGAAGCCTTTATCAACCTTTTCTGTCTGAACTTCAAGTCAAGATGTGCCATGATATGTATATTTATCCATATTATGTTCCTTGGTGGCTTCAAAACTCATCTCAGTTGATGATCTCATGAAGAAAATGATATTTAATGTTGCTGCTGTCAGATGAAATGATAATATGAATTCTCATGTTATCAAACATGAGATTTCTAGCCTCATTGTGTTATTGTTAATTCACCAACATGGAATTGTAATATCTTCTGTTTTTTCAATCTGTAGTTTTGTTTGTTTTGTTTCAACCTGTCCACATCTGCTCTTTGAGCCAAAGTGTCATTTAATTCAATCAGAAGGAAACACCAATTGTGCCTTTTTAATACGACAAGTAAAGTTATATTGGATACTTTTAGTGCATTTTACTTATTTTCTTCTTGAACAGTGCTGTAATGTTTATTCAGGATGACAGAAACAGGAAAGCTCGAACTACTAATCTTTGTTTTTGCATCAATAGTGCCTTTCTCTCCCTGGGACAGTTTTCCGTCACAAAACCCTGGGCTGTTTAAATCCAGCACAGATATATGTAGAATGGACGCCTGGAGAAGTTTGTTACCTTTTCTTCTAAATCTGGTGTTTCTGTGCTTGTGTGTGTGTGTGTGTGTTGCAGGATGTTGACACGGGCAAAAAGAAGGACAAGTCAAAGCCCAGGAAGACAAAGGTGGGTGTCAGAAGACGTGTCTCCTCTTTCTCTCAGTTATCCTGGTCACTAGTTGTCTGTTGACTTCTCACGCCAAGCTGTTCCAGGTCACCAGGTCTTCTCCTGAACCACACACACATTCCCCAGATACGGAGCTTCCATAACGAGACATTGTCGTCTGTGAATCTGTCAGGATGAGCCCGAGGAGGCGGAGAAGAACGACGTTCCAGAAAAGGATTCCAAGAAAGCTAAAAAGCCCGAGACCAAGGCGTCCAAGGTGAGTGCAGCCGCTTGCCGACGGACCGACGGCGAGTGTGTACGTGCACAGAGTGTGTACGTGCACCGAACGCCAGCACCTTCACAGCTCCCTCAGTATCTCAGAACAAGGTTTTGGAAACGCCTCCTCCCCCATTATGGTCTGTATCTCAGAGGCTCGGTTCCTTCCGGAGCACCACGGCTTCATGGGCATTGAGACGGTGCGAAGGTCTGATATTTCCCCTGTGGATGTTTTAGTTCCCGAAGGTTTTGCCCAAAAGTTTCCAGCTTAAACGGCTGCGTGAAGATCCTTCAGAACATCTGGTGGGCCTTCATGGCTGGTCCTCTGCATGCTTTTGTCCTAATGGATGGAGATTATATATATATATGGATGGATCTGTTTGCACAGAAAGCCAGCGAGGAAGACGATGAAGACAACGAGGAGGAGGAGGAGGAGGAAGAGGAGAACAACAGCGACGGTGACATGATGATGGTATGTTTCCGGCCCGGGGTGTCGGTGGCGTCCACGCGGTGGTTAATGGGTGAGATAACGGAGTTCTCCGCCCGTCAGAGCGCCGAGGACGTGATTGCCGAGCAGGCCAAGAAGCAGGACGACCCCTTTGCCAACCTGAGCAAAAAGGAGAAGAAGAAGAAGAAGAAACAAGTAATCCCTCCCCGCTCTTGCTATCTGAAGACACCGACACCTCAGGCCGATTTCTGACTGAACATGTGATCGCAGATGGAGTACGAGCGCCAGGTGGCCAGCGTCCGTGCACAGAACGCCCTGGAGGGCGATTTCTCCATCTCCCAGGCTGAAATGTCCTCCAGACAGGCCATGCTGGAGAACGCCTCCGACATCAAGGTTAGCTCTCGGTCTTCTCCCGCCGCCGACGGCGCCGCCTGACAAAACGTTGGGACGTTTCACCCCCTGCCTGAAATGTGTGTTCTACAGCTGGAGAGGTTCAGCATCTCCGCTCACGGGAAGGAACTCTTCGTCAACGCCGACCTTCTGATCGTGGCGGGGAGAAGATACGGTTTGGTCGGACCGAACGGGTAAACGGCGGCGAAACCTGCTATGAATTCCCGCTCACAACAATGTTGTTTTTTAATTATTTGCATGTGACTGACCTGATCTCTGATTCGTCTCCTAGGAAAGGAAAAACCACATTACTGAAGCACATCGCTAACAGAGCTCTCAGTATCCCCCCGAATATTGACGTGCTGCTGTGTGAACAGGGTGAGTCACTGTGTGTGTGTGTGTGTGTGTGTGTGTGTGTGTGTGTGTGTGTGTGCCTGTCTCACTCTGTCCAATGGGTGTTTGCAGAGGTGGTGGCTGACGACACACCGGCAGTGCAAGCTGTGCTGAAGGCCGACACTCGGCGTCTGAAGCTCCTGGAGGAGGAGAGGCAGCTGCAGGCCCGGCTGGAGAAGGGAGAGGACAGCGTGGCCGAGAGGCTGGAGAAGGTCTACGAAGAGCTGAGGGTCATCGGAGCGGCGGCGGCCGAAGCCAAGGCCCGCAGGATCTTGGCTGGTCTGTCTTTTACCCCGGAGATGCAGAACAGACCCACCAAAAGGTTCTCTGGAGGTTGGAGGATGAGAGTCTCCCTTGCCAGGTGAAGCCCTCCTCCTCCTCCTCCTCCTCCTCCCCCCTGGTCCTGCACCCTGAAGCTCCACGCTGACTCTCAGGTGTCTCACCACAGAGCTCTGTTCATGGAGCCCACGCTGCTGATGCTGGACGAACCCACCAACCACCTCGACCTGAACGCCGTCATCTGGCTCAACAAGTACGGAGGCATAGAGGAGAGCATCCAGGACGCAGTGAAACATCTGCCTGCCTCCATGGTGTGTTACCCCGCGAGGGATTTTCTCCACGTTCTTAAAGCCTCGTGCATTTGTTGTTCCTCAGCTACCTTCAGGGCTGGAAGAAGACCCTCCTCATCGTGTCTCACGACCAAAGTTTCCTGGACGACGTGTGTACGGACATCATCCACTTGGACAACCAGAAGCTCTACTATTACAGAGGAAACTACCGTAAGCGTCCTGGCAGTGACTCCAGAGAGACCCTGGAGGCCTCGCTTTCTGGAGCATCCTCTCTTCTCTCTTTCCAGTGACCTTCAAGAAGATGTACGTGCAGAAGCAGAAAGAACTGCAGAAACAGTACGACAAGCAGGAGAAGAAGCTCAAGGAGCTGAAGGCCGGCGGGAAGTCCACCAAGCAGGCTGTGAGTAGGACGGAGATCGTCCCAATGATCGGACCCGCGGACGATTCCTGCATGTACCGGAATTTACGGACCGTTAGCCGCTACTTTTTTCACACGCTTTGAACGCTGCCGCTTAAACGGTGATGGTTCATTTATGAGTTTCACGTAGACGGTGCAGAACACGCGTGTGGTTCACACACGGGACATTGAGAGCGACACCTAAAGAGACTTAAGCGTGTGAAACGGAGGACTTTTCTTTAACTCCCACACGAAAGACAACAACGTCGGTGTGTTTAGTGGCAGGATAAAGACGAACAGAGCAATCAATGACTTTTCCTGGTAGGCCGCAGTATTTTTTAGTTTTTTCAACCTGACGTGTTACACACACTGTTTAGGGGGGGGGGAAAAAAACCTATGGTACGTATTTAATTAAAAGTTAAATTATCTTTCTGTAAAAATGTCTCATGTCACAAATGGACACTTGCAGCTAAAGACAAGTGTGTCCTTTTTTTTTTTTTTTTTTCAATTTTTCATTTCAAATGTAGTGATTGAAGCAATAGTTTGAAAATTATATGCACGCAAGTATCGTCTGCAGATACGATGTTTGATTGTAGCCAATGATGAGAACTAGATGTTGGCCGGCCTCATAAAACCCGGACGGACATTGGATTCATCTCCCTTTAACATTTGAGGCCGAACTCACGCGAACGTGTCCCCGCAGGAGAAGCAGACGAAGGAAGCCCTGACCAGGAAGCAGCAGAAGGGCAAGAAGAAGGGAGGTCAGGAGGAGGAGAGCCAGGAGGCCACGGAGCTCCTGAAGAGGCCAAAAGAATACACCGTCAAGTTCACCTTCCCCGACCCTCCCCCGCTGTCGCCCCCCATCCTGGGCCTCCACAGTGAGTCTCCGTCCTCCGGGACAGAAAACCGTCATGACTTCTCCTTCAAGCTTCATTCATCTCTTGCCGGAGGTTGATAACCCACCTGTCGGGATATTTTAGACCAGACTTTTCAAACTAAAATCTGCTTTCTACCAGTAAAGGAACGTGTTTGGAAATGGGGAAAGGTATTGAAGGCGATGGATAAAAATAGATGAACGCAGTGGAAGTGGGAAAAGTCCACAATGTCTGAAATGGAAACACCTTTGAGGAAAGAAGGTCGGTTATTGAGCGGCCTTTGGAAGCTCCTTAAATCCGTAGAGTCGATGAACGGCGGTGTTTGGAGGTGTTCGCTCCTACGCTGCCTGAAGTTCCGACAGACTTGGGGTTGATGGAAAAGCTGATTTGTAAACGGCGGTGACCTCAGAAAGCCGGATCAAACCCGATATTCCCTCGCACTCGGTGAAAACGCTCCGTGCCGCCGCCTTCAGCCGCTTCCCTCTGTCCTCACCCAGGTGTGGACTTCAGCTACGACAGCCACAAACCTCTCTTCAAGAACGTAGACTTCGGAATCGACATGGACTCCAGGAGTGAGTCACAGCCACGTCTCACTTCTCACGCTGATCCAGCCGAGCTTTTCACGCATGTTCACTTCTGACTAGATGTTCACCTCCCCCTGCAGTTTGTATAGTTGGACCCAACGGCGTGGGGAAAAGCACCCTGCTGCTGCTGCTCACCGGGAAAATAAACCCTGTATGTATGCAACGCCGGGATGCACCGAAACTGTCCTCCTGAATGTCACCGGACCAATGTGGACTTCTTTGTTTTCCAGACTAAAGGTGAAATGAGGAAGAACCATCGTTTGGTAAGCAGATCCAGGGCGCCGTCACATCGGTGGATTTATTGGGCGGCTTCTGAGGACTGACTGTGTGTGGAATCTTTGTGGCAGAAAGTGGGCTTCTTCAACCAGCAGTACGCCGACCAGCTCAACATGGAGGAGACCGCCACCGAGTACCTGATGAGGAACTTCAACCTGCCCTACCAAGACGGCAGGAAGTGTCTGGGACGCTTCGGCCTGGAGAGCCACGCGCACACCATCCAGATCTCCAAGCTGTCGGGTTCGTACGCGGAGCGCCGTCTACCACGGAAAATTTGTCGCTCCCGTCAGGCCATGTTCCTCGGCGCTCATAGGTGTAGCTCCCTGTCCTGAAGACCACGCTGTGCTCGTCCCTCAGGTGGTCAGAAGGCCAGAGTCGTGTTCGCCGAACTCTCCTGTCGTCAGCCAGATGTCCTGATCCTGGTGAGACGCACTGATGTCACCCAACGTTGTTGTTCTCTCTGCCGCCATTCTAATTTCTTTTGCTATTTTCTATTCCTATTTATTGACACTTATGCTGCTGTGAAAAAAGAATTTCCCCTATGGGGATCAATAAAGTTCATCTAAACCCGGCCGTGCTTCCCCGACCTGAGCCGTTCACTTGTATCTTGCAGGATGAGCCCACCAACAACCTGGACATCGAGTCCATCGACGCTTTATCCGAGGCCATCAACGAATACAAGGGAGGTGAGTGGAAAGAGGCATTGAAGAACCCGACCTTGTCTGGTCCCTTCAAATACGTGGAACCTTTGGCCCGTCGGAGCAAACCCATGGGACGAGCGATTCGCGAAAATACTGAGATTATCAGAAACCCTGATTTGAAGCGCCCGACGTTTCCCGCAGCAAGCTAACCGCTAGCCTCTTCATCCCCAGCCGTGATCATCGTGAGTCACGACGCTCGGCTCATCACCGAGACCCAGTGCCAGCTGTGGGTGGTGGAGGACTTCTCCATCAACCAGATCGACGGAGACTTTGACGACTACAAGCGGGAAGTGCTCGAGGCTCTGGGAGAAACCATGGTCAACAAGGTCAACCCGTGATCCGGAACGTGATCCAGAACGGCCCGCGTGCGCGATGGACTGAGACTGCAATCATGAGTCAAACACATCCAATGATACCATCCCTTTCTATAAATATAGAAGATATTGAATTATGCTCTCAAGCTGAAAAATAAAGTCTGTTTTTCAAACTTGGCATTTTGCATTTTATTCGCAGGATTTGGGGAGTAAAAGGTTTGGTTAGCAGTGCGCGTTGAGCTCTACTTCAGGTAATTCTTGTAGATTTTCTTCACTTTAGCCACTTCCTCCTGGTCAGGCGTTAGCGCTCCGTACCACGTGTACCAGCTCTCCCCAGAGGTCAGGGACGGGGAGGGGGCGGTGCAGCCCACCGCATCGTGGCAGTTGGAGTAGTCCTCTCCCTGAAAGTCCACTCGTGGGATCTGGAACGGCAGCAAACCTGCAACACGTCAAGAATCGATGACTGACGGGACTTCTGAAGATAAGTGTCCGATTTGCACGATAACAGCGGCAGATGGTGTTTGAGTGAAGTGTAATCCACGGAAGTGTTGACGCTCACAGGGAGGGAACTGGGTGCAGATTGGTTTGGCAAGAACCAAATTATGTCTTAAATGTGTCTAAGGATGTTGTTCCATTGAATCTGAAATTTCAAAAGTACTTTTGGTTCGAAATTACATTTCCGTTGATGACACTTGTGTTCCTGAGCAGAGGCGAGCGTTTCACTGTTTCTAAGTCGCTAACTGGTTTAGCATTGGTTCGGCCGTCAAAGTTTGGGACTCTGAAAATGTAATTCTATATTTGTCACCCCAAAGTTTGAAAACCCTTGTAGCTCTACGTAGTTAGACTCCAGCAGAACGTACCGTGGTCTCTTGCTGTATTGACGGCCTCGTTCAGCTTCTTCTGCTGCTTCATGCACACACCTGGGAACAAATGGCGACGTCGGTCACCTGGACGACCCCGGATCTCCGCGGGGTTCACACCCTACTATGGGGGAGACACGGGCACCTACCGGTCCGAGTGGGATCGTACACCATCATGGTGTGAGGGCTGACGAACTGCTGCAGCAGCTTCACGTTCTACCAGAGGAGACGAGACGCCGCATCAACGCACGGCTCGGAAACCATTTCTTAATTATGTTACCAACAACTTTTGGAGATCTTCTTGTCATGGCGATTAAAATTCAGAACCTCCCCACAGGCCATGAGACCCGAGGGAGCCTCTGGAATGTGGGGTTGCACGTCTTCAAGACCAGTTGCCACGACAAGAAGATTTCTACCAGAATACGGGAGTACGGAGGTTCTACGTAACTCCTTCAAAAGCTACTTAGATGACAAATGTCGTCGTATTGTGAAATTTCTGCCATTACCTGATAATGGATGATGATGTTTTGGTCTCGGCAGATGGGACAAGGGTTTCCGCAGATCTTGTCTCCTCTCTAAGAAGCAGAAGCAATGTTTAGAGACAGCTGTCAGCTTATATGGAGCGATCACAATCCAACACCGGAAGAAACACTTGCTATGCATGTCTTGTGTGTCTTCTGGGGGGGGATCCCTCCTTTGTGGTTCCTCCTGTAACCCGTCCACACCGGTTCGGTCCCGTATCGCTCTACGTATTCTGCAGAGGGGACATCGTCAGGAATCCAAACTAGCAAAGAGGCTCAGAATAGCCGCTCGGGATACCTTCGCTCTCCAGGTATTCCCAGGGTCGATCCTTGTACCGAGACAGAGTCTCTGCCGCCCGGGAGGCGTCTGCGTCCAGCAGGGACTCGGCTGAGCAGAAGGAGCGTCTCTGAGGGCTCCAGGCGGGGACGACGGGGACGACGGGGACACTTCTGACCGCCAGCCGCTGGAGACACACCTGAAGAGCACAGAGTTTACAGTTACATTGGCGAGCGGCGGCTGCCTACGAGCGAAAGAGCTTGTTTGCATGATAGACCCGTGGTTTCCTCCGGGTTCTCCAGGCTTCCACCCAGACGTGTAAACGGTTGTATGTCCATAGAACCATCATCCTGGGAAGCAAACAATTCCCGGTTCCATGTGTGTCGAAGTGTTGTTGTTGAGCAGATCATGGTCTAACCCAGTGTTTCCCAACCACTGTGCCGAGAGAGATCATCAGGTGTGCCGTGGGAAAATGCCCACTTTCACCTGATCGGTCCGAGAATTATTTATCCAACGTAAATAATGTGTCTTCCTATGTCTATGTGGGCAGCGTGTCCATTCCATGGCAACGGGTAGTGAATGAACCTGTGCGTCTGTGTATCAGAGGGATTAGTGACGCTTTGCGTGATACATTTTTAAAATAAAAAGTACTTGTATCTGCGTAAACAAACAAGCAGCGTTGTTGAAAACTACCAAGACGAGTGAGAAAGCAGTGAAAGCCGCTATAAAGTTGCTGAACTCGTCTCTAAATCAAAACAGCCACACATTAATACTACCTGCCGGCAAAATCATTGTAGAAGAAATGCTCGGCTCTGGCGTTGATAAAGAAATAGCCAGTTCTCTCAAATAATACCATTTTCAGACTTATTGATGACATGTCTTCGGACATTGCAGAAAAGTGTTCTGAAAAAGTTGCACATCAGTGGGAAATTTGCATTGCAACTTGACGAATCTACAGATATTAGATATATTAGATTTCACACTAAGTAAATTGAGACTACGGTTTCATTCTAATTCGTTAAAAACTGTTTTTTGACATATTTATTTGGAGGTGTGTCGTGTGATTTTTCCAATGTAAAACATGTGCCGTGGCTCAAAAAAGGTTGGGAAACACTGATCTAACCCATCATGGATGAACCAGAAGATAAATTAAATATCAGGCCCTGTGATTGATGGACAAGCGGCCCAGAATGTTGCTCGAATTAGATGAATAAATGAATGTCAGTCAAGAACTTGAAAGTTATTCCCAGGAATGTGTCAATCTTGATGACACATTAGCACCAGATGCTAGCAGGCTGTTACCCAAACATGACTGTCATGAGGACGGAAGCCGGCAGTCACAGCCATACTGTTCGTTATTAGGAACACAAGGTAGAAGTAGTACAGTAAATACGATGGTTATAAGTACTAAATCGCACCATTTCAGATATGAATTTAAAGTAGGACGTTTATTCCAAGTTATAATAAATGTCCGTATCAAAGCTAAGCCGGAAGCTAGCTTCCTGTGTTTCACTCCTAAACCGGAAGTGGGGCCTCCGTGTACGGTAGTACCTGGAGCCGCGGCGCCGGACGGAGGGCGAGGGGTGAGCCGCGGCACAGCACCTTGGCGACGCTTCTCACGGAGGCTGCCATCTTTCCTCTCCTGTCTTCTTCTATGGCTTATTCCTCTCCTCCTCTCTTCTTCGTTAACTTTTTTCCCCAACGTATTTTTTTTGTCTTTCCGGTTCACTACCGCCTCCGTGCGTCCAGTTTCAACCAGTACGGGTGCTCGCTAGCGCCCTCTAGTGGCCACATTCTGAAGCGCAGCTATTGACGTGTTCGGGTTTCTTTGGTCCATTTAATGAATTCATTATCTAATCAATAAATCACTCGGACACATCTGTATCTATATATCCTCCTGCCTGGGAGCTCTAATTCCAGCATCCGTCCACCGATTCGCTCACTATCCCTCCTCTCTTCATGACGTAACCATCTCAGTCTATGTCCAAAACATCTACCATGTGTCGTCCCTCTGATGGCCTCATTCCTGATCCTCTCCATCCTGTCTTTTGGTCATTGTCACTGTATCTAGTCCATACAGCATGGCTGCCCTCACCACTGTCTCCTCCACCTTTCCTTTCATTCTGGCTGATAGCCTTCTATATTTTCAAACCACTGACATTTTTCTCCACCCGTTCCAACCTGCTTGAACCCGTCTCTTCACCTCTTTTCCACACTCTCCAATCCCTGGGCTGTTGACCCTGAGCACTCGAAATCCTCCAACTTGATCTCCACTCCCTGTAGCCTCACCGTTCCACCCGGGTTCCTCTCATTCACACACATATATTCTGTCTTGCTGCGACTAACTTTCATTCCTCTCCTTTCCAGAGCATACCTCCACCTCTCTAGATGTTCCTCTACCTGTCCTCTGCTCTCACTACAGATCACAATGTCATCTGCAAACATCATGGTCCCTTGAGATTCCTGTCTTATCTCATCTGCCAGCCTATCCATCACAATTGCGTGATGGATAGGCTCAGAGCTGATCCCTGATGGAGTCCCACCTCCACCTTGAACTTCTCTGTTACCCCTACAGCACACCGTACCAGTGTCTCACAGCTAGCATACATGTCCTGCACCAGTCTAACATACTTCTCTGCCACTCCAGACTTCCTCATACAATACCAGAGCTCCTCTCTTGGCACCCTGTCATATGTCTTTTGTAGGTCTACAAAAACACAATGCAGCTCCCTCTGGCCTTCTCTGTACTTCTCTATTAGCATTCTCAATGCAAATACTGCATCTGTAGTACTCTTCCTAGGCATGAAGCCATACTGCTGTTCACAAATGCTGACTTCTGCTCTCAGTCTAGTTTCCACTACTCTTTCCCATAACTTCATTGTATGGCTCATCAACTTTATCCCTCTGTAGTTGCCACAATTCTGCACATCCCCTTTATTCTTAAAAATAGGCACCATCACATTGTGTCTCCATTCTTCAGGCATCTTCTCACTCTCTAAGATCCTGTTGAATAATCTAGTCAGAAAATCTACCGCTGCCTTTCCTAGACACTTCCACAAGTATCAACTGCCTTTCCACTCTTCATCCTCTTCAATGTCTTCCTCACTTCACTTTTACTAATCTCTGCTAATTCGTTTCTACAATAGTCACGTCTTCTACCTTTGCCTCTCTTTTATTTTCCACAGTCATCAGCTCTTCAAAGTACTCTTTCCATCTTCCCATCACTCTTCTAGCATCTGTCAATACATTTCCCTCTCTGTCCTTTATCACCCGGACCTGTTGTACATCCTTTCCATCTTTATCTCTCTGTTTCGCCAACCTGTATAGATCATTCTCACCCTCCTTTCTATCCAACCGAGCATACAAGTCATCGTACACCCTTTGTTTTGCCTTTGCTGCCCTTGCCTTGCTACTCCCTCTACTCCTGTCCAATGTTCCCTCTTATTTTTCATATATCTGTGCATATCGACAATCTCGCTGAGCACACTGAGGACCACTGTGAGCAACATTGGATGTGCACGCTTTGGCCACACATCAGAATCACACGTAGGATCATACCTTCTATTATGTCCATGTTATTCCTTCAGAAAACTCGCTTGCTGCTTTAGCTTCGCTGCATGTTTTGCAGAGCAACCTTTCTCACACGAAAAAGAAAAAAATCTCATCCAGTTTCACCGCTGGTTCTTCTATGCGCACGTACTCCGACAGCCGTTCCAACTTAAAAGAACCACATTTTTTTTTTACTTTGTTTTGGTGAGTAGACGGATCACATTCACAGCTCGTTTTGCCATGATAAGGTGTTAGCATGTTAGCATTAGCGTCACTTAACTCCGCCACAACGTTATTATTGTTATATCGCGTGTATGGGCAGAACACGTGCGCAAGTACCCTCATTGCCGTGTTTGGCTGCGTAGCGTGATTACATCGTATCATATGATTGTCTAGACACCTGTCACTCACTGAGTTACACAGCAAAATGATACAGAAAAAAATTGTGATAAATCTAATTCATCGGCAGTGCGCTCACTGCGCCGGATGGGTTTTCTTGTGCGCTGAGAGTGTGCGAGCAGTGCGCAATTTCGCAGTTGCGCAGCTTAGAGGGAACATTGCTTCTGTCTGTTCTCTTCAGTCCTCTCAGCGTCCCACTTCTTCTTCGCTAACCGCTTTCTCTGTATAAACTCCTGCTCTTCCTCATTCCACCACCAAGTCTCCTTATCTACTTTCCTTCCAGATGACACACCAAGTACTCTTCTACCTGTCTCCCTGATAACACTAGCTGTTGTTGTCCAATCATCTGGAAGCTCACCCTGACCACCCAGACCCTTTCTCAACTCCTCCCTGAAAACCATGCAACACTCCTCGTTTTTCAGCTTCCACCACTTTGTCCTCTGCTCTGCCTTTGTCCTCTTCATCTTCCTTGTCACCAGAGTCATCCTACAAACCACCATCCTATGCTGTCTGGCTACACTCTCACCTACAACTACTTTGCAGTCACTGATCTCTTTCAGGGTACCTCGTCTATACAAGATGTAGTCTACCTGCGTGCTCCTACCTCCGCTCTTATAAGTTACCCTATGTTCCTGTTTTTTCTGGAAAAAGGTGTTCACTACAGCCATTTCCATCCTTTTTGCAAAATCTACCACCATCTGTCCCTCTGCATTCCTATCCTGGATACCAAATCTGCCCATCACTTCTTCATCCCCTCTATTGCCTTCACCGACATGTCCATTGAAGTCTGCACCAATGACCACTCTCTCATTTCTGGGAATATTCTGCATCACTTCATCTAACTCATTCCAGAACTTCTCCTTCTCTTCAGATTCACATCCCACCTGTGGTTCATAGCCACTAACAACATTGAGCATCACACCTTCAATTTGCAGTTTCAGACTCATAAGTCTATCTGACATTCTTTTCACCTCTAGGACGTTCCTTACGAACTCCTCTTTCAAGATAACGCCTACTCCATTTCTCCTCTTGTCAGTACCATAATAGTACAACTTAAAGCTGCTCCTAAGCTTCTAGCCTTACTACCTTCCCACCTGGTCTCCTGGACACACAGTATATCCACCTTCCTTCTCTGCATCATGTCCACCAACTCTCTACCTTTTCCTGTCATAGTCCCAATATTCAAAGTCCCTCCTCTCAGTCCCAGACTCTTGCCTTTCCTCCTCTCTCTCTGCTTCCGAACATGCCTTCCTCCTCTGCTTCTCTGACCCACAGTAGCCCAGTTTTCACTGGTTCCCTGTAGGTCATCAGTAGCAATGGCGGTAGTTGTTAACCCGGTCCTCGACCGATCCAGTTTGATCTGGTTACTATGGTTGATTCACATGTTTGGTTTGGGGAAAAGTTTTATGCCAGATGCCCTTCCTGACGCAACCCTCTGCATTTATCCGAGCTTGGGACCGGCTCTGGGAGACCCTGGCTTGGGGAAACACCGGCCAGTGTCGCCCTGAGGCTGCATTTACTTTTACAAAGTTACAAAGTGTTATTATTTATCTAGAATTAAAGTAGGGTTGACTTGACTGATGCACCAACTTTTTCTTAATACCAGTAGATCAATACAACCTGTAATGCACATTTAAAAAAAAAAAAAAATCATTATCATACCTTTATCACGAATCTTTGAGCAAAGATTTTTTGTCATTTTGTTGAAATAATGTCAGTTCTTTCCATGAGAAGAGTACGAAGAAACAAAAATGTACAAATGAAAGTGCAAAATTCAAACAATGACCAGATTCACTTTTCAGAATTGGCATTTTTCTCTCACTGAGAGAGGATCCTTCATAAATCTATTCAGCCAGAAGCAGGATCGAATGATTTAAACTACTAGGTAAGACAGAACCATGTCTACGGAGGTTTTCATTCATCCAGGTCACAGTTAATTCCGCTTGAAATCCTTTTTCCCACAACTTCACTGGAAGAAACTCAAAGTTCAGTTGCCATTGAAAGATTTGAGACAGAAACATGTCACCTCGAAGAGATTATATTCACCATGATTAAAAAAACAAATAACAAAAGCCTTTGGACTTTAAAACTTAACTTCTCTTGTAGTCATTCCCATACTCAAATTCAAAAAACTTCATTTATTTCCAATAGTCAGACTTCACTGTCATTTACAGTATCGTGTAAATCATGTCATAGATTCTCCATACGTGAAAAGACTTTTGTTTATTATAGCCCTGGAGTTCGAGGACATCATTTTACTTGCAGATTAAAAAACAGATTCTCTGTTTCTTTGACACTGGCATGTTTGCAAAAACCTTGTGATTGTTGATCTTGTTGTAGGAGCACAAAGTATTATTCAATCTTCCCAACAGCACTTGCAACTTCTCGTAATGTCCCTCAAAGGCATGATGCGTTGTCATGTGGCCGCTGCCTTTTATTACCCGGAAAATAAGGTCTTCTGTCTGAGTCACCCCATGTTTGATGCTTCTTTTGCAAATATGTCTGCCCTTTGACTCCAGCTGTGCTAGTGTGGGCTGAAAGGCATACAAAGGTGACTTTTGACCCTTTTCAAACTTGTGCATCCCAATGTCACTGTTGCAACCAATGTTTATGTTGACGTCCAGTCATTGCAGGTGAATGTGTTGCAACAGCATCCTGTTTGTGCCATAGTGACCCCATTAGTATGTTGAAACTGCATGAAACAGTGTGTTTGTGTATGTGTGTGGGTGTGTTTGTGTACTATTATAGTGCCCTCTACAGGGAGTCTGCAATGTTAAACCTGAAAAAACTGGGGGGATTTCTACATTTCACAAAAGAAGACAACGGAAGTTGGGCAAGCATACTGTCTGTGATTTCCCTGTTCACAGGAACATTCTTATTATAACAAAGCAGGATGTTATATATTCAAAGCCAGCGGCAACTGATGTATTTGCATATGACAGAAATAGCCAGGAGAAAAAATAGGTTAATTTATGACATGAAAAATAAAATATTAACTGTATTCTGCCGTTTAGGCTATGTGTCAGCCATCTTTTGGAAATAATAGACATGACAGAACGTTTTATAATGTTAAGTTCTCGAGATGTTAAAAACGATGTTAAAACTTTTATTCTGGTCAAAGGTTATCAACACAATCAGCTTTTAACTTTAAAAGTGGTTTCGTGAAATTCCCACTGGTTTTCTGGAAAAACCACGCCACATGGAAACATTGTTCCGGAAGTGTACGCCCCTTCCAAAGCCACGTGACTCTGCGAAGGGCATAGCTTGTAGGATTTGTATTTACTGCTTTGATTCCATTGTGAGTTGGTTTTTTTAACGAACACGTTTTGATTTCTACATTTGTCATATATATTTTTGGTGTTCGGCTAACGTATGGTTGAAGATTTAGGAATAAATCCCTTTTTTAAGAAATGTTTGGAGACAATGGTTTGCGCCAACGTCCCCCCCTCCCTCCCCCGCCTACGTCACACGTCAGTGAGCCGGTCTGACCAATCACAGCGCTTCAATGTGAGAACAAAGCGCCTTTCCGAGAAAAGTAGTGGTTTCCGGCACTCTGACTGGTCGCCATTTTGAAAAAAAGACTACTTCGCAAAAAAATGCTTCGAATAGTATATAAAACACAATATTAGCAATGAAAATCGTCGTGTTTATTTTGCTACTAGTGTCCAGTGAAAAATATATCGATTATCTATTTGAATTTGAGGCGTGCCACTGGGTTACCGGCTTTTTCTTCCGTCATCCGCCATTATGTCCTTGAACAGTGGAGAGGGCCTGCTGGCCGCCATTTTGTACGCCCGTTGAAAAAAAATGGGAAAAACGTCAGCTGTGACGTAAAAAACGTCACGGGGTATAAAAAGGAAGTCCCTCCTCCCTGAGCTCATTCCTGGATTTGGTCAAAGGTAAGTGAAGTTACCAATACCACGCTCGCGGTTCGTTATTCTTTTTAAAATACAAAGGCAAATTAAAGCTGGATATTTCCATTAAATCAACATATACGTTCTAGATAAAGAAGAACAACTAATATTTAAACATAGAGAATCGAAATTAAATGTGATCTCTTGTGTGTTTTTCAGATGTGAAAGTGCTTTGCCGAAGATCGAACCGTCGAGGACTTCGAAACAACAACTTTAAATTCAAATTTTTTTTCTTCAAGTAATGGACATTCGATTTACTATTTTTGCCTCAAGTTTGTTCCAGAAGGAAAGGCTAACCTTTAGCTACCACAGCCCCACCCATAAGAAGTTTTTCAGTTGGTATTAAAACCATGAAGGTTGACGATATATAATTTATGAAATAAGAGAAATAAGTGCCCGAAAAGCACACTATATACCAGAGACGCTGGGGACCTATAGTACTAATAGTAAGTGATTTCGGAATAATGTTGAAAAGTAAGTCGTAGCACCGAACGTTAGCCTGGTGCTCGGCTAAAGCCAATTCGATGATAACCGTGTTTTAGTTAATGAGCTCACACAGGAAAGTGGACGGAGGCACCCAAGGCTCCGTTTCTTCGTGTGTGAGACGGAACGGCTTTGTTAACAAATAAACCTGTTTTTCTTTTTAAGTAACCTAGCAAGAAAAATTGTTTGGAATAACTATAAGCAATCTATTCATAAAGATTGCCGTATTTGTTGGAGGCAAGCATGAGGTCATGATATCGGACTATCCCGCCTGTTGTTTTGTAGGGGCTGCTCCACGGAAAGCCAAAAATCCCACCGCAATCTACACATAAAGATTGCGCCGTGTTCGGCGTGGACGTCCCGCAATTGTCGGTGCTAACTAGCTCTGGGCTGCCCGCTCCCCGCACTCGCCAATCTGGATAAAGATTGCGGGACGATCCGAGCCAAGTGGTCTTTCGAAGCACAATCAATCGGGGGATTTGACAAATAATGGTGGACTAGTTCTCGCTTCTTCTCCCCCATCGGAGCGACATGGGAGTTCTATTTCCTCTCTTTTTTGTCTTTTAAATTTAGCTTTTTTTTATATGTTTTTGGTTTTTCGATTTTCCTAATCCGGTGAAATAACAGCCGAGGTGCCCGTCGTCCAGAGCGCTCGTCGCTTTGTTTTCTTTTTTTCCTCCTCCCCCTCCTGTAGCCATTGTTGTTTTTCTTTTTTGTGTAGCTTCTGGGTCGAGCGTCGTGGAAGTGTTTTCCGTGTGGGTGGAGGAGGGGAGGGCGCTGGGCGGCCGGCCGCCCTTCCCCCCGCCGTGACGTGCACGGCCGCGGTAACACAGCGCGGATTCAGTGGCCTTATGTAACCAAGGGCACTTCACAAAGACGCCTTCGCGTCCGCTCTTCTTTAATGGCACTGACGTCTTAGACAACTAAGAAGTTGCACAACTGCCATAACATTGTTGTTTTTTCCCTTTCTTACATTTGTTGTGTACTAATCAGACATAATAACACCATTACTCGACTGTGTTGAAAATGTTCTTTTCCCCCTCCTCCGGACCAGGTCGCAGGGCCTTGTTTTGTGTACATGTGTAACAATTGTGACATTTGCAGGCATTTGGTTATTTGCAGTGTTGTGGAGGTCTGAGACTCCTATATAAAACTTCTCCTACAACAGTTACACGGGTAAGACCTAACTGATTCCTCAACATCATGACATTTGCAATGAAACTGATTATGGACTGGCGCTGTTTGTTCATGAATTGGCACAGAGGAGTGCATCCGAATGCATAAACACGGAGGGGGTAGAGTTGCATGCCTACCGAGTTCGAGCCAATCATTTTTAGGTTTTTCGGTAGATCTTTGGACATAATTCACTTTGCGGGGTGCATAAGGGCGCTTAATCTCACGATTGGATTTTTTGTTTGTTTAATTGATACTATCTTTCCAACGACATACAGGGTTCCTAGAATTTATTCAATTATCTTAACTTTGGAGTGACAAGGGTCTAATTCTACAATGGATATGTTTTTTTTAATATCCCCTTGTTTAGTGTATGTGAGATTAGATCTTTTCTTTAATTTGATCACGTTCTAGCTTTGATTACTTGCAATGAAGAGTATGTACTTTGCCGCTTTTGAATAATATATTTGATTCTTACTCTCACACTTGTAGAATACGAAACCCCTCTCCGTATAGCGCCAAAATGTTACTTACATAGAATGCTAACATAAGAATATTATCTATCTTATTATTGGGGCCAAAAATGATCTTGAAGGGTTGCAGGCAATTAATGTAAATGTGTGTTTGCTCTCTACGCTATGAAATACCAAAGGCCAACAGACATTGTTTTGATTGTCTGGTCACGTTGGGCTTTTCAAGAACCCAATGATTGTTTCCAGACGTCCCCTTTAGTCGCACCTTGGTGTCGTGGTCTGTCCGATGTGACTTTCCACTAACAGATCAGTGAATTGCTAGAGCCGTGTGTAATCCCACGCTGAGCGCAGCCTCAGTGTGTAAAGTGGCCTGTAGATGGCGGCAGGTGTCCTGACGTTCAGCCCTGCTGCTGCAGAGAAAGTGTCAGGCCACCGTAGTCCAACCCAGCAGCCCTCAACCCTGACCCTTCAAGCCAAGACGATCATTTACAAAACTTTCTGTCCCGATTTCAAACATCCCGTAATCCTAAGTTTCTTTGAGCCACGGTTAATTTGTACCTTATTTAATTTTCTTTAAAAGATTCGACAGTAATGGTTTAATAAGGCTTCTCCAAAGTCTTGTTTCTGTTCACATTCTTTGTGTGCACAAATGTGTTTTTACTGTGATAGACATGTGCTATTAAAAACGATAAAATCATTTTCATTAACTTTTTCTTGCAAATTTTTCTCTGCTATATGTCTAAACAACATTTTTGCTTAATTACTTGGCACATAAAAGACACGCAAAAGTAATAATGTGCTACACAATAAAGGGCAGAGACACATTTTTCTCCTCTTATTTTAAGAGTCTTAAGTTAAAATGGAATCGGGGGAACTTGAAATGCACATTTTCCCAATTTTATTTGATAAACGCACACCTATGAATATAAGTCAGTTTATGTAACTTAGTTTAAGTTCAAGCCTGAGCTGGAAAAAGACAACGCGGCCTCACGCTGATGTGGACCTGTCAGGCGGAGCGCTGTGACTGCAGGTCCCACAGAGGAGAGGCTGTCCAGCCTGAGAGCCTGCTGTCCCGGCGGGAACCCAAACCAAGCATCTCCAGTATGAGGCGGCTCACTGGAGCCGTGGGTGCGGGACAGGAGGAGCTCCGTGTAGCCTGAAGATTGATCAATCTTTCATGTAGACCTACTCAGTAGCTCCAACTGCCGCCTCTATGCGTGAACACCTTTTAGCCAAATCCATCTCGTTCTGTTTTGTAAGCGGCTGTAGTTGGGCGGCGGGATGAACACCCCGGAACTTCACGGCCGGTTTGTGAACGGGACGGTGAACTTAATCAATAAAACATAAGTTGTTCTAAATGAGGTTACTTGTGTACTTGACGGTCAAGTTTGTGTTTGTCCCTCAGCCTTGGAAATGATTCGTGGACATGAGTTGTCCAGATGTGTGTCTAAGAGAGACCCGGGTTTGTCTGTGGTTCCGTGGAGCTCCCTAAAATACTCAGGCGGATAATCCTTCCTCGACTTCATGCTTGCCCACTAGCAGAAAATGAAAGTGCTTTGCAAACACTAAACATAGGTGTGTGCTGTAACTCCCATGTATTGACCTTCCGATCTGTGTGCGCGTGTGTGTTTTCTCCAGACATGGCCGTGGGACCCGTGGACCCCCGGGACATCCTGAAGGGAGTGGAGGCGCTGCTGGGGAAGGACGGCGAGCTCCGCAGCCTGGAGGGCGTCCCCAAAGTGTTCAGGTGAGGGAGCAACGTCCCGCTCAGGACAGCCCTCGGCTACGCTTTACAAATATGAAATGTATAACCCGAGTTCAATCGGTCATCTTGGTTTTATTTAATATCGACTACGCAGTTTGATGAAAGCCTCCACCAAGATGGTCAGCCGATGCATGTACCTGAACATCCTGCTCCAAACCAAGTCACACGACATCCTCAACAGGTAAGCCTCACTTTCTATAAGCATCGCATCGGTGCCTTGATGCGCAGGAGCGTTTACCCAGCAGTAGGAATATTTTTAGGTTACACACCCTACTCTTACGTGCTCGCCAGACAATCGCCAGACAATTGTTATCACGTGCCATAGAGGTGCAACAGGTTTGTGTTGAAACCAGTTAGTGATGGAATGTTCATTTGGTCTCAGATAAGAAATAAAATAACTTCCTACCTTTTAAAACTTGGTAACCGAAAGCATGAATCAAAAACAGATTTTACAAAGTTTCAGTTGTATACACTCGTACTGATTGTTAAAATGTTTCAAGAATTTTTGAGTCTTTCCTCAAAACAACCATCCAATTAGTAAACATGTTTTCATTAACCTCCAATCAAATCTCCCATCTTATTGTTTTACCTCACCTGAATAAACGTGTGCATGGCGAAGGGGAAGCGGCGAGGTCAGCGTCCCGCTGTGACGGCTGCGTCGCACCCGGTGATATCACCGCCGGGAGCATCAGCCTCTTCACCCCTGCGACGCACCTCTGTCTAGAGGAATCAGATTATATGTCTGTAAACACTCCCAAGTTAACCAGAAATCCTTGTGTGCCTCCCAAGTGCTTGTATACAAACAACCGCTAAAAGTATTTCAACAAAGTCTGAATATTAGCCTGTTAGCTTTCGTCTGCTCGGAAATAATGCAGTTCCCCGTCACCGTACGCTCCCAACCCGGAGTTGTTTTCATCTCGAACAGCAAACTCGTGTTTCATACTTGTGTCTTCTTTGAATATGTGAGGAACACCTCCCTCGCTGTCCCAGGCGTGCGTGGTTTCAGCGCTCATCCTCCTTCCTCCAGGTTTATTCGTGTCGGGGGCTACAGGCTGCTCAACTCCTGGCTCACCCACTCCAAGACCACTAACAACAGCCCCCTGCTGCAGCTCATCCTCCGCACGCTGCAGAAGCTCCCGCTCACAGTGGACCACCTCAAACAGGTACGGACTTCCCCAACCGCCATCAGACAAACCTTCCTCCTCCGGTGCCAGAAGGTGTAACGGGCTGTTTTCTCGTTCCCCAGAACAACACTGCCAAGCTGGTGAAGCAGCTGAGCAAGAGTGCAGAGACCGAAGGTCAGCCCGCTCGCACGCATCGCATTGTTTGTATAAACGGGTCTCTGTTCATACTCGGCATTCGTAACGTTAACTTCTGACCGCAGAGCTGAGGAAGCTGGCGTCGGTGCTCGTGGACGGCTGGATGGCCACCATCCGATCCCAGAGCGTGTCCGGCAGCGGCAACTCTCCAGCAGGTACGTGCACGGCGACCCCCCGGGTACGAGTTCCCCGCCTGGTGTCGGCCGTCTGTAAAGCGGCGGGTTTGTCCATCTTGCAGACAAGAAGAAGAAGAGGGAGGAGAGCAAGGTGCCTCTGCGGGAAGTGAAGGAGAAGAGCGGAGATGAGGAGAAGAAGAAGGAGAAGCCCAAAGCTCACGCTCCGAGCCACGCCAAGATTCGCTCCATCGGTAACCCGCGCAACCTGCCACGTATTTTTTATGTTTTTTTTTTTTTCAATTTGTAAAACCGGAGCAAATCTAAATGTTGGTATCTCACAGGGTTAGAGATGGACAACCCCACTCCCACCCCTGCTAAGAAGACCCCCACTGCTCCTCAGCTGGGGGACAAATACAACATCAAGCCTCCAGTCCTCAAGAGGCCCGGGTACTTTGCCTTCTCGGTCGCAGCTTCCCCTCACTTTTGTCCTCTGTAGAAGGCGGCATAACACACTCCACCTTCTCTGCCTCTGCTCTGCAGCTCCGGTCTGTCTGATGCTCCTCCTCAGGAGAAGAAATACAAACCTCTGAACACGCCTTCCAACTCCACCAAGGAAATCAAAGTCAAGATTATCCCTGCACAACGTGAGTGTGAACGCACAAAATCTCCTCCGAAATAAGAAATCGGCCAGTTTGAAATGCAAATGTTATTGCCGTCATCTGCTGAAAGTGTTGCTGCAAAAATACCCCACGAGCCGCCGATCAGTTCTCCTTTATTTAATTTACAAAATGAAACTAGCAGTAAACGGTCAAAATCCCAGTAAAACGATGGATTGTAAAAAACGTCTAATAATGTCAATCGCCGTCGCTCGCGTCTCTGCCGGTCCTCGGCTGCAGCCATGGAGTGCACGGGATTCCTGGACGCGCTGAACTCTGCGCCGGTGCCGGGAATCAAGATCAAGAAGAAGAAACCGAGCGCCGGCGGCCCGGCTAACGTGAAGGCCGTCTCTCCAACCTCCAACAAGGTGAGCGGTGTGGTTCTCCCATGTTCTTCTGTGGGCGTTCGATCGACGACGCGTCCAGAGCGAAAATATCACGAAGTCATTTTGTCCCGAGACGTCACCGGACGCGTCCGTTCACACCCTCGTCTTTGTCCAGGCGAGTCCCTTCGACAGCAAACCCTCGGCGTATTCCTCATCGTCCGCCAAGCCCTCGTCTCCAGAAACGTCTGCGTCCGCCACTCCGGTGGATGAGAACCAGGAGCC
Source organism: Fistularia commersonii (assembly GCF_037954325.1). Lineage (NCBI taxonomy): Eukaryota > Metazoa > Chordata > Actinopteri > Syngnathiformes > Fistulariidae > Fistularia > Fistularia commersonii. The sequence continues at coordinate 1,089,634 of NC_141313.1, read as the reverse complement.
GGAGCAGCCGGGGACGCCCGTGCCCTCCGAGGACCCCGATCCCTCCGAGCACGGTAAGCGCGGCGCCGGGTGGCTTTCCCGTGTTTTTTCCGCCGGCGTGAAGCCGTGAGAGCTCACGCCCCGTTGTTGGCCGTCGCAGGAGAGAAGCCCAACGCCCTGGCGGAACCTCGGGGCGAAGAGGAGGGCCTGACCAAGAAGGGCAAGAAGAAGAAGACGGTGCACTGGGCCGAGGAGGAACACCTCAAGCACTACTTCTTCTTTGACCTGGACGAGACCGAAAGAGGTGCGCGACCCGCCGCTCCTCCTGCCTGCCGGCCTCGCGTGAGCGTTCAGGAGAAATCTAACCCGTCTTCTGTTCAAACTCCAGTCAACGTCAACAAGATCAAAGATTTCGGCGAAGCCGCCAAGCGGGAGCTGATGATGGACAGGCAGACGTTCGAGATGGCTCGCCGCCTCTCCCACGACACCATGGAGGAGAGGGTCCCCTGGTCGCCCCCGCGGCCGCTGACGCTGGCCGGCAGCCTGGTCATCCCCGGAGCCAACAGCACGGAGAAGCTGACCCAGAGGGACCGAGAGATGGGGATCCTGCAGGAGATCTTCCTGAGCAAAGAGAGGTGAGGCCGCCGCCGGCGTCCCGACGCAGCTCCACCCACCTCTCCTCGGGCGCTGACGTTTCACCTTTTCCTATTTCCAGCGTCCCCGACAGCCCCCACGAGCCGGACCCGGAGCCCTACGAGCCCATGCCCCCCCGTCTAATTCCACTGGATGAGGTACGTACACACACTTAGACCGTCACACACACACACTCCCGTTACCTCCTGTTCAGTGGAGCAAGCGCCTATCTCACTATGTGCGTCCTGCTCCCGGTGCAGGACCTGACCATGATGGATGACGGCTACGCCGAGCCCATGGACACCTCGGGCCCGCCGGGCGCCGGCTTGGCCCCGAACGAGAGCTCCAAGCTGCCGCCGGTCCTCGCCAACCTCATGGTCAACCTGAACAACAGCTCGCGGAGTCCTCAGGCCTCCAACACCGGCAACAATCCCTCGGCGCCCGCCGTCAATGTGCAAGAACTGCTTTCGTCCATCATGGTAAGCATCCCGCTGAGGCGCCGGGTCACCCAGCGGCTTCGAAAATACCGGCGCCAACCAAAAACAACCGAACGTCGACCGCGTCGGATACTTACCTTCTACCCGTTCCTCCAGGGTGCCACTGGAAACCAGTCTACCGAAGACCTGATCAAGCAGCCCGACTTCTCGGACAAGATCAAACAGCTACTGGGGTCCCTGCAGCAGACCCAGAACCAGAACCAGGGCGGACCCCCGCCAGGTACGCCGGTCCCGTCCCGTCCCCGAGCCTCCGCCGAACCCGTCGGAGATCTTCGGTCTTCTAACCCCGTGTTTCTGTCCTCCAGTAGCCCAGGGCCTGCTGGGCAACGGCCCGCACATGAACAACATGAACAACGTCAACAACATGAACATGCACATGCAGATGCCCATGAACAGCGGCTACCCGCCCAACAACCCCCCCGGCAACTCCCGCTTCAACCACCCCCCGCCCCCCCACAACCACGGGCCGCCCTTCAACCCGGGCGGCGGCCCGCGCATGATGGGGCCGCCGCCGGGCCAGGGCCGCGGGGACAACGGCAACTACTGGGGGGAAGAATCCATGAGGGGGGGCCCCCACCGGGGAGGCCACTTCCACCGGGGCGGCAGAGGCAGGGGGGGGGACCCCGGGTTCCGAGGCCGAGGACGGGGCGGACCCAGAGGAGGACACAACAACATGAACGGTACGTCTCCAGACGCGAGCGAAAAGACTTATTTTTCAGATTTCCATCAAGACGAAAAGCGCGCGGTGTGATTCTCCAAACGTGAGTTGTAATCCCGTGTGTTTCTCCGTCTCCAGACATGTCCAAACGTCCGGTCTGCCGCCATTTCATGATGAAGGGAAGCTGCAGGTACGAGAGCAACTGCGCTTTCTACCACCCCGGGGTCAACGGGCCGCCGCTGCCCCCCAACCATCCGGCTCACAACCAGCACCCGCAGCACGGACACTAGGCGGCGCCGCCGCGCTCCCGAGCGGCGAGCGTCCGGCCGCCGCGGGGCGACCTCGGCCGCAGAGGAAACAAAAGACTCCAGCTGTGAACGGACCTCCCGTGGACCTGATGGTTTTTATCCTGATCATTTTTAACCAGCCTCCACATCTGCAGCTCGCTGCCCCTCTGGACGGTCGCTCCTCACACAACAAGCATGGCCAGCCAGTTGTCAGCAGAATGTCCTCATTCCTTCTTATCCTCCGTGGTCGGTAGATCCCGTGCAGTCGGGTTGTTTCACTGCGTCCGCCTGACACGAGAAGCACCAGATAATAGGATATGAAAATAGGAGATAAATGCACTTTATAAAGAAAGGCGAAGGACTCTGAATGGACTGATCAAGATGCTTTATGTCTGATCATGGAGAGCCGTCAACATGAGCTCTACTGACTCAAAGAAGCCCGGTTGTTGTTGTTGTTGTTTTTTCTTTTTGTTTTTTTTTTTTTCCCGCTTGGTTTTGAATGTGAAGAAGCTTCTCGAGGTGATGTGTGTGTAAGAGTGTGTGCGTGTAGCGTGACAATCCTGAGCATCTAACATAACACGGTCTCGTTAGAAGTGCATCCTTCAGTCAGCGGCCCACCGACCCGGACGGGTTTCAACTACAGTGTTAAGAGTCAGATGAACGATGGTCAACTATTTTGATTGTTTTCCGTGAAAACAGTGACCTTTTTGTCTCTTGTGGGACTGTAAGAATGTACTATGTGGGTTTTTTTTTTTTTTTTTTTTCGTCGCTCCCTCCATGTATTCTTTTTTTTATTTTGATAAAATGTCAAGAACAGTGGCCCATTTTTTTTTTTTTTACAACATAATTTTTTTTTTCCTTTCTTTTTTTTGTCCGTATGATTCTTGTGTTTATGAATACAAAATACATTTTGGAAATGGTCATATTTTCATTTACTTTGTACACAATAAATGTCAAAAATAGATTTGATTTAGTGTTGTTTTATTTGAAAGGGCACAGGGAAGAAAAGGACAAAATGCTATGTAAGCTATATGCTAATATAATAATATTAAGTATTTAATATGTGATATAACCATAAGCCTTTACAAAATACTCCTGATTTAGTTCATTGGTGCTGTACAATTGTAAAAATGAAATTCAGTCGGGTCTGAAATGAGAAAAGATCTTTTAAGTATTTGAACAGAAAGTAGTATCTTGGCGTAATATCCCTTAAACTCTGCTCTTTGAGAGGGTTACATTTGAGGTAAGTATTTAATTATAAATCTAAGTACTTCACCATTCATTTGCTGTGCAACTGTTCCTCTGGGGTTGACGGTTGACAGATGTACGTCTCCCTGGCAACGCACTTTTTCTTCTCCCAGGACTCCAAGGTGATCTCAGGCCCAACAGGATATGTTACTCCCTCACTATGTTCTTGGTTGACCACAGTGACTCTTCCTAGGTGGACACACTTGGACCAAGCTGAGCAGGAGGTGCCCAGAAGGCCTCCTTACCAGATGTCCAAACCACCTCAGCTGGCTGCTTTTGCAGTGGATCTACTGTGAGCTTCCACCAGATGGAAGCACTCTAAGGTATCTCTAAGGCCGAGTCCAACCACCCTGTGTGGAAAAATCCTTACGGCCACCGCAGGTGAGACTTTGGACATTGACGGTATACTTAAGAAAGCCTTGCTTTCTGGCCCAGCTCCTTCTTCCCCAGGACTGGTCAGTGCAGGGCTTGTGAATGCTGACTCTTCGCTTTTGACTCGGTGGCAAAGTGCTCCAGAGCTTGCTGGGGGTCACTTGGAGATAACGCCAACAAGACCAAATTGTCGGTAAAAAGCAGAGAAGGAATAAAGAGGTTGCACTCTTTCCCACAACTGCACCTTGAGATCCTGTCCATGAATATCTCAGACCGAATCTGTGAGGAAGCGGCAACCCTGGTCGAGCCCAGCGTCCTCCTGAAGCATGTCTGACATTGTGCTAAGAATGCTAATAGTTACAGCCATGTGACTCCATACTCCTGTAACAGCTGCCTCAGAACACTCCATGGGACATGTTCGTATGCCTTCTCCAAAGCACAAGGAAATCTACAAGGAACACCTGCGAAACACATGGAGAGGACAAGGTTGCTCCAAAAACAACCCTCAGGAACCTTACGTGATTGAAGACCTGGTCCACTGTTCCAAGTCCAGGTTGAACTCTGCATTCTCTTGGTTTGGTTGGAGAACCCTTTGAAGAACCCTTGCGTAGACTTTGCTCAGGAAGCTGAGCAGCATGATCCTTCTATAGTTGGAACACGCCTTCCGGTCCCACATCCAGATGAATCTTATCCACATTTGTTGCCTTGCCACTTCTTGACTGCCTGGTTGGTCTCCATGACTGCCTCATGGAGGCCATGTCAGTTGTTCAAGAGTTCCTCAGAGTGCTCTTTCCACCATTCAAGACTGTCCCCTATCAAGGTTAACAAGTCTCTACCCATGCTGTCGACAACTTAGGCCAAGCTTTGTTACCCTTTTCCCAGGTCATCCGACCCTTTTCCAGAAAGACCACAAGGGCAACCAAATATTCTTCTCCAAATTCCTCCCAGCCCTGAGTTTCAGCCTTTTTAACAACTGGTTGCAGCCCTTCTGGTCTGAGCCAGTCATGCTGGAAAGGCCTCCCTCTTCTGCCAATCCATGCCTTGCAAAGATCTCCAATGACAAAAGACCGTTTGGATCCAGCAGACCATTCCTGCTTATCATCCCTCCAGGTTTCTCAGTCATGGTCCAAGTGACCAATGACGTCTCCCAGTAGATGGAGTTGGAATCCGACCAGGACACCTTCCTGTAAAACCAAGAAGGCTGGATACTTGAAACAAAGTGTTTAGTGCATAAATGCGAGCAACCATCAGAGTACTTCTTCCCTCCTCACTGTCTCCAAGGAGACAACCTTCTTGTTGGGTGGAGAGCGGCACCACTGCCTGATACCTCTCACTCTTACCAACTCCAGAAAGTCCAACTGCCTTCCGAATGGTCCGAAAGCCAGTTTAACCGATGGACAGATGGCACATGTAGGCCTCCACCTTTTGTCTGCTGCCCGAAGATACAGCGCCCAACTGCGTTCCCGTGATGACCCAACAGGGTGATGACTCCACGTTGCACTTTGGGCCGAGCCTCATCGGACCTCCATTGGACCTCGGCGTGGCCACCAGGTTCTCACTGATGCGGACGCTGCCCCGTCAACCCGGTCAGGGTGACGTGTCTTCTTGCTTTCTGTTTCTGAGTTTCCTCAGGTGGTTCTTGATCTGGACCCTCACCTTGGACCACTACCAGGGGAGGCCTTACCAGCGTCCGAAGCCCAGGACAACAGCGGTGGCATGTGGTACCCAATCAGAGAGAAGATACGTGGCTGAACAAACCCTCAAAAGAACATGTACTCATGCTGTGCTTTGTCAACCTTTAGCATCCCGGCCGATGTGACTGCGTTTACCACGTAAACGGTGAGCTAAAGGCTATCCGAGGCAATCATTTGGCACATTCCTAGCGCTTGCGTGTGTTCGTGTTTGCGTGTGTGCAGGAAGTTGACGTTAGATCCGTGTTTCCAAGGCAGGGCTCGGCGCAGCTGGCGAGTGCGAGGTGTCGTTAGGAGCGGCCTTTAACCCGGCCCTTTTGTACAAATATTGACCCGGTGCTGTGACAACATGCAAAGAAAAGGGGCTCCGGGAAGGACACCTCAGCATTCAGCCGCTCCACATCCTGGTCCCGGCCGACGCCGCGTTACAGGGATTATTTAGATAGCGCTTCACATTCCCGATGTGCTTTTCCACTTTCTCCTTGTGAAGAAAAAGAGCGATTTTCAATATGTTTATTCTTGCTGATTTCAGCAGTTTTCCAAACCTGTTTTCAGATCAGAGAATTTATGATGAAAGTTGGTTTTTTTAGAACAATATTAAAGTTTCTGGGTAAATCCAGCTAACTCAGGTTAGCATAGGCTTTCTGATGCTGCAGTAAATACGTTATTAACATCTATTTATACCAATATATATCATATCTAGCCATTACTATTATTATTATATTATCATAATACTATTATATTATATTATATTATCCCATCCTCGTCGACATGATTTTTTTTAGCTAAGACAATTCATATTTCATATTTCATTGTATTTCTTATTCTTCCTCCTTTCTACTATTATCTATTACTGTTATGTTTTTTTACTTGAAACTCTGGCACAACAATTTTCTTCGGGATTAATAAAGTTGTTCTCATCTCATTAATAATAATAATATGATTTTTTTCATTAATTTTACTACGACTACAAATATTAATTATAATTTATTTTTTCCCTTTAAAATTGAATTTGAAAACAAACCAACTTATTTAAATCACATGAATATAATGAATAAATTAGTTGTAATAGTTGTCAACAGTTAAATGAGAATTAAAGCGTTTGATAAAACCGCAGATAAATCCAGAACGAGTTACTTTGGAATGAATCTTGATGTCTTTCCTCGCGATGGAGATCTTTCCTCTCCGCGGCCGATCTGAACAGGTCCGACCAGCTTCCTGCCGCCGTTGGAGGATGTGGATCCACGATCAGACGGCGGCGGCGGCTCGAAGGTAAACATGCCAATTTCAACAAGCAACACATTAGTCCATCAATCAATGACTCCTGAACACGTTCTGCTGCCATCCGAGTTTGGCTTTTAATTCTTGGACAACTTGTTGTTTTTCCGGAGGTCTAACTTTGGCATACATGTCTGGTGTCAAAATGCAGACGTAGGTTGTACCCTTTGAACACGTTTGGCTTATTTATTTTAAGACAATCAGTTCTTTTAAGACGTTCTTGCGGGCCACTAAAATGATGTGGCGGGCCACTATTGGCCCGCTGCCTTGAATTTGACACATGTAGATTAGAGGGAGTCAGTGTTTAGGGCACATGTGTCCAACTCACTTTCACCGAGGGCCACATCAGCATCATGGTTACCGGTAACAGTATAAATGGGACTAAATGTAATGTAAAATAAATGTAACGACTCCTTCATGTTAAACAACTGAATTTATTAATCAATCAAATCCACAATGTTACAAATGCATTTGCATTGAAGATTTTGGTTTTTAATTCTTGGACAATTTGTGGTTTTTCTGGAAGGCTAACTTTGGCATACATGTTTGGTGTCAATAGATTGTACTCTCTGACAACTAACTCTCCCTCGTAACACAAAAGACGCACCGCTTTTTCTCCTTGAAGCGCAAACATGTATTGGCCTTCCCATCTTTTTTGAAACTTCCATCTGCAACTTGAGTTTGACACATGTGACCTACAAGATTAAACCGGAAAAACACGGATCGCTCAAATGTGCAAAACTATTAGAAGCTATTCAGGGAGGTTCCTCATTCTTATGGGTCGGGTTTGAGTGTGTGTGTGTGTGTGTGTGTGTGTGTGTGTGTGTGTGTGTGTGTGTGTGTGTGTGTGTGTGTGTGTGTGTGTGTGTGTGTGTGTGTGTGTGCGTGTCTGGAGTCCCTTAGAGGCATATCAGGTAGCCTGGAGGTCTGAAAGCTACAGGAACAAAGCAGCCATTGATGTGGTGGCCCCACTGATCCCTGACCCTGATCCTTATCTGGACCCAAATTCTGATCCTTTTTCTGATCTTGATCCCGATCCTGACCAAAATCTGGACTCTGATCCTGACCCAGACCCTGATCCTGACCTCGACCCCAATCTGGACCCCGATCCTGATCCTGATTCAGACCCAAATCCTAATACTGATCCCAATCCTGATGCCAATCCAGACCCTGATCCTAATCCTGATCCCGATCCTTATCCTGATCCGGACCCAAATCCTGATCCTGATAGCAATCCTGACGCCAATCTGGAGCCAAATCTGGACCCAGATCCTGATCCGGACCCTGATCCAGACCCAAATCCTGATCCTGATCCAGATCCAAATCCTGATCCTGATCACAATACTGACACTGATCCTGATCCTGATCTTGATCTTGATCCTTATCCTGATCCAGACACAAATCCTGATCCTGGTGCCAATCCGGACCCAAATCCTGATCCTGAACTGGACCCCAATGGGGACCCTGAGTATCTTCATATGACGTGAATGAGAGGGTGAATGTAGGATAAGCAGGATGGAGAACTAACGAATGAATGAATGAACAAATGAATGAATGAATGAAAGACTGAGTGAATGAATGAATGAATAAATGAATGAATGAATAAATGAATAAATGAATGAACAAAGGAATGAATGAACAAAGGAATGAATGAACAAACAAATGAATAAATGAATGAGTGAATGAACGAACGAACAAATGAATGATCGAATGAATGAATGTATGAATGAATGAATGAAAGACTGAGTGAATCAATGAATGAATGAGTGAATGAACGAATGAACGAACGAACGAACAAATGAATGAATGAGTGAATGAATGAATGATTGAATGAAAGACTGAGTGAATGAATGAACGAATGAACGAACGAACGAACAAATGAATGAATGAGTGAATGATTGAATGAATGACTGAAAGACTGAGTGAATGAATGACTGATTGAATGAATAAATGAATGAATGAACAAATGAACGAACAAAGGAAATAATGAACGAACGAAATAATGAACAAATGAACAAATGAACGAATGAATGAATGAATGAATGAATGAATGAATGTGTGCAACTCATGGTGAAGTTGAGCGTCTCCTCCCGGCAGGTTCTTCCCTCCTGAGGTCCAACCAATCAGGCGCAGCCCCGTCATCGCCAGCTTTTCTTCTTCCGTTTGTTTCTTCTGAAGTTGCCGCCGAGATTCTCACCGCTTTGCAACTCCGTCAGCAAACCGGACGTCATCATTTCAAAATGACAAACTCCTACAAGAAGACCTCCGGGGACCTCATGTCCCTCTTCTAGAACATTTCAGTCGTTCAGGAAGTGCTCAGATCTCCAGGTTCCTTCCTCTCAGCTCTGGTGCTCCTCGACCCCCCCGGCTCCCTCGGCCTTCCTGAAGGTCTGACGACAGCAGCCGGAGGGTGGCGGGGGGGCGGAGGGGGCGGAGCCGGCCGGGGCTTAAATAGCAGCCAGGTGAGGCGTGGAGGTGCAGAAGAACAACCTTCTCTCCAGGTGAGGATCTCGGCGCCGCCCACCTTCTCCTCCGGCTTGCGTCCGCGGGGCTTGAAACTGAACTTCTAGCTAAGAGCTGTTGTCCTGAACCCGAACTTCTGGTTCAGAGTTGTAGTTCTGAATGTGCAGCGGGGGTTTGCAAGCTGATGTGAAAGCGGGAGCGTCTGCTTTCACTTGATGTTCCTGAGATCTTCTCTAAGGGTACCTCCTGTCCGTCTCCCGGCAGCTTGTCAAGATGTCCAAAGCTACGCTGTCGGTTCTGCTGGCCCTGGTCGCCATGACCTCCGCTCTGGGGAAGTACATCCCGAAGACGGGCAAGAGGATCCCGCAGACCATGTCCAGAGGTGAGTGACCCGCAGGAGATCCACCAGATGAACCAACGCCGTCACCTGGACGGACGAGCCGGAGACGGCTGGATTTTCTTTTGTCCCCAAAAGATGAGTTTGAAAATAAATGCGGGCCGACAATAAACGGCTTTACAAACCGGACGTGGCTCGGACGGCGATCCGGAAAAGCGTTGCGAGATGTTCCCGTGTCCTCCTCCCGCCTCCAGGATGGGGCGACCAGCTGATCTGGGCCCAGACGTACGAGGAGGCCCTGTACTGGTCCCGGTCCAGGAACAAGCCCCTGATGGTGCTCTTCCACCTGGAGGACTGTCCTCACAGCCAGGGTACGACTTCCTCCTTCCTCCTCCGCGGCGTCTCGAAGCTCCCGAACCCTGAACCCTAACGGCTCCTCCCCCTGCAGCCCTCAGGAAGGTCTTCGCCGAAGACGTGGACATCCAGAGGACCTTAGACGAGGACTTCATCATCCTCAACCTGGTGGTAGGCCAGCACCCCAAAGGGGACGCCACGAGTACTGCCAGTACTACTAGGATTACTAATGCTACTAGGACTAGTAATACTGCCACTAGTACTACTAGGACCACTAATACTACCACTAGGACTACCAATGGTACTAGGACTACTAATGCTACTAGGACTACTAATACTGCCACTAGTACTTCTAATACTTCCAGGACTACTAATACTGCCACAAGTACAACTAGTACTACTAATACTACCACTAGGACTACTAATCCTACCACTAGGACTACTAATACTACTAGGAGTACTTATACTGCCATAAGTACGACTAGTACTACTAATACTGCCACCAGTACTACTTATACTACTAGGACTACTAATACTGCCACAAGTACTACCAATACTACTAGGACTACTAATGCTACTAGGACTACTAATACTGCCACTAGTACTTCTAATACTTCCAGGACTACTAATACTGCCACAAGTGCAACTAGTACTACTAATACTACCACTAGGACTACTAATCCTACCACTAGGACTACTAATACTACTAGGAGTACTTAAACTGCCATAAGTACGACTAGTACTACTAGGACTACTAATACTACCACCAGGACTACGAATACTGCCACTAGTACGACTAGTACTACTAATACTACTAGGACTACTAATACTGCCACTACTATGACTAGTACTACTACTAGTACCATTAATACTACCACAACTACTACTCATAGTACTGCTTGTATAAGTTCTACAGCTACTATGACTCTTACCACTACTACCATCACTACTACTATGACAACTACTACTACTACTACTACTACTGCGACAACTACTACAACCACTACCAGTTTAACAAAGATTCAAAGACTATTAGTACCACTTCTACCACCACTACAAATAGTAGTACTACGATTACTACAACAACCACTACTACAACTGCTATTACTACTACAACAGCAGTAATAATGACACTAATCCTAGTCCTAATCCAGATAGTACGGGTAGTTGACACTACTACTACTACTTCTACTACTACCACTGCTACCGTCACAACAAATACTACTACTACTACAACCAGTACTACAGGAGTGTGTGGAGGAGAAGGTGTCCAGGGGTTTGTTTGTGTTCCACCTGAGTGAAGGAGTGAATGTTGTGTTTCTGAATAACGTGTGAATGAGAGGGTGAACGTCTGTGAAGCCGCCTCTCGGCCAATCAGAGCTGAGATGCACCCCGAAGTGATAGACAATCAATGAAGGAATCAATCAATCAATCAATCAATCAATCAATCAATGAAGGAACGCTCATTTTCTGTTATCCTTGCTGTGACACCAGTTGAGACATACCAATGGCTTCAATGGGCTCCAGGTATGTGTGTGTGTGTGTGTGTGTGTGTGTGTGTGTGTGTGTGTGTGTGTGTGTGTGTGTGTGTGAAGTGGGTTTGGCAAAGCAAACATGCCTCTGATTGGAGCAAACAGAGAGTTAAAGTGTAACCCGGTTGTGGTTATCGTGGATGAGCTCCTCTGCAGTTTCCACCTGCAAACATCTGCTCTTCTGAGGCCGCGATTGATGGAATCACAAGAACGTTATGAATCGAACATTCCGTGTGTTTGCTTCTCGACGCCAGTACGAGACCACGGACAACCATCTGTCCCCGGACGGAGAGTACGTCCCCAGGATGCTCTTCGTGGGTAAGAGCCGTCGATCCGATCGCCTTCGGGAAAATCGAGAGTTTCCTCCCGCTGGACCTTCTCGCGCCCGCTAACGGCGGCCGCCCGCTTCCCCGCAGATCCCTCCATGACGGTCCGGGCCGACATCACCGGCCGCTACGCCAACCGCATGTACGCCTACGAGCCAAGCGACCTCAAACTCCGTAAGAAACGCTCGCGGACGCCTTTTCTCCTCCGCGCCGGAGACGCCGAACCCTGAAGGCCTCTTTCCCGTCTCTCCCGTCTCCTTCTAGTGTTGAACAACATGAAAAAGGCCAAGAAGCTCCTGAAGTCGGAGCTGTGATCGGCGGGGCGGCGGACGCTCCTGACCTGCTGCGGTTTGCTCGCGGAGAACCAAGCACTGGAATTTGTCTTCACTTTCTCTTCCAACGTTCCCCTGAACCTCCTCCCAGGTCTTCACTGTTGTTACCGTTGAGTGTCTTTTAATAAATACTGAACTGCTCACACGGCCGAGATCTTTTCTGGACACCTGGTCCACCTTCTCCTCTCCATCACAAAGAAACGTGGACTCGTTCGCACTCGGTCGAGAAGATGATGACTTTATCGGTCAGCGGATCCAAGAGGTCGTCAATAAAGTTCATTTGAAGGTAGACTCGGGAGTCGTGCGGTCAGGAGGCCACATGGGGCCCTTTGGACGTTCCTGTCTGGTCCAGGGGAGGTCAAGAGGAACACGAACGATGAAACCTTCTCGTCGTGGCAACCGGACTTGGATTTCTTCGCTTCTCGTCCGAAAGACGTCTCCAGAACTCAAGGGCGAAACGTCTTCAAGTGAAGGAATTTAAGGTTTCCAGAAGAATTCACCGGGAACCTCCTCCACTTGAAGACGTCTCAGCCCTCGTCCCAGTTCTGATGACCTGCAGGGAGTTTCCAAATGATCTAGATCAGGGTGTCCAACTCATTTGAGCTCAGGGGAACAACACAGGGGAAAATCTATTCTGAAATCGGTAAAATCGTGACAAATGAACTACTGTTATTGATCAATTCGCTCCTCAAACCTGGTATTTTTTAACTTTGCAAGCCGGATTAAACCTGTTCATGGTTTAATCCGGTTTAATCATCCACCCCTGGTCTGGATTATGGTGGCTTGTTATGTAAATGGAAGAGTTGATGGGCACAAACTAGGGTTGTTAAGGCTGGTTGTTGCTGGTTGGGGACAAAGAAGCAACTTTTCGGTCAGAATCACCGGAAACAATAACAAAACATGTCCAAGTTACACAAGCGAGTTCCTTTTCTGTCGTCGTCGGTTCGGTTTTTCGTACGACTCTTTATAGCAAGTCAACTTCCGCTCCTGGTCCGAGTACCGATTCATCTCCGTCATGTGGTTTTTGCGTGGCAGTCTTGGACCAGGATCAGGGACCTGGAATGAAGTGCATCCAGGAATCACAATATGTCGGTTGTTCATCCTGAAATGCGATCCGTGAGAGGAGGTTTGACGGGGGGAAGGGCGGGAAATGTGCCGGGTTGTAAAGATCTGAATGGTTGTGTTTATCGGCGGTGCGTGTTTTGTGAGACGAGCGTTCGGAGATGTTTTCCCGTTGCCGTGGTTACAAAGGGCGCCGCTATTGTCGCCTGCGAATGAATGCAGCAGGAGAGACGGTTAGCGGGTCGCGCTCGGTGACTCGCCGCCAAAACAGAAGGTCGGGAAAGAGGTGGGGATGGAGATGTGGAACATGAGGAGCAGCTTCAGGACTTCAGGAGGACCTTCAGGAGGACCTTCAGGAGGACCTTCAGGAGGACCTTCAGGAGAATACAGCCGTCTTAGATTTCTGTCCTCTGAGTTTTAAGGTTCATTTTGTAAGAGTTTAGCGTCCAGGCTGGCGTGTGATTAGGCAGCTCCGCCTCAAACCTGCTTCAACCTCACCTACTAGTACTGCCACTAGTACTACTAGTACTACTAATACTTCTAGGACTACTAATACTGCCACAAGTACAACTAGTACTACTAGGACTACAAATACTACTCGGACTACTAATACTACCACTAGGACTACTAATACTAATAGGACTTCTAATACTACCGCCAGAATTACCAATGCTACTAGGACTGCTAATACTGCTACTAGTACTACTAATACTACTAGGACTACTAATACTGCCATGAGTACTACCAATACTACTAGGACTACTAATACTACTAGGACAACTAATACTGCTACTAGTACTACTAATACTTCTTGGACTATTAATACTTCCACAAGTACAACTAGTACTACTAATACTACCACTAGGACTACTAATACTTCTAGGACTATTTATACTGCCACAAGTACTACTGGTACTACTAGGACTACTAATGCTGCCACTAGTACTCCTAATACCACTCGGACTACTTATACTGCCACTACTATGACTAGTACTACTACTACTACTACTAGTACCACTAATACTACCACTGCTACCTCTCATACTACTGCTTGTATTAGTTCTACAACTGCTATGACTCTTACCACTACTACCATTACTACTACTACTACTACTACTACTACTACTGTGACAACTACTACAACCACTACCAGTTTAAAAAAGAGTCAAAGACTTTTAGTACCACTTCTACCACCACTACAAATAGTAGTACTACGATTACTACAACAACCACTACTACAACTGCTATTACTACAACAACAGCAGTAATAATGACACTAATCCCAGTCCTAATCCAGATAGTACGGGTAGTTGACACGACGAGTACTACTACTACTACTACCACTGCTACCATCACAACAAATACTACTACTACCAGTACTGCACGAGCAGTCGTGTGCTTTACGTTGCCATGGTTGCAGAGTGGATGCAAACATCCACCAGACGGCAGGGTTGAGTTTAGTTCTGGTTCAGGATCGAGCGCAGAAACACTTCTGGCCATGAAAGACGTGACGGCATGGAGACGGACGATTCTTCTCCCCGGTTAGATCGCTGCCATGTTGTCTTCTTCTTCTTCTTGTTCCTCTTGCCGGTTCCACCTGAGCATACAACGTCACTCCGTTTGCTGGCTTTGGCAATCATAAGTCCTGCTAGATGCCTCCTACTGTCGTATTTAGTCTCCTGGAGTCGCCTCCTTTGAGGACTTCCTCCTTGATGATGTTGGTTCCCAACAGGACACTTGAAGGATCCTCCTGAGGCTTCTCTGGTGGAACGAGTTTAGTTGTTTTAACATGTGGCCATCCAGACATGTTGTCTTGATGGAGTGGTGAAGCTGGATGGTAGTCAACTGCAGCTTCAACCAGGGTCTCCAACCAAGGATTACGTGCTTTCGAGGTCGGTTGCCGAGGACCGATGTTGATCCGCGATGGAACCTCAATGGCTCCGACCTGCGTGGTCTTTGTCCTTTCGCTGCAGATGTTCAGGCAAACCGCTTCACCTTCTTGTCTTGATCCATGGACGAGTGAAGCGTTCTGCTTGTGAGGCAACATCTTCAGTGAAGTCCAAGTCCTCCGGCTCATTCCAACCTCCAGACCAGCAGGAGGCGACGTTTCTCCCAATGTCTGATAAAGAGAACCGGATGCCGAGTCTGAGGTAGCCTATCGATTAGCCGCCCGCTTGAGTGAAGGGGTGAATGTGGATGAACCCTCAGGACGATGCTGAGGAGTGAGAAGACCTCCCTGATTCCACGGTGACTTCTCAGGAGTCCAGGCAAGAAAACGCCCAATGAACCAGTGAGTGTCTCTTCCAGTAGTATTTTATTATCGATTTACAGTACAAAGCTCATATCTGCACGGCACTCATGCAATAGACCAAATACACCACAGCACACAGCTGGCAGCAAGACACACACACACACACACACACACACACACACACACGCTATCCTTGAGTCCTCTCGTGAAGTAGCAACCGTTGACCAATTTGGACCGACTGTTTTTTTTACATTGAAAAAACGAGAGGCGCTCGGAATCGAGATCAGGCAGCTGCATAAATACTCTTTGAACGAACAGCAAACAGTCGGAGACGGTGATTCCAGTGTAAAGACCGTTGGTCTCCAGTGCGAGGAGGCGTTCCCTGCACGGGCCTTCGGCCCTGAGAGATGCTCCGGGAGGAGAGCGGTCACTTCCACGGCGACGGGCTTCCCGAACACCAAGCACATCACATGAAAATCAATATCGGTGCGGCGATTAGTGGAAAACACGCAGGTCGGTCTCGTATCTACAGGTGAAGCCCAGAGGGGAGTGAAGTGGGGGAAGCGGAGGTCCGTGGAAGTGGGAGTGCAGAAGGTCCGACCCGGCGCCGGCTCACAGGAAAGCGCTGGGGTTTGCCCGCGGGTCCTTCTGGTTCCTGTAGCGGTACGTCAGCCACACGCCTAGAATCTGACACCGCAACAAGGTCACAGTCAGCAACTGCAGCACTGGTTTGGCTAACAGCTAGCGCTAGATCAGTGGTTCTTCACCTTGTCGGAGGTACTGAACCCCACCTGTTTACATGCGCATTCACCGAACCCTTCTTTATTGGATGGAGGATCGTTTCGTCGATGGGTACAAAGAACAGGCAGAGGAGCCTTTTCATGGAATCTGGCTCCCTTCACCTTGAATCCAGCAAGCGCTATGTTCTTGTAGCTCCCATCTCCATGCAGCTGAAGGAAGCCTTCCCTTAGTTTTGCCGGTGCCGGACTAGAATTGCTCATCTTGTCTTTGCAAATCATGCCGTTAGGACATCGATTCCAATCGCGTTCCGTCATACGTGTGAATCCGTATTGTACGTGTTCTTCCGACCGCTTTCTTTTTTTGCCCGACATAATTAGTATGAAGGGATTAAAATATTAAGAAAGAAATCACATGACGTACCATCACGACAGTCACAAGTTACTACAACTGAGCGCGCCAAAATCCCCGCAGCACGGATAGGCCGAGCTATGTAGCGTGATCACCTGCGGCCGGTGATGTCATCACCAATGTGTGTCTTGACCTCCGCCGAACCCCTGAGACCGACCCGCCGAACCCCTGGGGTTCGATCCAACCCAGGTTAAGAACCACTGCACTAGCGCTAGCGGTGCTACTCATTCAGCTACCTCTTCTAGCACGATTATAGCGGCCGATGCTAAAAAGCATCCTTGTCGGCCGCACTAGCGCGCTGGTCGTACTGAGCGTGCTTTCGGGGTGCGTGGAGTTTCTCCAAGGCTCACCTCGGTGAAGCTGAAGAAGAGCCCGATGCCGCCGACGAAGCGCAGAACTTCTCCGGCGTGCACCTGGATCTTGTCTGCGCAGGGCGAACACGAGTGGTTGGGGAAACAAGCCTAGGAGAGACGACACCGGAGAGGAAGTCAGCCAGGAAGGCGGGAGTTTCCCGTTGTTTTGAAGTCAGACGACTCATGACTCTTTCCACGTAGAGCAGGTTTGGACCAGCACTCTTCAAGATGATCTGCAGAAACCCAACGTTCACCCGGCAAGGAAACACTCCTTATATCTGGCAGAAACATCGGACGGAATCCAGCTGGGCGGCCTTCTGCCTCCACCGGTCAGGAGAGAGACAGGGAGCATCTACTACTACTACTACCACTACCACTACCACTACTACTACATCAACTAGTGCTAACGGCTACATGCTAATAGCTGAAATGCAATAACAGCCTCCTGGGAACCTTCAGAGAGCCTGATGCCTCCAGACCAGTGTTTCCCAACCTTTTCTGAGCCGCAGCACATATTTTACATTAGAAAAATCACACGGCACACCACCAAATAAATATGTCAAAAATATTTTTTAACGAAGTGGAATGAAACCGTAGTCTCAATTTACTTAGTGTGAAATCTAATATATCTAATATCTGTAGATTTGTCAAGTTGCAATGCAAAGATCCCACTGATGTGCAACTTTTCCAGAATGTCTGAAGACACGTCATCAATATGTCTGAAAATTGTATTATTGGAGAGAACTGGCTATTTCTTTATCAACGCCAGAGCCGAGCATTTCTTCTACAATGATTTTTCCGGCAGGTCGTGTTAATGTTTTGCTGTTTGGATTTAGAGACGAGTTCAGCAACTTTATAGCGGCTTTCACTGCTTTCTCACTCGTCTTGGTAGTTTTCAACAACGCTGCCTGTTTGTTTACGCAGATACAAGTACTTTTTATTTTAAAAATGTATCACGCAAAGCGTCACTAATCCCTCTGATACACAGATGCACAGGTTCATTCACTACCCGTTGCCATGGAATGGACACGCTGCCCACATAGACATAGGAAGACACATTATTAACGTTGGATAAATAATTTTCGGACCAATCGGGTGAAAGTGGGCATTTTTCCACGGCACACCTGATGATCTCTCTCGGCACAGCGGTTGGGAAACACTGGTCTAGAGAGGATATGAGGTTGCTGAGATGCGTGGATGAAGGTACATGAGTGCAGACGGAGCAGAGAGAGGGGGATCCCTCAGCAGAGGACGCCAACGGCAGCATAGCTAGGGGCTAAGCTAATGCTAAGCTAATGCTAACTATAAGGAGAAACTTTCGGCTTTCGAATGGAGAAAGAGTGGAACCCACTGCGTCACAGGTGGCGTTGAGGTCCACCTGCTTGAACCCGCAGCAGTTGAGGCTCTTCTCCACGTCTCTCTGGGTGCTGTTGGAGTTATTCCAGCCCACCTCCAGCAGCTGATCCTGAGGAGACACGGAACACGAACCGTCATGTCCACGGGGCCGGCGGAGGAGCACGGACGTGATCTTCATCTGGTCCTCCTCTTTGTGATTCCAGTGGGACCACGTGGGAGAAGACCAGGTCCCTCACCTGCTGCTCCCTGTTGATGGCCAGACAAGCGCAAGAGACGGAGAACTGTACGATGAACACCATGAAGAGTACGATCATGTACTGAGCTCATCTGTCAAGGAACAAGTACAGGACACACACACACACACACACACACACACACACACCGCTGACAGCGGCTGTCACTGAAGCCCTGCAGACGGGCTGAACACCAGATCTGTTTGCGTCAAGGTGGATGTGGAGCAGCTTCAGTCATCTGATTTCCCGAGTGAAACTGGATGCTCAGGAGCTCATTAACCCCCCGCCAACACACACACACACACACACACACACACACACACACACACACACACACACCAGACACAAACACACACGCACACACACGCATGCACGCTTGCATAGCAGATGGATTTTCCATAACATCAACAGGTTGTCAGTCACAAACAATATATCCATGAAAATATGTAGTTTATATACATTTCCTGATAATAACAAGGTTATGTAAGAGGCTACTGATAATTTATATTTCTTTAATATATTTTTAATTATTTTTAATAATCAAATATATGGATCTATATTCCTGCTTTTCAGATACAATGTATATTTTAAATAAAAACTAACGGGCGCAGATCTCAACATGCAGCTCCCATTTCGGCCACAAGGGGGCGCCCCTGAGCAGTCATTTGCCAGTATATCACGATTTTCTTTTCAAAAGGACACACACACACACACACCCACCCACACACACACACACAAGCGAACAAACAAACACACACACACACACACACACACACAGAATGTAAAAGTTTAGCCACAAAACACTTGCAAGATTAACTGTCTAATAAGAGAGGATTTATTGGCAGGGCTTTCCTTCCCAAGGGTTTGGAGTGAACACACTTCCCCTCTGCAGGTTCACTCGTGCGTCTCCAGACTGCGGGTGCAAAGGATACGAAGAAGAGGAGGACCTGGTGGTGCTTCATGGCCCCGATCAGGCCGGCCAGGGCCACGACGAACAGGAAGACCCCGACCCCGATGACCCCGCCGACCACCTGGAAGCTGGAGACCAGGCCGAACCACTTGCCCCACGCCGCGATGCCGATCATCAGCAGGCTCACCAGCTGTAGACACACACACACACACACACACACACACACTGTTTATTGTCCTGTGCATAAATCTGAGCTTTTATGGATTTTTTTTTATTAATTTTAATAGAATTGGTTATAAGTCCACTGTTTTTACCTGAACAGTCTTCAGCTTGGAAGGAACAAAAACATCTGGGAAAGATGTTCATCAAATCGATGATTTATGCAGCTGAAAGTTCTTATTGTTATACGACAGTCAAACTCCTCAGTTTATATATTATATTCATATATAACTGTATAAAACAGATTGTATGGTTATTTCGCTTTTATTAAAGGGGCAGTTACACAACATCACAAAATCATTATTATTTACCTTCTTAAAATAAGTTATTAAGTTGTTTTTTTGGAAAACATAAAAACTGATACATATGTTGAATAAGGAGTTGATTGAGGAAAAAAAACATTTTTGGCAAAAAAGACCTTTTTTGAGAAGGGCGATATAATATAATATAATATAATATACAATATATATTGTCATATAATAAATATAATATTGCGTATAATATAATATACTATAATATAATATAATATAATAAAATATATACTGAAATATAATAATATAATATTGTGTATAATATAATATAATTTAATATAATATAATGTATGTAAATAATATAATGATTTCTGCCCCAAATGACTTCCTTTAGTCAGAATAATAATCATAAAAATAATAATGATTATATAAAAATAAATACATGTGTGTATTTATATCATAAAAATGTTCTGTGTGTGTGTGTCACACTGGATCCTCTTGTGATCTATTCTAAAACGCCTCCAGCGACGAATTCAAAGGCCTTTGCGGTCCAATCAATAACTTTGTTTCCCGTCAAAGACTTTTGCTGCGACCGTCGCTGAAACAGAGGAGCTTTTCTTTCTTCCAGGTCTGAAACCTGCCGTACCTCTGCCCCGCCAACTTATCACGCGGAGATAAAACTCCGTTATCGCCTTCGGACGTTCCCAGGGGTCAACGTGCACGGGGCCGCGATGCCAAGTCACAACAAGCCACCTTTGACCCCGAGAAAACCCGTGAGTCTCCCTGTGAACCTCTTCACTTCTTCATCAGCCCCCCACCACACCCCTTATAAAAAGGTATGATGCAGAGTCTGCACGCCGTGCACACAAGTCACTTCTCAAAGAATCACATGATGCATCGTGTAAAATCCATTAAAATCCACAAATTCCTTTCCATTTGGGGCTTTATATTGATCCTGAATGTGCAAAATTAACACTCACACATTAATAGATGCGTAATTACTCTGTAAGCGGATATTCTAAACCAATAAGCTTCTATTGAAATCCATCTAAATGTGTGTGTGTGTGTGTGTGTGTGTGTGTGTTATCGCGGATGGAGACAGGACGTCCTCTGTAGAACCACACAATGACAGCTGGCAGGAAAAGGCAGGGTTTTTCCGCCGCGTTAACAACCCAGATCCAGTGCATTGCTTAATAATGGATAGTGTGTGTGTGTGCGTGTGTGTGTGTGTGTGTGTGTGTGTGTGTGTCCGGTCCATATGCTGCAGGGAGAACTCACCACGTAGAGGATGTTGAGGGCGCACAGCGCCTGCTTGGAGCAGGTGAATCCCGCGCAGCCCATCCTGATCGATCCGTCGGTCGATGATGGAGCTCGGCGGGGAAATCCAAGCCGCGCTGCGGAGGAGGGACGGAGGAGGGACGGAGGAGGGACGAGGGAGGAATCCGGACAGCCGGACGGAAGCGCCGCTTTCCGGGTAGAATGACGGCCAGCGGCTGCGGCGCGGACCTGGAGGGAAGCGGAGGGCGAAGCGTCAAGCTAGAGCTGTTCCACGAGCTGGTGACGGAAGTCATATGTTTTGGCTTCAAAATAAAAGCATGTGATGTTATTTACTACATAAAAATAACACTTTACTGGCTGTCAACATTTCAAATATTTACACAGATAAAACGTAAATATAATTGGACATGAATGCACCCCTGAAAGCTCTCAGCGGTTTGGAAAATGTGATAATTTGACGATGTAGCAATTCAATTTCCGGTAGAAACTGGAAAACTATTTGACTTGACACTGTCCAAGCATATGACTCGTTGAGGGGCGGAGCTCGTTAGTATCGCGACATCTGATTGGCTGCAGGAGGTCCGCTTGTTTACTCAGGAAATGGGGTGAAAGCCGTTTCCAGCCGCAGAAACGCAGTGCGGGTCATCGCTAAGGTCATCTCTGCAAGCGCAAAATAAGATTTATTAGAGAAAACAATTCACTCAGGGCTCCTTCTCTAGGTTTTTATTGTGACCGGGGATTTATATACAAATAAATTGCATATTATTGATGCTAATAGCAATGATTGCAGCTTCCCAATTACATTTTCTATTATTATTAATGTATGAATGTATGTGTCTAATTATTCTTTCATTATGCATGTACGGGTGTATGTGGACATATATATATTCTTGTCAAAATCTTCTTGTGTTCAGTTCTGAAGAAGCCTCTGGGATGAGCTGTGGAAGGTCTTCAGGTGAAGAAATTCAAGTCCAGCTACCAAAACAAGAAGATTGAGACAGTAATTCACCATGACCTGGATGACTGAGAACCTCCACAGGTGTGTTCACCTGAAAATCTTTCAGCCCTCATCCCAAAGGCTTCATCAGTTATGTATATATATTTATTTCCTTCTTTTAATATCTATTTATTTATTTGGTTGTTTTCTGAAAAATATGTAGTTAAATATATGATATGGCCCTGAGTGACCGGAACACAAATCTTGAATTTCTTGTTTTCTTTATTTTTTTATTAATTGCATTATTCATTACATCATTGATTTATTTCTTGCGTGTTTTTTTTTTAATTTGTTTCTCTATATCTTTCATCATTTCTGTGTCTTATTTCTTTACATGTTTATTTATTTACATATTTAGTTGTACATACATATTCATTCATTTAGATATCTTTCTATCCCGTTATTTATTTTTTTATTTACTTCTTCCATTATTTTTTTTATCCTTTTATTTTCTAGAAAATGTACAAGTGAAACGAAAGATTTGTTGCTGATATATTTTGTTTTTATTTATTACGTTTATTTTAGTTAAAAATATTTTCAGTTAGTTTTATTTAATACATTCTCGTTAATTTCATCATATTAGTTTTTATTAATATCGCAACTTCTTTATTTCATTTTTTACTTTTTCATTATCTAATTATTGACTAATATATTTCTTTATCTTTATCTCACTGTTAACTCTATTCGTCTGGGCTACCTCATCATCTATTTATGGCATGCCACAGTATATCTATTTTTTATTTATCCTCCATGAATTATTCCATTAATTCGTCATTAATTTAATTACTTAATTATTTGACTTATTATTTATTCATTTTTTTATTGAATCCTTACCTCTGGTTACCGTTCATATTTTGCCATCTGAATATTGAATCGAAATCTATGAAAAATATGTAATAATCGAGTACCATTTTAACACTTCAATATTAACAATTTATTTTCTTTTAAGAAGCCTGATCAATGAGAAAATGTCCATTAATTAATGTTAATGTGGTGACTGAATGAGTGAACGACAGGTATCAGTGCACCCTCTATTGGCAGAAACAACAACATGCAGAACAGGAGTGGATTATATTTTCCAGAGAATTCTTCTTTAATGTTGAGATGAATATGTTAATTCAAAGTTCTATAAGCATCTACTTATATTGAATTAAACGTAAGATACTGGGCCTGGTGGATGGGACTTATTGATGATAACCACAAATTTTGATATTTAGTCGAGGATATTAGGAAAAAAAAACGTTAAATTTACCTACGAGACCCCTGTCTCTTAAACATAGTGAAGTAAAAATACTCACTTACGAATGTGTTGTAGAATGTGTGGGACTAACATTTAAAACAGAAAGGAAGGACATGAAACATGACATAAACACGTACATAAATACAAATATACACATACAGACATATATACATACAAACATATATACACAAAAATACATTCATACACATACAATATACACACATACATACTTATATACATACATATATACATATATGCAAACACATATACATACACACAAACATACATAATACATCCATATATACATATATGCAAACACAGACATATACGTACATACATATATCTATACACACACATACATTCATACACATACCTACATAGATATATATACTCACACATACATACATACATACACAAACAAACATATATTCACACCTACATATTCACAGGTGAACATACATACATAGATATATATATATATACATACATATATTCATATACATATCTACATAGATACATACTCAGATACATACATACATAAATTCACACATACATAGATACCTACATACACACACATACAGACATTCATACACATACCTATATAGATATATACTCACACATAAATACATACATTTGACATACATACATACATACATACGTCCATACACATACATATACACATACAGACATACATATATATATATACACACATACATACACAAACATGTATTCATACACATACCTACATAGATATATACTCACACATACATACATACATACAATCACACACATACTCACATACTGACAT
Source organism: Fistularia commersonii (assembly GCF_037954325.1). Lineage (NCBI taxonomy): Eukaryota > Metazoa > Chordata > Actinopteri > Syngnathiformes > Fistulariidae > Fistularia > Fistularia commersonii. The sequence goes on along the minus strand of NC_141313.1, from coordinate 1,065,540 downwards.
ACATACATAAATACATACAGAGATACATATATACATTCATACATACATACATACACATATATTCACAGACATACATACATACACATATATTTATACATACATACATACAAACACACATATATACATAGAGTCATAAAAACACACATACCTACCTATAAACATACATAAATATACATACATTCATATACATACCCACGTATATACATACGCCCGTACATATATATTCACACATACATACATACACACACACATACATTACATACATACATACATACATACTCACACACATACATACATACATACACACATACATGCTACAAAAAACATATTCATACACATACCCACATAGATATATACTCACACATACATACACAAACATATATTCGTACATACACACATACATACACACTTACATACATACATACATATATACTTACATACAGTACATAGCTCATAACTACTGGTTCAGTCATAACTTCATATTCATTTCCTCGCTTTCTGAGAAGTAAAAGTTTTGTTTTTCCCTTTCAAGTGTGAGTGTGGCTGACAATATTTGCAAAACGTGTTAATCAGTTCTTTCTTTATGTTTTATTGTTCAAAATATCTTACAATAGCTTGTACATTTTCTGCTAAACTTTTGTATCTATACACACAAACAAACATTTGACCAATCAGTTTGGCACAGGAAATGACGTATTTCATTTTTTCTACTTTCAGACCGAGGTTATAAAATAGGGGGCGTGGCCAACGAATGACCGGAAGTGGAGTCCAGCTCGGCTAGAGTGGGACGCCAACTACGGGCAGACAAACACATTTAAACGTTTTTCCTGATGAAATTGCTGCAATTTCATGAAAGAGTAACTGGTCTACAAACCAAATTCCTCAGAGAGGTAGTGAAATTTGTAACCGTCATTTTGTTTCATTCAAAGGTGAGACGTCGGCGGGCAGCAGGTAAGAGGTTACTAGCATTAGCGTCGAGCTTCTTTGCTATCCCTGGTCAGATCAGTTAAATGGAAATGCTGTAATCGCTGAAGTTGCGTTGTGCAGCAGTCTGTAGTCAAAAACCTTTCTGAAGTATTTGCATGTTAGTCTGCATTTTGACAAAAACATTCCCAGTTTCCATTTTGATGTGTAGTGGGAGCAGGGAACAAGCAGAGGTTTGGAAGTTTGCTGCAAAAAGACAGAATACATGAGTGTAAGTATGAGGGTGTGGAAGAGGATATTTATGGATGAATTGAACGAGGACATGACGTTAGTTGGTATGAGAAAAAGGAATGCAGGGAAGAGATGAATGCAGATGGTTTTTGCTGATGATGAGAGGAAAACAGAGTTCCCAGAAAGTGTTAGATGATATAATAACAAACTTAATCTCCCCAACATTTGCCACTCAATCCTGTTAAATCATTCTTTCTTGTCGATCAGACCTGTAAAACAGACAGTTCATCTAAATCTAATCTTTGTAGTTGACAGTTAAGACACTTTATATTTCATTGTATTTCTTATTCTTCCTCCTTCCTACTATTATCTATTACTGTTACGTTTTTGCTTGAAACTCTGGCACACCAATTTCCTTCGAGATAAATAAAGTTGTTCTCATTCTCATTTCTCATTCATTCTCATAAACCATGCTGTGACGGTCTTAAGTTAGTCAGTTCTGTTGCTCGTCTGCAGGGTCATGGGATATTGTTTTTTCCAAGCAATATGAATGGCAACATTTACAATGATAAAAAAAAAAAAAACAGTTACTCAGGGTTAGGGTAGGATGAAAAGGAAAGTATGTGTTCTATCTCCCGTCCACACATGAATTTTAGAGATAATTTCAATAATCAAATTGGCACCTGAATTGATTAATTTCATCGTTTTTAGTTTTCTGAATGAAGTCTAGAAATAAGGCCAACATTAACTGTTAACATTTTTAAAACCCATTTAAAATAGCTCCCAGGTGGTCATTGAATGTTGTTCAATCGGTCCTATAACATCTGCTGCGATCTCCTCGAGCTCCGACACGGCCCAAACACGACTCGCTGAATTGATGTCTGCTGAAGGTCTACTCCGATCAGTTTAGAAGAAACCAACCTATGTTCTTGTCTATCGTAACAATATCTTTTATTTTATTTTCACTGTACTGATGTATGAATTAAAATTTGATCCCACAGGTGGGTTTTAAAAGGTAAAGCCCAGCTCACATCACGCTGGACACAAAGACCCTACCGATATGGCCTTTTCCCACGGACGCTTCAAGGGTTGAAGAAGCTGCCCTCTCTTTCACTCAAACCTGGCCTTGGCCAGAAATAGCAATGAGCTATTGCCCATAGTTCTCAGAGCTCTGGAGATACAGATTCCAAATTTCTCCACCCACCTCTCACGTGCATAAATGTAGATGTCCTTTAAGGCCATTTACGGATATTGAATTGGTTAGTGACGGTTTCTCCTACGATGCTCCATCATAAGAAACTTGACACACTGAACTGCATTAATAATTTAAAGCTAAGCATCATGTTAGGGATGCTACAGTTTTCTTTCTCTGGGTCTTTAAAGCCAACAACAACAAGCTCAGGGGCTGTTGTTAGCACTGTTACGTTCACTGTACTTTCTGTGCCCCCTCCCAGTGCCTAATCTGAAGCCAAAGCGCAAATTCACCCCATACCCACCTATGTGAACTATCCTCCGAAAGGGCTTACAGCTTGTTCAACTCCGATAGTTTGGTGTGTATTCGTGTGTGGACGACAACCAAGCCGGAGCTGCACATCAATAGCAGCCTTTGCTGTGTCCAACCTCAACGTTGAATAAAGTTCCTTTTTCATCATTTTGGATCCTGTGTTATATCTATTTTTCTGTATTTTTGTGTTATATATCTATGTATATGCAATATTCAGAACTGTGCAATATTTCATTTCATAACAGCTACACTACAATTTTTCCTTTTATCATACTATTGTGCACCCCTTACCTCACTTGTTACTAAGACACTTATAGTTTTATAGTTTTATCACTTGTTTACTAAGACACTTGTTTCACTGAGACACTCTTTATTTTTATTTCTAATTCTGCCTTTTTCTTTTTATTGTTATATTTTCTGTAACTCTGGCACAACAATTTCCTTCGGGATTCATAAAGTTGTTCTTATCTTATGTAAATGAAAAAATAAACATGTTTCCTTTTCTATCTGGGGCACTCACTCTTACACCCCCGCCTCCGCGGGTGGCGAGGGGTGGCTGGCGCCCATCTCTCAGCCTATAGGGCCACCCTGGATTGCACAGGGCCACTCATTCCTAGGGACACTTTACAGTCGCCAATTAACTTAAATGCATGCTTTTGGCCGGTGGGAGGAAGGGAAGAACCCACGCGGACACGGGGAGAACATGCCAACTCCACACAGATGACAACTACTCACAGTGGTTGATGTGGGGCTTGAACCCGAGTTGCTTTGCTGTGAGGCAACAGCTCTAACCGCTGCGCCACCGAGCCGCCCAACCATGAACTGTGCGGATGTTATATTTGTCTTTAAATCCAGCTCAAAGTATTGTTTAAGAATAGTACATTCAGTCAGATCTTGTATGTGTTATTTTACTGATCCCTTTATTTTTTGAACAGTGTATATGTGTGTGAATATGACCTGAGTTCTAGTAATGTTGTAAAATAAACTGATAAATGTAACTTATTTTGGTTCCAGTGATTCATTTGGATGTTTGTTGAACATAGACAGATAATAGCCAATGTGACTGAGTGAATAACTCAAACCTGCAAGTCATGACTCATGACCCACACATCCGAAACAAGCATGTCAGTATCACATCCCCCACATGAAATTCTATAAGCAAACAAGTTTTGTTTAACATTCCATCTAATTTTATTGCACCTAACAATTGACTCGTGAACACTGAAAAGGACATGTCAGACGGCCTTTTGCTTCTCCATGGGTTGGTTCTCCTCTCGCGTAGTGTCAGAGATGGTCATGTATATACATACATATACATAAATACTTGTCCTGTTTGTTGTGAAGATGAGCAAGGAGTGCACCCACACTTTAGGCATATTGAAAAATCTTCTCCTTTGGGCTTTTCCCTTCAGGGGTCTCCACAGCAAATTCACCTTTTCCATCTAACCCTGTTCTCTGTATCCTCTCTCACACTAACTACATTCATATCCACTCTCACTACATCCATAAATCTTCTCTTTGGTCTCACTCTAGACCTCCAATTCCAGCATCCGTCTACAAATATATCCTCTGTCCCTCCTCTGTACATGACAGCACCATCTCAGTAATGGAGAAATAAGTAAGTAAAATAAAAGACATGCGCACAGCCATACATACATATATACTTGTTACTCTGTCAGTTTTACAACTGGTTTGGATACAGGTTCTTTCTGATTCCTCAGGAGAAAACTGCAACATCACAAACAGAAAGCAAAAAAACAAAACAATATATAATAATTTATCCTTTATTAGTCCCCGTGGGGAAATTCGTTCTCTGTGACGTTAGAGGTTCATACATACAGAGCAACATACATACTTATGTAGATACATACATACAAAGATACATACATACATACATTCATTCACACATATTCACATACATACATACATATATACATACATACAATCACACACATACATACATACTTACAAACTGACAGACATACATATATACATACATATACACATATTCACCTACATGAACACACACACATACATACATACCTACCTCCATACATAAATATATACATACATTCATATACATACCCGCTTATATACATATGCCCACGCACATACATTCACACATACATACATACATTTACACATACATACATACATTCATAAACACATATTAACATACATACATACATACACACATATTCCCATACATACATTTACACATACATACATACATGCATACATACATTCATACATACACACATATTAACATACATACATACACACACATACATACATACTTACATACACACACACATACATACACACAGACAAACATTCATACACATACCTATATAGATATATACTCACTCATACATTAATACATACATAAACACATACATACAAACATACACGTATATATATATATATATATATATACAGACATACATAAATACATACATACATACGTACCTACCTACATACATAGATATATACATACATACAATCACACATATACATACATACTGACATACATAAATACATAAATAGAATCACACACATACATGAATACAAAAATACATACTTACATTTAAACATATATACATAGTTACACACATACATACATACAATCACACACATACTTACATACTGATATACATACATACAGAGGTACATATATACATACATAGTTACATGCATTCAAAGATACATACATTCATACACATATATTCAGACGGATACATACACATATGTATATACATACATACATACATACATTTATACATACATATAACCACACACAATAAATACACACATACTGACATACATACATACATACATACATACACATACCCACGTATATACATACTTCCACACATACATTCACACATACATACATACAAACGTACATACATACATATATACATTTAAACATACACACATACATACATACATACATACATACATACATACACACATATTCACAAATGCATACACAAATATATACATAAATACATACATACATACATACAAACAATCACACACATACATAAATACTTACATACTGACATACAACATACTTACATACATACATACATTTAAAGATCCATACAAACATACATACATACACACACATATACATATACACATACATACATACATAAAATCATACATATACATACATACTGATAAACATACATACATACATATAATCACACACATACATACATAAATACATACTTACATTTAAACATATTTATATACATACACATAAAAACATATACTCACATACTGACATACATACATACATACATACAATCACACACATACTTACATACATACATACATACACACATATACAGACCCACGTATATACATACTCCCACACATACATAAATATATACATACAAACATACATACATACATACATTTACACATACATATATACATACATAACTACATATATACATACATACAAATATATTGACATATATACATACACCTATATATACATAAATACATACATACATACAATCACACACATACATAGATACTTACATACTGACATACAACATTCATACACACATGTACAGACCCACGTATATACATACTCCCACACATAATTCACACATACATACATATATACATACAAACATACATACATTTACACATACACACATGCATACATACATATATACATACATACATACACACATATTCACAAACATACATACACCTTTATATACACAATCACACACATACATACATACATTAATTCATACACACATATTCACATACATACATACAAACACATATATAAATACATACATGCATTTAATCACACACATATATACATACTTACATACTGACATACATACATACAAAGATACATAAATTCATACATACATACATCCATACATATATACATACATACACACATATTCACATACATACATACACACACATATCCATACTCACATAAACAGACACACACACATAAACAAATACACACATACATACAAACAGCATACATACATATACATACACACACATAAATATATATACATACACATATGCATACAAGCAGAATACATGCATACATACATGGATACATATATACATACATTATATACATACACACATACATACACAAATATACATCCATACATATGAACAATTTCACACATGTCCACTCATACATACATAAACACATAAATACACACACAAACACACAAACTAAAATACACACACACATATATATGTAACTATGTAACTCTCATACATACAATAATGCATATACAAACATACTCATACATACAAAAAATATACATACATACATATATAGACACACATATATATGCATAGGGACATACAAATACGCATATGTAAATACATACATATATACATATATACATTACATACATACACACACAAATATACATACACACAGAAATACATACTCACACACATATATATAAACACACAAACGCACACACACATAAATACACACCTACATGCATACAAACAGAATATATAAATAAATACATAGAACATACATTCATACATTATATACATACACACATACATACACAGACATACATACACACACATAAATACATACACAAACATATATATTTATACACATACCTACATAGATATATTCCCACACATACATACAAACATGTATACATACATATACATACACATATACATTCATACATACACAAGCATACATACATGCATATAAACATATGTATACGTACATTCATGAACATACCTACAAACCAAAAAATATGCATAGGTAAATAAATACATATATATATACATATGTCTGCGTACATCCATAAAAACCTTAATGTATACATTACATACATACACACATACATATATACATACATTCAATCACACACATACATACATACACACATATTCACATACATACATACACACATACCTACCTCCATACATACATAAATATATACATACATTCACATACATACCCACGTATATACATACGCCCAAACACATGCATTCACACATCCATATATACAAAAATACATACATCCATACATAGAAACATAACAACATACATACATGCATATCTGCTCACACACACACAAACGTACATACATTTACACACACACACACATACATACATACATTCATTTCTATACATACATCTTCTTCTTTCGGCTTTTCCCGTCAGGTGTCGCCACAGCGAGTCAACTTTCTCCATCTAACCCTATTCTCTGTATCTTCCTCTCTCACACCAATACCTTCATATCTTCTCTCACTACGTCCATAAATCTATACATACATACATACATACATAAAAACATACACACAGGAACACACACACACATACAAACACACACATACATACATACAAACATACATGAATATACACACATACATACATACATACATACACGCATACATACATACATACATACATATATTCATACACACATATTCAAATACATAAATACATACATACGTACATACATACAATCAAACACATACTTACAAACTGATATACATACATACGGAGGTACATACATACATACTTAGATACATGCATTCAAAGATACCTACACACATATTCACATACATACATACATACATATATATATATACATACATACATTCATTTCTATACATACATACATAATTACATACACACAGGAACACACACACACACATATATATATACACACATACATACATTCATACACGCATATTCATATACATACATACATACATACATACAATCAAACACATACTTACATACTGATATCCATACATACAGAGGTACATACATACATACAAAGATACATACATTCATACATACATACATACACACATATCCACATACATACATACACATATACCTATCTCATACATACATAAATATATACATACATTCATATACATACCCACATATATACATACACCAGCACACATGCATTCACACATACATACATACACATATACATACATACATACATACAAACATACATACAAACATACATACAAACATAACAACATACATACATGCATATCTACTCACACACATACAAACATACATACATTTTCATACACATACATACATACATACATTCATTTCTATACATACATACATGCATAAATACATACATACATATACACATACATACATTTATAAATACATACACACAGGAACACACACACACATACATACACATACATGCACATATACACTCACCAGCCACTTTATTAGGTACACCATGCTAGTAACGGTTTGGACCCCCTTTTGCCTTCAGAACTGCCTCAATTCTTGGTGGCATAGATTCAAAACGGTGCTGGAAGCATTCCTCAGAGTTTGGTCCATATTGACATGATGGCATCACACAGTTGGCGCAGATTTGTCGGCTGCACATCCATGATGCCAATCTCCCGTTCCACCACATCCCAAAGATGCTCTATTGGATTGAGATCTGGTGACTGTGGAGGCCATTTGAGTCCAGTGAACTCATTGTCATGTTCAAGAAACCAGTCTGAGATGATTCCAGCTTTATGACATGGCGCATTATCCTGCTGAAAGTAGTCATCAGAGGTTGGGTACATTGAGATCATAAAGGGATGGACGTGGTCAGCAGCAATACTCAGGTAGGCTGTGGCGTTGCAACGATGCTCCATTGGTACCAAGGGGCCCAAAGAGTGCCAAGAAAATATTCCCCACACCGTTACACCGCCACCACCAGCCTGAACCGCTGATACAAGGCAGGATGGATCCATGCTTTCATGTTGTTGATGCCAAATTCTGACTCTACCATCTGAATGTTGCGGCAAAAATCGAGACTCATCAGACCAGGCGACGTTTTTCCAAACCTCTATTGTCCAATTTCGATGAGCTTGTGCAAATTGTAGCTTCAGTTTCCTGTTCTTAGCTGAAAAGAGTGGCACCTGGCGTGGCCTTCTGCTGCCGTAGCCCATCTGCCTCAGAGTTGGACGTCCTGTGCGTTCAGAGATGCTCTTCTGCCCACCTTGGTTGGAACGGGTGGTTATTTGAGTCACTGTTGCCTTTCTATCAGCTGGAACCAGTCTGGCCATTCTCCTCTGACCTCTGGCATCAACAAGGCATTTCCGCCCACAGAACTGCCGCTCACTGGATATTTCTTCTTTTTCAGACCATTCTCTGTAAACCCTAGAGATGGTTGTGTGTGAAAATCCCAGTAGATCAGCGGTTTCTGAAATACTCAGACCAGCCCCTCTGGCACCAACAACCATGCCACGTTCAAAGTCACTCCAATCACCTTTCTTCCCCGGACCGATGCTCGGTTTGAACTGCAGGAGATTGTCTTGACCACGTCTACATGCCTAAATGCACTGAGTTGCCGCCATGTGATTGGCTGATTAGAAATTAAGTGTTAACAAGCAGTTGGACAGGTGTACCTAATAAAGTGGCTGGTGAATGTACATACTTACAATCACACAAATACATACATACTGACATAAATAAAAACATAAATACAATCACACACATACATAAATACATACGTACATCTAAACATATATACATACATACATACATATATACATACATACATACATACAATCACAAACATACTTATATACTTACATACATACATACAATCACACACATACTTACATACTGATATACATACATACAGAGGTACATATATACATACATAGTTAAATGCATTCAAAGATACATATATACATACATTTGTACATACATACAATCACACAATAAATACATACATACTTACATCCTGACATACATACGAAGATACATACATACATACACATACACACGTATATACATACTTCCACACATACATTCACACATACATACATATATACATACAAACTTGCATACATCCATATATACATTTACACATACACACATATTCACAAATGCATACACCAATATATACATAAATACATACATACATAAATACTTACATACTGACATACAACATACATACATACATTTAAATATACATACAAACATACATACACACATACATTAATTCATACACACACACATCTATATATACATACATACATACATACTGACAAACATACATACATACATACATAAATACATACTTACATTTACACAAATATACATACATGCACACAAAAAACTTATATACTTACATACTGACATACATACATACATACATATACATATATACAGACCCACGTATATACATACTCCCACACATATATACATATATAAATACAAATATCGAACATCCATACATACATTTACACATACACACATACATACATACATATATACAAACATACACACATATTCACATACATACATACACCTATATATACATAATCACACACATACATACATACATACATTTAAAGATACATATATGAATACATTAAGTCATACACACATATTCACATACATACATACATACACACATACATAAATACATACATACAAAGATACATTCATTCATACATACATATATACATACACACACATGTCCATACTCATAAACACACAGACAGACATAAACAAATACACACATACATACAAACAGCATACATACATACATATACATAAACACACATACATATATACATACAAACATACATACACAAATATACATCCATACATATAAACATTTTCACACATATACACTCACACATACATACATAAACACATCAATACACACACAAACATACATACTAAAATACACACACGCATATATATGTAACTACATAACTCTCATACATACAATAATACACATACACACATACTCATACATACAAATAATAAATATACATACATACATATATAGACACACATATATAGGGACATATATATATATATATATATATATATATACGCACAAACGCACACACATATAAATACACACATACATGCACACAAACAGAATACATAAATAAATACATAGAACATACATTCATACATTATATACATACACAAACATACATACACACATATAAATACATACACAAACATATATATTATACACATACCTACATAGATATATTCCCACACATACATACGAACAAACATGTATACATACATATACATATACATTCATACATACACAAACATACATACATGCATATAAACATATGTATACATACATTCATGAACATACCTACAAACCTAAAAATATGCATATGTAAATATATATATATGCATGTGTACATCCATAACAACTTTAATGTATACATTACATACATACATATATACATACATTCAATCACACACATACATACATACACACATATTCACATACATACATACACACATACCTACCTCTATACATACATAAATATATACATACATTCACATACATACCCACGTATATACATACACCCACACACATGCATTCAAACATACATACATATGAACATACATACATCCATACATAGAAATAACATACATACATGCATATCTGCTCACACACACACACACACAAACGTAAATACATTTACACACACACACATACACACATACAAACATTCATTTCTATACATACATACATTCATTTCTATACATACATCTTCTTCTTTCGGCTTTTCCCGTCAGGTGTCGCCACAGCGAGTCAACTTTCTTCATCTAACCCTATTCTCTGTATCTTCCTCTCTCACACCAATACCTTCATATCCTCTCTCACTACGTCCATAAATCTATACATACATACATACATATATAAATACATACATACATACATTTCTATACATACATACATACATACATAAATACATACACACAGGAACACACACATACATACATACATACACACTCATACATACACACATGCATACATACATACATACATACTTACATATAAACATATATACATACATACACACGTGCATGCATACATACATACAATCAAACACATACTTATAAACTGATATACATACATACATACATACATACTTAGATACATGCATTCAAAGATACATACATACACACATATTCACATACATACATACATATATATACATACATATATAAACACATATACACACACATACATGCATACATACATTCATACATACAAAGGTACATACATACATACTTAGGTACATGCATTCAAAGATACATACATTCATACACACATATTCACATACAAACATACACATATATAAATATATACATACATACAGACATTCACACATATTCACAGACATACATACAATCAAACACATACTTACATACTGATGTACATACATAGAGAGGTACATACATACATACGTAGACACATGCATTCAAAGACACATACATACATACATACATAAATACATACATTCATACACACATATTCACAGACACACATACATTTACATACATACATACATACATACGGTCACACACATACATATATTCATACATACATACGTACATACTGACATACATACATACATACACACATATACATATCCACATATATAATACTCCCACACACATACATTCACACATACATATATACATACAAATATACATACATACATACAAAAATCACAACATACATGCATGCATATATACTCACATACATACAAACATTTACACATACATAAATAAATACATACATACATACACACATATTCACATATATACATACACCTATATTTACATAAATACAGACATACATACAATCACACACATACATACATACTTTCATACTAACATACATATACATACATATATACATTCATACATACATAAACATACATACATGTATATAAACATATATATACATACTTTCGTGAACATACCAACAAACCTTAAAATATGCATATGTAAAAACATATATATATGCATACGTACATCCATACAAACTTAAATGTATACATTACATACATACATACATACATACTTTAATTAATACACACATATTCACATAGATACATACACACACAAATATATATACATACATACATACATAGAAACATACACACAGATATCCATACTCACAAAAACACATACATATATAAACACACGCACACACATAAACAAATACACACAAATTACTCCCCCATACAAAAATACACACAAACATACAAACACACACCCTCACACACACACAGACAGAAACATACATACACACACATAAATACTTACGCAAACATACATATATACATACATACATATACAAACATACATACATGCATATAAACATATATATACATACATTCATGAACATGCCTATAAACCTAAAAATATGCATATGAAAATACATATATATATATGCATACGTACATCCATACATACTTAAAAGTATACATTACATACATACACAAATACACAAACATACATGCATACATACATAAATATATTTATATTTATATACAAATACATATAAACATACATATATAAACAAACACATATACATACATATATAAATACATACACTTATATATACTCTCACAAATATATACATACATAGATACATAAAGATATATATACACAAGCATACATCAACGTATACATACACTTATAGATATATGCACACATATATACTTACATACTTACAAACACACATGGATGTATACATAGATACACGCATTGGTACATTCACACTCAGACACATGTATGTATTTACAAATACAAACAAACATATTCATACATAAATAACTACACACACACATATACAAATACTTACACACATATTAAAACGCATACATACATACATATATATATAGGCATATGTACATATATACACATACATACATATATATATAGATATAAATACATACATAGACACACATACATAAAAGCATTTACTTACATAAATGCAAACACACACATACATACATATACACACACATAAATACATACATACATACATACACTCACATATACATACATACATACATACATACATACATATATTCATATATATACACACATTCATATATATGCATATGTACATACATACATATATATACATTACATACACACACATACATACACAAACATATGTCCATACTTATAAACATTTACATACAATCGTATATTTATATACACAGACATTCATATATATATATGCATATGTACATACATATATATATACATACATACATCCATACTTATCAACATTTACATTCATGCATATATTTATATAACACACATACATATTTATGCATATGTATATACATATATACATACATTGCATACATACTTAACATATACATACATACATAAATGCATTCATTCATCCATCCATACATACATACATACATACATACATACAAACATACAAACAAATGAACGCACATGCCTAAGCCTTGCTCCAGACAAGGGTTTAGGTATGCGTGTGAATTACAGCTCTTTAATACATAGCTGCCTCTCTTTCAAGGCACCAAAAGTAATCAGACAATTGAGTCAGAAGGCTGCAAAATAACAAGAGTGCATGGGCCCTTTCATCGGAAAACTGATACCAGTGAAGCAGTTAAAAGATCTGGAGTTGATTCCAGGGGTGGCCTTTGCATTTGGAAACTGTTGCTGTGAACAAACAACACGTGGTCAAAGGAGCTCTCAATGGAGGTGAAACAGACCATCCTGAGTCTGAAAAAAAAGAATTCCATCGGGGGGATAGCAGAAATGTTAGGATTGGGCAAATCAACAGTTTGGTACATTCTGAGAGGAAAAAGAATGCGCTGGTCAGCTAGGGAACTTCAAAAAGGCCTGGACGTCCACGGAAGACAACAGAGGTGGACGATCACAGAATCCTTTCCACGGTGAAGAAAAACCCCTTCACAACATCCACTGAAGTGAAGAACACTCCAGGAAGTAGGTGTATCGGTATCTAAGTCTACCATAAAGAGAGTCAATACAAAGGATTCACCACAAGATGTAAACCATTCATCAGCCCCAAAAATAGAAAGGCCAGAACTGAGTTTGCCAGAAAACACCTGAAGAAGCCAGCCCAGTTCTGGAACAGCATTCTTTGGATAGATGAGCGTAAGATAAACCTGTACCAGAATGATGGGAAGAAGGAAGTTTGGAGAAGAAGTAGAACAGCTCATGATCCACAGCACACCACGTCTTCTGTAAAACATGGGGGCAGTGTGGTGGCATGGCTTCCACTTGTATCTATTGATGATGTGACAAAAGACAGAAGCAGACGGATTGTAGTTGTTTCACGTCAAATCAAACCTGGTGGCATGCAGAGCACGAATCATGAAGATTGTGTCACTGTCCAAATAGTTCTGCGACTAACTGTAAATCTATCAATCAATTGAAAAACTAGTTGCCTGCTGGCGTCTCCAAATATTTCCAACTCTGGCTGATCATGGCTTTTTGTCTCTGTCAAGGCTTGTCTAATTGGCACAGGTGTGGCTACCTGGGCCATTTAACCCCTCGTATGCCACAAAAGGTGCACAAGTCTGCCAGCAGATGTCACCACCATGAACAACAAAATAATGGCTCCTACAGTGACAGTCACCTGCCTCACATTTCCTCCTTCTGTGGAGAAGGAAGAGACAAGGAATGCGATGGATGGTTGGTCTGCTGCAGGAGACTGATCCTGACAAGTTCTGCGGTCTGAAGTGGGTGAAGGTTGAACCCTCAGGTGTCCATCTAAAACCAAGCACAAGGTGAAGTTTGGGTGGAACTGGGTGAAGGACAAAGGTGAAAAAATCCGCATGGATGTGAAGGCCCTGAACAAGCTGTCCGCTACATCACAAGTTTATCATTTGAAAAAGCACATTGTGGTGACGAAGAGCTTCCACGCTGTTTGTGCGGTGCATCTTGGTAAATCAAATAGTCTAGTATCTGAAGTCTTGTGTCAGTCAGATGTTCTGACGTTCATGCAGTCACACGCCGGAGATTTGGCCTTTCTGACCAAACCGAGGGAGAACTTGCAGTCAGTGCATGGTACAGCATTGGACTGAGGAGAAAGGACAACACACAGCGGTGGCAGCAGAAGTTCACAGTCAAATGCTGACAATGAAATGAAACGAAAGCAGAGTTTTCCTCATTCCAGCTTCGCTCCCAAAAATTGCACTCCGAGTGATCCGACGGACCGTCGGCCGTCCAAGGGCTGCTTGTCTCTACTGCCTTCTGAGAACAGCACCCAAGGAGGACATCATTTCCAGTTTGGATCCTAGGTAGACCTTAGTTCTGCTCCTTCAAGCAGCCCCTGACAGAGCTTATTTGGACCGCTTGATGAACCGATCTGCGGCCTCAGAATGACATGCGGCACTTTCTTCTGGTTTTATGTCAGTCAGCTCATTTCACAGTAATTACAAAGATTGCAATCAAGTTCTGCTTAATCGTTTAGCATGTTTTACAGCCTTATCAAACACAAATAAAGACCATAAAGCCAAATCCCAATAAATCTACCTGTGGGATGTGATCACTTAGACCATATGTTTCAAAGTGAACGTCATCTTTCGGAACCGCTGACTGTCCTCAGGAGCGTCTCCTGTACATTGGAAAAAGTCAACGGTGATGATCCTTGGCCTTGATGGTGATGATGATGATGAAGATTTGAAATCCTCAACCTCTCCTGGTGCCGATGCAAGGATCAGAGGTCAGTCAGCATCATCCACTAGAGCCGGGGTCGGCAACCCGCGGCTCTTTCATCTTTACACTACGGCTTGGGAAAATAAATTATAAATATGTAATTGAAGCGTATTTCATTTGTGTTAATTCCTTATTTTAACTTTTAGTTCTAAGTTGGAAGATTTTTGTGATCTTGAAATGTTAAATAAAATTATAGTTATTATTTTTCGCCGCGCAAAATAACGTCACACTGGCGGAAGCCGGTATACCCGCCAGCCGGTAAAGTCCCAATTTGCAGATGCTGTGCGCAGAAGTTCAGGAGCAGAAGTCCCATAAACCAGGTAAAATAAATATTTATGAAGATATTTTGCAAATATTTATTTTTTATTGTTTACTGACACAGTGATTTTTTCCCGATTTATTTTTAAAATTCAGGTCAAGGCTCCGCTACACGCTCTGAAAGCCCAAAGCTCAAAATGAGTTCATTACATAAATAAAATTAAATTTTCTATGTAATACTTTGTGAATTTCAGAAGCAACACACTACACACTTGTTTATACAAAGTGTAAAGGTAATTAAAAGCAATTTATACCGTGGTACCTTTATTTCAGACGTCAAAAAGTAATTGCGGCTCCCAGTGTTTTCTTTTCCGAGGAAACCGGGTCCAAATGGCTCTTTGGATGTTACGGGTTGCCGACCCCTGGACTAGAATATTTGACAAGAGAAACACTTAGTTTTAAGTTACGCAAACTATTTGCTTTCTTCTGCACAAACACAAAAGGCTCATCTTGGACTGCAGGCGTGTACTTTAGGTAAACCTGAAACAGCAATCCCGCAATGAACTTCCACTTCTGAAGCATTTCAAGACTCAGGTTCTGTTAAGAGTGCTGATTATTTTGTGCTTTGGTGATGATGTTGTGTGTTCTACCCTGGATAATTCTTGAAATGTTCGCTCAGCACCAGGATCCACCAGGCAGTCTCAACAAGCATGGGGGGTCTAGCGACACTTTGTGGTCAAACTTCAGAATCCAGTCTATCTCGCCACTCTAATCTCACAATCGATGACATAAATTGACCAAAATGTGGGGATTTAAACTTCCAACAAACTACTTGAAACACTACGAAAATAAAAATTATTTTCAGAGGAAATACAAAGTTACCCTCCAGGAAAATGCGGTATTACACAAAAAAGGAGGTTAAAAGTCATTCTTCTAATTATTATTATCATCGTCAACTGAGATGACAATTGAAGCACAATTATTATACTTATGATGAATATTAAACACTGTAATCGATTTTTTTACAGTCGTATTAAGTTCGAAAACGTGGTTCTCCATGGCTTATTTCTTTCGTAACTCCTCATGAACGCGAACTCCTCTCAGTTTGTCAGTGATATTCGGTAACTGGCTTCTTGCGAACCTACGGGATATGCTAGCACTCAGAGCTAGCCGCCGCTAGCCAACGGACGTGCTAACAGTCAGAGCTAGGCGTCGCTAGTCAATGGACGAGCTAACAGTCAGCGCTAGCCGTTGCTACCCTACGTATGTGCGAGCACTCAGAGCTAGCCGCCACTAGTCAACGGACGTGCTAACACTCAGAGCTAACCGTTGCTACCCTACGTATGTGCGTGCACTCAGAGCTAGCCGCCTCTAGCCAACGGACGTGCTAACTACGTGTGAGCGAGCACTCAGAGCTAGCCGCCTCTAGCCAACGGACATGCTAACAGTCAGAGCTAACCGTTGCCACCCTACGTATGTGCTAACACTCAGAGCTAGCCGCCGCTAGTCAACGGACGTGCTAACACTCAGAGCTAGTCGTCCCCGCTAGCCTACGGACGTGCTAACACTTAAAGCTAGCCGCTGCTAGCGCGTCGTCATGACGTTTCCCAGGATCCAGCGGGCGGACGCACTCCTCCGCGCAGTACCAACCTGGCTCGGTAAGAGAAACCGAAAACACTCCGCTGAACCTCCGGCGCCTGCCGACCGGTCCCGTCCGCCGGGTTAGAGTCGTTTGGATCCACGGCGACGAGCCAAAAGCGGATATACGACGCCGTCATGGTCGGTTGACGCGGAGCAACAGGTTGACAAGCAGGTAAAGTCCTCCGCGGGTTCGAGGGGGAAAACGCCGGGGGACTACTTCTTCCCCGGCCCGGTCCAAACAGCTGGGGTTCGGGGTCGAGGGAGCGGAAGAACACACGGGAGAAGGTGGTTCTCCGTCAGCTGGATTATCATCCAGATATAAGTAGTAGAAGAACCAGAACTGGGATTACACCTGCTCCACAGGTGAGGCTCACAGAAATGGTCCTGGGAAAGTTCTGCTCCCTTCATTTGGTGTTTTCTGGGAGGGTCACACACACACACACACACACACACGCACACACACGCACACGTATATATATCTTTGTGACATGAGATGAACCAGGCCAGACTTTGGAACAAAATGTTCACAGATATGTATCTATAGTCTTCTTTCGGCTTTTCCCTTCAGGGGTCGCCATCAACTTTCTCCATCTGACCTTATTCTCTGGATCCTCCTCTTTCACACCAACTACCTTCATATCCTCTCACTATGTCCATAAAGCTTCTCTTTGGTCTTCCTCCAGACCTCTTGCCTGGCAGCTCCAGTTCACAGATATGTATACAGAGGAAATAATTCAGTATTTTCCCACGTGTGATGTCATCCTCCTTTAGTTATGAGATGTTTTCACGGAGGAACAATCGTCCGTCTCTCTGCGAGCAGAATTACAGGAACTGTGTGTGTGGTGAAGATCAGCTCTTTAACCAGAACATGCCCCGGAGAGCTTATGGAGGAGATGTGTCATACTCAGTACTTATTGAACCTTCTGGACAGATGTCACTAATGGATGTCCAGATGTCTTTAATAACATCTGCAGTCAGAGGAGGTGGTCAGGTGTGCACATCTGCCCCAGGTTCCGGCATAGAAGGCGGGTTTGTTCTCCACACATCTTCTCCCATCTTCTGCGGGGTTCTGGTGTGTGTTTTGGGTCCAACCCAGTCGAGAACCAACTGTCCGGAGGGCAGGAGAAGACAGCTGCTTTGAAGCTGTCCATTAGGAAGGTTCTCACAATTGTTCTCATTTCCACGTTTATAATTCCTGTTAGTGCTTGAAGATCTGAAGACCTTCAGCCGGAAGGTCAGAGCACGGCAGCTCAGCTATGAACGGCGTCAGATCCTCTTCAGTATTCAGCCGTCGCCTCCAGCCGCTCTCCTGGGGTCACCAGACAAGAGGCTGGTTCAAAGCTCAGCCTTCAGCCTACGCAGATACTCAAGTCCTGAACAGGAGATAATCAGGTTGGTGAGAGCTCAGCAGATGCAGAGGGGGAAGGGAGGGCTGATGTTTTTGGTGACTCATGGGTTCATGGTCCTTTTTTTTGAAGATAGATGAGCACATGACAGGTCAGCTGAGTCACCAAGTCGGCCGACGTAGACTAACACCTGGTCTGCTCGCAGGCTCGTCGCCCCTGGGCTTCCTGCCTCGGACATGGACCTCAAGCTTGTGTTTGAAGCCTTGGAGACGGTGTGTGAAGACATCATCTCCGCCTTCTGCGAGCCGTCTGACTTCCCGCACGGAGCCGTGGCCCAGCGCCTGGTCACATGTATGCAGAAGGTCCGTGAGCACAGCCGGGCCCTGGAGCCGGTGGTGGCCAGCTTCACCGCCGTCTATCACCATTACGACTTCGACGCGCAAACGCCCGGCAACGGTTACCGCACGCTGGTCAAGGTAGGCAGATAGCCTAGTGTCGTTTCTGAGTTCTAGTTCCTTCTAGATCTTTTTGCAAGTGTCCAAAGCTGAGAGAAGTGGGCTAGAAGTCTACTCCAGTTCCTGAGGTGAACACGCTGTGGTTTGCCCCGTGACAAGATGTCTGTGGTTGCTCCACTGTTTTCCAGGTACTTCAGTCCTGCCTTTTGCACATCGTTCACAAGGGTCGCTACGTGGCCTCCAACCACAGCGGGGCCTTCTTCAGGGCCGACCACAACGCCTCGGAGATGGAGGCGTACTGCAGCGCCCTCTGCCAGCTGCGAGCCCTGCTCTACCTTGCCCAGCAGCTCATCGGAGACAACCAGTGTGGCCAGCTGTTCTCCCTGCACGACGGGAACCTGAGCCGCAGGTTCGTGCAGGAGTACAGCTCCATGCACAAAGCCTGCTTCTATGGCCGCTGCCTGGGCTTCCAGGTCAGCTTGCAAACCCCTGCGGCACATTCAGAACTACAACGCTGAACCAGAAGTTCGGGTTCAGGACAACAGCTCTGAGCTAGAAGTTCAGGTTCAAGACTACAACTCTGAACCAGAAGTTCAGTTTCAAGACTACAACTCTTAGCCAGAAGTTCAGGACTATAACTCTTAGCTAGAATTCAGGTTCAGGACTACAACTCTTAGCTAGAAGTTCAGGTTCAAGACTACAACTCTGAACCAGAAGTTCAGGTTCAAGACTACAACTCTTAGCCAGAAGTTCAGTTTCAAGACTACAACTCTTAGCTAGAAGTTCAGGTTCAAGACTACAGCTCTGAATCAGAAGTTCAGTTTCAAGACTACAGTTCTTAGCCAGAAGTTCAGGACTATAACTCTTAGCTAGAAGTTCAGGTTCAAGACTACAACTCTTAGCCAGAAGTTCAGTTTCAAGACTACAACTCTTAGCTAGAAGTTCAGGTTCAAGACTACGACTCTGAACCAGAAGTTCAGGTTCAAGACTACAGCTCTCTGAACCTGACGTTCAGTTTCAAGACTATAACTCTTAGCCAGAAGTTCAGGTTCAGGACCACAGCTCAGACCCATAAGTTCAGTCTCAGGACTACAACCCTTGACCAGGTCAGGTCATACACTCCCCTCCTCTAGTGTTTAAAGGTGAATCCAAACTGCATTGCCAACAACTGGAGATGCAAGGAAATGTTTATCTTCTATCTTGGCTCATGGTTTGACTCAAACCCAACTGTCCGTTGCTGTGCCAGTAGAGTGTAGAGGTTCAGCTGGAGAGTCAGAAGGTGTCAGGACTGCTGGGTCCGTATGTCACACCTGAGGTTCTCTTTGAAGGAACTCTTCTGGTTGAACTTGTGTCTCTGTTTTCGCAGTTCTCCCCAGCTCTTCGTCCATTCCTCCAGACCGTAGTTATCAGCATGATTTCATACGGAGAGACGTACGGTAAACAGCAGTCTGGCCTGGGTGAGTCCTCCTCCAGCCAGGTGCCACCACCATGAAGATGATGGCGAAAGTCTGATTTGGTCCGTCGTCTTCTCTGTTGAAGGGATGGCGGCGCTCTCGCTCCTCACATCAGGCAAATATGTCATGGATCCAGAGCTGCGCGGCGCCGAGTTTGAGCGGATCACCCAGAACCTGGACCTGCAGTTTTGGAAATCCTTCTGGAACCTGACGGAGTCCGGATTGATCACAGTAGGCGGGGTCGGGTCTTCTGGGGCTTCTGAGCCTGGTCACCCGTGTGTGTCTGATTCTTCTCTGCTGGACCTCCATTCTGTGCCAAGGGTTTCAGCAGAATGGCCTCCAACGCGGTTCAGGTGAACCTCACTCTGACGGCGCCCCCTGTCAGCCTGCGCCTCCCCCTGGCCTCAGACCCCAGCCTGTTCACCACCGTGTCCCCCCCGCTGGCCCACTGGGGCCCGGGGCCGGTCCACATGCGCCTGATCTCCTACGACGTTCGAGAAGGGCAGGTGAGGAGCCTCCGAGGCAGCTGACGTGTTCTCCAAACCGCTTGAGATGCAGAAAAGACCCTTGACTGGACCTTCTCACGTTGCCACCCCCTCCTTGTCTCCAGGACAGCCCGGAGCTGTCGGCTCTCTCTGGGACCGACTCGCCCCCCCTGGCCGCCTCTCAGCGCCCCTGGGTGCAGAAGCAGCCTCCGTCTCCATGGCTGCTCGTCCACTTCCACGGAGGCGGCTTTGTGGCCCAAACGTCCAAATCCCACGAGGTGGGGAGCGGAAGAACGCCGGCAGAGGGTTCGGCTCTTTTCGTTCCCGTCCTTCATTACCCGGTGGTCATCGCGCCTCTCCTGGTTTCAGAACTACCTGCGCAGCTGGTCCAAGGAGCTGGGCGTCCCCGTCCTCTCGGTGGACTACTCCCTCTCTCCGGAGGCGCCCTTCCCCCGAGCTCTGGAGGAGTGCTTCTACGCCTACTGCTGGGCGCTCGACAACTGCCACCTGCTGGGTCAGTGCTTCTCGCTGTCCGGCCGTTGAGGACCTTGAGGCTGCTTTGAGGTTCTAGAACTCCTGGAACCAGAACCAGCACGGGTATGCCCGGACGTCGTTCTCACGGCTTCGTCCTGTCGATCCCAGGTTCTACAGCGGAGCGGGTGTGTCTGGCAGGAGACAGTGCCGGGGGGAACCTCTGCATCACCGTGTCCATGAAGGCCATGTCGACCGGCATCCGAGTCCCGGACGGGATCATGGCCGCCTACCCCGCCGCCTTGTTGACAACGGACGCCTCGCCTTCCCGCCTGCTCACCCTCATCGACCCTCTGCTACCCCTGGGTGTCCTTGCAAAGTGCCTCAATGCCTATGCAGGTATGTGGGTGTGTGTGTGTGCTTTACTCCCCGCCTGGTTTATCACAAGGGAACAGAAAACACAACATTTGTGGCCAAACCCTGAGGATGAGGGTGGAAGATCAGCAGATTGTTGTCTCACAAGCGGCGAAGCCGGGGGTGAACTCCAGGTCCGAGAACCCCGGAAATGGGGTAGTCGTAAGACCAGGAGCAGAAGATTAACCACAGCTTCATGAAGAACACCTACTCCAGCCTCGGGGCGAGCTGGCTCGGGCGCTAGAGCGGTCGTCTTGGTACCCGGGGGTTCCGGAGCGAGACCCTGCAGCCGATCTCCACAGAGCTACCCGAGTTCTCCTGTTCCTGCCAGAACATCCCATGATTTCTCCCTAGCTCCTCGGAGGTGTGGAGAGATCTGACCCTTCCTTCTTCTCGTCGCAGGTGCCGACACCCAGAGCGTGCAGCGTGCGGTGGGCGGAGCCAACCTGAGCTCCCTGGGCAGAGACACCGCCATGGTGCTCAGCGACCTCACCCAGGGGGCCTCCAACTGGATCCAGTCCCTGCTGGACCCCATGAGGCCCATGGGGGCGGCGCGCTCTTCCACCGCGCAAAGAAGTTCCTCCAGGGCAGATCGCCGGCCGCTGAGCCTCCACTCGCCTAACCCTGACGGCGTCCTGAACTACCCCGGGGGTTTCGAGCCCCTGCGCTCGGAGTGCCTGGCCTTGGTCCACTCCACGTCCTGCCCCATCATCAGGAACCCCTTTGTGTCTCCGCTCCTGGCTCCTGCAGGCCTGCTGAAAGGCCTGCCGCCTGTCCACATCGTGGTGAGAGAGGGGGCGGGGGTAGTCTAGATGGTTCACTTCAATGTGCCTGGAGGCAGCTGGACCTCCTCGGGGTTCTTGAAGGCGTCTGAGATCTGCGAGAACCTCGAGCAAGACCAGCTGCCAGTGTCAGGTTTGCAGAGGTTCTAGAAAGAAACTTCACCTTCTGCTGCTTCCATGGTACTTCAGATAAGATGAAGTCGTGCTCATTAGCTTTGCGATGAAACGCAAAGAAAGCGCCGCGCCTGGTATCTCCACGGGGTTTCCCGCTCACCTGCTCCTCTCAGGGTTCTTCTCAGTCTGTCCTCAAAGACCGAAGCTGTCTTTTGTGACTGAAAGGTCTATGTCTCAGCCGGTCAGGCTCAGGTGATAGACCTCCGAACGTTCACAGCAGCCTGTCGTCCCCCATGTCTCCTCAGGCCTCTGCTCTGGACGCCCTGCTGGACGACTCGGTGACCTTCGCCAAGAAGCTGCGGGATGCGGGCCAGCCCGTGAGCCTGACGGTGGTGGAAGATCTCCCTCACGGCTTCCTCAGCCTGTCGCAGCTCTCCAAAGACACCGAGGTGGCCGCGGAAATCTGCATCCAGAAAATCAGGCAGGTGTTCCAGCAAGAAGCTGTTCTCTGAAGCCACCTTGAAATCTGTTTCCGCACAAGCTTATCTTCAGGAGGAGATGAAGCCACTCGTTCTTGCACTTTGACTTTTGCCTCCCGATGTTCTCAGTACTCCACGTCAGCAAAATGAATGTGGACCTGAAGTGCCTTAATGTTTTCCTAATTTCTTGTTTCTCACCTGGAGCTGTCCTCCATAAACCAGCGTGGAAGTTCTCCTCCTTTTCTTTCTCTGTGGTTGTCGCGTTTGAATCGGACGTGCGATCTGGTTTACCCGGGTTCTTCCTGTTTACAAGAAGGAACCCCTGACCTTCTACTGACCAGCAGGGGGTGGACAGAAGGTCCTCCCCCTTTGCGTTTAATCAACTGCTGTGCCGTTTCACACCTGTAATAAAGTGGAGAGACAAAGCTTGCCTGGAGTGTCGCTGTTATTTGAGCATGCGGTGAGGGAACATGGTATCTGCTCCGGCAGGTGGACCCCACGACCCTGCTCTCCTCCGCCTACACACCTGCTCCATCACAAGCTTTCCAGACTATTAAATAAACATCTCATCATGTGTGCGCCGCCCCATCGGCTGGATCTTCAGGACCCCTCCGCGCGATCAACCCGACGGAGGTCATCTACCACACCTTGACGTTTCTCAACGCTGTTTGCTCTTCGGGCAGTTGTCTGGGTTCCCAGACTCGTATATGTGTTTCTGGCAGCGGTTCAAGGCACCGGAGAACCTCCTGCACCTCCTCCACCATCACCAGGTGTTGGTGACGTGGTCGGGCTGGGGTTTAAATCTGAGGAGGGGGCCAAAGCCATCCGCCCGTCTGCAGCGACCCACACAGAAGCAGCCATGATCCTCCTCCTCCTGGTTCTGGTGGCGAGCGAAGGTGAGTTAGCCGGAGTTCACATTGACCCTCTGGGGTCTTCATGGCCTGGTCACAGCAGACATCTCCGTTTCGGTCCTCCGAGCAGCTGCCCTTGGCTATGATAAGATCGTGGGCGGCTACGAGTGCCGGCCTCACTCCGTCCCTTGGCAGGTGTCCCTCAACAACGGTTGGCACTTCTGCGGAGGAACCCTGATCAGCGAGCGCTGGGTGGTCAGCGCCGCACACTGCTTCAAGTAAGAAGGCCCGCCTCGGAAGACCTCCCTCCGCTCCTCAGCTTCTCAGCCCGTCGGCCTTCGTGTTTGGCAGGGAGGAGGACATCGAGCTGCGCTTGGGCGAACACCATCTACGCTACAAGGACGGACCCGAGCAGTTCATCGCCCCGGCCGTCGTCATTCGCCACCCCGAGTATGACCGCTACACCATCAACAACGACATCATGCTGATCAAACTGGCCGAGCCGGCCAAGTTGGACCAGTACGTTCACCCCGTGGACCTGCCCAGCAGCTGTGCTCCTGCAGGAAGCCGCTGCCTGGTGTCCGGCTGGGGAGCAACCCAGAGTCCCTGTAAGTCCTGATGGTGCTGCTGCTGGACCAACCTAGCCAGGAAGGGTGGTCAGGGTCTCACGCCTGTGTGTATGTGTGTGTGTGTGTGTGTGTGTGTGCGGTCCAGTCGGTTGTCTGAAATGTCTGAACTGCCTGGACCTCCCCATCCTGTCCCAGGACGACTGTGAGCGTTCCTACCCCAACAGGATCACGTCCTCCATGTTCTGCGCCGGGTTCCTGGAGGGGGGGAAGGATTCCTGCCAGGTACCTGAAGGCAAACGTACAAACACTGGAGAGATCTAAAGAGCCTGGTGTTGCCAGTGAGAGTAATGTCTCCACGTTCTCCGTCAGGGAGACTCCGGGGGCCCCCTGGTGTGCAACGGGGAGCTACAGGGCGTGGTATCCTGGGGCTGGGGCTGTGCGGAGGAAAATCGTCCCGGGGTTTACGCCAAGGTTGGTGTTCCACCTGCAGGCAAACTCCTGGGAAAACCCCATAATTGGCAGAAACAACACCCGACGTTGTCACGCTACTGAATCATCAAGTTCATCAACACACCTCCAATTGATATAATTATTGTGACAAACTGCGTCCACCAGCTCCGATTTCCTCACGGTGTGTCGCTTCTCCTGTCCAGGTCTGCCACTTCACCGACTGGATCCGCGCCATGATGAAGGCCCATTGAGGCGTCAGCGTCTTCACCGTGTTCTGGTCCGTGTTTCAGTTACGTCTGCAGAATCTGCGAAAACGCCTGCATTCAACTCAACTTTCCTCCGCCTTTTTTTTTCTTCAAATATGCACAGATGATATTGTCCTAATGATTGCCCATACCGTGCTCCTCTTATACCCCTATTAAATCATTTGCATTAAAAACAAACAAAAAAATCTCATTTCATTATTTATTCCTTACTGTGTGAGCACCGTGGCAGTACCCCTCCGGTCCGGTAGGTGGCGCTAGTGTGCCAGATTCACCTCTGATAAGGCGAGGCGAAAAGGGACGTCGAGGAAGAGATGAAGACGAAGGCGACCATGTTGATTTAAAGGAAGAAGAAACACAATAGAGGCGATTTATTTCAAGTAAAAGATTCACGTATTAAAACGAACCCCAAACGGGACTCATCGGTAAAGAGCGAAGTGTATATCCGTCGTAAAATGTCAGAAAACTAAGGTGGGTATCCGGCGTCGCCGGAGCCGAGAAAAACAGCCGACTTGTCCGGAGCACTGTAGCTTTAAAGCTAACGTTAGCTTCGGGACTTATTTGTGCTAAACTAGCCTCGAAGCTAGCGGGTTTGCTAATCGAGCTACGCAAGCTAACGTTAATAGCCCGTGATGTAGCGGACATCGCGAGAATTGTGTATGAGTTAATAATTTTAAAGTCAATATTTGTAACACACGAAGACTATTAAGTCGCGAAATCAGGGTTGGTTAGACTGCATCGATCGTAGCGGCCTTTGGGGTTAACGTTAGCTAGCTTAGCGCTCACACCGATCTGTTGTTTTGACTCGGATTTAGCTGTTCTGAAGCCTTCGCTGACGTCCAGCTGGGCTCCGGGCAAGAAAAAGCCCTGGAAAACTTAAAACCTCGGAGTTTTACGATTAATTGTTATTTCGTCGCCTCGCTGAACGTAATCCGCGGATTAAAGTAAAATTGTGTTCATGAAAATCGCATTTGATTGTACAAGCCCATACGCGCAAGCACGGTAAACAAATCTGTTTGCTGCTCGATAATCGATGCATGAAATCGATTTGGGACCCCGAGGCTCTGCTGTTTTGACATCTCAACACTTTGGGAGGTTAATCGGCCTGCCGAGGGCGTCACACCTGGACAGCTCACTTGCATAATTAACTGCTTAAGCCTGAGGTGTCCTGGCCCCCAAACGTCTCATCGAAGGAAAGCTGAAACCGATTCTGTCTTCAGAACATACCAACAATAACTGAGTAGGTGTTCACCGTGAGTCACGGAGGACTCGTCTGTATTTGTTCACCGTGGCTGCTTCTCGTGGACACGCACGGATTTCCGTGCACCATGCGTTATTTGAAGCTGACTAATCCCCATGAGGAGAGACCTTCGTTCTCTGAAATGGCAAACACTACTTAATGCTCTGCAGGTTTCAACATTTTATGTTTCGTAAAGCTGGGAAGTTTGAGTGCAACTTCATGGTGAATCTGATGAACAGATTATTGATTGAATGTTGTTTTCATTTTTGCTCTGATGGACAAGGAAGTCATGACATCACCTGCGGGATGTTTTGTTAGCAAACATTTTCATTTCCTGATTGAGCAATCGGGTCTCTGCCAATGGATCGAGCGTCCCTCTAATCCCAAGGTTTGCCCTCGTGCCCAAGTGTCCTTGGCCCAGGTTGCCCCCCGATGGGCAGTTAGCATCTCGTAGCTCTGCTGCCATCCCCCTGCAAATGGTCTTAAAGCGGAGACTGTTTACAAATTAAAATAGAAACAGCAAACGCTTTAATTTATCCGATTAGTTCGGTTACCGTCGCGATTCTCCCGTCGGGTGACTTTCTCTCAAGTTGGCCCTGACCCCTTCTTTGGATCCGTTTGTAGGTGAGACGTTTGAGGTGTCGGCGGACCGAGGAGGAAGCACGTCGATCAGGGCTCCTGCAGCGAACACATCCAGCCGTAGACCTGCGGCGTCCAGGGAGAAGGTCGAGCGGCCGGAGCAGGAGGGACACACACTGTGGACTACAAGCGAGGGGGCGAGGGGGCTCTTCGGCTCGGGACGAGAAAACCCCTCGTATGCTTCAGGATTCCTGTTTGCTTTTTTAACACGAGGAAGTGGCATTTTCCCACGCGGTGCAGCAAAACAGGACAACAGTATAGACTTTCTAAGTTTGAGGAAACATTTGTATAAAGTTGGACATTTTGTTCTTCAGAGTGACAGGGATATTGAGCAACATTTCTGGACTGAAGGGTAAGCAGGGAATACTGCTCAATCTAGACTCAATCTTTGAAGAGGTTTTCCCCGGGTTGAGATTGCCTTAGTTGTTCTATTTCAGGACTTGAAGCGCTTTGATGCTTGTCCACGTATAATTTTTCTATACTGTGGGCAGGTGTATTCATGCAGATTTCTCTTCTTTTGAAGAGCAGGTGTACAGATATGATGTTTGTGCTGGTACGTCAGTCACTCTGTTGTTGAAGGGGACCGAGCTGCACGTACCTGTGTATATGTAAATACTATGAATTGACTTCTGTCCTCAAAGCTTCGGACTGAGAAGAATAGAGAATATTGTTTGTTAATGCTTTATGCTTTTTTTTTTTTTAACTTTTGAAGAGACTTTTTTTTTTTTTTTAAGAGAAAATCCTAAGACTTAAAAAAAAAAAAATCTTACTTTGGAGAAGAAAAATGGCGATGGCGCGGACAGAAAGTGTAGGCCCTCTGGTGGTGGGACTGAACAAGCAGAACGGGCAGCTCAGAGGACAGAATAAACCCGCTCCAGTCCAGCAGGGACCCACAACGCAAGGGAAGGCCCTGGGGGGGCCCCCGAAAGGAGGCGGCGCTTTGCAAGAGGCCGGCGGCATTAAGTTCGGAGATGACTGGAAGAAGAGCCTGAAGCTCCCGCCCAAAGACAACAGGGTCAAGACCTCGGTGAGTGGACCGTGGGTATGAGTTCAG
Source organism: Fistularia commersonii (assembly GCF_037954325.1). Lineage (NCBI taxonomy): Eukaryota > Metazoa > Chordata > Actinopteri > Syngnathiformes > Fistulariidae > Fistularia > Fistularia commersonii. The sequence goes on along the minus strand of NC_141313.1, from coordinate 1,035,371 downwards.
ACCTGCTGTGGAGGCCGCTCAGAGGACAGGACAGCTCCATAGAGGGGTTTACCGTCCACTTTGAGGTCACCTGGTCTCGGTCTTCTCGGTGTATCCGAATGTGGCCGAGCTCCCCTCTAAACATGGACGCCGCCGTCGGATCTTACCTCAAGGTCTGAGCCGGGTCCTGCTCTCGGTGTCCGGAGGTTCCTCCGCATCTAACCGTCTGCTTGTCTTCCAGGACGTGACGGCCACGAAGGGCAACGAGTTTGAAGATTATTGCCTCAAACGAGAGCTCCTAATGGGCATTTTTGAGATGGGGTGGGAGAAACCATCTCCTATCCAGGTACCGTGAAGAAGTCCTTGCGTTTCAGTTTGTTGACGTCGTAGCCTCCAGGGCGGGTGGGGGTCCGGGGATAAATTTGGGTGGGAAGCAGAACCTGTCTTTGGCCAGTTGGTTTGTGAGCGCATATGAGTGTAAACCAAACCTCGGTGTGACGCCTGGTAGGGTGAGGACATCCTGATATTCAAGTGTCTCCTTCCAGGAGGAGAGCATCCCCATCGCCCTGTCTGGAAGGGACATCTTGGCTCGGGCAAAAAACGGAACAGGAAAGAGCGGCGCCTATCTCATTCCCATGCTGGAGAGGATCGACCTGAAGAAGGACCATATCCAGGGTGAGGACTTCCTGCCTCTTACCTCCTTGAACCTTCACTGAAGTCCAAATCCGGTGACTTCTCTGGAGTGTCAGGAGCTCAGCTTCCCGTCACATAGCTGCAGTTTAACGTTTGAAACCGTGTCCCCAGCCATGGTCATGGTGCCCACCCGTGAGCTGGCTCTGCAGGTGAGCCAGATCTGCATCCAGATCAGCAAACATCTCGGGGGAGTCAAAGTCATGGCCACGACCGGAGGAACCAACCTGAGAGACGACATCATGCGCCTGGATGAGACCGGTGAGGACTCCACCGGACCCTCGGCTTGTTCTTCTGCGATTCTGTCTCGTGTGTCGTCTTCAGTGCGGGCAGATGTTCCTCTGCTTCCGGTGAAGGTTCCCTCACGCTGTCGGATGTTCTTTCTGTTCCGTTCCAGTTCACGTGGTCATCGCCACGCCCGGGAGGATCCTGGACCTGATAAAGAAAGGCGTCGCAAAGGTGGATCGAGTCCAGATGATGGTGATGGACGAGGTAAATGTCATCGGGGGCTTTGAGACGTCGGGGTCGCTCCACCTGTAGATGTTTGGTCTCATCCGTGGAAACGTGTCTCCCCACAGGCAGATAAGCTGCTGTCTCAGGACTTCGTGGTGCTCATCGAGGACATCATCAGCTTCCTGGCCAAGAATCGACAGATCCTGCTCTATTCTGCTACCTTCCCCATCAGCGTGCAGAAGTTCATGGTGAGTGGCCTGGAATCACAAACTCACAGACCATCTCATGAACATGCGGTCATCTGGGTCCAGCTCCAGTCGCGGAAGGCTCTTTTCAGTGTCTCCTATAAATGACACACTTCCCATCCAAGCCCCGTTGCTGCTAGTCTTCTACTCCTTCTCTCTGTGTGTCCTGCAGGCCAAGCACCTCCAGAAACCCTACGAGATCAACCTGATGGAGGAGTTGACTCTGAAGGGCATCACTCAGTATTACGCCTATGTCACAGAGAGACAGAAGGTCCACTGCCTCAACACGCTCTTCTCAAGGGTGAGTATCTCCAAGCCTCCACAGGACCACTGATGGGCCAAAAGCTGTGGCCCGGTGTTTCGGACACTGAAGGTCTGGCCGTTTCTCCTCCAGCTTCAGATCAACCAGTCCATCATCTTCTGTAATTCCACTCAGAGGGTGGAACTTCTGGCCAAAAAAATCACCCAGTTGGGCTACTCCTGCTTCTACATCCATGCCAAGATGATGCAGGTCAGAGTCTGCCGCTCTCAACTCGGAGCTGGAGGTGGAGGTGCAGGCTGAGGTGGTGGGACCACCCGCCCCACTCACCTTCTGATACGTGTCCTCTTTTGAAGATGATGTTCTTGTCGATTTCCAGGAATACAGGAACCGCGTGTTCCACGACTTCAGAAACGGACTCTGCAGAAACCTGGTCTGCACCGGTGAGTCGGAGCGGCTGGAGAGAAGGCCCTGAATGTCTTCTGGGTGGACCAGCAGCACCGATGACCTTGTGTTTTTCTGAACCCCCCCCAGATCTGTTCACCCGGGGTATCGACATCCAGGCGGTCAACGTGGTCATTAACTTCGACTTCCCCAAGAATGCAGAGACGTACCTCCATCGTATTGGAAGATCAGGTGCGTTCTTCTGCCCCTGGAGATGCTCTCCACCTCCTCCCTGGATGTTAAGGGCAGCTAATGTAGTTGGATTTGCTAGAACTAAGGCGGCGCTGCTTGTTAAAGTCCCCCACCTTCACACTCTGGGTAAGGAGTGTGAAGCAGCTTCAGGGCAGGAAGGGTCAGAACGTTGAGGTTCAGCAAAGGCGGACTGAAATGTCACTCCTCCCTTCCATCCCTGTCCTGCTCGACCCCAACCGGTGGAGGCAGAAGGTCGTCCGCATGGAGCTGGCGTCTGCCGGAGGTTCCTGCCTGGTAAAAGGCAGTGTTTCCTCACAGCTTTCTCCACGTGCTTCGCTCCTGGTGGAAGGTTGGGTTTGCGTAGGTCATCGTAGAGCGATTCGGACTTGATCTTCAAGGAAAGGGTCAGGAAACCTCCGGGTTGGGATCCTGGGCCGCGGAACCGACCTCTGACCCGTCTGGATTTCCTCAGGGAGGTTCGGTCACCTCGGCCTGGCCATCAACCTGATCACTTCTGAGGACCGCTTCAACCTGAAGGCCATCGAAGACCAGCTGGTGACCGACATCAAGCCCATCCCCAGCAGCATCGACAAGAGCCTGTACGTGGCAGAGTTCCACTCGGCCGGCGGAGACGGGGGCGACCGCGAGGAGAAACCAGGACCACAGGAAAGCACCTAAAGCAGGTGAGGCGGGTCAAGGTTGCGGTGGGCTGCGGACCAGAGGAGCGGCCGACCGGGACCGTGGTAACCGAAGCGTCTTCTCTCCAGGACCGGAGGACACCAGGCTTTTGCACAGACGTCAACGCTTGCACTCGAGCTTCAGGCAACCGTCTCCCTCTTCTCACCTGTCCTCCGAGCCCCTCCTCTGGACGGAGGCTCCTCCGTCTCCTCCCCTATTTCCCCTCCGCCGGAAAATCAAGCCGTGTTGTTTTGCATCAAGCCCGGCTCTCCCGGGGGTTCATCCGCCCCTTCCTCCCTCGGCCCGGTGTGTTTCAAGCCCACGCCGGATCATCTCTGGACCCGAGCAGCGTGTTCCCCTCCGGCGCCGACATCTAATGTCCGAACGCCGGCCGCCGTTCTGTCCACCTCCTCTGCTGTTGCCACTTAAGTGCCTTACTCACCGCCCCCCCCCCCCTCCACTCCCCGAGCAGTCACTCATTCACAGCCTGCTGGCTGGTGTCAGGCAGCAGAGAAGGAGCACAATAACCCCTCCAGTCATTTTAGATCCAGAGGACAAACATCCTGAACGTGAAGCTTCATCCCAGTGTGAACATTCGCAATAAAAAGGGCAGCTTTATCTACCCACCCACGACCCCCCCCTCGACCCCCGGGTAGTTTCTTTAGGGGTGTGAAGCCGTGAGCCTCAGACCCGCCCCAGGTCTCCAGGCTGCTTTCATTCCAGGTCGCATCCTGGCCCTCCGGCCGTGGCCTCCTGGGGGTCCGAAGGAGCCGTCTGGTGGCTGCAGACACACACCGGGCCGACGGCCCCAGGCCCCAAGGCCCCAAGGCCCCAAGGCCCCAAGGCCGCGCCCTCCCGGGTCTTTTTGGTGCAAAACAACACTCTGGCTTTCCCCTCCTTCGCTTTCCCCGTCACTTCTCCGGTTCGTCACCTGCGGAACCGTGGAACCTGCTGGTTTTTTTTTTTTTTTTTTTTTTTTTTGGTTTCAAAATCGGACACCCGGCGGCGACCGACACCTGTGAACGCGTCGCCGCCGGCTGTCCGACTCTGCCGCTGCCGCCGAGCGTTAGAAAGAGCTCTTGAAGACGGGGAGCAGAATCTGCTCCTCCCGGCAGGAGCCCGACAGGCTCCAGCGGCGGCCGAGGCTGTGTTTTTGTTTGCGGGCACAGATGGACGGCATCCCTCTGACGGCAGGGGGGCTTCTGTCTCTGAAAGCAGAACTGTAGCATCTTTGAACAGGCAGCTGTGACTTCACGTCCTCCCTTCCAGAGCGTCACTGAGAAGAAGAAGAAGAAGAAAAAAAAACAAGAAAAAATGAGAAAAAAAAAAAAAAGAGTATTTTTGCTTTTTAAGAGTTATTTTTGAAGTTTCCTAAAGCAGTCCGGCTGGGGGTGGAGGGCGGGGGCTCTGAGCTGGGGCTTCTCTCCAGACATCTCCAGCGGCTCCTCTGAAGCACCTGAAGCCTCCTGTGAGACCCGGCTCCTCCGAGGTCCACCTCAGACCAGGACCCTCAGCAGGGCCCCCCGCATCGCATCCGTGGGGACTCGGCAGCTCCTCCGCCTCCCCACAGGGGGGCGCTCTTTACACCAGCCGCTAGGAATCTCCAGGAAAGGAAACGGTGAACTGTTTACGCTCGTCGTTTACGATCTACAAGAGAAAAACAGAAGAACTTTGCTTCTTGGGCCGAGGAAGAGGAGGAGCCATCGGCCGCTCTGGTCACATCGGAGCAAAACCAAAAACACAACTGTGTGTGTGTGTGTGTGTGTGTGTGTGTGTGTGTGTGTGTGTGTGTGTGTGTGTGTGTGTGTGTGTGTGTGTGTGTGTGTGTGTGTGTGTGTGTGTGTGTGTGTGTGTGTGTGTGTGTGTGTGTGAGAGAGATGGAGAGAGATGTGGCTGTGTCAATGTCAAACTGCTTGTGTGGATGGAGAAGAACATGAAACCAGTAGTTATGGGTGTGTGAACTTGAGTGTGTGTGAGAGAGAGAGTATGAGACTTTAGTGTGTGTGAGTGTGAGAGAGAGAAGGCGTAAGCTGTTTTTGCAACTGTGGCAGAGGATCTCTGTCCGGATCCGGGTGGTGGAGCTCCAGCTGGCCTGAGGGGAGGATGAAGATCACGTCAGTCGTGTCCCAGGACGTTCTTCCTCAGGAGGAGGCTGGAGCTCCACTTGGCCGGATCCAGATGTTTAGTTTTTGTCCCTCAGACCTGATTTCAGATGTCTTCAGTATCAGGATGGGTGTTTACATTTGTCAGGGAACTTTGTTTTTTGTTTTTTTTTGTCCTCCCCCACCTCTCCTCCTCCTCCTCCTCCAGGATGGAGTTTGAGTCTGCTGGGCTCCTCCTCTCCTCCATCTCCCCGTGTCATTCCATCGTCTCCTCCATCTCCCAGCTAACATTCAAACTGTTTACCTAAAAAGAGTTAAAAAAAAAAAAGTGCTGGTTCTCTGATTTGATTGACAGCACCGACGGAGACTCACTTGCACCCCCCCTCGATTTCAATTAGAAAGATTTGAACTCGCGACCCCGTCTCTCCACACAAAGTGGATTCTGATATTCCCCATTGGCTTCCAGTAAATTCACCTCTTTCGGGTGCAGTCGTATTTCCCCTCCATCGCCACAGGCGGGAGAGGCAGCACGACTCACCAGGACCTGTCGGAGCTCCAGCTCCTGCAGACCTGCAGTCTGCAGACCACCATCTGGAGGAACCCGTTCCTCGTCTGCAGCTTTTGTGGGCCCGATCGCAGTCATTACATCACTGATGGCTCCTGTCTTCATCCTCGCCGGCTCATCAAACCTCATCCTCGCTGGTTGGGAGAAGATGCTCCTCGCAGAGTTGGTCCTGGTAGCAGCGGCGACTCGTCTTCTCGCTCTGCCCTCCGCTGTTGTAATGTGGAAATACAAGCAGGTGTTACCAAATTCAATAAATTCAAATGAAATTCAGCTGCTGACTCATCCTTGACTCCTACAGTAGATACTCCTCCGGTCTCTGGAGGTTTATTTACAACCCCATGATGATCATAAATTCGGGTTCTCTGCTATGATGGCTCCTCAACGGAAAGGCCTCTGAGATGATGTGCACCTGGTCTGGAGGCTTCTCGCCTGTGCTCACCCGCTACACCTGACAGGACAGCACAGCTGCTGTGACGAGCAGAGAACACACGGGGACGCTGTGTAACCCTTTAGACCGGAGGTTCTGACTGACCTTGAGGGTCGTTTTAGCTTTACACAATCATTCAAGTCGAATTATTATTCGACTTAAATTATTGGAATACATTTCCATGACTTGATCGATATACTGACGTATAAAAGCCGCTGCACTAAAATCAATGCCCGCTCCATAGGATGAGTCTATTTTGAACCGGTACTGATATCAAACTGCTCCCAATAGTTCTTTCAGGTCTTTATCGGCAATCATTTTCCAAATGAAACGGTGAAAATCGATTTTCAAGCCAAAGTTGTAAACAAAGTCCTGATAGGCTGTGATCCACAAGCCCCACCCCCTTTACTGTCCGTTAGCCAATCATGTTCGAGAAAGAGTGCCCATGTCAGTGTCAATCAACGCATTGGCCAATCCGTTGACCAATCGGGAAGGCGCTCGCCGGGAAGGCGGGACGTCCTTTCGGCCGTCACTCTTGTCTTCTTCGTTGGTGCGGCTGGGTTTCAGCTTCCGGTTGGATCGTCCCCGAGAAATTACAACGTGAGTCTCCCGTTCCGTTAATCCGCCGGATCGTCGGCAGGTTAATGGGCACTTCCTCGCCGGGAGCATCTGTCGGATTGGCTCCGGGTTTGGGCGGGCGGGAGGTCCGGGAGCTACTGGGCTCAGGCTCGGGCTAGAGCTAGCTAGCTAACTGCCGGGCAGTCCCGGCATTCATTCTGCAGTCCGGGCTCTGAACGGTGCTTTGTGATCATCGATCGATCAATGTGATCAGTTGGTTGTTTTCCCCTGAACTCTTAGTTTAGGAGCGGCGACTCAATTTAAGGTTAAAGGGACATTTGGCTCCGTGTGGCCCCGCTGACCGCCTATGACGCGCCGGTCAGCCGCTTCATAGTGACGGGGGTATCTATGCCGTGGTGTCGATATATCGACCAAGACTCTACTCATTTGGGTATCGGTTCCTCTTATAAAGTATCGATACAACGTAGTAAACGCGATAAAAAATGCAGGTATCACTTCCGAGCCTTTTAGGGCAACGCACTGGGGTTTTAATGCTGAGCGCCCCCCCGGGAGCATCTAATTGAGTCGTCCATTGACGTCATGTGACCGGAAGCGCAGCGCGTAGTCTGAGTGTCCAAGTATTACATATTTGGCATTGGTGTTTATTTTGCTAACTAAAGTTATAAAATGAATAGTATTTGTTAAGGGTTAACTTTAACTGCATTATTTTAATTGGAAACACGATCCGTGTTGATGGTATCGATGAAATACGCCAAAAGTCATCTGCGTGGAATCATAAAAGTGGTCTAATAATAATAATAATACATACGATTTGTATAGCGCTTTGCAAGGTACACAAAGACGCTTTACACGGCCACGCTGTCATGACCTCCACGGGCGCAGTGGGGTATCTTCCGATCGCTGGGATGTAGATTAGTGTCCTTCACCTAAACACGTCTGTTTGCTTGATGAGGCCAAAGGCTTTCATTTCCTGTTTGGAGAACATCACCTTGTTGTTGGAGCCACCAGCTGGTCCTGAACCCCCGTCCCCTTGGACCTCTTCTCCTCAGAATGGGGAGTGTTCTGGCTGCCAGCTCCCCCAGCCCGCCGCCGCCCGCCCCCGGGTTGACGGTGCCGCCGGGCTTCGGCATTCCCCCGGTGTCCACGGTCCTCCCGCCGGCAGGGAAGATCTCCGAAGAGCACCAGGAGGCGGAGAACCCTCTGCCCAATCCTGGAACGTTTGACGAGTGTCACCGCAAGTGCAAAGGTAAGTTCTCCCCAGATGGTGAGGAGACATCGGCGCCGACCTTCTGACTCTCAAGGTCAAGCAGACCTCCTGTAGTTGTGAGCGTGGAGCACCAGGCCGGGTTTTTGGAAGATCTCGATCCTTAGTTTCAGAGCGAACTCCTCTCCTTCATCACACCTCCTCAGCATCTTGAGCATTTAGGTTGAAATCCTCCAGTGACAGATCTGCTGCTCCTCTGATCCAAGTACATCAGACCAGACTTCCATCTCCTCCTCTCCTCCTCAGAGGTTTTCCCCATGCAGATGGAAGGCGTCCGGCTCGTCGTCAACAAAGGCCTTAGCAACCACTTCCAGGTTGGTGAAGGCGGCGTGACGTCGGCGCCGTACCTTGGACCCGATGGTCCGGTCCGTCTGAACGTCCGGTCGTCCTCACTGTCAGGTTGTCTCCTTCCAGGTGAACCACACGGTTCTTCTGAGCACGCTGGGCGAGTCCAGCTACCGGTTCGGCGCCACCTACGTGGGCGCCAAGCAGACGGGCCCGGCCGAGGTGGGTCACGTGACTCTTCTCCGTGACGGTTTGAACCGCGGCTGAGATGTTTCCCCTCGCCCTCAGTTCTTCCCGGTCATGGTGGGCGACTTGGACAACAGCGGCAGCCTGAACGCCCAGGTGATCCACCAGCTCACCAACCGGATACGATCCAAAGTGGCCTTCCAGGTGAAGCTCCGCCCACCGCCGACCTCCGGCCCGCTCCGGTCCAGGCCGCTGACGCCGGACGTCTCAATGTCTCCAGACGCAGCAGCAGAAGTTCGTCCACTGGCAGGCCGACGCCGAGTTCCGCGGCGAGGACTTCACCGCCACCGTCACCCTGGGCAACCCCGACGTGCTCCTCGGCTCCGGTAGGCCGGCGCCGCTGATCCCGCCGCCGCGGTCCGGAAGGTTCTGACGCAGACCGTGTATCCCCTCCAGGGATCTTGGTGACCCACTACCTGCAGTCCGTGACGGCGGCGCTGGCTTTGGGGGCGGAGCTTGTCTACCACCGCCGGCCGGGGGAGGAGGGCGCCGTCATGTCGCTGGTGGGCAGGTACACAGGTGAGGCTCTGGAGGGGCGGCGAGTCCGGGTCGGCGGAAGCTCAGCCGCCTTGACCACGTGACCTCCTCCCGCAGGCGCCAACTACATCGCCACGGTGACCATGGGCTCGGCCGGCGCCCACGCCTCCTACTACCACAGGGCCAACGAGCAGGTAGATCTTCTCCGTCTACAACAGTTGTTTAACGAGTGCCGGGTATCTGGAATGAGATGGATGAAGAGCATCTTCTGGAACCCTGGAGGGACCGTCTGGGTGGGAGCGGCTTCCGAATCAGGGTCCACCAGGAGGTCCGGTCACCTTCTGGAGAATCCAGCAGCCGGGACGTGGGCTTGGACTCCTCGGTTGTGAGTTCGGTGTGACCTCCTGTGTCTCCTGCAGCTCCAGTTGGGCGTGGAGTTCGAGGCCAGCTCCCGGATGCAGGACACCAGCGTTTCCTTCGGCTACCAGCTGGACGTCCCCAAAGCCAACCTTCTGTTTAAAGGTAGGTTTCACGTCCACCTTCCCTTCCGTTGGTCCTCCCAGCAAACCCGGACCGAAGCTCTCCGTGTTCCGCAGGTTCCGTGGACAGTAACTGGGTGGTCGGCGCCACCCTGGAGAAGAAACTTCTGCCGCTGCCGCTCTCGCTGGTCCTCTGCTCCTTCCTCAACCACCACAAGAACAAGTTCCAGTGTGGCTTCGGGGTCACCGTCGGCTAGAAGCCCCCCGGGGCCGGTCGGCCTGCCGGTGGACTCGGGGAACGGACGGGCAGACAAGAACTTCCACCTCAAACAGACTCAATCATCTTGTCCTCAGTTCTCCAGCCGCTCGTGTCCACATACAATGAATGAAACCCGAGCGGAGGTGGAGACGGTTCCTCCTCTGCTCTTCATCTTGGTCCTGCTTGTTTTGCTGTGAAGTCTCTAGGTTGCAGCTGGAATGTCCTGTTTTGTATTTGCTGCCAGGAGAACTCCTCCTTCTTCTCCTCCTCCTCCTCACATCCATGTGTTTCCTGTAAATACTTCCTGCGAACCTCCAATATCATTTCCTACAAACACCTGCAGCTTCATGTCGTGTGTTGTTGGGGTGGGTCACATCTCTGAAGGTGAAGGACGGAGGTCCTGCTGCCTTCAGGTGGCTCCCTGGTGGGATGTGGCGAGCAGGAAACAGGAGGAACCTGAAGGCACCGCGGCCGTCCTGGTCTGGACCTTTTCTGAGGTGAATGAGAGCTGGACCTGGAGGTCTTGGTTGCTTTCATCTCAGTCGGGGTCTCTCGGTCCATCACCATCAAGAGTTCTTCTCATCTCCTCAGGGTGAAGAGGCGTCTGGTCCTCGTCCAGCAGGACCTTCAGCTCCAGGCTCCTCTGCAGCAGGACCTCCCTCACCTTTGGATCAGATGAATTTGTAATAAATACTGAATTTCTGATCCGCATGTTTGATGAAGCTGAAGGTCTCGTTCCTCCTGCTCATGGAAGTACGTCGGTAGAGAAGAACCTGCAGAGAAACTACCACAAGTGTGTGATTAGAGAAGTGTGTGAGATGTTGAAGCACTGACAGCTCGGCTGCTGGACTTCAACCCGCAGACTCACATCCTAATGAAGATCTGAGTCAGAACCTCCAGACCAGACAGGTTGGACCTCCTGGTTTCATCTCAGAAACCATCGAGGTGGTTCAGCAGAGTCGGAGATGAAGGTCCTGCTGCTTCTCGTCGTCCTTCTGACCTGGTGAGAACATCTTCAGTCTGTTCCTCTGGACATGGGGCCTGTCCAGGTTCTCCCAGGAGACCCGGCATTTGAAGGTCCACGTAGAGAAAGATCTGACCACTGCCAGCGTGAACCTGGAGCCATCCATCCATCCATCCATCCATCCATCCATCCAGGACCTCCAGGGGTTCTGCAGACTCCTGGAGAACCTCCATATGATCCTCTGATGAGGTGGCGAGACAGAAGTCAGAGGTCATGTGACGTCAGTTGGGCGTATTTCGGTCAGGGTCTGAAAGCCACCGTCTGACCTCCAGACTGCTCCGACGTGTCCTGGAGGAGCAGGCGACCTTCGACCTTCGACCTCTGAGCGGCGCCGTCATCCGCTGGCGTGCGACCAGCTGATGTCATCACGCCGTTCCTCGTGCGCCAGATGGACCGGCGGTGGACCTGCAGGAACCGGGTCGGGCTCGGGTCCTGAGACCCCTGCCGGGAAGGGGGTTCTCCGGTCTGGTTCTTCTCCGGCACGGGGTCTCGGGCCGCCGCCCTCGTGCTCCTCAAGCGTGGAGCTTCAGGAACACGAAGCCATAAAAGGTGAGGGTGCAGAGAGACCTTCGGACGCGCGGCGGCCATCCAACCAGTATTTATTGGACCCGATCAATGTCTCCTGAGCTCTATAAATACTGAGGGACGTCCAGAAGGTCCACAGCTCTGGATCTCAGAGGTGAGCTCCTGCATGTTCTTCGCTTTAACCAACCCTGTGTCCCATGTTGACCTCAAAGTGTCCTCCAAACACGGAGCTCAGCTGAGATGCTCTCTTTCCAGGTGACCCGCTGATCATCATGAAGGTCTTCGCAGCGGTTCTGGTGCTGGCGGTGGTCTCAGGTGAGTTCTCCTCCAGGCCGGAGCCTCCGGGTGAAGACCTGGTGGCTCCAGCAAGCCGACCTCCTTCTTCTCCTCCGTCTCCTCCAGGCTGCCAGGCCAGGGTCATCGCTCTGTCGGACGTCAGCGAGGCCTGGGCCGACACGCTGTCCTACGTGGAGGACTCCCTGTCGGGGGTGAACCTGAAGGTGGACAGGATGATGGACATCAGCGGGTCCGAGATCATCACGGAACTGGAGTGAGTGACCCGTCTTCTCCCGGTGGACCCAGGAGGTCCATCAGGTCCTCCTACTTCTACCAGAAATACTTTTACTCCACTCGGAGTAATTTACTGCAGGTTTAGCACACAGTGAGGACACACACACACACACACACACACAAACCGACCTAAGAGTGTGTAGACACCCGAGAAGTGAACCTGCTCTGACCTTCTCCCTCCGTCCTGCTGCAGCCGCCTGGTCCAGGAGGTGTCTTCGGAGCTCCTCAGGTATAAGGAGGACCTGTTGACCGGCGGAGTCCCGTATGCCGAGGAGGCCACCAGGCGTCTGACCAGGGACCTCCGCTGGCTGGGCGACAGACTGCGGGAGCACCTGAAGAACACCAGCCAGCAGGTGGACAAGTACAGCCAGGAGCTGCAGGCCATCGTGGATCAGACGCTGGTGGAGGTCCGAGCCCGGATGGTCACCTACAGCCGCAAGCTGAAGAAGCGCCTGAGCAGGGACCTCGCCGAGATGGGGAGGTAGGAGCTCTGATTCTGGGGGACATCTCCTGATGACCATCTTCAACCTCGCTCTTCATTTTCTCATCTTCTACACTGCTTAGAGCGTTGCAGGGATGTGACGTGCAACCGTTCATCCTCTCGTTCACATATTTTATAAATACGCGAAACAATTCATTCACACGTTACATTAATGAAAATTCCAGTTAAAAATGTCTTCCTGAGGTTCTGGTGGACTTTCAGCAGGTTTCCTTATCCGTGCACGTCATCTCAAGCCCTGTCCTCCCTCAGGCAAGTCAGCACCTACCTGGAGGAGATCCAGTCCCGCTCCTACGATCACATGGAGGACGCGAGGTCACGCGTGGAGCCCTACCTGGCCCGGGTTCAGGACAACATCCAGGGGAAGATTACGACCCTGACTGACATGGTGGGGTCACCGATGGAGCAGATGAAGGACTCCATCCAGACCACCGGCGAGGGCGTGAAGAGGTGGATGGAGGACACGTCCGATGGGGCGATGACCTCCCTGCAGCTGATGATCCGAGACCTCGACGGCTGGTTTCAGCCCTACTTCTCCATGATCAGCGACAACCTGTAAACCGTTTAAACGCTTGTATTTGTCTCCTGAATAAAAGCTCCTCAGAGATGATTCCAGTCTGAAGTTCTGCTGGTCGCTGCTATGGGGTGCAATTCCACCCCGTGCCGCTAGGGGGCGCAATCACCCCATTTGTCATTCTCTTAGCGAATCAAATTGCACCGGGACAACCACGTGGGGGGGTGGCGGTGCGCACGTGGGGCCGCGGCGCGGTGAAGCCAACCTACCTCGTTACGTCACTTCCAACACCCAATCGCATTCGTCCGCTCGCTCCGCCTCCGCGAATCGGGAGGCAGGGGCGGGTCACCTGACTCGGCTCGGTGTTTTTGCTCATCCAACATGGCCCCCGGCCGTCTCCGCGTCGGAAGCGTCTAACGGGACTCTGCAGCCGCCGGTTCCCGCCGCGATGGCCAGCGTCTGCCGGGAGGTGGTGACGCTGCAGCTCGGCCACTACGCCAACTTCGTCGGGACGCACTGGTGGAACCTCCAGGTGAGAAGGAAGGGGATGAGAAGGGGGCGAGGCTAACATGCTAGCTAGCCGTGCGTGTGCAGGAGAGCCGCGGAGACTTTGGGAGAAGCTGGCTCCGGAGAACCACGGAGGTGGAGAATCTCGATGTTCTCCGCCTCTGGTTCCACATTAACACCCGGCGAACCCGCTGTCACCGAGGACCGGAAACGCCGAGTCATCTCCGCCGTGTACGAACCGGACCGGAAACACAAGCCGCCCAGACCGGAGGTCCAGCGGTGGGCGATACCAACAGCTCGACGATACCATTTCTTTATAGTTCTCCTTCATCGATACAACTACGGGAAAATCATGTTATGAGCGTAGATACTCCCAAAAAATAATAGATAATAAAATAGATTTGAGTAAGTATTAATAGAAGTCATCTAGCAGAATTGTCCTGAGGTAAACATGGTAATGGAGGCCTGTCAGCTGTGCAGGATTCTGATGGCAGGGGGGTAAAACCAGTCCTGAAGTAGTTTCACATGGAGGTCAGCGCTCCTGCAGACTCTGACGATGCTCTGCAGAGGCCTTTGCAGTCCAGCGAGGCGGTGCTGTCGTGCCATACGGTGATGCAGCTGGTTAGGATGCTCTCCACAATACAGCCGTAGAAGTTGCTGTGGACTTCGGCGACATGCCAAACCTCCTCAGAAAGTACATCTGCTTGTTGAACCCTCTTAACCATCTCACACCGGGTGAGCTCCTGTTGTTGACCTTTTCGTTATCCATTGTCACGGTAACCGCCGTGTCCCCAGGATGCGTCCCTGCCGTACGACGCCGACGCTCCGCCGGGGGAGGTCCACAGCGACGCCGTGTTTCGTGAGGGCCAGACGGCGGCGGGCGCCACCACCTACACGCCACGCCTCATCGCCATGGACCTGAAAGGTACTGACGGCGGCGGGAGACCAGGAGACCCGGCCCTCGCCTGAACCTGTGCTCTTATCGCAGGAAGTCTGCGGACGTTACGACAGGAAGGAAGTCTGTATGACTCGGACGGAGACGCCGCCGCCGTCACCTGGTGAGCACGGCATCTTCTCATAAGTCCTGTGAACCTGGGACGGCGTCTGATGGAGACCTGCTCTGCTCCTTCTGGCAGGGAGGGGAACTTGATGACGCACCGGGAAAGTCCTCCGCCCAAGAACCCCTTCCTGGAGGACCTGGACCGGCTGGAGGTGAGTATGGAGGCTGAGATCATCAGATCTCCTCCAGGCCCCGTGAAGATGATTCCTCTCTGTCTCCTCAGAAGGGGGACATTCTGGCGGAGATGGACTTTCCCTCCAACTCAGAGCCTCCATGTTCAGGTGGGTGGAGACTCACCTTCAACCCAGCGTCTGGGTGGAGGTCCCGTCCTGGGTTTCTTCTCATCCACTGCACACCAGATTTATTTCTGGTTGAAGGGTCTCCAGTGATGGTCGGACTCCACCAGAGCTGCCATTTGCAACCTTCACGGTCAGAACTTCTGAGTGCAACCAGGGTGTTGAGATCTGCTTTGGAGGCCTCAGGATGGGGGTCTCTGCTCTTCAGGGTCAGGAGATCTGAGATCAGTGGTCAGAAGGATGAAGATCTCCAGTTAGCAGTTGATCTCAAGGACCAGCTCATGGATACAGGAGGCCAAAATGAGTTTCCTCCTGGAGATAGGGTGAGGAGCTCAGAGCAGAGCTGCTGCTTCTCCACATCTAGAGGAACCGGGCGAGGTGGATGCGTCCGTTCAGGACAGGACAGGTCCACGTCCCATGGTTTTCAATTCATCCAGGTCTGATCACGCACTCGGGGGGAGAATCAGAGTAGGTTTCTTCACAAAGTCCGGTCAGATGTTTCTTCTAATGAACGTGAGAAGATACCTTGACGTCACGGCGTTCGAACTGGCCTCGGTTGCGAAGTGACCCTGAAGAGTTTTTCTCCGGCAGGTTCTGGAGCCGTGGAGTCTGTGAACCGTCAGCTGGCCCGGGTCCGGCGGAGCTACCGCCTGGAGGGCAGCGTGAAGGTCTGGTCCGACTTTCTCAGGATCCACCTGCACCCTCGCACCATCTCCGTCATCCACCAGTACAACCACGACGGGTAACCTTCCACCTTCTTCTCCCTGCGGCTGAATGATCAGTATTAAAAGCCACGTGCCAGATGTTCTGAGATGTTCTGACCTGCGGTGGTGGCTCTGCTCCTGTGCTTCAGGGAGGCCCACCGCCTGGAGGCCTTCGGCCAGGGGGAGGCGCTCCTGCGGGGCTCGGTGCTGGAGGACCTGGAGGACCGGCTGCACTTCTTTGTGGAGGAGTGTGACTACCTGCAGGTCGGTCCGCTCGCCTTCGTCTGCGAGGGACGACTTGACCGAGGCGGACTTTACTCAGGTGCGTCTTCTCCCAGGGGTTCCAGGTCCTGTGCGACCTGACGGACGGCTTCGCCGGGCTGGGGTCGAAGGTCACGGAGCTGCTCCAGGACGCCTACGGAGGGCGGGGCATCCTCACCTGGGGAGTGGCACCTGTCAGTCAAGCAACCTCTGTGAGTCTCCTCAGTAGATCCTTCTAGAAGATCAGCAGTCCGTGGATGAGCATCTAGTGTTTGTCGGACAGCGTTGTGTAACATCTCAACATGGCCATCATCTTCAGAACCCAGTGAAGGACCTGTACCAGCTGTTGAACTGCACCTTGGGGATGGTCCACCTGGCCCGACACAGTTCCTTCTTCTGCCCGCTGACGCTGCGCGGAGGACTGGGCCGACGACCCGGACCTCCGGTGGACCTTCCCTACCTCCGCTACGACGTAGGTCTTTGCTCTTCACCTTCACAAGTGATCGGATGGACTGGAAAGCCCGGTGAGCTTGAAGGCCTGGTTCTGATTCAGCAGTTCCTGCACCGGGCGTCATCAGAACCTGGCTCAGAAGATCCAGCGATTCCGCCGGTTTGATTCATTCACTTCTGATTAAAGTCCCACAAGATCTGCTCTCTTACTGTTGACGTTCTCCTCGGCAGCCCTCGCTGTGGTACCACTCCAGCTCGGTTCTGGCTCTGGCCCTGGACGCGCTCACCGTGCCGTACAGGCTGAGGACCAACAGCGCCCCCATGTGGCAGGTGGCCGACTCCCTGACGGTGTCGGGCAGAAAGGTGACCCCACGGCCTTCGAGCGAACATGCCGACGGTCAGACCTCCTGCGCGTTGAGACGGACCGGTGGTGAAACGTCCGATGTCTGCCTCTACCTCCAGGTGGTTTCTGCTTACGGCGCCGTCCCTTTTCCCACCAATCACGGCGGCTCTCTGCCCGACGCCTTGGCTTCCTGTGCAGACGCCCTTCCTTGGAGACCCTTCTCAGCCTGTCCAGAAGCGGCTGACGGGCGATGCTACGGCCAGTGGGTCACCCTGAAGGGCTTCGAAGGCCGGAGGCTCACCAGGTAACTGCCAGAGGTTCTAGTCCACCCTGAAGATGGGGGTGGTTGGTCGCACCTGAGGGCTGAGGTTCCTCTATCCAAGGGGAGTCATTAAAACTCAGGAGCGACAATTCCACAATGTCCAGCAGCCGAAAAAGCATTTCCTTTAAAAGAAAAATAACACGCCTTGTGGTGGCGAGAAAAACCTTCAGTAAATCCACTCCGTCACTGGTCGCTCAGAGGTCAGGATGAAGACGGTCCTTCTCAACGCCTGTCTGAAACCTTGACTCTTCCAACAGCTCGTTGCCTCCTGGGACGCAGCCGCCCACGCCCCTGCACAGCCTCCGCCGCGGGGAGGACGTCCTGGCCTCCTACATCGGATCCTTCTATCCCGCATCACCGCTGTAAGTCCCTCCACCAGCCTCTAGAAGGTACCTGGTAGGTCAGGACTCACCTGGATTTGTGACAACTTCCGGAAAGAACCGAAAGCCTGCCGGTTGGTTTGGATCTGATATCTCCTGTCAGGCTCTGGTGGACCTTCAGGTTCCTGCCCAGGAACGTGTCTGAGATGAAACCGGTCTACATCACATTGTTCTCCTGGTCCTCAGGGCTCTGCAGCTGGTCTCCAGTCCCAGCAAGCTGACGTCGCCGTTCCCTCAGATCTTCCCTCCTGTCGCCTGGGGCAACCAGCTTCATCCGGGACGTAAGTGTGCCGTCCAGTGTGGTCTCTTCGGAGAAGGTGGGACGGACGGATGACGAGCGTGGTTCTGCCTGCAGCCCCGGCCCCGGGGCCCTCCTCCGTGGCAGTCCTGACCGCCCTGCAGTCTTCTCCGGCCCTGGAGCACTTGCTCTCGGAGACGCACCGCTCCGCCGCCGCTCTGGACGTCCGGCGAGTCGCCTCCAGCTTCCTGTCCCAGGGTCCAGAGCTGGCCGACTACCAGGAGGCCCTGGAGCAGCTGCGCCTGTTGGCCCGGTGTTACCGTGACGACAGCGGGGGGGCGATGCGCTCTTCATCGTCCGAAGACGACGACTGACCCTGGACCTCCGCCTCTCCAAACAGGATCAACCTTGGTTTTTCTCCTCAGTCGCACGGTGGTTTGCATCTCCATGGTAACAGACATACTGCGATCCACAGCGGGTGAAGACGCGTCTCCTCCCACTGGTCCATTAAAGCACTGAATTACTTTAGTGTGTGGAGTTCTTGAACCCGGAGCCAAGAAGAGCTTCTTCTGAGACCTGCACCGGTGGCTTCAACACCACGACCAGGAGGAGGGAACGCATCGATCCATCTCTCCTCGCAGCACCGACCGTTCCACCTCAGCGTTGAACCAGGATGCACAGAGTCCAGTTTCTCCTGGAAGGAACCTAATCTGGTTGCACCGCGTTAAGATTTCTGAGCTGGACCCGGTCTTTACGGTAGATACCTGGTTCTCCTGCACCTTCAAACTCCTAAGGACTGTAGACGGGACTTTCATGGCACACTTTGTGGGTGTTGCCTTGCCGATGTTTGTGTGTGAAGGAGTGTAATAAACAATTTTCTACTCTTTTTACGTCCGGCGGTCCTGAGTTTCCTCAAACCGACCTCACAGAAACACAACTCAAGAACAGGCATTTTAATCTGAAATAAACGGTACAAGGATTTCACAAAGGTGAAATGTCAAACATCTTCCCACCTGGCACACAAACAGTGTCTACATCTGATTTAAAAAAAAAAAAAAAAAAAATAGAAAAGAAAGGCTAAAACAGACGGCACATGAACTTATAAAACTGAGACTTCACCCTGTCATCGGACAAACACCTGGTCGAACTGCTCTGAACAAAGGGCCGTGAGGGTAAAACCAAAGAAATGAGAAGCTTGTGCATAAAAGACGCTGCGCGCGAGTGCCTGGTTTCTACAGCTATTTATCAAAAACTGGAGGGGCGGCGGGGAGGTGGAGGTGGAGGTGGAGGGGAATGTGGACGAAGGGCGGGGAGACACGAGGACGAGGGTCACGATCGACAGTCCAAACCCAGAACTAGGAGCGGGAGCGAGAACGGGAGCGGGATTTAGAGCGGGACTCGGAGCGGGAGGCGGATCTCGAACGGGAGCGGGCCTTAGCGGGGGAGGGGGACCTGGATTTGGACTTTGATTTAGACCTGGCTCTAGATTTGGATTCATCCGGGGAGCGGGAACGCGAGCGGGAGCCGCGCTCGGGTTCTCCGCCCTCGTCGTCGCTTTTGGCGGGCTCGCGGCCCTTGGAGACAGACTTCCTGGAGCGGGAGCGCGAGCGGGAACGGGAGCGAGAGCGGGACCTGGAGCGGGAGTCGTCCTTCTTGCCTTTCTTCCCGTCTTTCTTGCTCTTCTTGCTTTTGGGGCTGCGGCTTCTGCTGAGGTCTTTGCTCTTCTGAGCTCCGTTGCTGCGCTCCTCTTCCTCCTTCTTGCTCTTGCTCTTATTCTTCTTGCTGCGAGAGCGGCTGCGGGAGCGAGAGCCGGCTCTGCAAGGAAACGGCAGATCGGTGAGACTCCGGAGGACGACCGCCCTGCGCCGAAGAGCGAAAACCCGGGCCCGGTCGGCGGACGCGCTCACCTGGAGCGAGAGCGCGAGCGGCTGCTGCTCTCGCTGTGACTGCGACTCTTGCGAGATCTGCGGCTCCTGGATCGAGACCTGGCGTGGACGAGGTCGGCGTTTAGTATCGAGGCGTTACGGCGGCGGCGGCTCACCTCCGAAACCCCCAACTCCAAACCTACCTGGAGCGACTCTGACTGCGAGAGTAGGAGCGACGGCGCCTGGCGCCCGGACGGTCCTCGATCAGACGGATCTTTCTGCCGTTCACCTCGGTGCCGTCCAGCTTCTCCAGAGCTCGCTTCATGTCCGAGTACAGACGGAACTCAATCACCCCCTCGTTCCTCCTGCCCTTGTGTGTGTCGGCGTAAGTCACCTCCCCCGCCTGCCTCATGTAGTCCTTTGAGAAGAAGAGCAGAGCCATCAGCCGGACGCCATCGAACGAGCGCCGTCTCCGGCCGCTCGGACCGGACGACGACGCCAGAGAGGGGCAGCGCTGAGGTGTGAACACCATTCCCCCGCGGGTCCGCTGCAGACCGCTACGCTCGCGGCGGCTCGGATAGTTACCTTCAAGTCCTGCCAGCTGCAGCGGCTAGACAGATTTTCAACAATGAGGCGATAATCGGTCCTTATGGGCGGACCGTATCTGTCCCTTCCCCATCGTCCGTATCCACCTTTGAAGGCAACAAGGAAAGGAGAGGAATGAGCACCGCGAAGCAACGGAGATGATGCAATCATTCTAAACTCCAAGCTACTCTCTAGCAAATGTAACTGTATTATTGTCTTGGGAAAAATCAAAGGGGAAAATAAAGTTGAAAAGTCTTACGAAAAGAAAAGATTAAAAAGGCAGTCATTATTTAAACCCTATCAAAGGACTATGGCCTATTCAAATGCGCTTACAGTCTCTAGGCCTATGTCTCTAAGTAAGAAAGAAAAGGCAAATTCATAATCATAACTGACTGTGGACGTACTTACGGTGAACTACAGTAAGTTTCTAAGCTAGCCTATCTATTGAAAAAAAAAAGCAAAAGGAAAAGAAAATTAAAGCAATTGACTTTTACAAAACATGTTCTTGTCAGGCACCTATAAGAGCTGAACCCACATCTGTTCCTAACCCCATGGCATCCTCACCACCCGGCCTGGGCCTAATGGGAAAAGCGGTCTTCATTCACAATGGCTCCCTTTTTTGGTCTGCCCAGGGGCCCAGAATGGTCAAACCACACTCTTGGAAAGGGGGGACACCATGGCCAGCAATAGGGGCAGGCAGTCAGCAAAGGACTCTTTCAATTAAAACATTGAGGTTCTTTGTTAAATCTTTACCTTTAAATTGACAATCAGTTTAAAATCAAATAAAAAAATGGATGAAACATCAGTTACAAATATATTTAACAATCTTACAGTATTCAAGTAAACATGTACTCTCCCTCCAGCAGGGAGCCCTTCCCCCATCACATTTTCCAATGCATCAAATGGAAACTCCAGATTTCACTCCTCGGTGGCTCCGATGCACGCGGATCAAACCGAGGGCCGGAGGCGCTTCTTCCCAACTGTGCTTCTCAGGTGCCGCCGAGCGCTCGGGCTGGAGGTCGATCGCTTTTATTCGGCGTCGCGGACCTGCGCGGCTGAATGAGTTTGTTCGTTTATTTGCGATGGGGATGCAGAACCCACCTGTCTGTGAGTTCGGGATTCCTCAGCGTTGGTGTGTGAACTCCTAGAAAGGATCAATCCATCCCAAACAGTAATGACCTCGCTCTAACAGGAGGATCCGAGGCCTCCGGGGGTGACGCTCTCCTTTTTCCGACCTGATGCCGTTAAACTGGACGTGCTTTCCTGTGACATCTTCGGGTCGGTTGAGAAAATAAGTGTGTACTGTCGATCTGGGGTAACTTTGACCGTCAAAACATTAGATCGTCTCCTAGTTAGCAATGTTTGGCTTCTCTATTACACGGTCATCTGGATGGGGTTTCTCATGCCTGCAAAAGCACACATAGGACAGACGCGCAACTATTTCTTCAGAATAGCGTGTTCTGGTGGCCCAAAATAATCCACAGCCAGGGTGGGACTCCACCTTCGCCCACGATGGCTGGATTATCTCGGGTTTGCAAACACGACTTTCCGAAGAACTGTTGCAAACTCCAGGCCCTCTTGCCTCCAGAAGGAGGGCGGTGTTTGACGTGCATCGGCCACCAAGGAGGTACTCAAATTTAGAGCCCTTTAAGTTTACAAGAGCGATTGTCGTGATGAAGGAGATTCCCTCAAAAACATCAACATGAAAAGGCGGGGATCACCCCTGCAGACTTACTCCTTCCGCCGCCGCCGCCGCCTCCCCCGCCGCCATAGCCTCCGTCGCGGCGGGGCCCCTTTGTGTGCTCCACAATCACCCTCTCCCCACAAAGCTCTTTGCCGTTCAGGTCGTACACGGCATCGTCTGCGTCGCGGGGGTCGTCGAATTCGACGAACCCGTACCTTCACAGGGGAGAGAGGCAGAAGTGAGAGCGCTGACTCGGTCCCGTTAGCATCTTCACACATGGGACGGGTTTCGAAAGCTAACATCCGGGTGACACACGCAGCACGGCGGTGACTTTGCCACGTCTAACGCGGCTAGCGGTAGCTTGTTCAACCAACCGCTCGCTATCACATCGCCGACGACGGAGAAGAGAAAGCAGGAAACAAAGTAAAATAAACAAACAAGAAGGTGGAACATAACGGCCGACCAACATGGCGGCTCCATTTTCTCCATTTTGGACATTTTAGCCATTAGCGACGTTAGCAGGCCGCGCCCGCCACGGCGCACTAGGCCGCGGCTGCAGCTAGCTTCGCTGCGCCTCGACGCCAGCTCGACAAACGGACACCGACGACGTTACCCGTTCTTCAGGTCGACTTCCAGAATCTTCCCGTAGCCCTTGAAGAACCTCTCCACGTCCTTCTCCCTGGCCCGGTAGCTCAACCTCCCGATGTACACCCTCGACATGATGCGGCCTTAGCTAGCAACCGAAGTCCGGGCGCGAGCGCGTCAAGGCAAGCCAAAGCGGGGCGAGGGAGCGACGCGCGCGCTCGTTTCACACAATAGGCCGAGGGGAAGAAAGGGGGCGTGGCTTCGCGGAGACCGGAAGTAGGGTCGGAACAATAGAAGACGATTATTATTATGGTTATTGACGATTTTGAATGATATAAAAATTCTTAAAACTTAAGGAAAAATCCAAAAACCAAAAAATACACACCTTGATGTCTGATATTTCTTGTGAACCACCAAGTTAAATATATGTTATATTCCGCTTGCAAGTTTTTTTTTTCAAATTAATTAATTAATTAATTAATTTATTTATTTGTTTGTTTGTTATTTTATTTATCTATTTATTAATTATTTTCGTTTAATTTCTTTTTGGACTATCATGAAACATTTCTTACAAAACTTTAAAAAAATATATATATATAGATAGATAGATGATCATTGTTTGTATTATCGTTCAAGCTGTTTATAAATCGCCACCGAGACAGCGCTTTTCCGATTATTTGTACTACTTATTCTTCCGATAAATTTACCCGATTGTTGCTTTTTTTTTTTTTTTCTTTTTAGAACCTGTAGCCAGTCTTCAGGCGTTTTGGCCAATTAACGAGTGAAAATAAATATAAGTGGAGTGCTTTTTTTGGAGGGGGAAAAAAAAGAAGACTTTACACGGTTAATAACTTTAGCAAACCGTTATTAGGATTCAGTGAACGCCCCTCCCCCTTAAATGAAGGGGCGTGGCCAGTGTGACGTCACGCCCGAGTGGGCGCCGCCAGTGTGAACGGTGCACGCGGGGGGGACCTTTTTCAAATCGGCGCCGGGGGTGGAAGTGAGCGGATCTCCGGTCTCGGTTGAGCCCGGTTCGTCTGCGGTGCGGTGCGGTGCCTCCTGGCCTGCGGGAACCACGCCCGTGTGGGGGTTCCTCTCCATGGGTGCAAGTGGACGGGACCGCGTTGGAGGGGAATAGCGGTGCAGGGGGAGGGGATTAGCTCAGACAGTTAGCCTGAAGCAACAGGTCCGCTCGCTGCGCCGCTCATGGAGGGGACGACCTTCTCCGAATACTCCCTGGTCGACTTCATCTTCTCCGTCATCGGGGTGTGCACCTTCCTGTTCGATTGGGCCTCGGACGTCTGGGTGGCCACCGAGTTCTACCGCCGCGGGGATCTCCTCTGGTTCGGTTCCCTGGTGGTCCTCATGGTCCTGTCGTCCGCCCTGGTCCAGATGTTCAGCTGGTTCTGGTTTAAGTACGACCGAGAACTTCCGAGCTTCAGGAGCCAAGGCGGGGAGGACAGGGGGCTCTTCGGAGACAGAGTGGGACTTTCCTGCTTGCTGCACGTCCTGCAGCTGGGCTTCCTCTGCAGGTGAGCTGCGTGAGTCAATATTTGGATGGAACCAGACGGGTGGCTCTTCTGGAGCTCACAGCCCCAGGAGAGCCTGCTGCCGGGAACCTTTCCCATGTTCCCGAGCGTTCCGGCTCCAGGAATGTTCCGGGTACAAACCGGTTAGCGCTCAGACCAGCAACCGTGTAACAGGCGCCGACAGCTGTCACGGCCGTGAACATCTGGCGGGTCACGGACGAAATCTCCTCCAATCGTCTTTTGCAGGCACATCCTCGCCATCCGGCAGGGGTTCAGGGTTTGGTGGCGGAGGGAGCGAGGGTCCGAGTACGCCGTCTACCTGACCCACGACATCAGCATGCTGCGGCTGATCGAGACCTTCAGCGAGAGCGCTCCCCAGCTCGCCCTGATGATCTACGTGGTCCTGCAAAGCCATCAGGCCAGAAGCATCCAGTGTGAGTTCCTCCGACCCGCGTCAGATGGCGCGACGCTTCCGCTTCCTCTCGTCGCCCAAACAGTTGACCGACTTCTCCTCGCAGATGTGAGCATCGCCGCCTCCACCACCTCCATCGCCTGGATGGTGGTGGACTTCCACCGCTCCCTGCGCTCCTTCCTCCCGGAGAAGGAGAAGCAGGGATGGTGTTCCTCCTTGGTCTACTTCCTGTGGAACCTGCTTTTGATCGCCCCGCGGGTCACCACCCTGGCCCTCTTCGCCTCCGTCCTGTCGGCGTACGTCGGCGCTCACTTCCTGGCGCTCTGGACGGCTTTCCTCATCTGGGCGTGGCGTCAGAGGACCGACTTCATGGACAGCGACAGCGGTGAATGGCTTTACCGCGCCACCGTGGGCCTCATCTGGTACTTCAGCTGGTTCAACGTGGCCGACGGGCAGACGCGAGGCAGGAGCGTCATCTACCACACCTTCATCGCCGCCGACGAATGCATCCTGCTGGCGACGTGGTGGAGCTACAGGGACGCGGCCCTGACGGCGTCCTACGCCCCCGCCTTGCTCCTCACGCTGCCCCTCACCTACACCTTGGGGCTTCTTCTCAAAGCTCTGTACTACAGCTGCTTCCACCCCACGCTGTGCCGGCCCGCCGCCCCGGAGGCGACGCCGTCCTACGACGAGCCCGACGCTAGACTCGCCCGTCCAGACTCCTCGGCGTATCTCAACTCAAGGATGGCGCGCTTCGCCAAAAGCTTCTACTCCTGACAGGAGGAACACCTCAAGACAACTCCCACTCAATGGTGTCCTCTGAATGTTCTTGTATTTTTTTTTCGTGGGTGTTCGCACAGGTTCCTTTAACCCTCTGTTTCCACCTCCTGCCATTAAAGAGGCTCGCGAGTCTCCTCTGGAATGTCTGGAATGAGTTTCCATCCCACGTGTGTCGATTTTCTGAAGGCCAAAGGGGGGCGACGTCTGATTGGGACGATGTGGCTTTAAGAAAGATCTGTCACCGTGTCTGGGAGGAGCTTGAGGTCTTGCGAACTTTGGTTCCTCTGTCAACATTCTTGTGATAGCATGTAGCCGCTCAGGATGAGGGTGTTCAAGTTCTCCTCCCTGGACTTCTTCTTGGTCATCTTGGGCCTGCTTCTCCTGGTGGGTGACGTTGGCCTGGACATCTGGGCGGGGGTGAGCTTCTACCAGGAGAAGGACTACGTGAGCTTGGGTTTCCTGCTGCTTTTCCTGCTGGGCTCCTCCGTGCTGGTCCAGACCTTCAGCTGGCTCTGGTACAGCTATGACGGTTTCCAGGGTGTGACCAAGGTGGAGAGGTCACTGAGCCCCCGGCATCTCAAGCTTCTCCACTTCCTCCAGCTCGGAATCTACCTCAGGTTTGTCTTTCCTGTGCCTCGGGTCGCTTTCGCTTCTGGCCGCTGGAGCCGGAAACCGGTTGATGTTCTCATGTCAAGTGAGTCACCGGCTGGCCGGTGTCCCAGCAACGGCGAGAAGAATGGAGTCGGGATGTTTGTTCCATGTTCTCACACATCCTGCCATGTTTTCCCCTCAGGCATGCAGGTGTGGTGGAGCTCTCCACCGGCTGCTCCCATGAGAAGACGGAGAATCAGGAGAACTACGCCGTCTACCTGACCCACGACGTCAGCATGCTGCGGCTCCTGGAGGCGTTTGCAGAAAGCTGTCCTCAGCTGGTCCTCATGCTGGTCATCATGATCCGGCTGGGCGACACCAGGCCGTGGACAGGTACCTTCACGGGCCGGACGGGCCTCCAAATAGAATCCAGTCATCCAGCAGGACACGTGGGACATCTGATCGGTGGGGGAGGAGGTCTGAGATGGTTTGTGGATCCATGGGTTCAAGTCTGATAAGAATTAGAATAACTTTATTTATCTCGAAGGACATTGTGCCAGAGTTACAAGAAAAAGATAACAATAATAAATAATAGTAGAAAATTGTATAAACAGTAAAAAAAAGGGTAAATAAGAACTACAAATAAACTAAAGTGTCTTAAGCACCAAGTGAAAGATGAGGAGTGCAGAAGAGTATGAATAAATATTGAACATGTAGCTGTTATGAAGTGAAATATTGCACAGTTGTGAACAGATATTCATATAAATTATTACAATTTACAGTAAGTGGGTGAGAGATTTCTTTTTTTTTTTTAAGATTTAAGATGTTGAGATTCCCTGCGGCTGAAGGGAGAGGAATTAAATCAACTCTTTCTACTCAAGACCTTAAAACACTTGATAGCCTTAACCTTGACAATTTATATTCCATTATACACTGCTCAAAAAAATTCAGGGAACACTTAAAAAACACATCCTAGATCTAAATGAATGAAATATTCTTATGAAATACTTTGCTCTTTACACAGTTGAATGTGCCGACAACAAAATCACACAAAAATGATCAGTGGAAATCAATAGTATCAACCCATGGAGGTCTGGATTAGGAATCACACTCAAAATGAAAGTGTAAAAACAAACTCCAGGCTGATCCAACTTTGATGGAATGTCCTTGAAACAAGTCCAAATGAATGTGTGTTGCTTCCTGAGTGGACACTATGATTTCACACAAGTGGGATGGACTTGGAGTTCCATTGTGTTGTTCAAGTGTTCCCTTTGTTTTTTTGAGCAGTATATTTGATTGTATTTCTTATCCTACTATTATCTATTACTGTTATGTTTCTGCTTGAAACTCTGGCACAACAATTTCCTTCAGGATAAATAAAGTTGTTCTCATCTCATTAAAAAGTACCAGATGAGGGTTTCAGATGTTTCCTGGATCCAAGATGAGCCCTCCTGTCCAGAACCTCCACACGTCAGACCGTACTTTGCATTTTGAGTCTGGTTTTTAGGAAAAGACTCTGAAGGTTGTTTGAAGAAGTCCTCTCGTCTTCCTCAGTGATGAAGGCGTTGGCGTCGGCGTCGGCCATCGCCCTGAGCGTGACCATGTACCACCGCTCGCTGCGCTCCTTCCTGCCTGACAAGATGAAGCAGAAGGTGACGTCCTCGCTGATGTTCTTCTCGTGGAACCTGCTGCTGATCTCCGCCCGGGTCTTCTCCCTCGCCCTCTTCGCCTCGGCGCTGCCCTGCTTCATCTTCTCCCACTTCCTGAGCTCCTGGCTGGTGCTGTTCTTCTTCGCCTGGAGGTCCCGGACCGACTTCATGCAGAGCGCCGGAGGAGAGTGGCTGTTCCGAGCCACCGTGGGCCTCATCTGGTACTTCAGCTGGTTCAACGTGAGCGAAGGGAGGACCAGGACGAGGACCGCCTTCTACCACGGCTGGATGCTGCTGGATGTCCTCCTCCTCTCCGGCCTGTGGTGCTGGCGGACCCTCGCAGAAGAAAACCACCCGACCGCCCTGTACGTCGCACTGATCGCCGGCGTCGACGTCGTAGTCTACCTTCTGGGTCTGGTCCTCAAGATCCTCTATTACGAGTACCACCACCCGAACCTCCGGCAGGACGAGCTGCTGGGGCAGGACACGTGGGACGTGCCGGACGGCCTCCTGGACCCCGTCACAGATACTGTAGACCCCGAGAGCCCGAGTGTCATGATGCGGAGCGGCGGCCCGGGGCCTCCAACACCTGCTCCTGGAAACCACAACCAAAGAATGAGGAAGCTGGCCAAGAACTTCTACGCCTGATGGAGTCACCTGACCAGCAGCGAGACTTGTGGTCGGGGTCACGCCGGTGGCGTCCGCCCTGGCGTCCCTCTTCTCGAGGCCTCACGGGGAACGGCGCCGTGATGAGGTTCCTCCTTTCTCCAGACGGTGTTTGTGGAAGGAGCCCTCTGGACCAGAACCTTCAAGACTGGCCTTAGCTTAGCTTATTTAATATATTTGTTAGCTGTTTTGATATTAAATCGTCTTCGTGGGTGGAGGCAGAATGAATAAATGTGGATTTATAAACGAATGGAGCTCAGTGTGATGGGTCACCAGGTGGACCAGGTGGAGTATCTTCATCCCCATGAAAAGGCTTGAGGCAGAAGAAGTGGAACCATCAGGTTTATTTACAAAGACCTCCAGACCCACGGAGGTCCTGGGGGTCTCATTCCAGCTCCCGACAGCCACGCAGGGAAACAGATTACTGAAATTAAATTAGCTTTGATTACTCGGACAGTTTACGGGATCACATTCAGGTTCTGGAGACGGCCTCCAGAACCGTCCCGGGTTCTCGGAGATGAGATGGAGCGCGGAGTCGGCAGATGTTTGAAAGGGGCGGCGACGAGCTGCACTCGAAACACTCATGCAAACAAAACAGGAAGCCGCCGCCCTCTGGAGAACAAACTCAAAGATAGCAAACGAGACGAAGGAGAACGCGTGTTCTCCAGCCTCGCCGTCCTCCAACCAGGCCAGGAGGGCGAGGCTGTTCTTCTCCGGACGGCTGAGATCTTCTGAACCGGCTGGAGACGGGAAGTCCACCTCTGCTCGGAGAATAAGACCAGGCGGGTACACGGATTACACTCGTCTTATTCCCTCGCAGATTAGCAGGATTAAAAAGGCACAGTAGAAACAGGAAGTCTCACTGGCGTTGACATCTCACACACACACACACACACACACACACACACACACACACACACCTTTGGGTATGATTCATGGGCAGATAAAAACATTGCACCCTCGCCCCCCTGTCACATGACCGTGGGACAGCCAATCACACCAGGGGGCGTGGCCTCCTCGTTTCAGGGCCGCTCGGTGAGATCTTTGGGATCTGCTGCTCCTCTGGAGGCGTCAGATCTTCTCCTAGGAGAAGACAGGATCAGCCCGGTGGAGACCCAGGTTCCGGGGGCTGTCCATCAGGGTCACGTGACCATCCGAAACCCCCGGTGTGATTCCAAGGACACTTGGGACGGTGTGTTCAGGACCAGCGGTCCTCAGATCATCTCCTCACCAACCACTACCCTGCTTCTGACAGCTCTCAAGTTTTTCTCCACGGGCTTAAACCAAGTTCAGGAACCCAACGACCTCCTACGCTGAGATGAATTCTCTGTCGCTTGCGGGTGAAACTCCTCCCACCTCCACCTACAGGTGGCCGATGTCTAACTGGGACATCTTCAAGTTCAGATGTTCCGGTAGACTCTGCAGACGGTACTTTCGTCCAGGGGCGAAGGGCCGAGGCAGTGGTCTGGAGGGGTTTGACCTCTGACCCGGTTCCTCAGAGGCTACCTGGAGGCTTCACAGCACAAAGACGGAGGTTCTGACAGGAGGACAGAGCAAGGCCGCCGAGGAGGTCCTGGTCCACCGCGGAACTCACGGGGATCGAGAGGAACGTCTCTTTCAACCGGAACCCGAGACTTTCAGGAGATCAATGTTCAGCGAGGGCGCTTTTAGATGCTTAAAGGAACATGAGATAGAGAAACAAAACAAGACGTCTTCCCTTTGGAGTCCACATCAGTGCCAGTTTTAGCCATGTTAGCATTAGCTGCCGAAGAGGTGGGAGCGCCGGGCGCAGGAGGACCTCAGCTCCCACCAGAAGTCCACCTCTGTACAGTTGCTATGGGTCAGTCCCACTGTCAGTCTGAAAGCACCGCCCCCTTACAAGAAGTCCAGTTCCAGCGCTTGGTGCAGGGACACCAGGTCACCGTGGGTGGAGATCCTCCAGAACGGCATGTTGTGCTACACGGAGCAGAGAGAAGAGACATCTGGCGTGACGGTGGAAGTACCAGGCGAGGAGCCAGAGAAGGAACCTCGACAGACCTGCTTGGCGGCGAACTCCTCGTCTCGGCCATCGCCGATCACCACGTACGTCACCTTCTTCCCGAAGCGAGACACGATCCTCTCGAAGCAGCTCTCCTTGCCTGTGAGGAGACAGGAAGCGGCGTGAGCTCGGAGAACCTCCAGGAACCACGCGGGTGTGACGGCGAGCACCTATTTTGGTGGCGCTGTAGATGTTCTCGATGGGGAAAACATCTCCCAGACCGTAGAGCAGGACTTTGGCCAGAGCCGGGACCAGCTGGGTGGTGGTGACCAGAACGTTCATGCACTTCCCCCTGGTGGTGGAGCAGAGCAGGACACACGGGTCAGACGTTCAGCGTCCCGATGCTTCTGATGTTTGGAAACGTCTCTGACCAGCTCCTCGGGCTGTTCTTCTCACCTGGACTGGATGAGGAGCAGAGACTTCAGCGCCGTGTTGAGCCAGGAATCGGTCACGTTCTCGATCTCAGACTGGAGCCTCAGCAGCAGGTCCCTCTTCATCGGACTTAACAGACCTGAAAGAGAACGGGACCTTCTAGAACCTCCACCCGGCCGAGGGCTGAAGATCAGCGGTATCAGGAGATGATGTCGGGACCGGAGGAGGCCCCATTTCTTCTGCTTGTGGAGTGTCAGAGCAGGCGGGTGGTGCTCACCTCCGACGTTCCCTTTGTAGCTGTTGTAGATCTCTTTTAGTCGGCGGTAGCGGAACGCCAGCTTGCGCATCCACTCCACGCCGCCCTGGACTCCTGTGGCGGCCCCAGAAGATCCACCTCCACCTCCTCCTCCTCCTCCTCCACTGGGGCCGTTGAAACCATCCGCCAAGAAGTTGTAGTTACTAAAAGATGAGACGTGAACGTTAGACTTCTGCGACCAAGTGAAAGGTAGGAGTGTGCGAAGAGCAAGAGACGGAACCTCAGGTCCTGTCCGTTGTCATCAGAAGCCACATCTTCAACATGGACTTGATCACACTCCTTTAAAACAAAAGTATAGTCAAAGGTAAAGCAGATGGTATCTGGGCAGCTTCGTGGAGCAGCTGTGTCGTTGAGACGAGTTTTCTGTCCAGAGCTGGAGGGGTTCTACAGAACTCCATCCAGTCCAGAAGATGCTCAGGGCGAACCCTACCTCCAGGTCATTGAAGAAGAGGTGGGTGTCGGCCAGCTCGAAGATGAACTCCTCCATCTGCAGGCCCAGGTTTAGCACCGTGGCCGGGTCCTGGACACACACACACACACACACACACACACACCACCGTCCGGTCAGGAGGCCTTTCTTCAAAACACACTGCACTACAACCAACCAACCTTGCCAAACTTCTGAGCATAGGAGCCTGTGAGCAGTGAGTGGAAGATGATGATGGTCTCATCCAGGTCCCACAGGAAGATACGCTGGAAAAGAAGAACAGAATCAGGTTTCCCTCACAGTATCAAGAAGACCATGACTCTGGTCTCTGCAGGACTACGCCAACACACTTCACCGCGGAGCTGCCACGCAAGGCTCAAGTATACCATCGGAAGCCACCTTGGGGTCAGTGTCTTGCTGAGTTAACACAAGTTCGGAATTGAACCACCAACCTACCGGCTGAGCTCTGGTGACTAGACTTGGTTTCAGTAGCTACTGCATTTGAGGTGGCTTCAACTCACTTCATACTAGATGGCTTTTGCCCATTCACACACAGATGGCAGCAGAGGTACCACGCAAGGCGCTAAGCATACCATCGGGAACCAGTTGGGGCTCAGTGTCTTGCCCGAGGATACACAAGTTGGGGACTGATCTACCAACCAACCGACTGAGCTTTGGTGACTAGACTTGGTTGAGGTGGCTCCAACGCGCTTCACACTAGTTGGCATACGCTCATTTGCCTGTTCAAGCACAGAAGGCAGGAAAGCTGCCATACAAGACACTCAGCAAACCATCGGGAGTCACTTGGAGTCCAATGTGTTGGCCAAGGACACAAGTTTGGAAACAAACCACCAACCTACCAGCTGAGCTCTGGTGACTAGACTTGATTTCACTGACTAACGCACTTCATGCTAGATGAAGGCACTCAGCATACCATCGGGAGCCACTTGAGGTTCAGCGTCTTGCCCGAGGACACACAAGTTTGGAGTCGCATCACCGACCCAATGGCTGAGCAATGGTGACTAGACTTGGTTTCATTGACTAATTCGTCGGCGTTGTCATCGTTACCTCCAGGTCACTGTCGGCGGGCGGGGAGCTGTCCCCCTTCTTGCCTTTCCCTTTGGCTTTGCCCACCGAGTTCCGGCGGCCCACCTCATCCTGGTCTCTGGCCCCGGCAGGAAGGGCGGCGCCCGCTGGGAGGCTCTCGGGTGGGGACGCATCTGAAGAGGGAGGAGGACGTCAGCGGCTAACATGGAGTTTGTCCAGGTCAAGAAGATACTTAGCTCACCCCTCGGGGGCAGGCCGGCCGAGGCGGCCTCCTCCGACTTTACGGCCGAGTACCCGGCCCCTCCGACGGCGGCCCCGTGGTCGTCGGCGCTGGGCAGCCCGGTGGGCACGTAGCTGGGGGGCAAGGCGTAGTACTGGGAGAACTGGCTCGGGCCCAGAGAGCTGTAGCTGCTGAACTCCTGCATGGACCACAAACCACGGTCAACACTCAGCGGGGCGATCTCCACCATAGTGGTGGGGTGGTCACATGACATCCTGCTGCTAACCTGGTTGGCTGTGGTGGTGGCGGGGGCGGTGGCGGCGGCGGCCGTGGCGGGCGGTATGCTGGAGTACACGCTGGACGTGGTGAAGCTGGAGCCTGGAAAAGGAAGAGCAGAGGCGCCCCGGTGAAGTCGGGTCTCCGAGGAGGCGGGCGGGACCAGAGGAAGTCGGCGGAGCTACGCTGCTAAACAAAAAATTTTCCCCGGAGGGGGTGGAAGACGTCCTGCGAGGCAGTGACGGTGCAGCTTGCCTTGGCTGGGGTATGAGTAGTGCAGCTGGCTTGGCTGGGTGGAGGTATAGGCGGTGCTGAAGCTGAGAAACCCAGGCTGGCCACCAGAGGGCACCTCTGGCAGCCCTGTCTCTGATTTAATGCCTGGCCACATAGCACCTGAAGAGGAAGGAGAGCATGGAAGCAGAAGGAGAGGCAGCGAGAGGAAGGGGGTGAGGGGTCATTAGGGTGGGGGCAGAGTTACAGAAAAATCCAGTCAGCAGAGACAAGAGCAAACTGATTCCACAGCGCCAAAGCACAGCAAGGTGTGGAAAGCAAAAGTGGAGGTGCAGCTGGCTTTTTTAGTGAGCAGACAGAGCTGGAGGCTACAAGTTTGGGGGGACGGGCACCAACCGAAGGGGGGGAGGCCGTACGTCTGCCCCGTCTGCGGGAAGGCCGAGTACACGGTGGACTGGGCCAGGGGAGGAAAGGCCACCTGACTGGTGTAGGACGTGACGGCGGGGCTGGAGGAGCAGAGAACATCAGAGCGTCGGGTCAACAACGGGTCGATTCAGCCCTCGGTGCCTCCAGGGGCGTACAGGAGGACCTCACCTGCTTCCTGGATACACCTGCTGGGTGAACTCAGGGGAGGCCGCCGAGTCCGAGGCTGCGGAGACAACAAGGGTGAGTCACAGGGGTGTCTTCTTCACACGGGCGGAAGGAGATCAGCTCCTACCAGAATGGGGGTAGGAGTTCATGGAGTCGGTGCAGGGCTGCGGCGCCGACCCTCCCCCGCCCTCCGACCGGTCCTGGTCTCCTGCCGGCACAGTCGGGCCGTCAGTATGTTAAAGCGGCGGTGCCGCCAGGTTCCTCGGTGCTTCTCCACTCACCTTGTTCCAGCTGGCTGGAGGACAGGGAGTAGGAACCTCCCTGGTCTGAGGACCTCAGGCCGGCCCCGGGGCTGGACCCTCCCTCCAGACGACTGCGCACAGAGAAGACGTGATTGACCTCAAACCTCTCACCTGGACCAGTGTTCCCCGTCAGATGTTCTGAACCGTAACAAGCCCCAGTAGAATTCTCTTCCAGGTTGCAAACATCAGACAGTCTGGAGGACGGAGGAGACGGACCTGTGCTCCTTCTCCAGGCCGCCGTCCAGCTGGAGCTTGGCTTTCTTCGCCTGTTCCAACACACAGAGGGTGCATCTGTGAACGGAGCTCTACAGAACATCTATCCATGAGAAGACACCTTCCATCAGGCCGCTGTTACTGTCAGGCCAGGAGCCTCCTCTTCCTCAGAACCCCGGAGATCAATAATCAATAACCGACCCCCCCCCCCACGTGGACGCCATGCAGACTCACCGGCAGCTCCGGCGAGTCGTCCATCTCTGCAGCAGAGCGGGCCGACATGTCTGCTCTCTGTCTACTCTGTGAGCCTGGAGAGCTGGTCGGGACCCTGCTTCACACACACACACACACACACTTAAGGTTAAGGTGTTTTGTGTCCACAGAAGCTCCAATGATAAAGTCTGACATGGTTATCTAACCAGCAGAGAGGTGGAGGCCTTCACCAGACGGGAAGAGGACAGTAAACAGGAAGTGGACAGAAAATGGACCCTCGAAAGGAGACAGTAAACAGGAAGTGAACAG
This sequence comes from Fistularia commersonii, assembly GCF_037954325.1. Classification (NCBI taxonomy): domain Eukaryota; kingdom Metazoa; phylum Chordata; class Actinopteri; order Syngnathiformes; family Fistulariidae; genus Fistularia; species Fistularia commersonii. The sequence continues at coordinate 1,001,154 of NC_141313.1, read as the reverse complement.
GACACAGAACCTAGGAAGTGGACAGGAAACAGGAAGTGGACAGGAAACAACAAGTGGACAGTAAACAGAAAGTGGACAGGAAACAGGAAGTGGACAGGAAGCAGGAAGTGGACAGTAAACAGAAAGTGGATGGGAAACAGGAAGTGGACAGGAAACAGGAAGAGGACAGTAAACGGGAAGTGGACAGTAAACAGAAAGTGGATGGGAAACAGGAAGTGGACAGGAAACAGGAAGAGGACAGGAAACAGGAAGTGGACAGAAAATGGACCCTTGAAAATAGACAGTTAACAGGAAGTGGACAGGAAACAGGAAGAGGACAGTAAACAGGAAGTGGACAGAAAATGGACCCTTGAAAATAGACAGTTAAAAGGAAGTGGACAGGAAACAACTTAGGAAGGGGACAGGAAACAGGAAGTGGACAATAAACACACCAGAGGAAGTGGACAATGAACAGGCCGCACTGCAAAATGAAAACCAACGTACTGAATTGAAGACGCTCATGTGTTCAATGAGGTAATTAAACAATGGATGTCACATTGAACAGTAAGAAATGACACCTTATTTTGACAACTACAAATAAAATGGGTTATGGGATGTATGGATGATATCCACCACCTGATGACCACCAGTTTAGCCTTGAAGGGATCTCAAACAGCCTGAAGAAAAGGGGCACCTGGTGATTTTATTATTATTGCAGATTTCCCGCAATTGTGTTCTAATTTCAGGGTGGAAATTGACAACGATCATCAGCGGGGAACCGGACTTTATCTCTGTTCCTCCGAGCTACAGCCTCCCCATGACCGAGAACCACGGACCTGCTCCGGGCTTCAAGCCCGCGAACCGTCGCTGCTTAGCGGGGCAGCCCAACCCCTTCTTCGGGCAAATTTCGGACCACCAGAACGGGAACCAGCAAATAAATCGCCCGGGGAGGGAATCTCCCCGACGGGGAACTCTGTCACCTGGCTTGTTCCCGGACAGCGGGCTAATTCCTGGACAGCGGGCTAGTTCCCGGACACCGAGCTAATTCCCGGACACCGGGCTAGTTCCCGGACACCGCCCGCCTACCGGAGCGAACACACCGACCTCGGAGCTTCGGGTGACCGGGCCCCGGGAGCCAGACATGAGCAACCGAGCCGGAGGAGGGAACCCGGGCAGCGACGGCGTCCGGACTCCATCATTTACACGCCGCCCAACAACGTCGTTCGCTAGCTCCACAACCTTGCTAGCTAGCGCAGGACGTTTAGCCCCGGACCGACAGCGGTTTCCGCGGGGAGGATCGGGAGCCCGCCGGGACCCCCGGCCGATGACCGCTAGCTGCGGCCGGGTCATGGAAGTTTCCCCCCCCCCTCCTCCAGTGAATAGTCGGGCCCGGCAGCGGGTCCCGAAATGGCAGCGCCTTCTGCCGCCGCTGCAACTGCGACAAGCGTAAACAGCTAACGAACGGAAAAACGAACGGATCCGCGACGCAACTCGCAGGAAAAGCCCGTCCTTACCATCGAAGACGTGAAATGAGATGTTTTCAGCGGGAGTTCCTCCGCTCCACCATGTAGAGCTTTGTCTGTTGATAGGGAGCACTATTTTGCAGGAAGTTTAGGGCGCTCGGCCTACCGCGCATGCGCAAAGCCTTGACGCCTGGGCGCCTCGGCCTCCGGTGAGGACCTGGGTCACCTGTTGGAGTCCAGCTGACAAACACCACTCTGGAGGGATATTCTCCACGTTTAAGTTGGTTTCTGGTTAATTCTTGCAAATATTGTTCATTTTTCAAGACAACGGTGAAGGTAAAACAGTACGTTTTTTTTTTTTTAATTTATAAGGCGCCGAATCCTAACGGCGTTGTCCCATGACTTACCGTGCAGAGCAGGTCTGGCCCACGCTATTTAAGATGATCTGTAGAAATTCAACACCAGCCACAAGGAATTACAACCTTTTACCAGATATATGTCAGCTGCCTGACATATCTGGTGCTGCCTCAAGCAGAGGACCATATCATGCGATCCACCGCAGCTGCATACAGAGGTGAGAACGTAAACAAACAAGGTGACCATTTTCACATATTAAGACGTTTTAATTTAAATTCTGACACGGGATTACAGTTCAGTGTTTCGACAGATTATGTATTTTCATACGGTAGCGGCGCTTTGTAAATAAATACACACAAAAAAAAAAAAATACAAAAGAGAGCGTGAACGCTTCCAAATATGGAAGAAGATCTGGAACTGTGTGGTGCCTTCTTCGTTCCCAGCAGGCTGGAGGATCCACCTCCACATGCATGGAGTGACCTTCTTCCTTCATCCTAAGCTACAGCTCACTCCCGCCGAAGCCCGTCAGGAGTAAAATCTCTTCTCAAGAGACGACCAGTTTTATTATTGCACTTTCCAGAACCCGGTTCTGGTGCCGACGGCGGAAACCACCCGCTCTACCTGCTGGTTCCAAGTTAACAAAGCACTTATTCAGATGCTGATCCCGGTTTGGGGCGTGCAGGGAGTCCAGATATGTACAAAGATGCTGACAGGCACGAGGCATTCGCTGACCCCTCCACCACGCGAGTCTAGTCTAACAGATTCGATATGCGGCGCGTGCAGTCGGAATCAAACTCTCCCGATCAATGGGGATTATTAGATATCGGTCAATACAGTGGGGGATCGATGGGAGCTGGAAGTAAAGTGGCATTCAGGAAATACTTATACATGGACTAAAACATAATATCTCTCTCTCTGTGTTTATATACATAAATATATATATTAGTTTTAAAAGTAGTTTTTTGCAATCCTTCATCAAATAGATATGTAGCAGATTTCATCCGCACAGTTCAGCGGCAGTTGGACCGGCAACCACAAGGACTCGCGCTACACCGAGTGCTACGCGCTGTGCTACAGTACTACGACCCCTTCTGGAGAAGATACGAGCTCTCAGAGATATGGAGAGTAACTCAGCAGGTTTGACCTTTGACCTCTCGGTTTGTTCCAGCGCAAATGGCGTGAGAACAAAGCGACGGGAGCGGAGAAGGCGGCCGAGGAGGATCCGGCGTCTCGGGCCCGGCGGTCACATGAAGGAGTGGCCCGCCGGGGGCCCGTAGGAGAAGCCGGGAAAAGCCCCCGCCGCCTCTTTGACGCTGCTGGTCACGGTGGGCGTGTCGGAGCAGAGGGACGAGGACACGGGCAGGTGGGTGAACTCCGGGTCGAAGTGGCGCAGGTCGGTGGGGCCGCTCTGGAGAACAGGAGGGGTTACAGGAGTTAGATCCGGACGCTTCGTCCCAGAGGACCTCGGGTGTCTGACGCAGGGGTGGGAAACCTGCCTGAGGCTTTGGAAAATAATCCACCGGCGTTTAATTAAAATGGATATTATTTGGGTTGGCTTGTTTTTGAAATGTCATCTCAATATAACGTGTTAAAGTAGTTTCGTCGCTCGGTCTCCACGCGCCGGTAAAAGGACGACATCACACACAGAAAGAGGGCGGCATGTTTGGTTTTGCTGCCAGTTGATCATTTTTTTTTTTGTTTGGTTTTTATAAATGCAAGAAGGACTCCAGTAGACATGGAGTATTTTGCTTGAAAGTAACCTTCAACCCAAGTCTTTTTTCTTTTCCAAAATGTTTTGTTGCGTGGAGAAATGGAAGTGTGTTTTCTCTGCGGCTGTTCACAGATTTAAAAAATAAGGCAATAATGCCAATAAGGTCAACACTTATAGCCTTGACTTTGACACTTTATAGTTTTATATGTATTTCTTATTCTCCCTCCTTCCTACTATTATTTATCATTGTTATGTTTTACTTGAAACTCCGGCACAACAATTTCCTTCGGGATAAATAAAGTTGCTCTTATTCTTAACATAACATATTTTGTTTACTCATAGCATAAAGGCTAAGTAGAATGGGGTCATTTTTGTTTGTTTTAAACTCCAAAAGGGTGGCGTGGCTCTCGGTGTTTCCTTTAGCGGTAAAGGTCGCCGACCCCTGGACGAGCGCTTGGACCTACCACTGACGGGACGAACGGAGGCGTGATCTTCTTGGCCATCAGGTCTTCCCAGTTGATCGGGGAGAAGAAGGAGTGGTACTTGAGTTCCAGCTGGAAGGAACAGAGACGGTCGAGGTCACGGAGGCTTCACGTGTTCCCTTCAGGAGATCCGGCGGATCACTTACGAAGTCGTCCTTGGCCCCCAGCCTCTTGGTGCGCTCCTTCTGCAGGAGCCCCTCCAGAAGCTCCCGGCCGGAGTTGGACACGTTGGGTTTGAGAGCGGGAGCCTTGTGCAGGATGTTGTTGTACATCTCCGCCGTGTTGCGGCTGTAAAACGGAGGCTTCGAGAGGATACAACAGAAGAACTTTAGTTCTCCCGAAGGATCCAGGAACAGGAGGGATGGATCTTCGCATCTGCGTCGTACTCACCAGACCGTAGAGCATCTCGTAGAGCACGGAGCCCAGGCACCACCAGTCCACGGTGCGATCGTACGCTTGCTTCTGGAGCACCTCGGGGGCCAGATACTGCGAGGAGCAGAGAAGAAACCGTCAGGGTGAACGTCCCCGTTCCTCCAGGAGGTGGACGCGCCGGCGTCAGGATCCGACCCGTACCTCCGGCGTCCCGCAGAACGTGGTCGTCGTCCCGTTGGCCTCCACGCCTTCTTTGCACAGGCCGAAGTCGGTCAGGACGATGTGGCCCTGCGAGTCCAGAAGGATGTTCTCGGGCTTCAGATCCCTGTTGGATCCAGAGGTTTGATCAGATCCCAGCTCGGTGTCTGCAGGCGACCACCAGGGGGCGCCGCAGGGCAGCTTTACCTGTAGACGATGTGCAGGGAGTGGAGGTAGCCTAGCGCGCTGGCTATCTCGGCGGCGTAGAACCGGGCTCTGGGCTCCAGGAACATCCGCTCTCTCTGGAGATGGTAGAAGAGCTGGGGGGGGCAGAAGCAGGTGATGAGTCAGAAGCTCCTGGTCTCGTTGCCCCGGAGACGTTGGCAACCTGTCCGTCTGCGGTTTACCTCTCCGCCATTGACGTAGTCCAACACAAAGTAGAGTTTGTCGGTGGTCTGGAAGGAGTAGTGCAGCCCCACCAGGAAGGGATGCTTGATGTTCTTCATCAGGACGCTGCGCTCGGCCATGATGTGCTTTTGCTGGCGAGGAGGCAGAAGACCAGGCGGTTAGAATCGGAACCGGGGAAAGACCCGTTTCTGCCGAAGGCGAACTCCCAACCCACGGACCTCCTTCTTCTTCAGGATGATTTTCTTCTGGAGCACTTTGACCGCGAAGTACTTGGCGGACTCCTTGTGTCGAGCCAGCAGGACCTGCGGCCAACGGAGAAGGTCAGCGCCGCGGAACCGCGGAGAACGGACCCGACAGGAACCTGCACCGGCCGCGGGGTTACCTTCCCAAAGCTGCCTTTGCCGATGATCTTGAGGTAGTCAAAATCACAGGGCTTGATCCTGAGGAGGAGGAAGAGTCACATGATTACATCTCCACGTCCGACCAGACGCCGGCCGCAGATGTTCTCAGATCATCAGGAACTCACTGCGAGTCCTCGGCCAGGGACGCCCGGGAGCTGAGGCGCATCTGAAAGACAGGAGGTCCGGAGTTACGAGGGCCTTTCGAGGGGAACCCGGTCCCCGGATCGGGAGGAGGTCTGCTCACCAGGCTCTCGGGGAGAGGATCCTCCTCCACTTCCTCGTTCTGGTTTTCGTCGATCTTCAGGAAGTTGTTGACCTCGACGCTGGAGGAAGGAAAAAAAGCAACAGATTTTGGGACGTGGGTTGGAGAGATGGGTCGAGTCCACCTCGGCCCCCGCGGAGAACCCGCCCGGTTCTCCTCCACGTAACGGGGAATAATCGAATTACACTTGTATCTTCCGTGTCCCTCAGAAGGTCCAATCACTTGTACCTTCTGAGGGACAAGGGGATTTGCAGGGAAGGTGATTAGGCAGTTAGTCCTCTCTGGGTCGCCGTGAGAAGACTATTCTTACACCGGCTTCCGAGACAGGATTAGATCTTTCACAGAACGTCCTGCCAACCTCGGGTCGGGTGAACCGGACCGGAACCGGAACCGGGAGAAGATACTCACTGCTGGCAGATGTGAGGCGTGGACACCAGCTTCTGGATGAAGTCGTTCAGACCCATCTTCCTCTCCTTGATGAAGGCTGGGGGGGGGAAGCGGAGGCGGCAGGTGAAGCATCACACACGCACTGTCACGCACGACACATGACACGGACATTTCGTCTGGCGGGAGAGCCGTAATCCCGCAGCGTGAGAGTCCCGGATGTCCCGTCGCGGGACGGATTTGCGCGGCGGCGCACGGAGGGCTTAGCGGTTACGCAACCGCGGGAGGTCGGTCTGAGTCACCGACCCGTCCGCGTCCGCGTCCGCGTCCACGTCCACGTCGCGGATGGAGACACCGACCGGTGTGCCCACGCAGGGGGGGGTTCAATCAATCGATAATCGATCCGGTGGTGATCGGCGCTCACCGGTGAGAACGGCCACGATCCCGCGCATCTTGCAGTAGGTCAGGTCGCATCCCGCCTGAGTCACGGCCATCGTTCCGGTTCCGGTTCTGGTTCTGGTTCTGGTCCTGGTTCTGGTGCAGGGGGTCCCTGTGGCGTCGTTGTTTCCCGTTGCTTCTCCCGCACGCCGTCCGGTGCGCGTCCGTTCCGACCCGCGGCTGCCGGAGCGCCAACCAGCGGCCGCTCTTTATAGATACCACGTGGTACCGACGGCCACGCCCCCTTTACATCACCCGTAACCACGGTAACCAGCCCGGGCCGTGACGTCACGGGATTCCGCAGTGCCATTCTTCTGCTGCGGGAGATGACAAGGAGGAGGTCCTCCTCTTCTCTCCAGCACCTCGGACAAACAAAGGAACCACTTCCGGTCCAGAAGGTTTGAAAAGCCAGCGTGGGATGGAGACTCAAACATCAGACCGGCACCGGAGCTCCATCAGAACCCCATCTTCACTCCACCAGAACCTCATCCCAACTCCATCTTAACTCCACCAGATGTGTTGTGGAGAGCATCTTAACCTTCTGCGTCACCATAGGGTCACCATAGGGTCACCATAAAGACAGCGGAGAAGATCACCAGAACCCCTTTGGTTCAAACTCCTGAACATCTGCCAGGAGTCCACCAGCGTGTTCTACCTCAGGACCTCCAGATGCACCTGATGGTTCACTTCTCCGCACGCTTTGAATCGAGGATCAGGAACCCGTCCGGACTCCACGTCGGCGTGAAGACCCCCCCCCCCCAGATGTTTCCAGATGGTTTCTCCTGCCCGCCACCCAGGGTGACTTTGACACTTATGTAAATCCAGAGCGGCGAGCGATGACATCGTGATGATGTAATCTGGGGGCGGGGCTCCAGCTGTCACCGCCGTGGTCCAGTGACCCCGCGGGTTACGTAACCCCGGCGTGATGCGGCTCCTGGTCCAGAGGACGTGGACCACCGATAGACTGGTCCAGGTCTTGCTTGACCCCCACCTTCTCTGTCAGTCACGGAGGAGAACCTCCTCCCTTCGTGGAGATGAGGTGTTCGTCACGGGTCGGGGTGGAGAGGAACCTGCAGCTTCAGGTCATATCGTGGAATGAAAAGCGTGAAGCTTCAGATCTGGTTCCATGAAACCTGACCTCCTCGCCCAGATCCCCCACGCCTCCTCTGAATTATTCAGGTGGATCTCCGCGGGGTATCGTGTGCACCCAGTCCACCGGGAGCAGGGAAGTTCTCCTCCAACTTGGATTTTGGTGGAGGTCTCTGATCGCTGGCCCCCAGTTTCAGAGATCAGAAGATCAGATGTTCCGCTCCTTCGATCAGCCGCTACTTCGATTCTTCCGTGTTGTCACGGCGATGGCAACCCACAGCTCTCCACTGGCCTGGAGATGCTGGTCCAGGAGTTGGTCCTCAGACTGCCTCAGACGGTCCAATCCTACCACCGAGGTCTGACACCTTCTCATGGATTCCACCACGGACTCTCGTCATCCAGACGTGAACCTCCACCTTGTCTCCAGAGGCTCGTCTTCTGGAGGTCTTAGGACCTTCTCCCAGAAGCCGACCTCCTCCATCTCTGCTCGTGGTGTCGATGGAGTCCAGGGAGGGGAGGAAGCTCCTCCCTCAGGTGGAGGAGACCTTTAGAACCTGTCAAAGTCTCAAATGCTGGAGCTTCAGCACAAACAAGGGCCGAACCAGAAGATGCGAAAGGAGAAGCAGCTTCACGGGAGCGAGAAGGAGAAGCTCTCAGAGAAGTGAAGGACCTCATACCTATGAAGGACTTCTTGCCGGGCTTCATCTCCTCTGCCGGAGAAGATCCAGGTGACCAAATCCAACTCCCCCGTCACCGCAGAAGGTCCAGAAGGTCAAATCCAAGTCCTGCAGCTCCGGCTGGAAACCTTCAGGAGTCAAAGGCAGACTGACCTTCTGCCTCCTCAGGTTCTTCCTGGAACGGCTCTGACCAATCAGATGAAACTGTGTGTGTGGTGCCCCACACACACACACACACACACACACCTGGTGCGCCAAACAAAAGCCGGTGTCTGGTTACGGCTCCCTCTGGGACACCTGGTCTCCACCGCAGGGGAACCACCTGGGCGACACGGCGAGAAGATGGCCGGTTCCAACCTTCTGATTGGCCGAGCCCTCGGCCCCCCCAAGACCTTCAGCTGCGATAAACAAGCGTGACTTCGTCCTCCTGATT